>NC_139512.1:142925505-144125505 GCF_947247035.1 Vipera ursinii | reverse complement strand
GGCTGCCGCTACGCGACTAGGCGAAATGTACACGAGCAGCAAGCCCAGCTGCGCCCCAGAGCCAAATCTCATAAAGAGAGACTCACACCCGACTATCTGAGGAACGGTGGTCTCCCGCGGACATAAGGTCTCCCTAACAATCACCGCCACACCCCCACCCCTACCCTGAGCTCGAGGCTGGTGTAGCACCCGGAAGCCTGGTGGGCAAAGGTCAACCAAAGGGACCCCACCCTCTGGGCCCAACCAAGTCTCCGTGATGCAAGCCAGGTCCGCATGCTCACCCTCAACTAAATCCCTAACAAGGGGAGCTTTGTTAACCATGGACCTGGCATTCAGGTACACAAGCCTGAGCTCAGGAGGCTGCACATCCTCGCTCCCGGAACCTCGGGAAAGAAGCAGAGGGTCGGAGCGCCCCACCGCTTGCAAATAGCGGAGACGGCGCTCCCGGTAACGATATGGCCCCCTGTCTATCCGCCTGCTGCCATTCCCCATCGTGGGAATTGGTAATCCCACAACCCGCTCATGAGCGGGTCATGAGTTTCTTCTGTTGGAACCATGACACTGGGACCCAGATTTTTATTATCAGTGGTTTGATGGTTGTTTGAAAACATGGGACTTGTCTCCAGGTTTACTTCAGGGGTAAGGACAGGATTTTTCCTGCATATTGCAGAACGTTTAGAAAAGTAATTATATGTCTATGGAGTTTCTCAGTCATCCAGGTCATGGTTGTCCCAAAGCTGCTTTTCCAAAAGGCAACTGGACTTCTTTTTTTCTTGAAAACGTTTTGCTTCTCATCCAAGAAGCTTCTTCAGTTTAATTCAGATAATTATCTTTTTTTTAATAGGACTCAAATGTGCACATTCAGACTTGAACTACCCCAGTGTATGTTTATCCAGAAATATGTCCCTTTGTATTCAGATTGCTATCAAATAGCATATACAGGTAATCCTTAACTCATGATCATAGTTGGGATCAAAATTTCCATTGCTAAGCAAGACGGTTGTTAAGGGAATCCCGACCGATTTTACCACCTTTTTTGCCATGGCTATTAAGGGAATCACTGCAGTTGTTAAGTGAATAATGTGGTTGTTGAGTGAATCCAGCTTCCCTAATTGTTTTTGCTTCTTGGAAGGTAACGTGGCAAGGTTGCAAATGGTGATCACATGACCCTGGGACACTGCAACCATGATGCCCGTTGCCAAGCACCCGAATTTTGAATATAAGATTGTGGCGATGTTGCAACTGTCATTTGAGGACTACTGTAGTTATAAGTCACTTTTTTCAGTGCCGTCGTAACAGTGGCTAAATGAATGGTTGTAAGTCAAGGATTACCTGCACAAGATTCCAGTAATGTAAATGAAACTTTCTCCATCTTGGCTGACCGGTTCTGGTTATCTTGCTTTGCTTCATTTCTGTCTGTAATTAACGCCAAGTCTGGACCTAGGAACGTTCTCTCCTGAGGTCTGGTTTGTTACCTTAAGTCATGCCCCTTTTAATTTCCTTGGCTTTTGACTCTTAGACTTTTCCCCATCTTTCATCTCGTTTTGCTATGATGAACTTCTTGCTCTGAGCTTTCTTTCTATATTATCTTTCTCACCGTCTGCTCCTTGCCAAATTCAATGAAGTTTAATCATATCAATATATTACAGTATTAAATGTAGGTTCTGCTTTCCATTTTTTGTCATTGGTGCTCAACAATAAGAAAAAAATAGAAATTAAAAATAAACCAGACCTATAGTCTTACTCTTCTCTAAATCTCAGGATAAAGTTTATGGTCATTTCAGTAACTGCTGAAAACCCTCTGGTGAGTTATAGCTTAAACAGCATACTTCAGCTTTAATAAATTACTGCTCCATCTACTGACAGATATTGAATCAACAATTGATGTATGTCCATTCTTCAGTCACTAGCCAATTTCAACTCCAAAAAGGAAGCAGGGGAGGGGGAACCAGGAGGCAGAAGCTAACTTGTTCTCAAAATAGAATACAGGTCATGAAAAAAAAGAGGAACCATGTATTTCTGGATCACCGGCATTGCTATAAGTGCATTTTCATCATGAGCGAGCGAAATATTTAAGAGAATAACATATAAAAATGAATCACTTGGAATGTTATTCTTGGTCTCCTCTCCCACAGGCAGCTTCATAGATTACAAATAGGGCGACTGGATAGTTTGTCATTAAAGCCAAGGCAAAGGCTAATGAAAGATTTGATTTGAGACCTGGATGCATACACTTCCTTGTGACTAAAGACCTGAAACAGAAGGTAGTGTGAAGGGCAATTAAATAAAACGTTAAATAACTTCAAGGAGGTCAGAATTACAATTCTGGGTGACCTTGCCTCATTTTCATTTCTGCTGCACCATATTTTGCTGCAGTTTGAATTCTGGAAAAAATCGTTTTCTGTTCCTCCAGAGCACTTGAGGGAACAGAGATAACAGTTGCCATTTTGATATTGCCAGTTTCTCATGGACAAAGATGTTTCTCAGATAGGATCTCAGAATATTGTGTCTCTAATAATTCAGAGAGCAGAATATTATAACTATCCCAGAAAAAAAAACTTTACTTGGTTTTGGAAATATAAAAAAAGGGCAGAGATAGCTTGCTGCTTCCCCAAACCTCTTTGTCATGTAGGTCCTGCTTCCATGTGCCTTTTTTTTACTTATATGTGGAACTTGACATTATTTAATCTTTGCAGAGCTGTGTGCTTGGCACAATCATACTCCAAGGATTATATGAATCCTCCTGCTAAAAATCCATATGTCAGTGGTGTCCAACCTTGGCTTTAATTGCCATGCTGGCTCGGGAATTTTGGGAGTTGAAGTGCGGAAGTCATGAATTTGCCAAGATTGGACACCCCTGCCCTATATCATTAGTTTTTCTATGATGACATTCCAACTTGGTGGAAAATCAACAGTTACTAGTGGAAGTGGATCCAAGGGAGAAAACTGGAGCTCTAATCAGTAATTATTAACTTCAGCCTGCATGCCCTAAAGTATCCCTAAGTTAAAGAATGGCATCCATTACCTCTGCATTTCCAAGACTTTATCATGAAAGGGTTTTTAAGACAGCCAATACTAGTTCAACCTCTGTAAAAGAAAAAAGAATCACTTGACAGCCACTGCAGATCTTAATGGCAACAGGAAGACATATAAATCTAATAAATAAATAAAAATAATCATAGTGAACCATCCAGTTTTCCTTGGGATAGAAAACTACTGCCAGCTCTCTAAAATAAACCAATCTAAGAAACCAATGCAGGTCAAGGCTACTTTTATTGCAACATAATCTTGCAAAGTCTGAATGTGCTTCACCCCTCTCATTTTATCTTGGTGTGACATAGGGAAGGGTTTGTCTGAGATGTTTGCTCAAACTAGTTTCTTGGAATGGGCTCAAGCTCCGCTTGTCTATTTTTGCCTTGGTAGTGGCACTTCCCTGTCTCCTCCAAGACCATTCTCTTTGCCATCTACAACTACCTCTAAATATTTTTTTAAAAATATAGATTTGTTCTATTGGGTCCCCTCTATGTTTCCTTTTGGTCAAAAGGACATGGCTTCAGAGACCTATTTTTCAGTAGAGCCTCCTAAACAAGCTTAAGAATGAAATTAGATTGTATTAACTTTCTTGAATGTAAAGGAAAAAATATTTAAGGAGATCAAAGAGCCAGGCAAGGCTAAAACTAGGAGACAGTGAGCTCTAGGCCTACCTTAAGCATGAAAGCCAGCTGAGGGACTTTGGATCAATCCCCTCACCTCACAGGATGGTTGCTGTGAGGAAAATGTGAGGAGGAAAGAGTATTAGACATTTTTTCCACCTTGAGTTGATTATAAAAATAATAGAGGCGGGATACAAATACATACATACATACATGAATAATAAAATATTCATTAATAAAATGCAAAGAAAATCCATGAAACCCTCACTGAGGGAGATGGATGATTCAGAAATGTGGGGGGAAAAAGAAACCTAGTGATCTAAGATTTATCTTTATTTTCATCCCTGTATTATTCATGATAGTGGAATAATTGGTGTTAGGCCAATATTCATGATTTAGAAAACACAGTGGTCCCATTCATTCAACCCATGATGCCAAACAAACAGACCATCTTGTACCTTGCATGGATCTAATCTTTAATTACCAGATGAATCACCCCACACTGGGAGCCTGTTTGAATGAGCACAATAAAGAAACTATTCCACATAAGGAGAGATGTACAGGAGATTCCTTCCCCCCCCAAAAAATACCCCACCTAGATTGAATGTCAGGAGGTCATAAAGCAGGGGTCCCCAACCCCTGGTCCGTGGACCAGTACCGGGCTGCGGTATGCCAGCAACTGGTCCGCCCAAACAAGCAAAGTTCCATCTGCGAGAGGCAGACAGCACACAAAACCACACACCCTCCAGTCCGCGGAAACACCTCTCTCCACGGAACCGGTCCCTGGTGTCCAAAAGGTTGGGGACCTGTGTCATAAAGTGTTAATCAAAGCATTGTACAAGCCTGCATGAACTGCATGCTACCTGAATGCCTAGAAAGCAAATGTTTAACTGAAGTACCTACCAGTTGAGCTTTAGTTAACCATGCTAGTTGCCAAAGGATCATGCTGAAATTCTATAAAGATACCATCATCCCTTTGTATATATGAGCTGTTTAGGGAGGAAAGATAAAGGGAAAGATCTTTGAATTTCATATCTGTTTCTTCCCTGGCTTAGCGTGATTTCCTCTCCTCAGGATGTACTTCAGATAGAGAAGAGACTTTTTATTTCTTAGTAACTCTAATGAACATCTGTTAGTATTCATTAATAGCTGGCTATGGCCATATTCCACATTCAACACAAGTATATTATAAGCCTTTTATTTATTTATTTTCCCCCAGTGGGATGTTCTGCTACTTAATTACTCAGCATTCTTTCAGCACTCTGCTTATGTTCAGTAGCATATTTTCTAACAGGAACTTCTGCAGTGCAATGCAAATTTTCAATAGGTTATTAAAAATGGCTTCAGTTACCATTGAACCAAATATAATATGCAACAGTTTTGTCTCTCTTTCTTTTTGCCTTAGCAAATCTCAGCACACACACGCACACTAACTCTCAGTCTCAGAAGTAACTCAGAAGCATAACAAGATCAATAATATTCATAACTGTAGAATGGCTTTATCTAACCTTGGGCCGCTAACTTTGTTGGACTATAATTACCATCAACATTAGCTTCTGGTCACAATGGCTAAAATTAATAGAAATAATAGCTCAACAAAATCAGGTTAGAAATCCGATTGATATGGGTGTATAAAATATATACAGAGGAAAGGTAGTTTTTTTCCTACAAAGAAACCTTAGGTACTGATTATAATATTGCCAAGAACAGTAATTAAAAATGTGGCGTCATTTATGATTGCTATTGTCATTTTTTTAAACTTAGTGTCATATATGTACACGTGCAAAGAAAGTTCAAAATCATAGTCACAAGCAGAATCTCTTGGAAAATAATGAAATATATTGTATTCTCATGTTTACCGAATGCCAGCTCATTATATGAACTGTGTTCTATAGGTCCCGAATTTCTTAATATGCAGTGAAGACATATTGGAATGATAACCACTGAACAGAATGCAGAGAAATGCAGAATTTTGTTAATTTCTTAATTTGTTTTTGATTTGGTCTCATTTCTTAGGTTTACCAATGAGGTAATCTGAAGCACACTTATGATGAATATATTTTCCTCTTCCATACTTCAAGAGAACACACTAAGCAACCTATTTACCTTTAATCTCCTTTTACCTGAAACATGTTCTGAAAGATTTATGACTTTAAAGGAAAGCAATACTTCACACTTTTTTTTTGATATCATAGCTTTCCTGCTCTTTATAGTCTTCATTTCATCTGGCCGCATAATAAATAAAATGCCCTTCATTGGTATAATGCGGTTGACAGCAGGCTGTCATTCATGTTTTCTTCTCCTAGCTGGGAATTCACTTCTAGCGTATCACAACCAAAAACTTCTTTCAACTTCTTTAAAAGATGTTTCAGGCAATTCTAAGTGAAGCAAACACATCTCATGCTTTTGGGAGATGGGGAAAGAAAGGCTTTTGTTGTTGAATCCAACATCTTTCATGTCCACAGTTATGTTCCACAAGTAGCTGCTCTTTCCTCATAGATTACTGGCTGCTCTGCTCATGTTTAAATGTGCCATATGCTTATATATTTGCCAGGCCAGGATCCAGGTTGCTTGCCTGGCATGGATGCACCCTCATTAATTGATTTTGAAGAGACAAACAGCTAGAAAACATAACATTAAGTGGGTTAATAATTCAGACAAGGAATACTGAATGGGAGCCATGAGTTAGGGAAGTGTTACCATAAGGTTAAATAGTGTGGAATATTCACAGCTTGGAGAAAGCATCATATGGAATCCATGATAAATGGAGCCAGTATTCCTAAAAAAGATCATGCATCATGTGGAATGGGAAATGGAAGGTTGAAAGTGTGTGGGTGAAATCCATTGCATGCTATTCTGAATGGTTTTTAAGACTAATATTGTTCCCTAGAGCAAGATCCTTACTTTCTCCTTATTTCTCAGAAAATGTTTTGTAATCATGGGAACTGGGCACCTGCAGAGTTACCAAGGCTCATTTGATTAAGTTGATGTTGCTAGTGGG
The DNA here is from genome assembly GCF_947247035.1 of Vipera ursinii. Lineage (NCBI taxonomy): Eukaryota > Metazoa > Chordata > Lepidosauria > Squamata > Viperidae > Vipera > Vipera ursinii. The sequence continues at coordinate 144,118,851 of NC_139512.1, read as the reverse complement.
AATATAGTGACAGTAATTCGATGTCTTCATAATTACTGGAACTTTTTATGTTGAAGAAAGTCATTTTTTTGCAGCAAATTGGTAGCTATTTTCCGAATAGTGTACGTGGTTGTTTAAAGTTTACAATACATTTCCCCCCAAAGACAATTAAGATAAGGATTTTAAAATTCCCAAGTGGTGTCACTGATGTTAGCCTGTGTTTTATTGCATTCAGGTATGTTAAAACACATTGTTATTTATTTGGACCTGAAGTAGTATGTCCTACAAGCATGGTAAGCGTGTTTGAAAACCATGCTTTATTATAATGTGTGAATCCATCCACTCTTGTTTGTTCATGAAATCGTGACTTAGTGTGTTACAGTAATGTAGGCACAGAGCGAAACTGGTGGAGTTATTCAGTTTCTTCAAGGAAGCTTTGAATGCTTTTCAGTGGCCTAGTTAGCAGCTGTCCAATTAGCCCAGGATGATCTGGCTAATACAGGGGTGTCAAACTCAATTTCACTGAGGGCCGCATCAGCATTGTGGTTGCCCTCAGGGGGCTGGGTGGGTGTGCCCTGGGTGGGCGTGGCCTACTTGGTGGGCGTGGCTAGAGTGCGTATGGCCTACTGGGTGGGCGTGGCCAGCTCTACATCGTTGGCATCAAGGGGGCCTATGGGGGCCTGGGCAGGAGTGGGACAGATCTGAGGGTCTCTGGCAGAAGGAGGGTCTCTGGGCCAGGGCCAAGGCAGTGGGGGCCGTTCCCTCACTGTTTCCAGGATGGCTTCGCGGGCCACATAAAACCACTTCGCGGGCCGCATCTGGCCCCCGGGCCTTGTGTTTGACATGTCTGGGCTAATACATCACACTAAACCACAATGGCTTTGTTCACATACTGCTCTAGGTCAAAAGCCAGTAAACTATGTTATATCTAAATCATGTGTGAATCCAGCCAATTTAGGCTAAATTATGCTTTTCTTTTAATGCTGTATTTACAGTGTTACATATTATCATTCATATTTATACCTATTATGATAAATCTCTGATATAGAAGAAGGAATAAATCATTCCATTATTTAGCATGCAAAATTATGGCTTTGAATTTGTTAATAGCCAGATATACAGTATCTTTCCCCAAGTTTTAAAAGACACGCTCTTCAATTTTGTATCCTCTCCCTGCGTTTACAGACAGTAACCAACAATGAGAATATTGAAGCCATCCCAAAGGCAGAACACAGAGCTATTGAACTGTCCAGTCTATCACAGATCCTATCAACTGCCGTCTACTGCCGTCTTTTTCATTTTCATTTCAAAGGATCCTGGTAGAGCCAAGCAAATTTAAAATAATTGCGATGCACTTAAAAGTTCCCCCCAAAAAGAAACTATGTTTCAATGTATTCATTGTACAAAAGATGAAACAGGCACGCATTGAGCCCTTCATTAATCACCATCTAGTAAAACCTAAGGCCATCTGTTACTTGGCTATTTAAAAAATGAACAGGGAGAGAAAACAGAAACAACAAAATCAGAAAATATTATGTACCATGGAGTTGGTTCACATAATGCTGTGCAGCCATTCCACCTACTAGTATATGGAAGATAGTGAACAATTTCCTGGTCTATCTTTGTGAATCATAACTTATATAAAATATATCATTACACTTTGTTTCCTTTTCATTTTTTTAAACTTTTATTTTTTTGGCATGGATTCTTGTAAGAGGATCTGTAAAAATAATATAACTGAACAATTAATAAAAATGATATTTAAGGGTTATTTTACTTTGTCCAGCAAAAATTGCTTAAATCAGATCTGGATAATTGCATCAATAGAAGATGGGATGGGGAAGGAGATCAGATGGATGAAAGCAACATTGTAGCATCTTTTTTTTAAAAAAATACTTGGTTAATATTCTGCTAAAGATAAAACATAAAAAGGAAAAAGAGGAACTATGGAGGAAAAATAGGTAAAGGTAAAGGTAAAGGTTCCCCCGCACGCACATGCGTGCTAGTCGGTCCGACTCTAGGGGCCGGTGCTCATCTCCGTTTCAAAGCCGAAGAGCCAGCGCTTGTCCGAGGACATCTCCGTGGTCATGTGGCCGGCATGACTAGACGCCAAAGGCGCACGGAACGCTGTTACCTTCCCACCGGAGTGGTCCCTATTTTTCTACTTGCATTTTTACGTGCTTTCGAACTGCTAGGTTGGCAGAAGCTGGGATGAGTAACAGGCGCTCACTCTGTTACGCGGCACTCGGGATTCGACCCGCCAAACTGCCGACCTTCCGATCGACAAGTTCAGCGTCCTAACCCACTGAGCCACCGCGTCCCTGGAGGAAAAATAGGGAAGGGGAAAATGCAAAGAAGTAAAAAAAGAAAGAGAAAACTTACAACTTACTTTAATATAAAACATATTGTTTTGATCTAAAATCCAATATAACACATATTTCTATAATCATGAATAATTCTAATTTCTTTCAGTTTCTAGCAAAAAACCCAAAAGTGGTTTCCACATAGAAACAAAGCTAGACGTAGTCTTTTTTTTAAATCAGTATACGGTAGTTCAGGGGTAGGCAACCTTGACTCATGGACTTCAACTCCCAGAATTCCTGGGCCAGCATGGCTCAGCTTGGAAACTCTCCCTTTCCCCTCAGCATGGCTGGCTCAGGAATTCTGGGAGTTGAAGTCCAAGAGTCATAAAAGAGCCGAGGTTGCCTACCCCGGTATAGTTAGTTTCACCATCCTTTCTTCCATTGTGGGAATCTGTAAGTCTTTCCATCTCTGGGCATAGAAAAGCCTTACTGCAGTTACCATATGTAAACAAAGTCCCATATTTTCTCTCAAACTGCTTATCCACTAAACCTAAAAGAAAAACCTCCAGTTTCAATTGTACATTTATTTTAAAAATTCTCTGAATTAAAGTATGTATTTGGTCCTAATAACTCTTGGCCTTTTCACATGTCCACCAAGGTGCCTTCAGAGTGATTACATTTCCAACACATGTTTGAGACACCATTATGCATCTCTGACAATTTATCAGGTGTCAAATACCAATGGTACATCACATTCTTTCAAATTTTAACTCCAAGTGATTTTTTTTCTTTTTGAGGAACACTGGCTCCATTTATATTCCATGTTGAAAATTTATAATCCATAATTAGTCCAACAGTCCAGCAAACTCTTTGGCTGTGGCTCCCATCGCCAAAGACTGCATGTCAACCTCCTGTTGAGTATCCAAATAATGTCCAGGATTTCTTTCAGTATCATAAAGCGTTGGTTGTCCAAATAATCCCCACTTCTTTTATGTGTGTCACCATGCACACCCAGAAGAGACAGACCTTGTATCACAACCCTGGTTTCCTCAGAATGACAAAAGCAGCAAAAACCTGCAGATGCTTCTGGGTGTAGGCACTCCACAGCCCATAAACCTATTTTTTTTCCAAATCAAAGGATGCATTTTTGGCATAGCCTATATTTGGTGCCAAAAATGGCCCATTATTGAGTACAAGAATTCCCACCAATCTTAGCCACAGTAAGGTCAGATTTCTGAGAGGAAAGGGGAGGGCAGGGGACAGGAAAAGAGGAGAGGAGGGGAGAGGAGAGGAGAGGAAAAAGGAAAATTCCACTGGTAGTAGGGCTTGCTTTTTATTTGTGAATGATAACCTTATGCTCAAACAGGTGATTTCAATGCCACAGTGGCAGAAATGACTTAAATATAAAATAGTTCCTAGTGTTGAAAAAAAATCCCAGTATGCTCTAAAGGTAGTCCTCAACTTAAGACCACAATTGGGACCAGAATTTCTGTTGCTAAGCAAAGTGTTTGTTAAGTGAACCGATGTTACGGCCTTTCTGCTATGCCAGAGGCTGACTGGGAAAGTTGCAAATGGCGATCATGTGATCCCAGGACACTGCAACCGTTGTAAATACATGCCAGTTGCCAAGCACCCAAATTATGGTGATGTGACTGTGGGGATGCTCTGACAGTTGTTAAGTGCAAGGACCAGTTGTAGCTCACTTTTTGCACTGCCATTGTAACATCAGTCACTAAATGAAGGCTTGCAAGTAAAGGACTACCTGTACTTAAAAACACAAACACCTATTGGGGTTGAATATTTTGATAACATAGGATAACAGAGTTGGAAGGCACATTGAAGGTCTTCTAGTCCAACCCTCTCCTCAGACAGGAAACCCTATACAGTTTCAGACAAATGGCTGTCCAGTCTCTTCTTAAAAACTTCCAGTGTTGGAGCATCCACAGCTTCTGGAGGCAGGTTGTTCCACTGGTTAATTGTTCTAGCAAAGCCCAAGTATGGAAATTAAGTTCAATATAAGATTATAAAATCCCTGCTTATGGTTAGAAAAGTGTGCACAGTAGTGAAATCAAGTATGCTTCCTTTAAGAAAGTTTAAATTTAAGTCAGTAAGCCGTATTTACAAGTGAGGATGGAAACTGTAACTCTCTCATGAATCTGCCTGAATAAAGGTGCCTAGAGAAGCCTTTTCTTAATGACTCCATCCTTGAATGAACAAGGATTCCCAATGGAACCATCCTTTCTGGGTAAAAGCTGATGCAGCACTGAATCTCAAGTCTTCTAGGACTTATACAGTGGAAATCTGTTTAAAAGCCTTCAATCTTTTTAAAAGTCTACTTTAAAAAAAAATCTTCGCCATTTTGCTTTTTAATGGTTTAAGCGAAATACCATTTACCTGCTCTGAAAGATTGATCGTATGTTTGTTGTCTATTTATACTAAGGGGCATATTATTAAATATTAGAGAAGTATTTTAAGCTCATTACAGACAGTCCTTGATTTATGACAACAATTGGGACCAGAATTTATGTTGCTAAGCAACACAGTTGTTACCTGAGTCACGCCCAATTTTACAATTTTTTTTGCCACAGTTGTAAAGCGAAACTGTAGTCAAGCGAATCACACAGATATTAAACAAATGCAGCTTACCCCATTGACTTGTTGGAAGCTGGCTAGGAAGGTCACAAATGGCAATGGTACAATTCCCGGATGCTGCAGCCATCATAAATACATACCAATTGCCAAACCCCTAAATTTTAATTACGTAACTCTGAGGATGCTGTAAATGTAGATGTTGTAAGTGTGAGGACTGGTTTCAAGTCACATTTTTAGTGCCCCCATAGTTTCAAATAGTACTAAATGAATGGTTGTAAGTCCAGGATTATCTGTACCTTAAAGTCTGTTTTAGGAGTAATAAAGCAAATTTACCAAGCCCTTATATATTAATATGAACTTTATGCAGTGGTGGGATTCAGCCGGCTCGCACCACTTCGGCAGAACCAGTAGCTAATTTTTTGTTGCCCAGGCCCAGAATGGACTTCCGGAAGCGGCACCCACACAGAGAACCTCTTGTTCAGATATTTGAATCCCACCACTGAGTTTCTGGGTGAATTTCAAAGATCTCCTTTAAGCATTTGAGGTTTGGCTTTCTCAGTTGTGAGTATGGGTGTGTATGTGGACATATACACATACATACATATACATATATGTAGGTACGCACACACATATATACACATACCAACCTATAACATGAAATACAGACATCCATTCACTTGTGCTATCACAAATCAGTAACAGAAGCTTTGTACTAATTAAAGGCATCAGGTAGCAGGTAATCTATATGATCTCCTCCTTGGAGCACCAAAGTCAGAGTAGATCATATCAGTCTGTCTAGACAAGTCTTTTGACTTAGTACAAGACAGGTTCATATATTTTTAAAAAAATGATTTGCATGGAAGGGGCTGCTGACCAAGGAACACAAGTTTCAAAACTCTTTTTATATTTCAGGAACTACCTGCCTGTAGTTAATTGTGTGGGTTTTTTCCCCCCTTTTGTCTGTTTGTTAGTTTGATTCCACTCTGACATAACTTAATTTTCTTCCTACTCATAACCACAACATCAGACATTCTCAGAGCAATAGAGTTCAAAAAGCATCATACCCATTTTCATTCATTGTACGTTTCTGTTTAGAATTAACTTTGTCCTTAAAGAAAAAAAAGACTATTGTAAAGTGCCTTATGTATTGTAGCTTGTACAGTCTCCTAGCATTTGACCATGCTGGTCGGGACTAATGGAAATTGGATTTCCATAGTGCCTGGAAGGACACCAATCCTGGTCTTGATGACATATACATCTGCCAGAGATGGACCATGATGTTTGCCACCTGGGACGAAAAAAAGCAACTGGCACTCTCCATCCACATCCATGGCAATAATGATAAATTCACCCTAAGTTGTTTAAGCACATTAAGCAGACACTCTCACATGACTCTCTCTGAGGTGGTAAAATGTATACAGATAGTCCTCAATTTACAATAGTTTGTTTAGTTACAATGGCACTAAAAATAGGTGACTTATGACCAGTTTTCACACTTACAACCATTGCAGCATCTCCATGGTCATGTGATCAAAATTCAGGCACTTGGCAACTGGCATGCATTTATGACAGATGCAGTGTCCTGGAGTCATGTGATCACAATTTGTAACCTTCCCAGCCAGCAATCAACAAGCAAAGGAAATGGGGAAAGCCAGATATAATTAACGAGCGCATGATTCACTTAAAAACTGCAGTGACTCACTTAACAATGTGGCAAAAAAGGTCACGAAGGCAAAGCTCACTTAACAACTGCCTTGCCTAGCAATGGAAATTTTGGGCTCAAGGTTGACTCAGCCTTCCATCCTTCTGAGGTCAGTAAAAGGAGGACCCAGTTTGTTGGGGGCAACAGGCTGACTCTGTAAACCACTTAGGGAGGGCTGTAAAGCACTATGAAGCAGTATATAAGTCTAAGAGCTATTGCTATTGTGGTCTTAAGTCAAGGACTACCTGTACCCTGTTTTGTTTATTAAACAAATAAATACATAGAGTTGTTTTTTAAAAAGTCTTCACGATACTGTCTGAATCCTTTAACTGCCCAGTCATAAGGCTGGCTCTGCATCATCCCTTATTCTGCAGACTCTTGGTCAGAAGAAGAAATGGAATGAAAGTGTACATCAGTTTACAAATAAGACTCTCTTGCCTGCATATTACCATATTTCCCCCAAAGTAAGGCCTACCATGAAACTAAGCCCTAGCTTGATTTTTGGAGGTGGGCCTAATATAAGACCTATCTCAAAAATAAGCCCTAGTTTTGGGGCAAAGCACACACCTAAAAATCAAGCTAGGGTGGGGGAGGTGGACCTGCCCTATGCACCCCGCACCCACTTACCTTGCAGCCAGGCCTCTCCTTGCTGGCCCACTTCTTCTGAGGCATCTTCTGCAGCCAGGCCTCCATTTCTCCATCACAAGCCTTTCCAGAAGGCCTGTGCAGCCAAGAACTGAGCTATGGATTGAATCCATAGCTCGGTTCTGCAAGACCTCTGTAGCCGAGAACCAAGCTATTGAACTGGATTGAATCCATTGCTCGGTACTCAGCTGCATTGGCTTTCCAGAAAGGCCTGATTGCGAATGAAGCTGCTCCTTTGGCTGCAGAAGAAGTGGACCGGCTAGGCGGAGCTGTCACTGCCATAGCTGAGTATAAAAGACATCCTGTCATGGTTCCGACAGATGAAACCCTTCAAAAGAACTTTAAGGCATTGTTTACCTTGAATCTTTTATTCGGGAAACAAAGTATCGGCACTACATAGTTGAACCCAAAAACTAAATTCCCCCCCCCCCCCGATAGAAAGTAACAAAGCACAATTCCCTCCTCCAATAAACAGTCATAAATCACATTTCCCAATTAGCTTGAAGCACGGGCTTCCTCCTCAGCTCTCCAGCCGGCTAAAACGCTATCAGCTCTGGGCCCAATGTCCTTGGGTTCCCACGGCCAAGTTATTATTGTTATGACTAGCTGGACTCTCATCCCTATCCCCCTTCCCAGCATCAACTAATTCCAAAAGCATAGAGAAAATGGCTGTATTTTCATCTGTTGTCAAAGCAAGAACATCCGATGTTAGCAGTGTTGACACATCCCTTGAAAATAAGACCTGGTGCCTCTTTTGGAGGCAAAGCAAAATAAGACCCGATCTTATTTTCGGGGAAACACAGTAGAGACATTACAATAGAACAAAAGCACATTACTTTTGAGGAGTCTTGTCCAACAATACTAGCTTTCAGCCAGAGGTGATGATAGACCAGCCTACAAAAGGAGCACATTCAAATGAGTATCGAAAAAATAAAATCAAGAAGACAGAAATACAAGTTCCTTCCCGTTAAGATGGTTTCCTTCCACATTAACCATATGTGGGAAATGCAAAGCCTAACGTCAAGAATATGCAAGGGTTAGGAGCCTGAATTTTCCAAACAATCTCTAAAGAAGGGAAAACAGAAGAAAACACAGACGCATTTCGTATATATTGAAGATTTCCAATTTCAATGTAAAATTGTGCCATGTGTTCAGAATGCTACTTGAAACGATGGGATGCACATTTGCAGAATTTTATGCCCCAACGTGGGCATGGAAATTGTTATTATCCTGAGCATACAGCATCAGCCATCTGGCTGAAGATCATTTACATTTTTGACTGATGTACAGGCAGCATGATGTGCATAACACTTGCATAGAAATGATGAGAAGGGGGACCAGGGACTCAGTAGAACCGTGGCACGTTTGCCAGTCTTGGTGATTACTGTTTGCTGGCTGTTTGCTTTCTTCCAGAAAGGATGCCAACTAATTTCAATTCCTGCATGTCCCAGGACATCCCACCGATTTCTATTACATGCCTCTGAAATTGCATTCAGTCCCATGCTTTATTGCAGGCGATGACATGAATCCCAGAGGCAAAATCAGGCTGACAAAGAAAAAGACTAGCAGAGTGAAGAACAAAAGACCAAAGCTCTAAAGAACTAAATGATGTCGCTGTATTTTTTGGTTCAGGATCAAATATTAATACCTGTCTCCTTAAATGAATCCCTCTCGCACCTTACGGTCAGCTATGCTTTTGTTTCTGCATTTTGCTTCCAAGTGATCTAGCTTCCAGCATTGAAATCCCACCTAAGTGTCATGAGGAGCACATCACTTGTAACAGGACTCATGAAAAAGGCGTTAGGGTCAAATGAAGTATAATTTGTCATTCAGGAATGCAGTCGCTGTGCAGAATTGTAAAATGCAGGAAAAGAGCCAAAGGGACAAAAAAAAGAGGAAAGAAAGGAAAGAAAGAAAGAAAGAAAGAAAGAAAGAAAGAAAGAAAGAAAGAAAGAAAGAAAGAAAGAAAGAAAGAAAGAAAGAAAGAAAGAAAGAAAGTGATAGATGGATAGATAGATAGATAGATAGATAGATAGATAGATAGATAGATAGATAGATAGATAGATAGATAGATAGATAGATAGAGCCTCCCTCTCTAACCCTCATGATCCTGGCAGAAATTATCTATCGGATGCCAGCATTCACTCTGGAAGGAGATCTTCCATAAATACCAATAGAGGCTTATCTCTCATTCTAAACAGAAACTTTAGAGCAGGGGTGTCAAACTCAATTTCATTGAGGGCCGCATCAGCATTGCAGTTGCCCTCAGGGGGCCGGGTGGGTATGGCCAGGGTGGGTGTGACCTACTGGGTGGGCATGGCTAGAGTGCGTACGGCCTACTGGGTGGGCGTGGCCTACTGGGTGGGCATGGCTAGAGTGCGTATGGCCTGCTGGGTGGGCGTGGCCAGCTCTACATCGTTCGCATCAAGGGTGCCTATGGGGGCCTGGGCAGGAGTGGGACAGATCTGAGGGTCTCTGGCAGGAGGAGGGTCTCTGGGCCAGGGCCAAGGCAGTGGGGGCCGTTCCCTCACTGTTTCCGAGATGGCTTCGCGGGCCACATGAAACCACTTTGCGGGCCGGATCTGGCCCCTGGGCCTTGTGTTTGACATGTCTGCTTTAGAGAGTGAACATTCATTTAGACCAGACATGTCAAACTCGCGACATCACTTGACATTGCACAACATATTGGGACTGTTTCGCCATTGCCGGCAATGAGGTGGGCGAGGCTTCTGCTTGATGAGTCCGGCTCATGGGCCAGCACTTTGACACCCCTGATTTAGACTATGATAGAAGATGAGTGGGGAACCGGGATCTGACCTATGATTTCCAGCAGCCTCAAAACCGTAGATTAAAGGTGTCGGCAGATAGACGTTAGCAATATATTATTTCCCTTTCAACCTCTCCTTTCCCACTGTTGCTCAGGTGCTCCTACAGCTACTCCTCACCTTTTAATATCCTGATGAATGTGTCTACAAAGTTGCTGTAGAAAATAGCTTTTATGCCACCAATGGCAATCACCTGTGCATGAATTCCAATCAAGCAAGCCATAAGATGTTAATTACTGTAACATGCTGCCTATCATTAGGTGAATTAGAAAGACTATGGGCAAGTAGGAATGTCACATGCTGTTCTGTGGTTGAGCAAAAAGGATTTAAATTCCCAGGTATGGTCCCCTACTCTCCTCCCCAAAGCAGCTGGCTGAAGGAATTTTAGCCTTACAGACAAGACTCTGCCTAATTCCAGGTACTCTGTGGGAACCTGACTAGATCAGGAATCAGTATAAATTGCACAGAGAAATTATGAGCAATCAGCATTCCCAAGATGTAGGAACAGGCTTTCCTAGGCTTACTGAGCTGGACATGAGTATTTATCATCGGTAAAAAGGTAACATAAGCAAACTAAAATAACATCATGCTACATTTTCTCTTGCCCTGCATATCTATCAAATGCTATCCCAAGGATTTATGTTTAATCTTTGTTTTAAGCACTGTGAGAAAATAAAATGTGAGGCAATTAAGAGTGCAACTTGTCTATCTAATGATCTTGTCATAAGAGGCTAGGATGGCAACATTCGGAAACATCTGAGACTCTAACACAGGAGAGGAATGATAAATGAGCTAAGTGACAGCTACTTATGCAATGGAGAGACAGCCCACCCAGCGACTAAAGCATCATAACAACAACCCTACTGAATTTGACCCAGGGATCAAAAGGGAAAGCAATAAAGCTGTTTGTCTACAGTAAACATGAAAGAAAATAGCTAGGGTTAAGTTGGAGCTGTATCTTAGAGCAGCATAATATTTCAGCAACTGGTTGTTCAAAGACGATGATTTTTTCCCCCTCCATATATAATAAACCAGAGCTTTGAACTTTTATTTTTTACAATGTGTTGAGAAATTTAGGCCATAATTGACAAAAAAAAGAAGCAACTGTATTTAATCTGACTGATTTAGCCTACAATCACAACTTCACTTATTGTAGAACAAGTATTAGCTCCTTAAAGGTAGGATTTACATCTAGGTAGACCTACACAAGATTGGATTGTCATGAGTTGCAGCAAGTGATTTATGTTTGTGTAAGATACATGCAGAATTTAGAAGGAGGGAATGGAGCTTTATTTGCTGTGAGTTTAAAGAAATGGAACATGTCCTTGATGGGCATTCTTATTCTCTTCTCTGAAATTCTCTCAAGTACTATACCTCATAAAAATATAAGGTGATTTATCTAGACTACCATTGACCTCAACTCACAGTACATTGAAAGAGATGATTTCCAAGGTCCCTTCCGACTTCCTTCTATGACAGTGGTGGTGAACCTATGGCACACGTGCCAGAGGCGGCACTCAGAGCCCTCTCTGTGTGCATGCGTGCCATGCCCCGGAGATGGCAACTGTCCCTCTTCAACCAGCACCTGCTAACTCACTGAGGTCCCACGTGGCCAGATGCATCCCGTCATGTCTGGTTTCCCTCCGTCTTGTCCCTCCTGGCCTCACATGTTCTCCTTTTCCCGGGCATCACCCACTGCATCACCTCCTCAGCTGTCAGCCATCCATCCAGCTCAGAGGTGGCTTCTTTGAACTGCTGGCGGCAGGCTGTGGAGCCCCAGAGTGCGCCGGTCAAGAAGCCGGCAGGCTATGGCTGCTGATGGACACCGTCGGCCCCCATGTGCTTGCTGGCCTCTGTGTGCGGGGGCTCATGGTATCAGACAGCAGCTGCCCCAGCCCTTGCCTTGCCCCATGGCAATGGCACCCCTGCCCTGCCTTGCCTCATCCTGCAGGAAGAGCCTCCTGCCTACCGCCCCACCTGCCAGGGACCCTGTGGATCTCCCTCAACCCTGCCCACCCCCCCTCAGGTGTCCCTCCTCACAAGCAACATTGAGATGACCATGCCCACCTTGGCCACACCCACCCAATCTGCCATGACCACCACAGCCACACCCACCCAGTGGGCCATGCCCACCTGGCACCCAGTGATAAATAAGTGGGTTTTGGGTTGCAGTTTGGGCACTCGGTCTCTAAAAGGTTCACCACCACTGTTCTATGAGGTTGCGTTGGTCCATTTAACAAAATGTTGCCTGCTCAGATTCATAGGATCCTTTTATCTCAGATCTCTGGGATTAATGTGGGGTATTTTCCTGGGAAGTATAAGAAAGAATAGATGCCCTAAGGTCTACGGGCACAGTTATCATAAAACAAATATGCAAAACAGCACCAAAACATTTCATAGATAAAGCTCCTGGCTTTGCTTAGATCAATGAGAAAATGGGATTGCAATGATTCAGGCCAGCACTACACTTACAGGTCATAGCAGATGATGTATAATAGCATCAGTCTTCAGATATGAGGAGACACACTTATATTGTCCATGATCAAACTAGCTGTAATTCCTTGCTGGCAGCTGGTTACACTGGCTAGGATATATCTGTTGATCAGACAGACATGCATCAAATTTAATGCCACACATGTATGCGTCGTCCCTGGGTGTCATTCCCTTAGAAGATCAGGGTGATTGCTTAAATGTTGATTATATTCACTGAGGTCATTCCAAACATTTCTTTCTTGAATATAGCTAGGTAAGTTATGTAGGTTTCAGAACATTTTTCATAGTAAGTTATGACTGGTTTGTGATGCTCATTTCTGCTATGTGAAAGAGCCTCTTGTCATCCTTCCAGTTGTATTGAAGTTCAGTTATCAGATTATAGAACTAGCATGGTTCTTTGGCTGATAAATATGGAAACCAAAGCTCAATGCATCTAGAGGATTGAGAATTACTGAGGTTGCCCTCAAATATGCAGATGCTTCTTGTGATCTGTTTGGGCATGGTTAGACTTAGGCTTTTGCTTTTATGACTGAGCAGTTGCACTGGTGCCTTCCATTTAGATAAAGCACCCATCCTTCTCTCCTCTGACGTTATTGAGGCAATTTAGTTCACCCACAGTAAATTTCCAAATAAGAGAATAGCCTGGCACAAACTATGATTTATTGAGGCTGATTTGACAGAGCTTCCGCTGGGTTTGTGCTTCATTTGACCTTTGCATCTCTGAGACTTTTGCTCTTAGATGAAAAAGTCCCTGGATGTGTCACAGAGTTGCTTGGTTTCTGGTGCAATCACGATTCTTGTAAGATGGGCCAAAATGAGTTTCTTAACTGAGATCCAAAACTGAGATTTCAGATAGGGTTGGAAGATAGTTATAATACATTTTCAAAGGAGCCGAGGTGCAATGACAAATTGGAAGGTAGAAGAAATATGGTGGCATCCATAATAATAATAGAAATTCCATTAATAGAAATGATGGAACATGTGGGGGGAAACCAAGCTTAGTAACTGATTGGACAACATATCTGCTATCATTTTTATTAATTTATTAAATGTCCATCCTACATTATTTATTTATTTGTTTGTTTGTTTGTTCAATCCCATGTAAGATTGGCACCAGCACAATCAATGACATGGCGGGCACAAAGAATCAGGACCATTCGTAAGGTTGCAGCACAGATTTATTCAAGCCTACACACAAGTATCTGGTCAACTAAAGTTCAACACTAAATTGGCACCAGATAAGGGTCAACAGAATCGAGGAGCAGTTGGACTTTAAGCGCTTGTGGGAACAAAATGACTCTTAAGTTGATGATGCCCTTAAGTCCACTGCCTCTCCACATCTTCCCGCTCTCATTGGTTAATGGTTGGAATTGGGTGAATTACAGCTAGAACTCTACCTGAAATCTTTATTATCAGGGTAATGTTCCTGTAACCAGCTCATGAACTGAACCTGAATATTTTATCATCTTTAAGGTCAGAGAAGAGCACGGAATGGCCTCGTGCTTGCCTTGCCTTTCAATAATCCACAGGTTAAAAAAACAAAAACCCCATTCCATGAACTTTAGATAAAGGTTCATGTTAGAATTAAAAACAGAATGCCTACCACAAAACGCAAACCACTGCTTTTCAGATCAGAATGACAACCTCAGCCTTTTGATGTAACATTCTTAAGGCTTTGCAGAATAAGAAGATTATTATGTGGAATTAAATTAATGAGAGGGTAAAGAACTCAAAACACAGCTAGGGATATGCTCAAACGTATTTCCCTAGAGGAACATCTGCAGAGGAAGCTACGTTTTATATTCAACTTTCTCTTCTGCTGATCTACATACTTTGCTGTCTACCTGGCCACCTTTCATCCTATCTCCACTTTTAAGCAGTATTTTCACTTTAAAAGTGCAGGTGGGTAGCTTGTTTATTTGATTAAAATATTGTTTTCAATATTTTATTCTTAAAGTATTTTTTTAAAGAATGAAACTCAGGGGATGGAATGATAAATGACATACCAGGGCCAGCCCCTTAAATCAGCCTAGCCCTAGCCAAAATGGAAAGCAAAGGAAAAGGTTTGGCTCTATTTTAGGGACCAGTTTCTAGAAATGGAAATAAAACTGAGAACTTTGGATCGGCGCAAGTACAACATGCAAAGCATTTACATTTAAAGCTTCTCTTACTGTACGTACGGAGTTTTGTCCTGTTTTAATAAGCCATGGAAATTCCATTTAAAATCGTTTCCAAGGTGAATGGCAATGTGCAGCTCCCGTAAAGTAGTTCCTTCCATATTTTGGATGTAAAATGTGTGTCACGTTTTAGAACTCAAATGTATCGGGCAACAGGGACAAATGGCAGACCAAAATCTGTTTGGAAGTTAGGGTGTTCATGAAAGAAGCCTAGTTTAGAATTCATCTATAAGGGAGTTTCACCCTTTTTCTTCTTCTATGGATATCATCTTGCTTACACTGAGCCTTTTTCGTTGTAATCTTTCAATCTCAATAAAGTATAGCTCCTATCAGATTTATGGAGTCTGCTACCTAACCTGATCTCAAAGGGCTGACATTAGTCTTGAAAGCCTGACTTTCTTCTCTCCCCCCCTAATTTTTATACTTCAGGCAACTAGGACAGAGCCAGTTTGTGTTTCAGGTTGTTGTTGTTGTTGTTGTTTTTTAGTTTTCCTCCTTCAACTTAAAGCAGAAGTGTCTAACCCTGACAACTTTAAGACTTATGGACTTTGACTCCATGAATTCCCTAGGCCGCTGTGCAGCTTAAGTCCACAAATCTTTAACTTGCCAAGGTTGGACACCCCTGACTTAAAGCATATTGGAGGCGAATATACGTATCCCAGGACAATGTAGCAGGATCCAATCTAGGTCCATCACTGGGACCAGAGGTTTTTGTCTTCTGAGCTTTTGGACTCATACTGGAGCCCATCCTCTGGGATCATCTCGTTAGCAGTGTGCTTTGGGCTATTCTCTCTGTGTGGTATTTATCTGGTGCCTGTTGTATGTGGCTTTTAAAGCATATTTTTTGTAACTTAAGTATGCAGAGTTTCTCCACAATCATCTCTGTAGTTATATAGAGAAATTGGAGCTGTTAAAGATATCATTTGTTTTATTTGTTCAGAATGTTTAATAACCACTCATACAGCCATATTAAAAGGGACGCAGTGGCTCAGTGGGTTAGGATGCTGAGCTTGTCGATCAGAAGGTCAGCAGTTTGGCGGGTTGAATCCCGAGTGCCGCGTAACAGAGTGAGCGCCTGTTACTCATCCCAGCTTCTGCCAACCTAGCAGTTCAAAAGCACGTAAAAATGCAAATAGAAAAATAGGGACCACTATGGTGGGAAGGTAACAGCGTTCTGTGTGCCTTTGGCATCTAGTCATGCCGGCCACATGACCACGGAGACATCCTCGGACAAGCGCTGGCTCTTCGGCTTTGAAACGGAGATGAGCACTGGCCCCTAGAGTCGGAAACAACTAGCACGCATGTGCGGGGGACCCTTTACCCTTACCTTATAGCCATATTGGTAGATAATCCCCTCTTCTCCTAGGAACAAGTTCACTTATTCTCAAACAAAGAAAATTCTCATTCTGGTGAACCATGGCATCATAATTAAATGTCCCACACTTGTTAATATAATAGTTAAAAGATGTCAATAAGTTTGTTGCTCTATACATTATTTATTACATTTTGATGCCACCCAATTCCAAACAACTTATGTAAGGGTATTTCCTAAAGAATTGTGGCATATGGTTTTTTTTTTTTAAAAATTGACCTGGAATAGCTGCTGTTGTGCTGATGGGTCAGCAAATGGAGAGAGAAATGAGGAGAAGCTGACTTTTGACCTTCAAGGGCTCTCATGAAGGCTGATGAGCTTAGCTGCTAATCCCAGTTGATATGGGAAGATTCACAACCATTCACTTCGTCCAGCTCGGTATATAGGAGTTGGGAACTAGAACCTTGGGGTAGGCACTCTCCAATTACTGGGGTGTGTGTGTGTGTGACAGGCTGCTGGTTTGACCCAAAATTAGAGAGAGAAGTGAGTGTGTGGAGCAGTTGTTGGTTCCTGGTCAGAGATGGAGAAGAATAGCCCACAGGTAGCTGCCATACTAGATCAGTGAATGCAGCTGTGATTGGGGGAAATTAGCAAAATTGCAAGCCAGACTCTGCAAAGACTTAAGTCTCGTGTTGATCCAAAAGACCCATTAGTGCTTATTTTCACTGATGTCTTATTTTTCCATGTACAGGAGGCAGCAAGTTCATGGGGGCTGCCAGCCCTACCCTCCAAGCAGCAGATGGAGGCAGAGGCATGGGGGAGGGGAGGAATTGCCGCCACCCACATCTCCTGCGATTCAAAGGTGAAGCATCACTCCCTGTTTCAAGCTCCACCTTTCACTGGTGTTTTGGAGCTATCCTGTTGTGTTGGCAATGAGTGTTGCTACCGCTTGGTTTCAGCAACCATGGATTCTCCCTTCCTGCAGGGTTGTTGGAAACTCTGCTCCTTACTTCCTGCCACCAGGCAGTGAATGCTGGTCCCCACTTTCTCGCCGTCCTGCATGGCCCCATGTCTCCCTTCTCTGTTGTGGAAATGGCAGCCCCATTTTCTGCCGCTTCTCCTTCTGGTGTTGTGTCTTTCCTTCGTATGGAAAGACACTAAGCTCTGGGAAAACTGCGCCAGCTGCAGCTGGGCAAGGAAGGCCAGGCTCCCCTTCCCCTTGAGATTTTGCAAGGAGAAGCGGATCTGCTTCCTGCAGGGTTGTCCTCGGCACTGGCATCAGCTGGCAAACACAAGAGCTTTGCTCTTTTTCTCCAGAGTCTTTGAAATTGTCCCCTCCCCTTTGTGTCAGATGAGAGCAATTAAATTACAACTGGGAGGCTAGAGGTTTCCTCAAAGAACTTGTTTATTGGTTAACGAAGCATCAGCACAGTCAAAAGTGAAATCAAGTTTGAAATTCCCTCCAAAGAGAGATAATAATAATAATAATAATAATAATAATAATAATAATAATAAGAAGAAGAAGAAGAAGAAGAAGAAGAAGAAGAAGAAGAAGAAGAAGAAGAAGAAGAAGAAGAAGAAGAAGAAGAAGAAGAAGAAGTTGGAAGGTACCTTGGAGGTCATCTAGTCCAACCCCCTGCTCAGGCAGGAAATCCTGTACCATTTCAGGCAAATGGCTGTCCAGTCTCTTCTTAAAAACTTCCAGTGTTGGAGCATTCACTGCTTCTGGAGGCAGGTTGTTCCACTGGTTAATTGTTCTAACTGTCAGGAAGTTTCTCCTTAGTTCTAGGTTGCTTCTCTCCTTGACTAGTTTCCATCCATTGCTTCTTGTCCTTTCAGGTGCTTTGGAGAATAGCTTGACTCCCTCTTCTTTGTGGCAGCCCCTGAGATATTGGAACACTGCTATCATGTCACCCCTCACCCTTCTCTTCGTTAAACTACACATACCCAATTCCAGCAACCATTCCCTATGTTTTAGCCTCCAGTCCCCCAATCATCTTTGTTGCTCTTCTCTGTACCCTTTCTAGAGTCTCAACATCTTTTTTACATTGTGGTGACCAAAACTGGATGCAGTATTCCAGGTGTGGCCTTACCAAGGCATTGTAAAGCTTCTGCCAACCTAGCAGTTCGAAAGCATGTAAAAATGCAAGTAGAAGAATAGGGACCACTACGGTGGGAAGGTAACAGCGTTCCGTGCGCCTTTGGCGTCTAGTCATGCCGGCCACATGACCACGGAGACATCCTCGGACAAGCGCTGGCTCTTTGGCTTTGAAACGGAGATGAGCACTGGCCCCTAGAGTCAGAAACAACTAGCACGCATGTGCGGGGGAACCTTTACCTTTACCTTTATTAGTACTTCACGTGATCTTGATTCTATCCCTCTGTTAATGCAGCCTAGCACTGTGTTGGCTTTTTTGGCAGCTGCAGCATACTGCTGGCTCATACTGAAGTGATTGTCTACTAGGACTCCGAGATCACTCTCACAGTTACTACTATTGAGCAAGGTACCACCTATGTTACACCTGTGCATTTGATTTTTCCTGCCTAAATGTAGAACCTTACGTTTTCACCATTGAATTTCATTTAGTTAGATATCGCCCAGTGTTCAAGTCTGTCCAAATCCTCCTGTATTTTAAGCCTATCTTCTGGAGTATTAGCTATTCCTGCCAGCTTGGTGTCGTCTGCAAATTTGATGAGTTCCCCATCTATCCCCTCATCCAAATCATTGATGAAGATGTTGAAGAGCACTGGGCCCAGAACAGAGCCCGGGGACACCCCACTACACACTTCCTTCCATGTAGATGCAGTTCCATTGAGGACCACACGCTGAGTACGGCCTGTCAGCCAGCTACGAATCCATCTGGTGGTGATGCTATCTAACCCACATTTTACTATCATCAAGTAGTAGGTTGTGATCTACTTTATCAAATGCCTTACTTAAGTCCAAGTAAATTATATCTACAACCTTCCTCTGATCCACTAATTTTGTATTACAAAGTTAAACTTTGCAGCCCAGTGCTGTGCAATCAGTTACTTTGCCAAATAATCTGTTAGTATTTCTAACAGAATGCTCAACCAGCACTACCCCACCTGCATTCTAACCAGCAGGTGACCTTGGTTCTCACAGGACAAAGAATTGTTTAGGCTGGCAGGAATTCCCTGCTCACCCCTCCTATTCTTGTGGCAAACAAGAACAAGCAAGATGACTACAGCCAGTTTCGTTGTAGAGTTGACACTTTGCTTTTCTGCCTTAAAATACAAATCAGACACATTTTTCTCCTGATCAGGTGAGGAGAGCTAAAGTTTTTGTAAGAAGCTGTGGGAAATGGATCCACTCCTCCATGCAAAGGGAACAAAACACAGGCTACACTTGAGGGACAAAGATCGGCAAGATCAGAGAGTGAATGTCCCATGGTGGCAGTGCCAGAATCAAGGCATGCAGGCCCTGGGAATATTTATTTATTTAGATTTATATACCGCCCTTTCCCGAAGGACTCAGGGCGGTTTACAGGGCATTTAAAAGAAAATCAATACAAACGTTAAAACAAATTAAAAAAGATTAAATAAAACCCTGAGGAAAAAAAACCCAGTTAAAATTAAAATTAAAAAATTCTCAGCCTGGGCCAGAGAGCTCGAAGAGCCAGGTCTTCAGGTCCCGGCAGAATGAATGGAGGTCAGGGGCAGTCCTAAGCTCCGCAGGCAGCTGGTTCCACAGGGCAGGCGCACCCACTGAGAAGGCCCTACCCCTGGGTGTTACCCGCCGGCAATCTTTAACCGGCGGCACCCTGAGAAGACCCTCCCTGTGAGAGCGCACTGGACGAAGGGAGCTTGATGCTGGCAGCAGGTGTTCCCTCAAATATCCCGAACAAGAGAAGATACAGCTGGTAAGCTGGCAGCAAGGAAAAGCAGTCGCACTGTCACCACTCTCTGATCTTGCCACTCTTTGTCTCTTAAATGTAGTCTGCCTTTTCTTCCCTTCCTTGAGTTTGGTGCCACCATTGCTTTCCCTCGCCACCAGCGTACCCACCATATCTTCTCTAGCTCTGAATGTTCTCATTGCCTACGTTCCTCATTTCCAGCACTGCCACCAGTGGGCATTTACTCCCTGAACCTGCCACTCTTTGTCTTTCATCCCCTTCTTTGATTTTGGTACCATCATTGCTTTTCCTTGCTACCAGTTTACCTGCCATATCTTCTCTAGCTTTCATGTTCTCATTGCGTGCGTGTTTCCATTGCGGCACTCCAACCACTGGGCATTGACTCTGTGATCAGTGGTGGCAGTGCCGGAATTGAGGCACGTAGGCAATGAGAACATCAGAGCTAAAGAAGATACGGCGGGTAAGCTGGCGGAAAGGGAAAGCAATGGTGGCACCATAGTCAAGGAAGTGAATGAAAGCGTCAGAGGGTGGTAGTGTCAGAATCGAGGCACGCGGGCCATCTGAAGATCAGAACAAGAGAAGATGCAACGGGTATGCTGGCGGAAAGGGAAAGCAATGGTGGCACCATAGTCAAGGAAGTGAATGAAAGCGTCAGAGGGTGGTAGTGTCAGAATCGAGGCACGCGGGCCATCTGAAGATCAGAACAAGAGAAGATGCAACGGGTATGCTGGCGGAAAGGGAAAGCAATGGTGGCACCATAGTCAAGGAAGTGAATGAAAGCGTCAGAGGGTGGTAGTGTCAGAATCGAGGCACGCGGGCCATCTGAAGATCAGAACAAGAGAAGATGCAACGGGTATGCTGGTGGCAAGGGAAAGCAATGGCGGCACCAAAGTCAAGGAAGGGAACCAAAGCCAAAGTACACTTAAGTGACAAAGAGTGGCAAGGTCAAAGAGTCAATGCGCAGTGGTGGCAGTGCCAGAATGGAGGCACGCAGGAAATGAGAACAGTCAAAAAAAGGGAACAAAAGCATCAGATGGTGGCACATTGCCAGAGTCAGGGTACAGAGGCCCTGGGAACATTAGAGCCACAGAAGATGTGATGGGTACTCTGGTGACAAGGAAAAGCAATGGCGGAACCAAAGTCAAGGAAGGGAACAAAAGATAAGGCAGATTCCATTTAAGGGAAGCTTTGCCAGCTTTCCATTCAAAGAAACCCACCCCACCCATCAGAGTCCAACACATAAAGAGAGGAACCCGATCACCCTTTCCCCTTTCGCTTTTCTGCCTTAAAATCCAGAGCAGACACATTTTCCTCCTTATCAGCTGAGGATAGCTATGGTTTTTGGAAGAAGCTGAGTGTATGTGTGAATCCAGCCCTGCAGTAAGCGGATCCGCTCCTCCATGCAAAGCTTCAACAGCTTTGCAGATCCTTCAGGGAAGGGGAGCCTGGTCTTCCTTGCCCAGCTCCAGCTGGCATAGTTTTCCCAGAGCTTAGTGTCCTTCCATATAAACGAGGAACACAACACCAGGAAGAGAATTGGCAGGAAATGGGGCTGCCATTTCCAGACCAGAGAAGGGAGACATGGGGCGATGCAGAGTAGTGAGAAAGTGGGGACCAGCGATTGTTGTGAGGTGGAAGGAAGGAAGGAGCAGAGTTTCCAACAAACCTGCAGGAAGGGAGAATGCATGGTCACTGAAACCAAGCTGTAGGAACAGTCATTGCCAACGCAACAGGATGGCCCCAAAACATCAGTGAAAGATGGAGGTTAGAGCAGGGAGTGATGCTTCAGCGTTGAATTGCAGGAGAGATGGGTAGTGGCAACTCCTCTCCTCCCCCTGTGCCTCTGCTTCCATCTATTGCCAGTGCTGCCACCCCACCTGCGACAGCCCCATCAAACCAGAAGGGCGAGGAGACCCGATTCCAAAGTGGCAGCAGGGACTCTGCAGCCTGTGCAGTGTAGGTGTGTCTGAGCGCAACGATTGCCGATCTGGCCCTCCAAGCAGCAGGTGGAGGCAGAGATGAGGTGGGAGGGTGGGTGGGGAGGCACACAATCATGGCTGCCTGCCCTGTCCCAGTCACAGCAGCTGTGGGTAAAGCAGGGCAGCAGCACCATGCCATGGGATCCCATTGCCCCAGGAGCTAAAAGGCCAGGCCTGAGAGATTTGGCAAGGCTCCTCCACTGAATCAGGCCCTGGTGCCTGCCCCCTCCATCAGAGACCCCTGGATCTCCAATAGTCCCGCCGAGGTACCACAGATGCCCCAACACAAGTAACATGAACTGGCCACACCCACTTGCCACCTCTCCCCAGCACAGCCACCCCTGCCCAACTACTTGCCTC
Organism: Vipera ursinii; assembly: GCF_947247035.1. Taxonomy (NCBI): domain Eukaryota; kingdom Metazoa; phylum Chordata; class Lepidosauria; order Squamata; family Viperidae; genus Vipera; species Vipera ursinii. The sequence goes on along the minus strand of NC_139512.1, from coordinate 144,096,606 downwards.
GCCTTGCCTCTGGGGCTTATTTTTGGGGTAGGGCTTAGATTAGGAGCACCCTAAAAATCATGCTAGGGCTTATTTTTGGCTGGGTCTTATTTTCAGGGAAACACAGTATAATTTATCTTTTGCATTTCCTCCACTAAGGTTCCAAACTCTAGTGATTCCTTCTTTAAATACTGTGTCCACTGAATCAGCTTTATAAGTAGTGACACATTGACCTGTTACCTTGATGAATTTCCCTGGATAAATTCCTGCAAGTCATCTCTGCAAACTGTAGCAAACTGTAGATTCTTAGATCAGATAAAGAAGCCTCCAGCTGAATCAGTGGTGTGTAGTCCAGAAAAAAAATTGAGTCACGTGCTCCCTTAATTATGTTGATTGGATTGTATGTTGATTGGATTGTATTATAATTAGGGTAGGGAAAACAAACATGTTTTAAATATGTAGTTGAAAGGATAATGAAGGTTAGTTGACACCAGCACCTTAACCATGCTTTGGACTGGTTGGAAACTGATCAAAGAGAGAAGCAACTTGGAATTAAGGAGAAACTTCCTGACAGTGACGACAATCCACCAGTGGGACAGCTTGCCTCCAGAAACCGTGGGCGCTCCATCACTGCAGATTTTTAAGAAGAGGCTAGATTGTCACTTATGTGAGATGGTATAGGTTCTCTTTCTCTCTCTTCTCTTCTCTTCTCTTCCCTGCTCCAAAAGTCACCCAGTGAGCATCATACCTAAGGCAAAACTGGAACTCACCATTTCTAGCCTGATGCCTTCACCACTATACAAAACTGGCTCTATCTGCTACAGTGGACAATAGAAAAACCATAGAAGTTTTCTGTTTAGAACAAATGGCAATTCTATTATTCTTAATTATTTTTGTGCCTTGACAAGGAGTTCCAGAGAAGATGGCATCTTCACCAAAAGCCCAATATAGGAAGCAGGGAGCTGTCTGTCTTTGGCAAAGTTCTAGTCTCTGGGAAAGGAGAGAGATGTTCCTCACCCAACAGAGGAGATGCAGATGGTGATCGACTGAGCAGACTCAAGAAAAGGAGATGAGCCAAGGTAAGCACATTCATTCATAAATCCAGCACATTCCTTTCTTTTTATTCTCTCTTGATAAGTCCAGAAATGGGTGGGAGATAGAGTGGAAGGGGAGAAAATGGAAAAAAGTTAGGAGAGGTAGAGGAAAAGTCTGTGGGAGAGAGAGATTGACTTTGGGTAAAATCCAGGATCTTGCTGTAAATACCTAATGTAAATACCTGTTGTAAATAGTTTTACTGTATGTAGTAAAAAAAGAAAGAAAAGAAGAAGCATAAAAGCCTCCACTGGCTTATTTCTCTGTGTCAACTGCCATTCTTGCAAATCAAAATAATTGTAAAACAACCTGGTCACACTGTGGTAAGAACCACAGAAATAAAACACATTTTTTTTATTTAACCAAAAGAAAGACAGCCCTGAAGTTAAGATGATTTTTTCCAAAGCAAAACAAAAGAGAAAAAAATAGACAGGAAAAATTAGTCTACCTCCTACATCCTACAGTAGATCATATTCTTAAGAAACCTAAAGCAGCTTCCTGTTCTAAAGTTAAAACTATTTGAAGGGGGAGGACCCAAATTATTCCATGGAGGCCAGATGGACTTGGATGGGACAAGAATCAGTTCTGGGTAACTCTGACAAGTGGCTTTTGGTAACTACTTTGCCATCTTTAATTCTGGTGAGTGGTGCCATTCCTCCCCTTGTCAGTACTGGTGTGCAGTCTAACAGTTTTCTTATATTCATGACTTCTACTCAAAGAAGAGGTGACAGCTATGATCAGGCGGGTCTTTGCTCATCTTGCACACCAGTTGCACCCTTTCCTAGATCAGGGGCTACTGCCAGTGGTCATTCAGGCTTCAGTCACCTTCCAGTTGGGCTGTGGCAATGTGCTATATGTGGATGTGCCCTTGAAGAGCTACTGCAGCTGGACCATGCCGTCACAAGGACATTAGCAGATACACCTTAGTACACTCATGTAACACCACTGCTGTGTAAGCTGCACTGGCTCCTAGTTGGAGATATGGCCCCAGCACTACAGTATAAGCCTTTTAAAAAAGTGGTGAACATCTGGCTTTTGCCCTGGGCATTGGTACCAGGATGTTAATGGCTCTGGCATTGGCTGGCTGGTGGAGGAATGTGGGTAAATGTAAATCTCACATTCAACATTGTATATTGTTTTAAGTTGTTTTTATTGTGTTTGCGTCTGCCCCCACACACAAATTAGATGAGATAGAGGGGAGAGGGAGGGAGGGAGGGAGGGAGGGAGGGAGGGAGGGAGGGAGGGAGAGAGAGAGAGAGAGAGAGAGAGAGAGAGAGAGAGAGAGAGAGAGAGAGAGAGAGAGAGAGAGAGAGAGAGAGAGAGAGAGAGAGAGAGAGAGAGAGAGAGAGAGAGAGAGAGAGAGATTAGAGCAGTCTGGTGGCCTAGTGGTGAAGATGCTTGCCTCCCATTCGGGAGGTTGAGAGTTCAATCCTAGGTAGTGGCAGAAAAATATCAGCTGCAAACTCCATGTGGTGTCAGGAAAGGCATCGGCCAGTAAAAGCTTCAATCACCCCAACTCTAGCCCAAATTAAGGATTACAGGGTTGTAAAAGGATGAGATGATAGGTTAGATAGACAGACAGACAGGCAGAAAGCAAGCAAGCAATTTTCTCTTCCAGTTTCCACAGTGTAATAGTCATTTATATGTATTTATCTACACTGTATGAATATAAATACCTACTTAATGCTACTTTTCTGTAATGAGTCATCTTAGGAGATATTTTACTTGCAAGGGAGCTGTTGTGTACTGGGGTCATTGCGCAGGAATGAAGACAAGGCGAGTGAGTTCAGCAAAGATCATGGTTTATTGCTTGCAGGATCTGAACTAGAGAACAGGGCTGCAGATGCAGCAATTTATACCCTAGCCTAGCCCCTAGCTGCCGGCCAATAGGTTTGAAGCAACCTATTGCCGCCTAGGGGCAACCAATGGCAGCGCTGGAGACGGGTTGACTGAGATGCTGGGAGCCGTTAGCTAGCTCCTGCTCCAGCAGCCTACCAGCCGTTACCATGTGGTGTTAACAAGCAAGCCCAATACATTACAGGAGCAAATCCATCATAATACCAAACCTATGACTTTTCTAGAGAAACACCACACATATAAGAAACTGTAAGTTTTCAAAAATGGAGGGGAGGATAGTATTTTGTAAAATATGGAGGAAATATTTTGAATATGAAACAGGCCTCTTCATAGCCTGGGGTAAAAGCTTTATTTATATTTTCATTTTGGAATGCTGGAGCAATTAGCACAGAGGGAGTAATTCATATATAATTACCACTCCCACATTAAATAGCCTTAAATTTAAAACAAGAAATAGTCATTAACAAGAAGATAGTGTGTTGCTAATGTTACTAACAGACGCTGTATTTCAGTGGGAATAAACCAGCTTGCACAATGCTCTCTGTACTTAATTAGTGTAAGGAATCATTTGCAAAGGAATATTTTTTGAAGGGAACTAATTGTTTAGAACTGGAGTTTTGAAGCAGGTCTCTTTCTCTCCCCCACCCCCTAAATTTGGGACAGTTTGTGTTTGAAAAGGATAGCAGGCAAGGTAGTACTGATAAAGAAAAATATTTGTAATTCAGGGTTGAAATGAAGGGTCCTTGTTGCTCTCGATTTATATTCTAGTCGCAGGGGTAGGCAACCTTTGCTCTTTTATGATTCGTGGACTTCATAGCTGGCTCAGGAATTCTGGGAGTTGAAGTCCACTAGTCATAAAAGAGCCAAGGTTGCCTACCCTTGTATCTAGTGGCTTGAGAGGAAACCTGATCCCCTACTATGGTAGCAATGATGGTGTTACCTAGTTTGGGTAATAAAACATCTTCAAAAAAACAACGAAGGTCAGAGAGCACCAAGGATCTCTCAGGAAAGGTAGTTTTGTATCAGTAAGAAATGGCAGACAAAACATTGGATTCTTTTACTTCAAGCTCACGAATTCACCTTGAGCTGAAGGTACCTCAGCCTAGAGAGCTAATACAGCTTGATGCTGTCTGGAATATGCTAATATCATACCTGCATATTTGTAAGAATATTCAAAATATGTAGTAATCACATCAGAGAAAAAAAGACAAACCAGGTAATGCTTTCTCTATGACTCAGCACAGTTCTGGGAACTAAAGACCGTGTAATGCTATGCTGCAATCTCTTTCACTATTCTAAGTATTTTGTACAGTACTGCACAAATAGGCATCTATCACCCATAATCCTAAATAAACTGTTTACAATATTTCAATAGCGTTTGGGCCACAGCAGTCACACAGCAGGGAAAGACGCCCCTTCCCAAAAAGTGGAAGCTTCCATTTTTCTTACAACCAAGGGTCCCGCAATAAAATAAAACTGTGCTGCTCTGGGGTGGGTGTCGATGGTGCTTGTTCAAACAAGCCAGGCCTGGTTTCCTGTTGACTGATAAAAAGAGCAGAATGTGGCTTCATGGCTGAGATGCAATTAGTTCCATCACAAGCATTTGGTTTTTGTTATTGCACGTTTGGGGGGAAGGGGGAATTATACTTGCCTCATCTCCCTTTGAATGCTTCAAAATATGAGACACACACACACACACACACACACACACAGATGATATAGATAGATGATATAGATAGACAGATGAGAGAGAGAGAGATGATAGATAGCTAGATGATAGATAGTGTTAAACAGTGCTTTTTTTGTAAAAGAAAAAGGTGCTGGAACTCACACATGTCATACAACCTGCCTTGCCTACCCTACAAGGTTCCATCCAAAAAAGGTGCCGGAACTCCGTTCTGAGCATTCTATGAGAAAAAAAGCCCTGGTGTTAAATATTTGGTTCTTGAGGCATTAAGTGAGATGAAGTGTTGAAACAGCAACATGTTCACTGTAACTCAGAACAGAACAGAAGCAAGCTAATAGCTGCTGCACAGCTATTTATACGGTTGGCCTCTAGGCGGTGACCAATAGGTTTAAAGTAGCAGTTTCCTACGCCAAACCTAATTATCAGCCTGGAGACAGCAAGTCTAGCTCAGAAACAGCAACCGTTACATAACACACAGAAAGTAGGTCAGACTTTAAGCAAGCAGTCAGACATTAAGCAAGTGAATTAAAACAGATAAGGCCAATACATTAAAGATAGATAGATAGATAGATAGATAGATAGATAGATAGATAGATAGATAGATAGATAGATAGAATAGCCGGGTGGGAACCAAGGTCATCGAAGAGATGTTGTGGCGGACAGTGATGATCTTCTTATAACAACTGCCTGAGGATTAATTGACAATGTGACCTGAACTGTCAGAGAGGGAAGGGAAAGTTTTATTCTCTTAATTATCTTTTTCCCACCATATTGCCAGAGCTGGTTTTCAACCCTTTAGTGCCTGTATGCTGTACCCAATAAAGTTTTGCATTAGAGATCTAGATGACTCTGGTGTATTTACTTTGTTGGGATCCTTAGCCAGAACTTTGACAGATATAGATGAATAGAATGGAATGGAATGGAATGGAATGGAATAACAGAGTTGGAAGGGACCTTGTAGGTCATCTATTGCTAAGCACATTGGTTTGTGCTTAAATTGTAAGCCGCCCTGAGTCTTCGAAGAAGGGCGGGATATAAATGGGATTAAAATAAAAATAAAAATAAAATAAATCTAGTCCAACCCCTTGCCCAAGCAGGACTCCCTACACCATTTCTTGCAGATGGTAATCCACTTCTTCTTGAAAGCCTCCAGTGATGAAGCACCAACAGCATCTGAAGGCAGTCTGTTCCATTGGTTGATTGTTCTCCCTGTCAGAAAATTTCTCCTTATTTCCAGGTTGAATCTCTCCTTGATCAGTTTCCATCCGTTATCCCTTATCTGGCCTTCAGGTGCTTTGGAAAATAGGTTGACCCCCCTCCTCTCTGTGACAGCCCCTCAAATATTGGAACACTGCTATCACATCTCCCCTGGTCCTTCTCTTCACAAGACTAGCCATGCCCATTTCCTGTAACTATTCTTCATATGTTTTAGCCTCCAGTCCCCTAATCATCCTTGTTATTCCTCTCTGCATTCTTTCCAGAGTATCAACATCTTTTTTATAGTATAGAGACCAAAATTGATTGCAATATCTAGGTAAGGTCTTACTAAGGCTTTATAGATTGGTATTAATACCTCAGGTGATCTTGATTGTATCCTTCTGTTAATGTAATTTAGGATTGCATTGGCTTTTTTGGCTGCCGCCACACACTATTAGCTCATTCATTGTCCACTAAGACTGCAAGATCCCTCTCACAGTTGCTGCTATTAAGCCTGGTTTCACCCAATCTATATGTGTACTTTGGGTTTTTCTAGCCTAAGTGTAAGACTTTACTTTTCTCTATGCTGAATTTCATTTTGTTAGATAGAGCCCAGTGTTCAAGTCTGTCAAGATCCCTCTGGATCTTGAGCCTATCATCTAGGGTGTTGGCTATTCCTGCCAGCTTAGTGTCATCTGCAAATTTGATAAGTTCCCCTTCTATTACCTCATCTAGGTAATTTTTGAAGATGTTGAAGAGTACTGGGCCTAGGATAGAAACTTGTGGTACCCCACTGTACTTTTGTCCATGTAGATGAAGTACCATTAAGGACGACTCATTGAGCGCGGTTTGTCAGCCAGTTAAACATCCATCTGGTGGTGATGCTGTTGATCCCACTTTTTTTAAGCTTTCCAAGAAGCAGGTTGTGGTCTACTTTGTTGAATGCCTTGCTGAAATCCATGTATACCACGTCCACAGCATTCAGCTGGTCCACCAATTTAGTCACCTGATCAAAGAATAAAATAAGATTTGTTTCACATAATCTGTTTTTAACAAACCCGTGCTGGCTTCTAGTTATAACTTTGTTTCTAGATGTTTGCAGATCTGTTTTTTAATTATCTTTTCCAGTATCTTCTTAGGTATTGATGTTAGGCTGATTGGCCTGTAGTTTCCTGGGTCTGTTTCCCCCCCCCTTTTTTTTTGAAGATGGGAACCACATTAGCTCTTTTCCAATCCTCTGGTAGTTCCCCAGTGCTCCAGGATTTTTGAAAGATGTGGTGCAATGGTTCTGAGATGACATCTGCCAGCTTCTTCAGAACTCTGGAGTGTAGTCCGTCAGGTCCCGGGGATTTATGTTCACCAAGATCAAACAGGTGTTCTCTTATCATTTTTTGTTTATTTAGCTTTTATTTCTAGTCTGTCTTTTTCAGTTATGTTTTTGGTGGATTCTGCAATAATTTCTTTTTGCGTGAAGACTGATGCAAAGAATGAGTTAAGTAGCTCTGCTGTCTCTCTGCTGCCTGTTACTTTCTTGCCGTCTTCTCTATTTAGTGGACTGTTTCCATGATTTTTATTCTTGTTATTTATATGTTGAAAGAAACTTTTTTGTTATCTTTGATTTTTGTTGCAAGTCTTTGTTCATTCTGAATCTTTGCTTTCCTGACTTTTTTTGCATATTCTGACTATCTGCTGATATTCTGCTGTAGTTATGTGTCCCTCTTTCCATTTTTTGTACTTCTCCTTTTTGTCTTTGAGTTTATCAGAGAGGTCTTTGTGCAGCCATGCTGGTTTCTTGTTAGATTTCTTGATTTTCTTTTTCAGTGGTATTGTGCTGGATTGGGCTTTTATGATCATATTTTTCAGAGTTTTTCAAGCTTCTTGAGTTGTTTTCCCCTTTAGGATTTTCCTCCAAGGAATCTTTCCCACGTTCTCTCAGAGTTTGTTAAAAACTGCTCTTTTAAAATCTAAGACTCTGATATCATTATGTTCTATTGCTTGTGTTTGAATTATATTGAATTCCACTATGACATGGATACTCTCGCCCAAGGTTCCTGCAGTTTCAACTCCCTCTATCACTTCTTCTCTATTCGTGACCAGGCTCAAGGTTGACTCAGCCTTCCATCCTTCCGAGGTAGGTAAAATGAGAACCCAGATTGTTGGGGGCAATAAGCTGACTTTGTAATAATGCCGCTTGGTGTGTGTGTGAAAGCCCTAACAAGCAGGCATATACATAGAATGAAGGCTACTGCTAAGCTTGTAAGCCGCCCTGAGTCTTCGGAGAAGGGCGGGATATAAATGTAATAAAAAAAAAGTCCAGTATGGCTGTCTCTCTAGTTCCCTCCTCTACCTTTTGGTCAACAAAATTGTCAGCTAGGTTGGTCAGGAATTTATTCGATTTCTCACTTGGTGCAGAATTAGTCTTTCATTTGATATCAAGGTAATTGAAGTCTCCCATTGCTATTGTAGTGTGTTTCTTACATATGTTTGTTAATTGGTTAGCAAAAAAATACATCTATTTTTTCTGCTTGGTTGGGTGGCCTGTAGTATACTCCTATGGCAATGTCATTCTTTTTTTCTTTCTTTTCTTTTCTTTTTTTTGAACAGCTTATATTCTTCTGTCAGTGTCTTCCACTCATGGGTCTTGTCCCACCAAGTTTCTGTAATTCCAGTTAGATTATATCTCCCTTCATGTATTAATAATTCTAGTTCATCCTGTTTGTTCCCCAAACTTAGTGCATTTGTGCATTTGAGGTCTTTATGTCTGACTCTGGGTATGCTTCCCATGTCTCCTGTTTGGTGTTTGAGTTGGTTTTCCTTCACATCCCTCCTTGCCTCATTATTTGATTTGTTTTCTAGGGGGGTTTTGCTTGTAATTAGGTCCTAGAGATTCTAAAGTTTGGTCACCCTCCCCCCTCAGTTTTAATTTAAAGCCCTCCTATTAAGTTGAGCCATGTATTTTCTGAAAGTGTTCCTCCCAGTTTTTGTGAGGTGCAGCCCGTCCCTTTCCAAAAGTCCATCATGGAGTAGTGCAGACCATGGTCTAGGAATCCGAAATTCTTTTGACTACACCAACCTTATAGCCAATGGTTCACTTCTAGAATCTTTTGTTCTCTTACTGGATGTTGATCTTTCACTGGCAGTACAGTTGAAAAACTACTTGTGCACCTAATTCCTTGACCTTCTTGCCTACCTGTTCGTAATCACTCAATATTGTTTTCAGGTCCATTTTGGTGTCATTCGTCCCTATGTGTAGTAGTAGAAAAGGGTAATAGTATGGTAGATAAAATAAACACAAGGAGCTAAAACTCCAGTAGGTATGCAGGAAATTGTCTTTACTTAAGTTTAATACTCTAGTTTTTACACAGGCACCAAATGAAAATTAGAAGACTGCATTTTAAAAAGGCCTCAAAGCCCCATGGTGTTTCTGTATGGCTCACAAAAGGGTCAGGATGAAGCAAGTATAGTGAGTGTGTGTATACAGTATATCAGCTATACCTGCAATGGACACATCAGTCCTCTGAAAAATGCTCAAGAAAGTTTACAGACACTGACTTATTTTAAATGAATTGGATAGAAACTGGATCCTGTCTATGCAATGCCATGGAAAATCAGCACTGTTAAAACAGGAGTTACTCATCTACTAAAGATTTTCCTACTCATTTACTAAATGATAATAAGGCAGCAACTTCAGTAAGGCCTCTAAGAATCTTGCACACAGCTTTGCAGGGATGGCTAGCTGACCATTTCTTGGACAAAAAGATGCCCTTTTCTACTAAACCACATCAATATTTTGTCTAGCACTGGTCAATCTCTTACCCCCCCCCCCAAAGCACACAATCCTGCTACAATCCTGTTGAGCAGGTACTGTACAGACATTGGTATTTTCCAAATGTTTTGCGCTCTAATCATTGGCCTTATAGTCTTGGATCTATGTCAACTGTAATTCAAAGCATTTATTGGGCTTTAGATTATCTACACTTACTATGCTTGTGAGTAGCCATGCACACGACGCAGCACACTGTGACCTAATAAATTTGTTTTATATTGCCATTACTTCATCAATTTGTTATTAAATGTATTCTCATATTTATTTCTGAAAAAGTGGTCCAGTCAAGCTTATTACCCACCCCAAGAGAAGGTCAATTGATGTTTATGGTTGACAAAATTTCGTGCACTATTTTCTTCTCACACAAGAGCCATCTCAGGGGGTAAACACTCATTAGTAAAATGCTTGGTGGACGAGAATTATTTCTATGAACTTGAGACTCTGCCAGCGTGAACTCAATCAAGTATAAACTCTTTCTTTCCTGTGCCAACTTGTAGTAGCTATATAAAGTACTTACAAAATTAATTATCATGAAACTAGGAATAACCTTTTGTTCAACATTGTTGGTAGAAATATTTAGGTATTGTAGCAAGATTGCAATTACGTATCAACATACTGGAAGAAAGCATGAAAGGCTTGTGCCAAAGCTAAACCAGGCCCATAGCAGCTTAGCATAGTTTGTGAACTCAGTCATAGGGAAGCCATCAAGGAACAAGTTAGACAAGGAGATAGTTGAAGGCAATGTAAAAATGATTTCAAATCAATTTTCTGCTAAGCTACATTTTGCAATGCTGGTTCATTTCTATATAAAGTGCGCCCCCATGCCCAAGACTCTGTGTTGATAGCATTAGCATTTATTCAAAATTCAACTTCTAAGGATTTTTTTTATTGATCTGTATAAAACATCAACGATAGGTTATAAATTCAGAGTTTTATCCTTCTGAGGCCATGATGTATTGTATGTAAAGGATCTCGGTTTAATGATTTGCAGGCCATCATGCTTGCCTTCTCCAAAAGCAGCTTCTTACAAACCTCCTTTAAAATATATCAAATGAAAGTCTGCAATTTGAAAGGGTCAGTGTTTATTTTTCCTCTTCCTTCATATTCTGTGCATGCACACAGCACTGTGGATCTAAATCATGTAACCTGTATGTGCCACACATACGTACATAAAGTACTATGAACATACAGTAGTCATTGTACTATACTAGAGAATTGATAGTATTGTATTGTACTATAGTATCGTACTATACTATATAGCTAATATCACATAAATCAAATACTTTTAAAGGTAAGAGTTAAACCACTAACTGAAGATTAGAGGTTGAGAAGAATTCCATCCTTGGAATTCTTAGAGAAGTGTTTGCCATTTGTGAACAGTACCTTAGGATCTAAGATTGGCCAACTAGAAAACACAAAGACTTTTTTAAAAAAATAATCCACACTATTCAATATTTATTTGCCCATTCATCAATCATCTGTCCACAGAAAGGCTGTTTTCACAGGAGAGCTGAAGCACTTTCCCTGGCTATTTTCATATACACCAAGGCTGCAAACAGCTGTTTCTTTCAGATGTTCAACCAAGCCGGGGGGTGGGGGAATGAAATTAAAATGAATCTGCCACTCAACTGCATCTTTTTGGGCCAGTTTATGGGAAGCCTAAAAAAAGATGGATTATTTTACAAAATAGTGGAGAAAGGACATTCACACACTTCTCTCAGATCCAAAGGACTTCTTCCAAATCATCTTCAAATACATCTGTAATTCTATTGCTTTGGGAAATGGAAACATTTTTAAATGCCTGATTTTTAGACGAGAGAAACATACTTTCATCTTCTCTAAAATCAGTGATGGGTCATGCGTTCCAAGAATACTGAAAATAAAGTCCATGTTTTTTTTTAAAAAAAGTATATCCGTAGGCTAGGGCAATAGTCTTTTCCTGTCTGGAAATGGTTTATTAGGTTTCATCTAGTAAGGAATAGGCATCATGTGTCAAATGGGATATACAGGTAGTCCTTGACTTATGGTCACAATTAGGATCAGTGTTTCCATTGCTAAGCAAGACAGTTGTTAATGGAGTCACACCCAATTATGATTTTTTTTTGGCCAGGTTGTTAAGTGAATCACTGCAATTAACTGAAAAACAAAATGGTTGTTAAGCGAATCTGGCTTCCCCTCTTGACTTTGCTTGTTGGAAACTGGCTAGGAAAGTTGCAAATGATGATCTTGTGATTTCAGGATACTGCACCATCGTAAATCTATGCCAGCTGCCAGGCATCCAAATTTGGATCATGTGACCATGGACGCTGAGATGGCTGTAAGTGCCAGGACTGGACATAAGTCGCTTTTTCCAGTGCCATCGTAACTTTGAACAGTCTCTAAATGAATGGTTGTAAATCAAGACTACCTCTAACGTTTTCTTCTCTAACTTTTTTGGCACCACCTCATCCACAAGATTTTCTGTAGCTTTATCACCGTACTCTTTCTATTGTCAAGTGCCCTAGAATGTACACGTGTACACGTCCCAAGATTTAATTTCAGAATGAAAAGGCACACAGGAAGAGATTACATGAAAAAGACCAATTAAAGATTACTTGATTTAATTTATAAATATATTTTTGAGAGTTGGTTTGGTGTTGTGATTATAACCCCCAGTCTAGAAACTGGGAGGCTGTGAATTCTAGTTCCACCATAGACACAAAGCCAGCTGGCTGATTTTGGATGATCTTGGGCCAGACACTCTCTCTCAGCCCTAGGAAGAAGACAAGGGCAAACCGCTTCTGATAAAAGTCACACACGCATACACCCCCAAAATTGCAAGGACTAGTCCAGGAGTCAAGCCTGATTTGAAGTCATGTGTAACACACAAAACAACTCTCAGTGAAATCTCTTAGTGAAAAAGACCAAAATGATGATCACAATGAAGTCACGGTAACCTACAGCATTGCTTAATTAGCTGCCATGAAATCATATGCATAATCCTTTTTGGAAATTTTATAGCAGGGAAATTGCATCTCACCTACCAACATGAGCATAATTTCCATTGAGGCAAATAAGAATAAAACATACAACTACCTGGAGGCAGGAAACAGGCTGCTAAAGAATTATTACACCCTTGTTGCAAAGCAGCATTTCTTTGGTCCTTCTTTTTACAGCTATTTTCATTCCAGTAGCATCTTTTGGGTGGAAGGGATGAATCATTCCAAATAGTTGCAATACATTCTGGTGAAGTAAGGAAGGGTACACTTTGCAAATAAGATACTAGGAAGGGAAAAGAAAACCTGCAGAAATGGGATTGTGCAAATTACACCTGCTCTGCTGACAGTCCTAGGTATTAGGAAATCCTTGCATGATAATGAACTCTATGGAAGTGAAAAAAGAAGGTTTCCCCATTGTTGGAAAAGCAAATGTCATTGTGGTGTGCTTATACCTTACAAGGATTTTAGAGCATTCGTGCCTGGCAATCACATCTCAATTAAACTTCCTCTACATTTCTATAATATATCAGTACTACAAATTTGAAATGTTGCAAGATTTTGCCGTTTTTTTAAAAAAATTATTAAAAGAAAAGTCTTAATTCCACCCTATAGCTGTTGATCCAATGAGTCTTAGTACCCTCCCTCCCTCCCTCCCTCCCTCCCTTCCTTCCTTCCTTCATTCCTTCCTTCCTTCCTTCCTTCCCCCAAAACACCCTTTCTCTTGTGTATGTGTTTGTGTAAATGAAGAGCCACTTCTGTAACATTGATTTTCTGCCCCGCCCATTTGCTCTTAAACAAGCTTTCCACCGAAGCACTACATTTATTAAGACAACAGAAGCTTTAATGCCATCCAGTTTTCAAGTTGCTTGGAATATTTCCCCTGGATGTATTTTTAAAAGTTAGAAAAGGAGGAGATGAAAACATGGTGGAAGGCTCTCACAGAGGCAAGAAAATTACCTAGGCAGGAAGAGGGGTCGTAAGAGATTCAATATGAGAGAAAGTTTAGCAAACAGGAGCAAGCTGCAGCCCAAATTTTCAGCATCATAACCTACTGGAAATCTCTATCTGGGCGTCAGGAGAGAAGAGATAGTGAAATCAAAGCTCCAGAAGGAAAAGGAAAAGAAAGAAGCTAGAACCATGCCAAAACTGAAGGGCCGTGTCATGGTGTTTAAGTTCCTCTCCTTTTTTCTGAGGCCTCTCTCTTTCCCCTTTCTAGGGGTACTATAGAGCAAGCCAGTCGGGCAGGAAGAATGCCTGTCATGTTACACTTGTGGAAGGCAATGGCAGGAATGTCCACTGAAAAATGGCTTCTTACAGGCCCCCATTGCAGAGAAGGAGTTTTTAGGCTCTTCTTCATGGAGATTCAGTGTGTGAATACAGGTTCAGCCCTGAAATTGCTATAAAACTCAAATAAAAGTGTACTTTACTATATGTTCCTTCCTACAAGGCTCCTTATGTCAAAGAACAGGTAGGTTTCGATTAGTGCGGATAACGAATGCCACAAAAAGGTCACATTATTTGATTTCAAAGTGATATTTCCATGAAAAACAGAGTTATTGATTCCACCTTGATGGAAATAGACAAAGATCATTTTTAAACGTAACTGTTTGTGTATATTGATGAAATCTAAAAGTAAAGGGTTAAAAGAATATACTTAGAACTTAAATTTGTTTTCAACAAAGTCACAAAGTAAGTTACAGAAAATGAAATAACAACAAAAGCAAAATCCAAGTATCATTCCTAAAGGGAAGCTTACACTGATAAAAAAAAAAACCTCCTACATAGGTCTGCCTTACGGCTCAGAAGCTGTAGTAGTGCAGGAAGTGGTACTAAGATAGTTATCTAGATCTCCATTCAGTTATTTAGTTTTAGTGTTTTTTATTGTTTTCTAATGGATTATAAACTACCACCAGATCTTCTAGATAGATCTCATAAATGTTGAAAATAAATAAATCAAGTGAACAAAGGACCAGCTGGAAGAATAACCCATATCTAAAGCACACAGGTCTTCATTTTTGAGCTTTCCTTGAACAAACTTTCCTTTTCTCCATTTTGCACACATGAAGATTAGGTAAAGGTAAAGGTTCCCCCGCACATGCGTGCTAGTCGTTTCCGACTCTAGGGGCCGGTGCTCATCTCCGTTTCAAAGCCGAAGAGCCAGCGCTTGTCTGAGGACGTCTCCGTGGTCATGTGGCCGGCATGACTAGACGGCAAAGGCGCATGGAACGCTGTTACCTTCCCACCGTAGTGGTCCCTATTTTTCTACTTGCATTTTTTACGTGCTTTCAAACTGCTAGGTTGGCAGAAGCTGGGACGAGTAACAGGCGCTCACTCTGCTACGCGGCACTCGGGATTCGACCCGCCAAACTGTCAACCTTCTGATCGACAGGCTCAGCATCCTAAGCATCTAAAACCTTGACTGCCCCTGTGCGTGCGTGAACCTCAACAGAGCATGTGTTGGCCTTACATTAACTGAATTTTGGCTTGCGTTAAGTGTGACCTCCATCAATTTATAATTCACACTAAATCAAATGTTGCACTATTCAAACTTGCATTAATCGTGACTCACCGGTACCAAATTTTAGTTAACAACCAATCGATCCATCAGATACCAGGAAATCTGAAAATATGCATGACAGAACAGAAGCAGCCGACTGTGAAAGTGTACAGGATTGAAGGATTGCTCACCCCATCCTTGAATATTGTTTAAATAATAAGTGGAAAGTGTCAAAAAATATAGACCACCAAGCAGCTGCTTTGGATAAATTTGAGTGGAAACTTCCAATCTTGACTACAATGTCAAGGAGAAGGTGGGGTGCTTTCACCAGGAAAGAGAGCAGATCTATTTGATAGAACTAAAATAATTTCATTTACTTTTAAATATGCAAAAGGTACAAAAATCCTAGGCCTTTTAAGATTACAAAAATTAGAGAGATATACAGTTTGTTTTTAAGACCTCTAATCTACTTTAAAACTCCTTTCCAAAACTTTTCCACCTTCATATTCAGTGGGGATTGAGCTTTTCTTTCCATAAATCATACATTTAGCCTTAGCCATGCATTACCACTTCATGCCACAGAACATAAATTTCCACCTGGAGAACGCCCACTGCATGATGTCATCTTTGAAGCAACCTTTTGCTTACAACAAAGCTGAAGATCCTACTGGATAGAATATATTTGTAAAGTCCAGACTCTTTAACCCTGAATGAAATGAGATGAGATAGAGAGGTAGAGAGATAGAGACAGATTTGTGTGTGTGTGTGTGTGTGTAGAGAGAGAGAGAGAGAGAAGAAAAAAAAACCATATAGGCATGTAGAGTAGGATTTGGGATTGACCAGTGAGCATGTGTGTTGTGGCAAATCTACACTTGACTCTGTTTGATTGTGTCTTCTTTGATTAAGATAAACCTGGTATAATCTTAACATAAGAAGAGATGTTATTTTCTTTTGACCAAGAGGCTACTCAGCTAATGCAACCACAGATTCCTTCATTAATGAATTTTAATTAATTATTATCCCCACTGTCTTGGTTTTGAGATGAATTCTCTTTGTTGTTTCAGTTTCAGCACGGTAGTTACTGTCAGTAGTATGACTGTTTATGTTTATAAACTTAAAAATGAATAATCTTAAAAACTGTAACTGCTTAGTGTAACTAGTAGGAACATGCTGAAGTTTGGATAGCCAAAGTGCTTCTGAACAGGCATGGATGCTCATGCAGGAGCTCTTTAAAGAAGTGGCCCAATTTGAGATATTTCCACTTAGACTATTCCAATCCCAATATGAAGCCAAGTTAAAAAATATACTCAAGCAAGGATTACCTGGCTGAACATAGGGATTTTAGTAGAAGCTAAAGCATGGCATTATTGACACCATCCAATAACAGAGGGAAGAATACAGGTGGTCATTGACTTACAACAATTCATTTAAGTGACCGTTCAAAATTACGTCACTGAAAAAAGTGACTTATGACAGTTTTTCACACTTACGACCATTACAGCATCCCCACGGTCACATGATCAAAATTCAGCAACTAACTCATATTTATGATGATTACAGTGACCAGAGGTCACTGTGACTATCTATAATAGTTCTCACCAAATGTTCTGGTGGTTCAATCCAAAATGACACTAGTGGAGAAAAATATGAGCCAACTAAATGCTGTGTTTCCTCTTTACAACACAAACTCAGGAAACTGGTTTCTGTAGTGCTCCAAGGGTGTGCATTAGACCTAAAAGGGACATGTTCCCATGTCAATAAATCTCCATATATTTAACTCCTGTCTTTGCTGGAGAGCTTTATGATAGTATACATGGATCTTCTCTCACAGTAGGGATAGTGATAATACATGATCCAAAATCACCCCCAAAATTTATAGCAGAATAGGAATAGGAGTCGGGATCTTGGTTCTGAGTGCTCTATGGGGCTAGCTCTATAGTAAGTATATTTACATGTGATGTTATTCTGTCTTTCTATTGAATGCTGAATAATGGGCACTAAAGGAAAGACGATGTTGTGACTGCTCTAGAGCTGAATTCTCTGTCCGGTTAAGAATGGAACAAAAAATAAAGGGTGGCGTTTTAGAAATGCCCGTGATAAGCACAATAACAGCAGTGCAGAGTGGAACAAAGGAACACTGTGAGGTGACCTTTTAAACTGTATCCTGTAATAACAGAGATTATGTCCTCTGTGCAAATATATCACAACACTGAGAAGCTTCAGGAAGGTGTTTGCCTAGTTGTTACATGGGAGTTTTTTCAAAAAATGGTTCCTGCTGACCAGTGCTTTTTTTGTAAAAGAAAAAGGTGCCGGAACTCACATATGTCATACAACCTGCCTTGCCTACCCTACAAAGTTCCATCCAAAAAAGGTGCCGGAACTCCGTTCTGAGCGTTCTATGAGGAAAAAAGCCCTGGTGCTGACACTTAAAAGTTTGAAGCATCTCTGTCTATTAATGCAAAAGTTTAGAATATCATACCCTCATCCACTGAGGTTCCTGCTAGATCACCACCATGGTTTTGCTCTCCCAGAAACTGAAAAGATAGGGGTGCAATTGTAAATTTTCATCTTATCTGTAGCCTTCAACAAGAACAGGTGAGAATTCTTCAGTAGTTAGAAGAGTGGTTTGATCTTATAAGGCAGTTCATGGCTGTTTAAGGAGTGTCAACAGAATGCTTATCTACCTAGCACATGTTTTCCTTATTAGAGCCTCAGGATTGTAAATAGACCACCGAGAAAGGCTTTGTGCTAATCAACCCCTGATGGGATAAAGAATTGACCTAAAATATATTAAATATTTATGGCTGTTAGGTCATGGGCTCTTCAACTGGGGGGAGGGGGGGTCAGGACACCCAGGGGGTCATGAACAGCTTAGAGGGAGACCTAACATTTAAAGGGAAACAACCTGATTAGGGGAAGCAGCAGCATTGTCCAAATTTTAGGGTTTTCAGTGGGAACAATAGCATCACAAAGGCTAATATGTATGATAATATATATGATCACACATATAGTAGATAAAAATGTCCTTAAAATGATTTATTGACCAGCTCTAACACCAATATGCTTCTTAGCTTTATTTGTTGGAGAGGAGAGTGTTACAACACAAGTTCATTTCGGTGGGATGAGGCTCTGCAGAATTTGAAAACTACTTCACTAGATATTCTAAGCATTGGCCCAAGGGGGCAATTCCTAAATTGTAGGAGAGAGAATTTACAATAATTATTGCTATATGAAGAGGCATACTTAATTCAACTTTTTTGTAGATGGTCTGTTAAATTCAAATTATTGTATAGTCTATGTTTATTTAATATATTTGTTACCTTGTATCCCCCCCCTTTCACCCGCATTTCAAAGTGGCTTAAATGAGGACCACTTTCCATTTTATCTCCACAAGAACAACAAGTAAGTTGGTCTAAGAGAGAGTGATGCAAAACCACCCAGGATGTTTTCATGGTCGCGTTTTCTGGCTCAGAAAGTGAGTGAAGAACTGCAACCTCAGGATATGTTTGGTGTGCCTATGCACATGCAGTTATGAGTAGCTATGGCAAAAAAACTATTCTGTGTTCTCATTTAACTTGATGGATTGATGACCATCTTCTGTGTTTTAGTATAGCACCATTACCCCTGCCTAAAAAGGTGCAGTGGTTCAGTGGCTTAATGATGCTAGAGATGGCCTTTGCTCCAGCGGTTTGAGTCCTAGCACTGCGTGGTGAGGTGAGCTCCCATTACTCAGCTCAGCTTCTGCCCACCTGGCAGTATGAAAGCATGTTACTGTATGTGCTAGTAGATAGGTACCGCTTTGGTGGAGAGATAAGCTGGCACTTTGTATGGATGGTTACACTCCTGACAGTGCTGAACCTTCCCAGTTGCAATGCCTGTTTGTTGGGTGGAAAAAGAGGGCCTTGGATGACGCTTGAGGAAAAGCTGCTCATCTTTCTAGTGTGGCACACCTTGGAAAGCATATGAGCGTGTACCAAACAGGGCTAGCAAGCAGGCAGCCAAGCTACTACTTTGCGTTAGTACTGTAGCCTCTTGGCTAATGTAACATCACCATATGCTAAACCAGTGGTCTTCAAAGTTGGCAACTTTAAGACTTATGGACTTCAACTCCCAGAATTCTTCTGGCTGATGAATTCTGGGAGTTGAAGTCCATAAGTCTTAAAAGTTGTCAACTTTGAAGTCCTCTATGCTAAAGAAATTAATAAATATGCCTGCCTCTGCAGCTTCCCTTTTCAGATAAACCTCAAGAGACTTTCAGACTGAGAAACAAGAGACTTTCAGGATACACAAAGTGATAGCAAAAGGGACAGCAGAAGGCAATACTTCCCCAACACTAATCGGGAACTTTGGAAACAGGCAGGAGGATTTTTGTCATGGGGGGAAAATATGTATAGATTTTTTCCATCAGTTTTTGGTTTGATTTGGTGAAGAAGAATTTGCTTTCAGAATTTCTTTCTAAAGAAAAAAATAGCAGAATTGTCAGCTGAGGGGGAAGGAATAGGGCATCAGAAAAAATCATGGTGGTGATTGTGGGCAGGAGATGAAGTCCCACTTCCTTGTACAGGTAGTCTTCAACTCACAGCTTTCAAGAGAAGAGGCAATAAGAACTCTTGAAACTTCTTCTCAAATGGCCTGTTTTGCCTGCATTTACATTAAATTTTGTGAGTTCTTTTCTGTCTTGTCCCCCATTGCTAGTTTATAGGTTTGTATTTCAAGAAAAGGGAAGGAACGTTAACTGTTAAAATATCATTTTTCCCCCTTAAAAATGTTTTCGCATATCTGTGTCTGTCTTCAGTTCCAGGAGATATTTTTGGCTTAATGTTTGGCAGGTTCCATTCCTATGTGTAATTAACAACATCTCCAAATCCTTCTATACCATTGAGCTCCCTTTTCACTTTTAAACATTACACTGGGCAAAAACTAAGTGATGTCTCATGCAGTGGTTTTCAGTAATCTGTTATATCAATCATAGCTACCTTATCTACCTTCAGGATATTAAAGGAATAGCATCTTTTGTCCTTTTAATCTTCTTCAAGAGAGGCATGCTTCTCCCACCACAGCCGGCTAGAAGAAACAGCCTGCACATCTTTGAAACAAGTAGATACAAAAAGAAGTAATTACCTCTGAGGGGAAAATGGCCCATCAGGAATAACAGATACCCGTGAAGACTAAAAATACACGATGGCATATGGAAAGCAGACTGCAGCATTTGAAACTGACTGTTTAAGCTATCTTAAGCCTTGCTTTTGCTGCAGTAAACTCACAATTTCTCCAGTAGAAATTGTATGCCTAATGTGGTTCTCTAGATCAGAGATCTCCAACCTTTTGGGCACCAGGGACCGGTTCCGTGGAGAGAGGTTTTCCCATGGACCGGAGGGTGCGTGGTTTTGTGTGCTGCCTGCATCTTGTGGATGAGTCTTTCCTTATTTGTGCGGACCAGTTGCTGGCATGCCGCGGCCCGGTACTGGTCCACGGACCGGGGGTTGGGGACCCCTGCTCTAGATCAAGGCTAGAAAAACAAGGCTGCATATCAGCATTCCTTTGGTAGCTCTTTTTTACGCACAGAAGGAGGATCTAAGCACCATTATACCCTTTAGCGTAAGGATAAACCCAGACATCTCTCTTCCCAAATGGGCACTCAATTTATGCCATCGCTTCAAATTAGACCAGACTAGGAAACCAATTCCATACAGTATAAATCAGTACTTTTATTGTAAAGCTATATAGTGGTATCTTGGTAAGCAACTGCTTTGAAACTCATCGAACTTGGTACTCAACGCATTTTGATGAGAAAATTTTGTCCAGGTACTCATCGTTTGTTTGGTACTCAACACACTAGCTAGAACTTGTCAGTGTCAGCTGTCTTGTGACTCACTACATTATTTCTTATGGGGAAATTTTGGTTCTTGTCGTTTTTGGTAGTCATCACACCTCCTGGAACCAATTAAGGATGAGTACCGAGGTACCATTGTACATTATTAACAGAATCTTGCAAGGCTAAATGTACTCCCTATCCTTCTTTGCATGAATTAGGGAGATACTTGACTGAGATGTTTACGCATGTTACTTTTTTGGTCTAGACTCTGGCCCCTTTTATCTGACTCTTGCCTGGGTAGCAGCTTTATGGCCCTTCCCTCTGCTCTCTACAACTTACCTACTTTTGCGACATGACCTCCAATTTCTCTCCAAATACCTGGTGCAGCCCTGCAGAGCCCAAAGATATTGCACCTCCTTCGCAGAGATGGGTGCTTTGTTCAAGTTCACTCACCCAGAAAAAAAATAGCTCTTCCATCAGTGGAAACAATTTCCCATTCAGAAATTTGTCACTGCTGTTGAAAGTATGGCTGTGACCTTATTTTAATTTTACTTTGATTTTATTCAGGAGAATTACCTCCAATTAGTTGACATTTTACGTGAAAGTATAAAATGCTCATAAAGCTTTCAGACGAGAGCATCTGATACATAGCCAAGTTCTCTGATCAACTCTTGTTTTCACACAGCAGCTTCTAATATTGTCTCTTGTGCTCTATTAAAATGCTGCACGGAGGAGTCATAACTGCGCTATTTCGCAAACAAAAGTGATGAATGTCTCTAGAGTCTAGGGCAGGCGTGTCAAACTCCTGGCCCGCAGGCCGGATGCGTCACGCCAAAACCGTGCCCACCCCATTGCCGTCAATGGGCAAAAAGTCGCGATATGTCATGCAACATCACGTAACGTCACCAGTTTGACATGCCTGGCGTTCTTTCAACCTAATTTCCTTTGGGGTTGCTATGATAGGGGTAAAATGAAAGGAAGGAAATCCTCCTCCTATATATGGAATATTATATCTTCCCAATGCTACTGATTTTTCCAGAAATTTCTGGAAAGTGTGGTTTGTCAGCAGGCATGGCTTTATTGTATTTATATTTTAACTGTTTAATAGCTTTTTTAAGTTTTATTTTTAATTGTTCTGTTTTATTATACCACCCAGAGTCACACTCATGAGATGGGTGACTATATTAATGTGACCAATAAATAAAGGAACTGCCAGAAGGAAGATGTGTGATCTCCCAAAAGCTGACAAAACAGTGCACAGTCAAATCACTCTGTCATGATTTCATATCTTCCCAACAAAAATAAGAAAAGGAACCAGTATCCCACCTCCCACCTTATTCCAATGTGAAATCTTTCATAGAAAGCTTTAATTAAGCAATCACTCTGCCTGAGTTGTGAAATCTCAATCTGTAAATGTGGAATTTCCATTTGCAATTTGCCACTTTCTCTGTCTTTCAAGAAAAATCCATGTAAGGGTACAAAAACGAGAAAGAACGACCATGTTTAATCCTAGAAACGTTTTGGAAGCACCCTAACCAATTATTCATTTAAGTCATATTCTATGATCACAGGGCTTTTTGGAAGCAGCCTCACAAATCAAGATCCTTAAGTGGAGGGGGCAGAGGAAGAACCTGGGAATGCTTACATTTCAAATACTTTTTTTAAATTTCTATCTTACGCATCATGACTCATTTCTAAGGTTCTTATCTGTCTATCTGGTTTCACAAAATACTGTTATATGACAGTTAAGGCTGTCTTCTCTTTCTCCCTCTTCACAAGACAATGCTGTTTTCATTACAGTTCAAAGCTCTACCACTGTTATACTTTGGTCTATTTAAATATGTACAGTACATAATAAATTGTGCATTAAAATGTGAGGGTGTCTTCCCTCCCCCCCCTTTTGGTCTAATGTTAAAGATTTTCAATGCAAGCTCACAGAACAGTGACCTATAAGCGAAAGATCTGGGCCTTATTTTCAAAAGAGACCTGAAGGCGGGCCTCAGAAAATTTTGTTTCATAAATGGATGGACTGATCTGGACCAGCTAGATCTGGGTATCTCATCTAGGTTGGGAAGCAAAAGAGGATTGACTCAGCTTAAAGATGACTAGGAGAATTCTAGTAAATATCAGAGTTATACTTAATGGAGATTGAAGAACATCTTAGGAGAAAGCAGTGACAAAACACTTTTCCACTGTGACCAAGAAAACCATTCTTATGAGGCAGGAGAATTAAAAAAAAATGACCACCACCTCTGTGGACATTGCTGCCATAAAGTCACCAAGAACTGCACTCGGTACAAAGGAAATATTACATTTTTAAGACTGATGCCAGAAATAGTCCTTTAGATTACTATACCACTTTCTCTTCTTCACACATTCCAAGATGTATTTCATTAAATCAGTCATGGTTACTCATGACTGAAGCTAAACAAAGAGAAATGGTTTGCAAAATGCAATGATTGGGATGACTTCTCACACTAAGACAAAAGAAAACAAATCACATTACACCTCAGAACAATGCCTTATTCAACCATATCCTTCACATATATAACAGAACAACAGAGTTGGAAGGGACCCTGAAGGTCTTCTAGTCCAGCCCCTTGCTCATGCAGGTGACGCTATACCATTTCAGACAAATGGTTGTCCAATCTTTTTTTAAAAAAAAACCCTCCAGTGTTGGAGCAACCACAACTTCTGAAGGCAAGCCGTTCCAGTGGTTAATTGTTTTAACAGTCAGGAAATTTCTCCTTAGTTCTAGTTTGGTTCTCTCCTGGATTAGTTTCCATCCATTGCTTCTTGTCTTGCCTTCTGATGCTTTGGAGAATAGGTTGAAAAACCACCCCCACCATCACTTCTTTGTTGCAGCCAGAACAGGGACAGTGAGATGAATTATCTTCTGACAGCTTGCTTTAATTTCTTGTTGGTTGGTACCAAATGTTTTCTTTTTCTCTCTACTCCCCAATGAATCTCACCTGATAGAGAGATGGAAACAAAGTGACTCAATCCTACGGCAGTTACTGGCCTGGCTTTTGCACTGGGCAAAGTCAATCTGAGCTAGGACAAATTGTCTTTTTTTTGCTCTGGAAGCTGTTACATGTCTTGCCAAGGGTAGAGGTGAAAGGAGTTGATATCTAGAGTAGCCCAGAGCAATAGGGGTTTTTGTTTTGTTTTGTTTTGTATCAGCTTGATGGAAGTTTACAATTTTGAAATTTCTTTTGAGTTTTGAGTAACTTCGAGGCAGATTTCAGCAGAATCATAACCAAGAAGCCGCGGACTTAATAGAAACCCAACACAGGCAGGATCCAGGTTGTGGGTCAGCATTTTCTCATTCTTGCTTGTGCAGCATGATCTCCAAATCATTTCTATAAGATATATTGGACTAGGGAAGACGGAAAGGCGGAAATGAAGCAGAACTTTGAGTTTGGTTTCTGGGCTCAGCTGTTAATCTGATGATTGAATCTGCCAGGTTATTTTTGTTTTTTTTTTGTTTTGTTTTTTTTGTTTTTGGAGATGTACTCATTCTGGGCCCAAGAAAGCCATTTGTTGTTAGCAATATTGTATTTTATTTTTTTTTTCACTTAAGACTGGGTGATAGATATAGTCTCTTATGACAAGTATGTGTGCAGACTCAGTTCTGCATCTTCAGGGATCCATTATTCCACATCTCCCGCACTCACATCAAACACATGACAAAAGTCAGAGACATTTTTAGCAAGCTGTAGCACTTTTGCTTAAATTTAGAACCCTGGAGTGAGCAGGAGGTTGGAACTGATGACCAGTTTAGCTGCTTTCTCCTGTAGGGTTCGAAAAACTAATAATAATCCCACTTTCCATGGTTACCGATTCTCAAAAATATTTTCCCCCGCCATGGACATGTAGGTTTGCAGCTTTAAAAGATTTAACTATGAGTATCTTGGATGACACCAGGATTTGAGTGTTCCACTCAATGGGTTTATTCAGCAGACAGCTAACAATTTAGATATTTTGCTGCTTGAAAATTTCTGAACTAAAAAGGAAATAATTACAATAATCCATATAGCAATCCTGCCTGAATGTAATTACTACACTAATAGACTTAATTTCTACTGAACTGGAACACTAATTGAAAAATAATTTATCATACAGTCTTCGAGTTTCACTTCACCTTGATGAGTCCACCGATATAAATGGATAAAATTGCTTATCAGCAATTACTGTGCCCATATTTAGTGAACTTGTTCAGAAAGAACTGTTCTAAAAATACAGTAGTAGGTAAAGCTCTTGTCTATA
This sequence comes from Vipera ursinii, assembly GCF_947247035.1. Classification (NCBI taxonomy): domain Eukaryota; kingdom Metazoa; phylum Chordata; class Lepidosauria; order Squamata; family Viperidae; genus Vipera; species Vipera ursinii. Next base: position 144,071,409 of record NC_139512.1, on the reverse strand, counting down.
TTTTTTATCAATTATGCTAGGAACATTCTTTTTTAAAATATAAGCTTTCATCTTTTAGCAACAGTCATGGTGGGGAACATCAATGAATATGGCTTATTGCAAAGAAAGATCTTATTTCAAGGTTTATTTCATATTGCAGCATTATTCACTTGAGAAAAATGTATGGTGTCAAGTTTAAACGTATCATAAGTGCATTCACAAACAAACACATGGTCCATTTTCACTTAATAACAAAGACTATGCAGATGAATCCTTGCATATAGACAACTTATGACATGGCAATGCAATGCTAATGCCCAAGTAGAGCCATCTTAATTTGCTCTTTGAAAATAGGACAAGGAAAATAAATAATTTGGCTATTTGACAAAGGTGTAAAATTCAAGAGGTTCTATGCTGAATACTTCCTGCTGGTTTGGAGACTTCATTTTCATTTGGGTTTGATATAAAGTTAAACAATTTCCCCATTGAAATGTTAATAAAAACCTGTATTCAGAAAAAAAAATAGGCTGAGTCAATATATCAAGCTAAGTCATAACACTGATGTTGGTTTCATATATGAAGTAATCATTGTTTTTGATCAGTCATGGTTTATAACTTAGCATGTTTAATTAATTGAGGGAACTTAGTTTTGTATGGAAAACCAGCTCACGAGGATGAAGACAATATATCTCTAAAAATGACTTCTTTTTAAGACTCCAATGAAAATCACAACACTTTCAAGAATCTAGATGATTTGCAACTGTTGCTTTTGTTGAGAGATCCTTCAAAATACTCAATCTCTCCTACGTAATACAAAGCTATCCCTTTTCAGCTTGTTGGGCTGAATAAATTGATGTTCCTGAAGATCTAGGATTCAGATATTGGGCTGAGCAAAAACCCTGCAGTTCCAGAAATTAATTTGCACTCCTTTAGATTTAATTTAGATATGATTCTAAACTGTGGGTCAAGAAAAATTCAAACAACGATGCCATAATAGGCAATTTGCTAATAATGTTAATTTGAAATCAATTTAACTAACTGATACTGAGTTGGAATGACATTGACCTTACAAATCAAAATTCTAGGAAGGAACATGGAATATTGCCTTGCATTAACTTAAGACCTCAAGTCTTAACTTGGCGTTATAATTACTGTTAGTAAATCCACAGGTTTCATGTAAGTCTTAATCCTACCTGGAGGTGCTACCAACAAACCAGGTTTGTTTTCAACCCAAAGCTGCAGTTCTACCTCTAAATGAATTCCTTTCTTTATACTTTCATTTGGCTTAAAGCTATTGTTAAACTTCAAGACTACTGGACCCAGTTGAGACAGCCAAGGAACAGAATACACTGCCTACTCTAAGCAACATTTTGCCTGCATGCTTGCTCCTACATGATGCAAGAAATGTACTGAGATATCTTGGGCAGATATCTAGATAGTGGAAGAAAAACAATAACCCTTGGCTGCTTAACAATTTGAGGAAATTGGTGAAAGTTTAGAATGAGGTAAAATTAAAAGTTTTTCCCCCAGATGTTATGGTTAAAGGAACATGTAACACTGATTGCCAATGAAAAGTTATTAGTTTAATGTCATACTTATTGGATTAACGGCAAGAAGGACGAGGGAGACGCGTCTTCGTTCAACAGGTTTATTTTAGTCAGCCCGGACGAAAAGAACAGGGAAAACATGCCTTATATAGGTAGCTGTCAAACGGGACAGCGAATCAGCTGTGGGAAATCTTCCCGCCAAGGAAGCAGGGCCAATAGGTCAGCTGGTGGTCCAGAGTCTCCCCAGTGATAGCGCAAGCGTGTTAGCTGGGGAGGGAATCCCGTCAGCTGGTTTTGGCGGGCGGGCGGCGCTTTGACAGCTGGCCGCCGTTAAAGCGCATGCGCCAGTTTTGACAGTTCGCGGCTGCCGCTGTGGGCTAGCCGCGGTTTGACAGCTCGCGTCTTAATGCGCATGCGTGGCGTTTGACAGCTGTCAAACGGCCGCGTGTACTTGTAGGCCGCGGGAGCGACTGCGCATGTGCGTTACTTTTGACAGCTGTCAGTGCGGCCACGTAAAGCGGCCTATGACAGCTGTCATTATAGTTTTAAATATGTTGCACCCCTTTCCCCCCCCCCTTGAACTGAACTAGTAACTCGAATTAACTTTTAACTGGTGTTGGAACTTGTCGGTGAACTTCCGGCCCATTCAAAATCCGTCAAGTATGCTGGCGGCCTCTTCTGTCGAGTGGATCTGCGAGGTGAAGGTTTTTCTACTGTTGCGGGGGCCTCCTCGGGGGTGATGGGAGGGAGATCTGCAGGAGTATGGATATCTTCTGGGTAAATAGTGCTGGGGGGTTCGGGGTTTTCCGCCGCTGCTTCTGGCATGGTGGTGTTGGGGGGTGACCTGGGTCGAAGCTGATTTGCATGTCTCCGTAGTGTGAGTCCCCCGCCAACATTAATGGTGTAAGACAAGGGGCCGGTTTGATCGATAACTACCCCCTGGGTCCATTTATCCCTTCCCCCATAATTTCGGGCCCAGACATTTTGTCCCTGCGTGAATGTTTTGCGTGGCTGGTTGTTTGTTTTTTCTGCCGCTGGCCTGTCTGGGTGCAGTCTGTCAAGGCGAGTTACCAGCCGGCGACCCCATCTTAGTTCTGCTGGAGATTTCCCAGTGGTGGAGACGGGGGTGGTGTGGTGTGCGAGGAGGAAGCGGGCGAGGCGACGGTGCCAGTTTCCGACGACCAATCTGCACAGAGAGTCTTTGGTGGTCTTCACCATGACCTCTGCGAGGCCATTACTGGACGGGTGGAATGGGGCTGATGTTGCGTGCCTAATACAGTTCCTCCTCGTGAAGATCTGGAAGTCACGGGAGGTAAATTGAGGTCCATTGTCAGTAATTATTACGTCTGGAAGACCCTGGGTTGCAAAGACTCCCCTTAATGCTTGAATGGTGGCACTTGAGGTGGTGCTCGAAACCGGGAGAACCTCCAGCCATTTAGAGTAGCTATCAACAATAATCAAAAAGGTTTGGCCCTGGAATGGTCCGGCAAAATCGAGGTGGATGCGGGACCAGGGGTTGGATGTGATTTCCCACTTGTGAACTGGGGCGTGGGGTGGGGCGGGTCTGGTTTGCTGGCAGAGATAGCAGCCGGCTACGTGCTGCTCGATGTCTTTGTCTAAGGATGGCCACCAAACATAACTGCGTGCCAGAGCCTTCATTTTAGAGATGCCTGGGTGGCCCTCATGGAGTGTTTGGAGAACCTTGGTTCTGTGGCATGGTGGGACTATCACTCTGCATCCCCAGAGGATGCAGCCTAAGTGGGTAGAAAGCTCGTGGCGTTTAGCGAAATATGGTTGGATGGGGGGGCAGGGGCAGGATGATTACCATCCTGATGTGACCCATGAAAGTACCCTGCTGAGGGTGGGGTCCCTGCTTGTGGCGTGTGCGATGTCATTTGCTGTTACTGGGCATTCTGTGAGTTCTTGTATGGCCAGGACATGGCCGGCTGGGGCTGGGTCTGGGTCTATTTGAGGCAGTGGGAGCCTGCTGAGGCCGTCAGCGTGGGACATTTCCTTTCCTGGCTTGTAGACTAATTGATAGGAGTAAGCGGATAGAAATGTGGTCCAGCGAAGCATCCGTGGGGACAAAATTTGCGGAGTTTGGCGGTCCCATGTGAATATGCCCAGGAGAGGTTTGTGATCTGTATAGATTGTAAAAGGTCTGCCATAGAGGTAACCGTGGAATTTTTTAATTCCAGCTACTATGGCTAGGGCTTCCTTATCTATTTGCGCATAGTTGCGCTCGGGTTTTGAAAGGGTCCTGGAGTAATATGCAATTGGGGCTTGCGTGCCATCGTTGAGGGAGTGGCTGAGGACTGCCCCAATGCCATAAGGTGAAGCATCGCAGGCGATGCACAAGGGTTTAGTTTCGTTGTAATGCGATATGGTTGTATCGCTAGAGAGTAATTGTTTCAGCTGTTTAAAGCTGTCATTTTGAACCGAGGTCCACTGCCAGGGGGCTCCTTTATCTAGAAGCCTGTGGAGTGGCTCCGCTATGGTGGCTTTTCCAGGCAAAAAGGAGTGGTAAAAATTCAGGAGCCCTAGGAATGCCTGGAGCTCCGTTTTATTTTTTTTGGGGGGTGCGGCTTGGATTGCTTGAATTTTGGCATTGGTGGGGTGAATGCCTTTGCTGTCTATTCTGTATCCCAGAAAATCTGTGGAGGGAACTCCTATTGAGCATTTTTCCCGTTTTAGTTTTAACCCAGCTGCCCTGAACCTTGTAAGGACTTCGTGCAGCCTGGTTGCTAGTGAGTGGGTGGAGTCGCCCGCGATGAGAACGTCATCAAAGTACGGGCAGACTCCGGGGATGCCCTTGAGGGTTCGTTCCATGACTTCCTGGAATATTCCAGGTGCCACGGAGATGTCAAATTGGAGGCGGTTCACTTTGAACGCCCCCCTGTGCGTCACTATGGTTTGGGCATCTGCTGTTTCCCTGGTTACTGGGAGTTGCAGGAAAGCATGTGCTAGGTCCAATTTGGCAAAAATAGAGCCGGAGCCTATTTCCGAGAGAACATCCCTTACTGATGGGACTGGGTATTCATGGGGATTGAGTGCGCGGTTCAGGGTCGCTTTATAGTCCGCGCATATTCTCACTTCCCCATTGGGTTTGACAGGTGTCACGATGGGGGTTTCCCAAGTACCGCTGTCAGTAGGTTCTAGGACTCCTAATTTGAGTAAGCGGTCTAGCTCTCTGTCTATTTTTTGTTTAAGGGCGAAAGGGACTTTTCTAGCTTTTATTCTGATTGGTCCTATCTCTGGTTTGAACTTGAGGTCGATGGGGGCTCCGTTGTATTTGCCCAGCAAGCCATCAAACACATCTGCAAAATTTTTGCAGATATTTTCTAGGGAATTGGTGTGGATACGGTTTGTCCCTTCGAGGCGAATGCCTAATGCCTCGAACCAGTCTAATCCTATGAGGCTGGTTCTGGGTTGTTTGGTTATTTGGGCTGTTTTTTAAAATCGACCTTCAAGGTGGCTTGTCCCTTTAAATCTATTTGCGCCCCTTGAAAATCTGCCAGTATGACCTTGGAGGGTTGGATGGGGATGCGGTGATTGGTTTTGCTAGCTATTCTCTGGAGGGTGTCCCCTGACAGGATGGAAACAGAGGATCCTGAGTCGACCTCCATTTCACAGGGGATTCCCTGGATTTTAACCCATGCTCGTACTTTGGCTCTGGGGATGTTGTTAGCGGGTGCTTTAGTTAGAGAAAATACGGACCCTACAACCCCCAAGGGAGGGCGGGGAGGGGCAGTCCTACCTGCGGGGATCTCGTCAAGGTCGTGGAGGGTCTCCCGGTTTAGGCTGCGACAAACTGATCGGATGTGGCTGGTCTTGCCACAGCCGTGGCACTTCGCGTTCCTAAACCTGCAGGTAGCTCTGGCATGGCTTCCGCCACAGCTTGCACACTTCGCCCTGGTGTTGGTCGGCATTTTCTTCGTGTTGGGGGCTGTCTGTCGGTCTTGGTTGCGGTTCCTTTCCCGGCCGGCGACCATCCGATTGAAGCGGGAGAGGATTGCATCAACCCCGGAGTCGGGCTCCGGGGGTCCTTGGTCTAGCTCCCTGGCTTGATGGACGGAGGTGCCCGAGTTTTCGCCGAATGTCTCGGTTTCGTCGCGATGGCTGTCCTCGTACGCCATTATCTCCAGAGTGAGCTTTGCGAGGTCCATTGTGGGCCGTGCCACAAGCTTCCTCTGCAGACGCACGTTTTGGAGACCGGCGATGACTTGATCGCGGATTCGGTCCTCCAGGTCGGGGAAATGGCACTTGTGGGCAGCGTGCCTGACGGCCGCGATGAAAGCGGTGGAGGTTTCACCTGGCTGCTGCTTCCGTCGAGCGAAGTAGAGTCGCCAATACAGCTCTGACCGCCTTGGCATGAAGTGTTTGCTGAGGCGGTCTGTGAGCTCGGCATACGGTATGGTGGCGACCGGGTCCGGGCTGCAAAGGCCAACAGCGATGTCATATACCGCTGGCCCGCTAAGGCATAGGAGCGCGGCGGCCTTGTGGCGGTCCTCCGTGATTTTGTTCACGAGGAGGTACCCCTCGATCTGGCCCCAATGCGACTCCCATCCTTCGGGGTGCCGGACGTCGAACTCCCTCACGTGTCCTAGGTTTGCCATACTGGGTCCGCGGTACTTAGGGCACCAGGATGGTTGGCTTGTCCGGTCGGTGACTTAGCTAGTGACTTCAGCGATTGACCGGACAGCAACGCTCCAGGGCCAAGACTTCAGCTAGTACCGGTATCCCACCCTCGTCGCCAGGTGGATTAACGGCAAGAAGGACGAGGGAGACGCGTCTTCGTTCAACAGGTTTATTTTAGTCAGCCCGGACGAAAAGAACAGGGAAAACATGCCTTATATAGGTAGCTGTCAAACGGGACAGCGAATCAGCTGTGGGAAATCTTCCCGCCAAGGAAGCAGGGCCAATAGGTCAGCTGGTGGTCCAGAGTCTCCCCAGTGATAGCGCAAGCATGTTAGCTGGGGAGGGAATCCCGTCAGCTGGTTTTGGCGGGCGGCCGGCGCTTTGACAGCTGGCCGCCGTTAAAGCGCATGCGCCAGTTTTGATAGTTCGCGGCTGCCGCTGTGGGCTAGCCGCGGTTTGACAGCTCGCGTCTTAATGCGCATGCGCGGCGTTTGACAGCTGTCAAACGGCCGCGTGTACTTGTAGGCCGCGGGAGCGACTGCGCATGTGCGTTACTTTTGACAGCTGTCAGTGCGGCCACGTAAAGCGGCCTATGACAGCTGTCATTATAGTTTTAAATATGTTGCACTTATTATGCATAAAACACATTTGTAAACTTGAATTCCTGAAGACAGAGAAAAAAACAAGAATATTTATAAACACACGAGCACACGGCTTATCATCTAAAAGACTTGCAGTAAACAGTCATTCCAGCCTTCTTTATTTCTATTATTTGTATCCATTCTTATTTCTATCTGTCCACATTCTGTTTCCATGAATTCATGAAATTCCATCAACCTCAGTTTGTTATTTAAAATTGATTCAACACCCACTGCAGTGCAAGTCTCAACTGTTTTTTTTTTGTACAGTTTCAAGTCTTAACAGAATAGAACGTTAAATTCCATGGCTTTTGAAATCAGTTTCACACATGTTGTTTCCCTCACAGACTGAGCTACAGCTCAAGGGCGATTCACATTAAATTGTCTTGGATCACTTAGGAAACAGGTTTTTTTTAATGTTGTGCCCTTTAAACAGAGTTGGAAGTCCATTACTCTGTGTTTACCTATCATAACTCTTTCCTGTTCATATTTCTCAGTGGGGAGCAAACCAACCAGTTGTTCTGAATTCTCTACTTCTCTAGATGGTTTGGTTAAGTGCCCACTCCTCCAGCATAAGTGAACTCATCAGGAAGAGGTAATCCTACTATACTGATACTGTTTGGAAATCATGGCCAGCAAGGGCAATGTGGAGAAAAGGCACAGTCTCGTTATAGACATTTGAGGTCGGGAACTAACTGTTCGACCTTTTTGAAGAACTCCTAATAGTAACTGCATCAAGCCAAACTTGCATAGTCAGACACATGCTGGATTCTCCATACCCAAAATGGACTATTACCAAACTATTACCATTTCCATCCATTTCCCCCTCAATCCGATGATGCTACTACAGCGGCTACTGTAGTATTAGAATACAGGAGCCCACAGTAAGGACAGCAAAAAGTCGGAACAACATCAGAAATGGGTTTGGATTACAGCTAGGTAGGGAACCCCTCAAAACTAGGAAGAATTTTGATATAAAATAAGAATATTGTATCATCACTTCAGAAAACCTATTATTTCAGCTGAGGAAGAATTTTAATACTTCAAAATTGTACAGGAATAACTTGCTACAATAATGTGCCAAAGCACAAATTGTTCTAAGCTCCACATAAAGAAGTCTTGAGATTTTTGGTAACTGGTCAAGTTGACATAATATCTGGCCATCATGCTTGGGTTTTCTTGGCACCAATATCTGAGTCTCTTTGTTACCGTGTTATGGCCAGCAGTCTTCAAATACCCAGCAGTGCTTTTATCCATACAACAGGCTTCTTAGAACTCCTTCTTCCTCAGAGATTGTCTTCATGTAACTCCAGACAACAAATTCCTTCTGCCTGAGGAGAGTCATGTCATAACCTGAAAACTATGATGAGTATGACCAGCAAGAAGATGCTAATAGTTTGTCTGCTACCTCCTGATGTCCTCCGGGCATGCAGTATCGCAAAAACAGCATTGGTGTGATTTGTGGGTATGTCTACATTGCAGATCATCCCTTCGCAGCAGGAAATGCACTCCTGTAAATTGTAATGGATAATGTTATTATATGGAAGCCTTAGTGCTTCTTGATTAAAGGAATCAATCAGTAAATCTGCATCAATTTGCACATGGAAATTATAACCCTCTTTGAAGAAAAGAGATGCTCTCATTTTAGATGGAGCGCATGCTCCATTTAAAAATAAAAACCTTCAACAGAAAACATCACCTCATGAAATACAATATATCTACCATCTACAAACAATAATGTATTAAAAGGGCTGCTGCTAGATTCCTTGGGAAACTTTTCAAAGAATAATCAAACTTTTTAAATCTACATAACAATTTTGCTAATCAAATGGAATTAAAACGCAGGTTATATGTAGCATATCCTACTGCTGTATTACCTAACACCACCTTTGCCTCAGAAAAGAAATGCATATGTAAAGAGATTGCTAGCCTTGAAAGAAAGAGCGCTGTCACTATCCTTCACTATTCAAAGAAATAAAGGAGACAGAAGCTACGAGGACACTTATAACTAAAATATGTAATAAACTATAAAATCCTCCACATACTGACACTTCAGTTTTATTGTGATCCTGGTTCTCAGATCAATAAAAAAAACGCATAAAGGAGGATAAGAGAAAATATTGGAATACTGACAATTTGGCAAATTGCTGGATGTTTGTTATTCTTGCAGAAAAATGAATAAGCAACAGTTGTCTATTCCCAAGAAAAAATCTGAAGCGGAAACAAATCTCAATGCTGCAGTCTAACCAATAAGATGCAACATAATTCAATACTATTAACATGCTGCATGCTTCCCAGTCATAATACAGAAGTCTGCCTTTGTGCTCAGAAAAGAAAAATCTGCATTTCTGAGCAGTAGTGAGGAATGATAGAATAGAATAGAATAGAATAGAATAGAATAAACAGTTGGAAGGGACCTTGAAGGTCATCTAGTCCAACCCCCTGCTCAGGCATGAAACCCTATACCATTTCAGACAAATGGTTGTCCAGTCACTTCTTAAAAACTTCCAATGTTGGAGCATTCACAACTTCTGGAGGCAGGTTGTTCCACCGATTAATTGTTCTAATTGTTCTAATTGTCAGGGAATTTCGTGACCTCCCGGTTAGACTACTGCAACGCTCTCTACATGGGGCTGCCCTTGAGGACCACTCGGAGGCTTCAGCTGGTGCAGAATGCATCCGCTCGAGTTGTGATGGGAGTCTCCCGATACTCCCGTGTAACACTTCTTCTCTGCGAGCTGCATTGGCTTCCAGTTGCCCTCCGGGTGAGATTCAAGGTGCTGGTGATGACCTATAAAGCCCTAAATGGCTTGGGTCCGGATTATCTTAGGGAGCACCTGCTGCCAGCATCAATTTCCCATCATCCTGTGCGCTCCCATAGGGAGGGCCTCCTTAGGGTGCCGCCGGTCAGGGAGTGCCAGCGGGTGATCCCCAGAGGGAGGGCGTTCTCTGTGGGCGCGCCTGCCCTATGGAATGACTTACCTGTGGAACTCCGGACCGCCCCCAACCTTCGTTCGTTTCGTCGGGACCTTAAAACTTGGCTCTTTGATCTATCTGGCCTGGACTTAGGGGTTTTAAGTTTTAAACTTTGTTTTAATTTGTTGGGCTAGTAATTAATTTAATTTAGTTTAATTCTATTTCTATTTTAACTTTTATATTGTTTTTTAAACTTTGCCCTATAAACCGCCCTGAGTCCTTCGGGAATAGGGCAGTATATAAAACTAATTAATTAAATAAATAAATTTCTTCTAGTTCTAGGTTGCTTCTCTCTTTAGTTAGTTTCCTTCCTTTGCTTCTTGTCCTCCCTTCAGATGCTTTGGAGAATAGCTGGACTCCCTCTTCTTTGTGGCAGCCCCTGAGATATTGGAACACTGCTATCATGTCACCCCTCACCCTTCTCTTCATTAAACTAGACATACCCAATTCCAGCAACCATTTCCTATATGTTTTAGCCTCCAGTCCCCTAATCATCTTTGTTGCTCTTCTCTGTACTCTTTCTAGAGTCATCTAGATCATCTTTTACATCAAGATGATCATGAAAGTAACCATAATTATCATGTTATGAGAGACAATTTAATCAAGAATGATATTCCAAAATTGTGCAATGAGGTCTTTGATCCACAGTTAGAGCAGTGCCCAAACACAGCATCTTCTCAATTATATAATGCCTTGATACATAATGGCTAGTGCCCTCGCTCATAAGTTGTACAGGTCAAAACATATTTAGGCATATGTAAATATTCTTTTAGCAAACTAATCATACAGATGCCAGAACCCGCATTATCAGAGCTGTACTTAAAAAAAAATCTAAATTCTATATAGATGAAAATCTGAATCTTGAATTATTTATAATTCAGCAAAGCACATATTCAGCGTAATAAATCCTGCATTTACTGATTATGAAGAACTCATGATAGCCATGTTGAACACTGAAGCCTCATTTTGTGCTATGAATCTTAATAACTGTTATTCATCCCTGCCTTGCTTCCGAGACTGTATAAAGCAAAGCTCATATTTCATTATGTGTACTGCTGCAAATTTCAGGACTAGAAATGTGAAAGAAAAGGGGAGAAAAGATAGAAATTAAAGAGCTTAAAGTGTACATTTTTCTGTTTGCTTTGCACTTGTATGGAATCATAAAATACACTTGGCCATTCTTCTGCAGATTGAAGCGTAATGAAATTGTGGGAAATCTCTCATTCCTTCCATCTAACGTTGGAAGTTTTGTGTGACATAAAGTAATTCTACATGACAGCCTAAGCTGTTTGTCTACCAGAATCTTCCCAGAGGCTTCTTAAGTTCTTCAACAATGTTAACCTGGATTGCAGTGGCTTGGCCCTGGGTTGGGCTGATATTCAGTCAAGCAAGGCCCCTGAATGGTCATTTTCCTGCTCCTTGTTCATATCGGCTGGCTTCCATGTGGACCATCCCACCTGTCATCTCCTTTAAGGCAGCAGTCCCCAACCTTTTTGGCTTTGGAGATTGGAAGTGCCAGAGGTGGGGGGGGGAGAGGGGATGATTCCACGTATGCAGCAGTAGAGTATACTCACGTGCTCGCCCGCATCTTGTGCAGCCCGGTTTTGAATGGGCCATGCCTCGGTATCAGTCCGCAGCCCAAGGGTTGAGGACCCCTGCTTTAAGGGAGTATTCCCCTCTCACTAGTCTCCATGCCTTTCCTTGACTTCTTCCAGAGATCTGTGTCAATAGCTAGATGCATGTCTCCTTCCCACATTATTTCCTTTGCCACTAAATTACAACTTTTGTCCCCTCCACCTTATGGTACTATTGTGACTCCCATGCTACAGTAGTTAAGGCAATAAAGAAGAGGTGGCTCTTTTGATCCAATGTTCTTCTGTAGGTCCATAGAAATGTTACATCAAGGCAGTTCAGCCTCATGGAAGCAAAATGCAATAGGAGTATTTCTTAAATATATTTCAAAAGGCTAGGAAGAGAAGCTTTGCAGTACAATGTGCAGAAGGGAAAATCAAAGGCAACATGCTTCCTCTAATCTAGACAGAAACTGAAAGGGTTCCCACTGCAGTTGGAAAAGGGTGAATGCAACATGAACTCACAAATGAAGGTATACATGAACTTTTAGTAGGGAAGTTAATTCACGGACTTAACCTTCCATCATTGGATCGCTGCTAGATTATTTTAAAAAATGCAGAGCCCAGCAATCCAGGATGAAAGAACTTCATAAGGCAATGATCAGCCCCTGGAGAAGCAGGGTGTGTTAGACACAACAGTGGAGCTGCTACTAGACTGGAACAAGGCAACAGAGGCCATCCCCTCTGAAGGGCCTAAGATGGTTGCAGTTGGAAAACAGCAGCTCTGAATCAGTATCGGAAAACACGGGTGTGGGAATCATTTGCTGGGCTGTGAGTGGGAGAAGATTGGTATTGAGGACCCAGATTGTTGGGGGCAATTAAGCTGACTTTGTAATAATGCCGCTTGGGGTGTGTGTGAAAGCCCTAACAAGCAGGCATATACATAGAATGAAGGCTACTGCTAAGCTTGTAAGCCGCCCTGAGTCTTCATAGAAGGGCGGGATATAAATGTAATAAAAATAAAATAAAAATAAAAAAAATAAAATTGTCCACTTCTGCTCTTAAAGAGCAGTAGGTGGCCTTTATTGGGCCAGGAGAGATGTTTTGGTGTGGTGTTTAAGGTGTTGATCTAAAAATCAAGACACTGTGAGTTCTAGTCCCACCTTAGGCATGAAAAGGCAGCTGGGTGACGTTTGGGCCAGTCCCTTTGGCTCAACCCAATTTGGGGGTGTCACATGGGGGTGTTTCTGCAGAGAAAATAGAGTAAGAAAGAGCATTAGGTGGATTTACCATCTTGAGTCAAATGTGGGGGAAAAACATGGGATAAAAATCTAAAAAAAAAGTGTGGACTGTCCAGAATTGTCATAATTGTTTCAAATCATACTATTATGAAGCAAGTTGCCTTAGGTGACAGCAATTGAGATTTTTCTTTTAATGGCTTCTCAACAGAGCTCTGTGGAATGATAAATTAAGCAGATAGAACAGGAAATGGTAGATTTTTTTCCGTATTAACAGGGGTTGGATTTCATGACTGTAATTGGTTATGTGATAGTGCTAAAGCATATGACCTCATTTGAGGTCATATTATTGCAAATGCTTCTGATAAAGTTAAACATTTCTGCTCCTCATCCATCTCCTAAAACAATATGGGACTCTGGTTTCTGCAAAATATAAATTCAACAAACTTTAAGCTTCCAAAATGGAAATTATATTATTTTGTACAAGGCAATAATAAAGGGAAAGGGGAGAGTAAGCTATTGGTTTTTTTCTTAAAACAAATTTAAGCAAATCTTTGATTTATGATATTTCTCAGAAAGTGGATATACATTTTAGACTTGTTCATAAACTATTTCAAATTATGTAAGTTCCAATTTCTTACCAGCATATGAGGTAGACTTCTTTTTAGAAAATATAAAATTACCACAGCTCACAAAATTAAATTACTAACCTTACCTCACCTTTTTCTCTTCACGAAATTGTGACTAAAATTAATCTACACGGTTAGAGAAGGTTAATGACCCTGATAGGTCCAGGAAAATATTCTACAATATTGAGTTCTTATTTTTCTATTTTATTGGTGGTGTATAGATTCTTATCCTCCAGTTTAAATAAAACTTATTCTGCAATATTTCCAAGCAGGGCAGGAAACCTTTTATGTTACAATTTATTTCTTTGAAAAATAGGGATGTAAGATTTTAAGTGAGGGTCTCAAGGCCTTCAATTGTGTCTATCACATCAAGCTATGGAAAATGACTTCAAAAATGGGACTCTCAGATTGTATTCATCAGAAACCTATATACAGGTCAGGAAGCCATAGTATGAATATTAACAGTGTGAAACAAACTGTTGTGGTTGGCAAGCAAGTGTGATAAGACTGCATACCCTCTCCTTATTTATTTAAACTATATGCTAAATATATATTAAGGGAAGCTGGATTGGAAAAAGATTACAGTAGCATGGTTTTAAAATTGGAGGAAGAAAAATTGACAACCTGCATTATGCTGATGACATACCTTGATAGCTGAAAATGCAAAGAATCTGCAAGCTGTAATAATAAAAGTTAAGGAGCTAAGTGGAAACAATGGGACTAAATGAAGTATAAGGAAGACAAATCTAATAACTACTGGTAGAACAACCAGCCTTAGAATTAGCAATGAAGATACTGAAGGAGTGAATAGTTTCTATTTTCTAGGATCAACCCTCAAGAATAAAGAAACAAGCACTCAGAAAATTTGCCCCAGATAGGGCAGCCATGAAGGCCTTGGAAAAAATAATAATCAAATGCCGTGATGTGTTTCTACCTACAAAGATCAGAACTTTGAGAGCCCTACGACACTCTGGAAGTGAAAGTTGGGTTTTGAAGAAGCAGGATAGGAAGCGTATTGAAGCCTCTGAACTTGAGTTTTGGAGAAGATTCCTGAGAACACCATGAATAGCCAAGAAAATAAACCAGTGAGTAGGTCATTGAGCAAATCAACCCAGTTCTCATTTCAAAAACAAACAACCGGGTTCAAATTATTCTACTTTGGAATATTATGGGAAGATCTATCTTTCTGGAAAAAGATCCAATGGTGGAAAAGATGGAAGGAAAGAGAAGAGGATGACTAGCAGCAACGGGTTTGGACTCAGTTACAGGGTGATGACTGTAACATTGGAAGACCTGTAGGACCAGGTTAGGGATAGATTGTCATGGAGAAACACGACAATCTTCACAACTTAATGGCACATTATCTATCTCTCTGTCTCTGTCTCTCTTATCTATCTATCTATCATCTATCTATCTATCTATCTATCTATCTATCTATCTATTTATCTCTATCATCTATCTATCCATCCATCATCTATCTATCTATCTATCTATCTATCTATCTATCTATCTATCTATCTATCTATCTATCTATCTATCTATCTATCTATCTATCTATCTATCTCTATCATCTGTCTATCTATCTATCTATCTATCTATCTATCTATCTATCTATCTATCTATCTATCTATCTATCTATCTCTATCATCTGTCTGTCTATCTATCTATCTATCTATCTATCTATCTATCTATCTATCTATCTATCTATCTATCTATCTATCTATCTTAGAGATCGTAGTTTTTTCTTACTCTGACATCTGTGAATTCAGGGCCACCAAGCTGATAATATTAGGTTTTTAAGTAATTGCTTTTGTTCAAAATAGAGAAAATGAATCAGCATTTTTATTTAAATACAGATTTTAAAAATAGTATAATTTCTTGAAGATTTCTGAAGTGATTTCTTAAATTATTTTGGGTTGTATTTAGCTTGTTTTATTCAACTCCCAAGATCACAAATCAATAGCGTGTTTCTCCCTATTTTAAATTTATAACACCAGTTGAGGATGCCCTAATTTTACTTTTCTTTCCTTTTTGTCTTTGGTTTTAGAACCACTTGCTTATGCCATTAGAACTGTGAAATCACTAACAAGATTGCAGCAGATAGGAGAACTTTGTGGTATTGTAGATGGTGGAGATAACTTAGGGAAATTTCTTAGCAACAGTACTGGCAAATATCCCAAATTTTAATCCCTAAGATATAAAAAGCGGGCATTGTGAGAGGAAAGCCATGTTAGTCTACAGCAACCAAAATTCAGATGGCGTCAGGTAGCACCTTTTCAGACTACCAAATTTATTAAAAGGCATAAGCTTTCATAAACCGCAGCTCATTTAGCAGATGCAATAGAGTGTCTAAACATCAGTAGGATTTAAAGTGAAAGGAGGAAAAATGAGAGGAAGATAGACACAGGCTATATGTGAGATGCATTACACGTACCTTATCAAATGTAACAATCTGTAATATATTAAAAGCCTTCTGAGTCAGCCAGAATACTTTTGATGTATATGAATTCAGCTATGTCTTGCTCAATTCAGCTGGCATAGTGTGCGATTTTTCCAAATTGGTTACTTTGAGATCTATAAATGGAGGATCACGGAAGGCTGAAATGCTCTGACATTATTAGTTTTGAGTTCCGATATCATATCTGTGTCCATTAATTCTTCTGTGCAAAGCTTGTCCCAATTGTTTTACGGTGAATCCTGAGGAACACTGCTGGCAGATCAAGGCATATCTCACATCAGAAGAAGAGCACCTCTAATCTTGTGTGTGAAGTTGTTGGAGCCTGTGGTGGTGCTATTGATGCAAATGTGGTAGCAAAATAGGTATCTGGCATTATTGTAAGATCTGGTTGCAGTGTTAGCATCATTGTTCTGTCATTTCTTATTCTCCTTGAGAATCTGCTTCAGCTTGGATGCCTATGCAAGGAGGGGCCTGCCACCCAGTGCTGGAAAAGTGCCCCATCATCAAGTATCAGCTAAGGGAGGGAGGGCTTTGTGCCTTCAAGTTAGTCTTGACTCCTGGCAACTCTCTAGACAAGTTCTTGTCATTTTCTTGGTAACATTTTTTTGGAAATAGTTTGCTACTGCTTTCTGTATAGGGTTGAGAAGTAATTTACTGGCCCAAGGACACTGAACTAGCTGTGTGCCTTAGCTGGGATTAGAACTCACATCTCTCACTGATGATGTTATCTAGTTGGGTAATGAAACATCTGGAAGAAAACAACTGAGCTCAGAGAGCACCAAGGACTTCATGCCTCCACATTTCTAACTTGGTACCTTAACCAAACTGGCTCTCAATATGGATTGTAGCTTATTAATAATGCATTAGTGATTTTTAATTGAGTAGTTTTAATTTACAATATGTATTTCTGGGCTTTTCCTTCCCCCTCTTAAGACTTTTGAAACCACATTATATTATTATAACTGTTCTAGGTATACTTATATTTTGTTGGCCTATTTGAGGTAACAAATGTTATGTATCTATGTACTGAAAGGAAGTCATGATGTTTATCCTCAAGGCTAGTACTTCACCCTAATAATTTACTCAATGAGTAAAATGCCTTTAGTTTAAATAGTCATCTTTGAACCACATGAGAATCAGTATTCTAAATGAGTCAAGAAACTACGAAATGAAGCAGCTTTAATTCCATATCCGGAAAGCGATCCATTTCTCCTAGCCCCTCTTACACTAAGAGCTAGGAGAAATGAGACTGTTCTGAGAGAGAGAGAGAGAGAGAGAGAGAGAGAGAGAGAGAGAGAGAGAGAGAGAGAGAGAGAGAGGGAGGGGGGAGAGGGAGAGAGGGAGGGGGGAGAGGGAGGGAGGGAGGGAGGGGGGAGACGGAGGGAGGGAGGGAGGGAGAGAGAGAGAGAGGGGGGGAGAGGGAGGGAGGGAGGGAGGGAGGGAGAGAGAGAGAGGGAGGGAGGGAGAGAGGGAGAGAGAGGGGGGAGAGGGAGGGAGGGAGGGAGGGAGGGAGGGAGGGAGAGAGAGAGAGAGAGAGAGAGAGAGAGAGAGAGAGAGAGAGAGAGAGAGATATGCAGGAAGAAACCCCATACTCATCTGGATCCATCATAATTCTCAGGCAGAAACTCAACCTTCTCTTTTGCCCTCTGTCAACATTGCCAAGTATTCCATGGGGAGAATCCATCTACTGCATAGAAAGGGCTCTCTTGTTCTAAGGGCTAATTTTATACCAAAATGTAATGCTTACTGTATGACTAGTTTCTCTGTGGTGATGGCAGCCAACAAAATGGCATTCTTCCCTGGTAGCACATTTCTTTGTGACAGAGAGGCTTCTTCCATGACTAGTAAAGTGATGGGCTGTTAAACAGTACTGAGTGTCTAAACAATCAAAAAGGAGAAAGAGAGAAAAGAAAGAAAGAGACAACATCAGGATTCTTTTACCAATATATTTTATAAGCTCAGGCATGCTGACTTAAAAATCAAAATCCTATTAACGTCTGAACACTTGCCCTAAAATTATTGACACATAAACCAAATTTTGCTTGATTGGAACATTTTACATATTATTTTCCTGTATTCTTTAACCTTAGGGTGTACATTTCCTGATCCTTTTCCTTTTTTTAAAACGATGACTGTCCACACATCAACTTATGGCTTTGCTTTCCACTGGCTGCAGATTTTTCCAAATTGTGGAAATGATATACAGTACAACCACCCACAATATTGCTGATGGGGATTCTACCACATGATGGCCCCAAGTGATTTTTTTCCCCTAATGGTTGGAAAACATGTGTAATCCACCCTTCCTACATTCTCTTGGCAAAAATCCTTCCTACCCAGAAGGAAAAGCAGCTATGATGCCGCTCCATACAGTGGGCAGATGGTGGAGGAGAAGCCAATAGTCCTAATAGCTGGGAATTCTGGGATTCAACTTCTCAAGTCTGTTGGGCTTCAGATAGGGAGGTTTATATTATATCCATGTCAGAATTTATGTATTAAATTTATATGCTGTCCAGGATTCCCTTTAGACAAGATGGGCAGCACATAAATTAAATAAACCAATCCATACATACAGTGGTGGGATTCAGCCAGTTCGCACCAGTTTAGCAGAACCGGTAGCTAATTTTTGGTTGCCCAGGCCCAGAACTAACTTCCAGAAGCCGCATCCACACAGAGAACCAGTTGTTCACATATTTGAATCCCACCACTGCATACATACATACCTAATGCATACATTCATACATACATAAATTTATTTCTGAGGGGTCCTTGGTGCTCTCTGAGGGTTGTTTTCTTGCAGACGTTTCATTACCCAAACCAGGTAACGTCATCAGTGCTAGTAAGGAATGAGGGTTGTTCTCAGTTTATGTTCTAGTCTATTGGCTTGCCCTGTGAGTGTTGGTGGGGGTGATTTTGGAGGTTCTTTGGTTGGGCTATTTAATGCTAGCTAATTTGGCAGTTCCTTTATTGGGGTATTGTTTATTTGATTGCTGCTCTGATGTTAATCTTGGAGTTAATCTATGCTCATCTGGATGCTGATTGCTGGTGGGGAAGTGTTTTGGTCTTCACCCACCAACACTGACAGGGCAAACCCCACTTTTTACTAGTGCTGATGATGTTAAATAGTTTGGGTAATGAAACATGTGCAAACAAGCAAAAAAACAAACAAAAAATAAATAAGAGCACCAAGGACCTTTCATCAAGCAAGGAAACAAACAAGAACGCCAAGGCCCTCTCATTCCAATCCTGAGCTACAAATATTCTCCTTTATTGGTAAATAAATTTCTGTTTAATGTTTGCTTGCTCTGGATTATATGAGAAAACTTTTATATGAGCAAACTTTTCCCGTGCAACCGAATAAAACAAGGAGAAAGGGAACAGCAATAATGATGATGATGATGATGATGATGATGATGATGTTGGAAGGTCATCTAGTCCAACCAACTGCCCAGGCAGGAAACCCTATACCATTTCAGACACATGGCTGTCCAATCTCTTCTTAAAGACTTCCAGTGTTGAAGCATTCACAGCTTCTGGAGGCATGTTGTTCCAACGATTAATTGTTCTAACTATCAGGAAGTTTCTCCTTAGTTCTAGGTTGCTTCTCTCCTTGATTAGTTTCCATCTGTTGCTTCTTATCCTGCCTTCTGGTGCTTTGGAGAATAGCTTGACTCCCTCTTCTTTGTTGGAACCCCTGAGATACTGGAACACTGCTATTATGTCCCCCCCCCCATCCTTCTCTTCATTAAATTAGACATACCCAATTCCAGCAACCGTTCCTTGTAAGTTTTAGCCTCCAGTCCCCTAATCATCTTTGTTGCTCTTCTCTGTACTCTTTCTAGAGTCCCAACATCTTTTTTACATCGTGGTGACCAAAACTGGATGCAGTATTCCAAGTGTGGCCTTACCAAGGCATTGTAAAATGGTATTAACACTTCCCTATATTAATGCAACCTAGCACTGTGTTGACGTTTTTGGCAGCTGCAGCACACTGCTGGCTCATATTTAAGTGATTGTCCACTAGGACTCTGAGATCCCTCTCACAGTTACTACTATTGAGCAAGATACCACCTAAACTATACCTGTGCATTTCGCTTTTCTTGCCTAAATGTAGAACCTTACTTTTTTCACCATTGAATTTCATTTTGTTAGATAGTGCCCAATGTTCAAGTCTGTCAAGATCCTTCTGTATCTTAAGCCTGTCTTCTGGAGCATTGGCTATTCCTGCCAGCTTGGTGTCATATGAGATAGAAACTGGCTGTTAAACTTTATACTGACACATCAAAAGGATACTATAGATAAGCACATGGTCAACTATAACTGACAGGTGGAAGTACACTTAGACTTTACCTTTACTGTTAATCTCGTGTAACACTGAAGTGAATCCAGGAAAATAGCTATAGATTCCAGAAGCCATTAGTCCTTTGGACTGCTAAATCCTGCTAACCATCTGACACTCTTAATATGACTGAGTTAATTGGAAAAGTTAAAATAAATGCTTTCCATATACTTACTCTGAGGACACCATTTATCTTCAGCCCATCTGTTACAGTTGTAATTGTCAATAACATTGTCACAAGTAAAGCACTTGAAGCTGCTTGGAAATGGAGTAGCTTTAAAATTAAATGAAAGGAGGGAAATGTTAAATACTTTATTCTGATGATTCTAAATTCTCCTATTCCCCTCAATTAGTCCCCAAACGGGAGGGAATTATTTTACAATATACTATGTTCAATTAACTTTTTTCCCTAACCCAAGCGTAAGCATATTAGAGCTAAGCCCCATTAAGTTCACTTGGATTTACTCCTGAAGTGATTAAGCAAAATCATTCTTTTAAAAGGTGCAAAATCTACTTAGCTTGATTTTAACTTTACATCATGTTAGAAGACTGTTTCAAGTGAACCTAGAACAGATCCACAGCATGAACCTTGTCCAGATGTGTGGACTTCAATTCCCAGAATTCCTGACAGGAAAGCCACAACTGAACATTCTGGGATGTAAAGACTACACCTCAGGAAAGTATCTAAGTTGGAAAAGGTTGACCTAGAAATCTCTATGGAGATTCTCAATCATCAAAGTCATGATTGTCCCAAAGGTGCTTTCCCCTCCCCCCCCAAAAAGGAAAAGAACCAAGAAAGGACAGTTGCCTTTTGAATTGACCTAGAAAGTAAATATGTGCCATGCCCAAATGGTCCATTGATATGCAACATTAACAAGCTCTGAGCATCTGATGCAAGGGGAGAGCAGCTAAGTCCAATATTAAGTCCAAGACTATCCAATAGTCTTGGCCACTTTAAGGCACATAGACCTCAACTCCCAGAATTCCTCAGCCATCATGGCCTCTTAAAGTTGTCGAGATTGGGAAGTCCTGGCTTACTTCATTGTTGGGACATCTTTCCCTTTGCGGTAAATTATATGAGACATGTGGCTCTTTGTAACTTTGGCACAACTTCCTACATACCACTGGTGAACGTGTTGGATTAGAGGCAGGGTCTCTAGGCCATAGAAGCTCACCCTGTGACTTCAGTCCAATTGCTCTCTTTCTACTCAACCTACCTTGCAATTCTGCTCTCGTGTGTGTGGGGGGGAGAATTGATCTGGATCTGCACCTAAACTGATGCCTACTGAATAAAAATACTAATGTTGCTGCCACATTTGCCAATAAACAGATCAGATGCCTAAACTTGAAGCAGCATGCACTGGGTTTTTTTTCTGATGCACCTTCCCTCAAACAGGATAAACATTGAAAACTACAGTGCTCAAGGAATGCTGCAGAACCTTTGTGAACTATACACACAGCAAAAGTATTAGAAGCACATAGGGAAGGCAATAAAAAGGTATTATAACTTAATCAGATGAACACCCAGGTGCACATTTTAGGCCATTAATCAGGCATTCCACCTAATAATTAACTATCATCAAAGATGGTCAAATTAATGTTTTGCTTTTAGGCCCATGCATAATTGCAATATAAAATAACCTTTTAAAAAGGTTTGAAGGGCTCAACATAAAATGGCTGGAAAGGTTTGGAAAGGAGTTATTTACCGATGCCGAGGAACGGGCTACTTACGGTCAACTGGAAGCCTCACGTTATAGAAGTTGATGTTTTTGGCTAAAATCCAGTTGCCTGAAATTAGGAGGATCTGAACAAAAGCTACCGCCAGCATGTGACAGAGTGATGGCATACCGTCAATGTAGCTCAGAGCTTAATGCTCTCATACCTATAAGGGAGGAGGGGGGAGTGAGAAAAGGAAATGGCACTTTGTTATAATAAGAGCAAGAGGACCGAGTATATTTAGCATAATCTCTACAATATTAGCCTCATAACACAGTTGATGGAATCAAGAATCAAGGAAATATCAGCACTGCAAAGCTAAGCTGTTCCTGCCTCCTACTGGAGAAGTTTGGGCTATACAGGAGAGCAAAATACCCTGGGCAGGCAGGGACAGCAAAGGAAATTAAAAAACAACAACAAACAACCCCCCCCCACACACACACACACACCACCACCAACTGGGTTCTAAGCTTGAATGGATCAAATCAAGAGATTTAGAAAGTACATGACAGAGTTCACAGGCAATTTATCCTTCATTAGGTAACGTCTCTAAATTAAGGAACAGTCTTGACATGTTTATGAACGGGTAATTGTCCCAAAATGAATAGTCGGATCATCATTGTGAATAGTAGACATTGTCAGCTTTTTCACACAGAGGCTGCTCCTGTGCTTCCGATGAAACTGAAAGCTTAGAGCACATCTCACTGGGATGTAGATTTTACAAAGAACTGCACCCCCAATTAATTCAACTGCTGGACTGGCTGGCCACTCAGACCAATCCAGAATTTTTCCTAAAAGAAATCACCTATAGCAGGGGTAGGCAACCTCAGCTCTTTTATGACTCATGGACTTCAACTCCCAGAATTCCTGAGCCAGCTTGGCTGGCTCAGGAATTCTGGGAGTTGAAGTCCATGAGTCATAAAAGAGCCGAGGTTGCCTACCCCTGACCTATAGGATAGCTAAATCCCATGCCTAATCCTTAAGGCTTCACTATGTTCAGAGCTGACAAAGAAAAGTAGTGGCATACTTAATGAGATTGTATTGTATTCTCAAAGTGTATTTAGTTGTTCTACGTTTTATGTTCTGATCTTGGGCTCTAGAAAAATGTTTATTTCTGCTCATCTTCTTTTACTCTTCATTAATTAGTCTAAAATAATAGGATACTGTGCTGTTTAACTTCCACCAGTCAGAATAACAGAGCTGGAAGGGACCTTGGAGGTCTTCTAGTCCAACCCTTTGCCCAAGCAGGAAACCTTACACCATTTCAGACAAATAGTTGTCCAACCTCTTCCTAAAAACCTCCAGTGTTGGAGCATCCACAAGCTGTTCCATTGATTAATTGTTCTCCCTGTCATGAAATTACATGCCCCCGGGTCATGTGATCACCTTTAGAGAACTTTTGACAAGCCAAGTCAATGGGGCAGCCAGATTCACTTAACAACCGTGTTACTACCTTAACAGCTGCACTGATTCTCTTAACAACTGTGGCAAGAAAGGTTGCAAAATGGGGCTAAACTGACTTAACAACCATTTTGCTTGGCAATGGAAATTTTGAGCTGAATAGTTCGAACACTACCTGTACTATTGTGATTTCTTTGCGATAGTTCCTATTACCAGTATCCAGATAGAAAGAAGGATTTTTCCTAATACCAGTCAATCACAGAATTGGAAAAGTCCATTTACTTTGGATGCCTGTACTGAAGTCCTGGTCAGTGCAGGAATCCAAATTAAAACATTTCCAGGAAATGTCTAACCAGTTTCTCCTTATCACATCCAACCATCCAGGGAACATGAGCATTCTTCTTAGACTTAGGGAAATTTCTCCTCCAGTTTTTGTTGCTACAAAGCAAACTTCTATATCTCCCATGTCCATCCGAAGACCCTTGCTGCTAAAAGGAAGCCCAGTCATTTTCTGAAAAAGTATTATTCCGTGGCACCTGCTACTAGAATTCAGAAGACATGGCTGAGAATTTCCATTGGGCTCACTTCTGGCACAGCTGCATCCCTGAGGATCCTTGCATATAAATAATAGTTTCATAGGACGAATACTGCTTCCAGAATACAGTACCGCCATTTTAAAGATCTTTGCATCTGTTTGTCACCAAGCAGATGAGAATTGGCTTGGCTTTCTGTGTGTGTGTGTGTGTGTGTGTGTGTGTGTGTTTTGCTCTGCTGCAATTCTTTTGCTTCCAAGTAGCACAAGGCTGTTGGAAAGAGGCACACAGCAATTAAATTCTTCACAGGGATTTTTGCCCACAGAACACTGTGGATTATTCCATTTTAGTGATATTTGGGTGGCTCAGTGGTTAGAATGCAGTACTGTGGTTACTTCTGCTGATTGCTGGCTGCCAGCAGTTCAGCAGTTTGAGTCTCACCAGCTCAAGGTTGACTCAGCCTTCCATCCTTCTGAGGTCGGTAAAATGAGGACCCAAAATTAAACTCCAGCCCATGTGCAAGACTCACACATGGTGCTTTCTGAGTTCATTTGAGGCTTTTGGGCCCATATTAGAACAATAGATCAGTTTGGATTTCTGGATGGCAAGAGATCTGCACTTTTTCTGCAACTTGAAAGAGAATGAAGGAGACATCAGAAAACGAAAAAAAACCTTGATGGCCCTGAGCTATGCAAATCTGTGATTTTCCTTTCCTCATTTTTTTTATAAGAATGTCACATTTGGTTCTTTGAACCTGTTTTCCTTTTCAAGTTTCCATTGGAATTTGTGCGTATTCAAAATTATTTTGATGCATAGTTCTCCAAATATTTTCTATTACTGCTTTCTTAATGTACACAGACATTTTGCGATATGATTTCTTACTTTTAAGAAATATGCACCACTGTACAAACTTCCATAAGCACACACACACCGACACACACAAATATCTATATATTTAAACCGCATTGCAGAATTTGAAGGCCTCTGTTTAGTGTATTACTTTCTGTATTGTTTTGAAAATGAGAAATCAGATCAATTCACACTCAAATGCAAACTAAAGTATTTGTCTCCCCCCCCCACACACACATCATTTAATTCTGACCACAAGTTACCTCAGAGAGAACATGATCTGTGAATTTGTTTAACAAATCAGATTAGGTATCTATCATAAACTGGTTTGCTTAACTAGAACTGTGATAATTGTTTAATCTCCTCCTGACTGTGATCAGTCAAAGCCAGAGAGATTCCCTCAAGGCTCTAATTCTTTCTCTGCATTGAACTGATAATGTTAACTTTTGAGATGCAAATATGAAGCCCGTAGGGCTGTTTGTTTGTTAGTGAACTAGCAGAAAAGTTATCTTGGAGGAGATGGCTTTCTTTTCTTCCTCTCAAAAAGTGCATAACCCAGGAAAGGAAAGTGTTAACTCTATGGTATGTGTCTCTGCAAGGGCAATCTCCTCTCCAGGATACTTATTAAGAGCAATTAGAGAGCTGAGTAGGCAATTTCCTCTTTGCTGCCCTTCCACACATCTGAGTAACATCCCTCCTACTGATACCTAAACATGCGACACATCCTAAACTCTCAAAAGGACTTGCTAGATCATTTGCCAATGTATAGACTTCAGCCCATATACAACATGTCCACAGATGTCTAATCACTGTCACAATGGCCTATTCTCACTACAGTTGTTTGAGAAGATCCAGAGCCAACCAATTAGGGAGCACAGAAACTGGCCTCCAGCGAAAGTCCCTCCCCCTCTCCATCTTGTTAGCCTAACTTA
This sequence comes from Vipera ursinii, assembly GCF_947247035.1. Classification (NCBI taxonomy): domain Eukaryota; kingdom Metazoa; phylum Chordata; class Lepidosauria; order Squamata; family Viperidae; genus Vipera; species Vipera ursinii. The sequence continues at coordinate 144,045,965 of NC_139512.1, read as the reverse complement.
CATGAAGGAGAAAAAATAAAAACCAGTCTGACTGGCTGAGGGGAAAAAAACACTCAGAGACCAGAACAAGTAAGTAGGGAAGTATACTTTACAGTTGGGAGTGATACTAGCCAAGAAATCAGTGGCAGATTTGGGTGGAACTCCCTACCAATGGGAAAGCTGTCAATCCTTAGTCCCTGAAATACAAATTCAGCATTTCAGATTGCAAGTGAAAAGAAAATTGTGCAGCCCTCAGTTTCCTCTGAGCTTGGTTCTTTTCTTGCAAACATTTCATTATTTGTACAGTGGACTGTAGCAGTCACTATGCAGGACAAACAGACAGAAGACTAGCAGAGGGCACCCATGAATAACAACTAACAATCTGAAGATATGAAGAAAACTCCTTCATTGCAAAACACATGGATTTAATCATAGTTTTAACTGGGAAATTGAGCATCCTTTGACCAAGCTAAGTCCAAAAGCGTTAGAGAAGCCTGGCACTCAGACAAATCATCAGGCACATAGAGATAAATAACAGTTGCACACCATTCAAAAGAGACAATTTAAAAAAAAGAAAGAAACAAAAAGACCAAATATCTCCTTACCAGTAATCAATTCCCAGATAATCAGGGATTAACACCAGGAACAATACCAGACCAAAAATCAAGCATTATCAAGAAGAAAGCAAAAATTCCTCCCCCAACACTGACAGGGCAAGCCACAGTATACGAGGGCAATTTGGAAATAAACCTCCATTTGGTTATCAATGACAGACACTCCCAGATACAGAACCTTTATTATACACATTAGAAAACTACAACTTTACATTACTTTTTGACATAATTTCCATTTAAATTGCTAAGCTTGTAAGCCGCCCTGAGTCTTCGGAGAAGGGCGGGATATAAATGGAATTAAAATAATAAAAAATAAATAAATAAATTGAGGCACTTGTCATAATGTCTTACAAGGTTTGAAATTCCTTAGTAGTAGTCACTCGGCACCAAATTTAGGCTGGGGGGGGGGTTGATCAAAAACATCCCAATGGAACTGCTTCAAAAGTTCTTGGGTGCGTCTAGCAGTGTGCAGGCGAGCATTATCATGAACTAACACCACACTGGAAGTGGTGCTATAGAAAATCCCGCCAAATGTGAAGATGCCAAAGGAGTACTGCTAGTGAAGTTCATGCACCGCGGTTTGACCATCAATTCAGACGTCTACTGTGAAACATTACAAAAACTCAGAAGAGGCATATATAGCAAGTGTCGGGGCATGCTGACTTCTGGTGTGGTGTTGGTTCACAATAATGCTTGCCCGCACACTGCCAGACGCACCCAAGAACTTTTGAAGCAGTTCCGTTGGGATGTTTTTGATCACCCCCTCTACAGTCTAGATTTGGCACCGAGTGACTACTACTAAGGAATTTCAAACCTTGTAAGACGTTACGACAAGTGCTTCAATTTGAGTGGCGATTATGTTGAAAAGTAATGTAATGTTGTAGTTTTCTAATGTGTATAATAAAAGTTCTGTATCTGCGAGCGACTGCCACTGATAACCAAATGGGGGCTTATTTCCAAACTGCCCTCGTATTAACAGCAAATCCTACTACCTTCTAGCACTGAAGCTGTTACCTAGATGGGTAATGAGAGCCAAGCTGAAGGAGCAGCAAGGACTCCACAGTCCAACCCTGAACTACAAATGTTCTCTTCTATTGAAAAGAAAATTGCTTTAGCTGCCCCAGGTGGAAGATGCTATGTGATTGTTGGGGCACGGGACTGTTTTGGGAATGGTACCAAAACCCTTTATGGCAGGGGTGTCAAACTCAATTTCATTGAGGGCCGCATCAGCATTGCAGTTACCCTCAGGGGGCCGGGTGGGTGTGGCCAGGATGGGCGTGGCCTACTGGCTGGGCGTGGCTAGAGTGTGTACGGCCTACTGGGTGGGTGTGGCCAACTATATCGTTGGCATCAAGGGGGCCTATGGGGTCCTGGGCAGGAGTGGGGCAGATATGAGGGTCTCTGGCAGAAGGAGGGTCTCTGGGCCAGGGCCAAGGCAGTGGGGGCCGTTTCCTCACTGTTTCCAGGGTGGCTTTGCGGGCCGCATGAAACCACTTCGCAGGCCGGATCCGGCCCCCGGGCCTTGTGTTTGACATGTCTGCTTTATGGAAAGCCCTTAATGAATCCTTGGACTATGTAAAAATGGTAGAGGGTTTTTTTTTTTAGTAAACACTTAATCACCTGAGTTTGTGTGGGTAACAGTGATGATGACAATGATGATGAAAACTCCATGACTTACATGCACAATTTCAATTTCTTGATCTTCAAGTTTTTAAAATGACATGGTTGCTTGCTTACGTAAATATACACACCTGGGCAATTTTCTAGAGACTCCTTTCAAAATTGTATGCTTTTGTTCATTATAAAGGTTTTTTTTTGTTCCTCAGCCTAAATACCACAATGTGAATAGCTATTTATCCTTGTCAGACAGACTTCTCCATTTAACATCTTCCAGCCCTGGGTTATATATTAAAAGAGAGATAAGTTAATAAATTCTACGGGCAAATAAAGCCTCTGCATTTCAAATATTTACCTTGCAAATATTGAAAAGTGAAACAGTTTGGATGTTTCTAAATATTTTTACCCAACATTCATAGCTTCATTAATTACTTTTTGTATGATGAATTGTGTCCAACAGCCTGTGAAATAATTCTTCTAGAAAACCACTTAAACTAATGTTCTGTTCATTTTTTAAATTATTTCTGAAATCTAACATTTAATTGAAACCAAAAATTGAAACATTTCCATTTGTTTCATCTGCTAAATGAAATTTTAAAAAAGAAAACTCAGTAGAGCAACTGACTGTGAAATATACCATATTTTTTTCTTCATGCAAAGAATATTCAGCAAAGAAAGTAATTGAATGTGTTTTATAGTTATTGTTCGTGATACTTTATTAAAGGTAAAGGTAAAGGTTCCCCCGCACATGCGTGCTAGTCGTTTCTGACTCTAGGGGCCGGTGCTCATCTCCCTTTTAAAGACGAAGAGCCAGCGCTTGTCTGAGGACATCTCCGTGGTCATGTGGCCAGCATGACTAGATGCCAAAGGCGCACGGAACACTGTTTCCTTCCCACCGTAGTGGTCCCTATTTTTCTACTTGCATTTTTACGTGCTTTCGAACTGCTAGGTTGGCAGAAGCTGGGACGAGTAACAGGCGCTCACTCTGTTATGCGTCACTCGGGATTCGACCCGCCAAGCTGCCGACCTTCTGATCAACAAGCTCAGCGTCCTAACCCACTGAGCCACCGCGTCCCTTACTTTATTACAACAATCCAAATTATATGCTGGTTGGGGGAAAAAATCAATAACACTCTGTTACCCCAGTAATTCTGGCATGGCACTTTATGAGCAAAAGTAGTACCAAATATATGAAAAGAGAACTGAACTGGAACCAGCATTCATATACAGAAAACTATTTAGTCTGCAACTCTTTGTGTTGTTTTTCTATGTATTGTTTTGGATTTCAATGCAGGTAAATGTATAACAACAACACCAAAGAGTTGAGTTGACACTAATTCCATAGGATCTCTGTCACATTTGATAAAGTGAGCTGTAGCTCACCAAAACCTATACCTTTAAACAAAAGTTTATTAGTCAGAAACAATATCCATCAGTAGGCATTTTCATTTTTTAAATGAATACAGATAGTTGTTAATTTACAACCACAGCTGAGCCCAAAATTTCCTTTGCTGAGCAAGACAGATAAGTGAGTTTTGCCCCATTTTATAATCTTTTTTGCCACAGTTAAGTGAACCATTGTGGTTGTCAAATTAGTAACCCGGTTGTTAAATGAATCTAGCTTCCCTATTGATTTGCTTGTCAGAAGGTTGCAAGAGGGGGTCAACGTGATCCCGGGACACTGCAACCATCATAAATACAGGCCAGTTGCCAAGCACCCAAATTTTGATCACATGACCATGGGGATGCTGCAATGGTTGCAAGTATGAAAAATGGTCATAAATCACTTTTTTCAGTGCCATTTTAATTTCGAACGGTCACTAAATGAATGGTTGTAAGTTGAGGACTACCTGTAATAAAACTCCTGAACTTAATTACCCCAGCAAGACTTTTAGTAGGTCAATATTGGGAGACGGAGGAACTGCCGACTATAGAAGAATGGACTCTAAAAGTTTCTGACCTGGCGGAAATGGCAAAGATTTCGGCTTATTTGAAAGACCATTCGCAACAACGTTATATTATGGAGTGGAAAAAGTGGATTGATTATATCTAGAACAAATATGGGACTAAAAAGTTTCATTTAGCATTTGAATAAGTTTTTTTATGTGATATTAGTATTGCTTGTAGTCATTTCATATGAGCTAGAGTGCGATAGACTTAATAGTTTATTGTTGTTAACATATGGTTGTTTATGATTGTTTTTACTTTTATACCTTGTATTTAGCTCTGGGAAGTCAGGGAGGGGGGAGGGGGAAGGGGGGAGGGTTAGGGAGGGTTAGGAAGGGTTGGGTGGAGGGAGGGGGGGAGGGATTGTTAAAGATAAAATGTATTGTAAAACTTTTCAATAAAAAAAACTCCTGGCATAACTATATGATATATTATCAGCAAAAGGTAAGTCATACTGAGTGTAACACTCAAAGGAGTTCCTTTGGGCACAACACAGCTCTCTTACAGTCTTAAAATATGGTTTATTATCATTTGGAGTTGATCAGTTATTAGGATCAGCTAATGCCCTCATCAGTTTTACAGTCAAGAGTCCATGTTCTGTAGAAAGCAGACTCCATTCAATAAGGCCAAATATCCTAGGGTGGATCCAAACCACAGATAAGAATTGTTATTATTGATTGTCTCCTTTTCTTTTCTTTTCTTTTCACAAAACCTGCAAGACTAAAGTTAGTAATGAGAGTTGAAAGTTCTAACTGATCTGCAAGAAAACTTTTGACATACTATCCTTCTCTTCCTTCTCCTCTGACCTGAAAGGGAATATATCATCTTGGGGGAGAGAGGGGAATTATAAACCCCAAAAAACTAATTCTCTAACAATTCTTGCAACCTTGTACATTACAGAATTACTGCAAATATCTTAAATGCTTCACGTTTTCATAAAACTGAGGCTACCTGCAGACATGATAACGTATTTCTTGCAAAATAATGTAAATTAAATTGTAGCGGAAGATTTCAGTGCACCAGTGATGCAAAACTCATGGTTCAGGTCCAAATACATCTGCCACTATCCTTTTCTTGCCCCCAAACACTTTCAGAGGGGTTGAAGCCATAAATGTTGACCTTTTGTGCATTTGGATATGGATATATAAGGGACGCGGTGGCTCAGTGGGTTAGGACACTGAGCTTGTCGATCAGAAGGTCGGCAGTTTGGCGGGTCGAATCCTGAGTGCTGCATAGCAGAGTGAGCGCTTGTTACTCATCCCAGCTTCTGCCAACCTAGCAGTTCGAAAGCATGTAAAAATGCAAGTAGAAACATAGGGACCACTACGGTGGGAAGGTAACAGCGTTCCGTGTGCCTTTGGCGTCTAGTCATGCCGGCCACATGACCATGGAGACGTCCTTGGATAAGCGCTGGCTCTTCAGCTTTGAAATGGAGATGAGCACCGGCTCCTAGAGTTGGAAACGACTAGCACGCATGTGCGGGGGAACCTTTATCTTTACTTATATAAGGAGCATACCATACAATACCATACCTTTGCTTCAATCATGCCTGCATGATAGATGGATTCTGATTTTATAGGTAGGCCTTGCTCAATGTTGTCCAGTTTAACAGCTGTTCAAAGCTACGAGGACACTGAAAAAGTAATTTTATAACTATTCCTCACGCTTACAACCATCAGAGCAACCCGTGGCCATGTGACTAGCATTTGTGTGCTTCACAGCCGTCTTCTGGCAAGTAGAGTCCCCAAAGAAGCCACCAGTAAAATCGCAAGTCATGTTCACATGACATCTTGCTTAACAACCACACTGCTTAGTGACAGAATTGTTGGTCCCAATTGCGATCGTTTAGTGAGGACTCCTTCTGACTCCACAGCCTCAAACTGCTGCATATTTACACCCATCCTATATAATATTAATATATTCTCATCGTTTGTTCTATGGAATGAATGCCCAACAGGTGAGTAAAGCACAGAATGCAGGGACATCTTGGCCAACCTGAAAGTTTTTCAATCTACCCTACGTATACTGTACTACTATTATGCCACTGATTAACAGAAGGTCATAAGATCAACAGGTAAAATTGTCTCCCTGCATGGGAACTCACAACAAAAACAAATTTCTTTCCCCCTATTTGCTATTCCATTGGAGGTGACTGGAAAAGCAAGCACCTGCTCTTCAGAAAGCCTTCTTTGTTCTCCTCTTCTTTGCAGCCTCCTCTTTCAAGCATTTCTTTCTTCAAGGTAGATTTATTTTGCATGGTTTTCTCCAGCCCCAGCTTTTTATTCCTCCTCCCTTACTTATTTACTGATTATTCTCCTTCACGGTGGTGGAAAGCTGCATTATGTTTTGACAGCTGTGGTCATAACACTATGGTATAAATAATACCAATATTCCCCTTTCTAACATGCCACCCATTTCTGAATGGAACTCAACCTTGACATTTCATTAATAGCTTCTTTTGTGGTGATGGGGAAAAGACTCCTCTCATTGGTGATATTCATCATCTCTCAGGAAGGAGGGGAAATCCAAGTCAACAGCTACAGGTCAAATACATTTCTCCCCCTCCCTTTCTCTCAAGACGTACCACTTACCTGGGATCCGAGAAGTAACTGCTCCAAGTACAAGAAGGCAAGGAGAAAGAATCATGAGTGCCACCAAAAGCTTCCCTCAACTAGCAATGCAACAAATCGATGGATGCTCCATTCCAGAGTCTCTGTTCCCATGTTTTTATGCTCTCTTTCCAATGACCACTTCCTACTAAAGAGCCCCCCTCCCCCCACAGCTTCCCATCAGGAAACCAGGACAATTGGGAAACATTTGTGGGTGCTTATATAAAAGAATGTGTTGCCTTCCAGTGTGGAATTTTATCTCCACCATTCTTTTTACTGAGTTATAAATCAAACAGAGGAGACGCAGTGGCTCAGTGGGTTAGGACACTGAGCTTGTTGATCAGATGGTCGGCAGTTTGGCGGGTCGAATCCCGAGTGCCGCATAACAGAGTGAGCACCGGTTACTCGTCCCAGCTTCTGCCAACCTAGCAGTTTGAAAGCACATAAAAATGCAAGTAGAAAAATAGGGACCACTACGGTGGGAAGGTAACAGCGTTCCGTGTGCCTTTGGCATCTAATCATATCGGCCACATGACCATGGAGACATCCTCAGACAAGCGCTGGCTCTTCGGCTTTGAAACAGAGATGAGCACTGGCCCCTAGAGTTGGAAACGACTAGCACGCATGTGCGGGGGAACCTTTACCTTTTACCTTTAAATCAAAGAGAAAGAGAAAGAAAGAGAAAGGAAGGAAGGAAGGAAGGGAGGGAGGGAGGGAGGGAGGGAGGGAGGGAGAGAAAGAGAGAGAGAGAGAGAGAGAGAGAGAGAGAGAGAGAGAGAGAGAGAGAGAGAAAGAAAGAAAGAAAGAAAGAAAGAAAGAAAGAAAGAAAGAAAGAAAGAAAGAAAGAAAGAAAGAAAGAAAGCCAGGAGAATTGTACTGTGCCTGAAAGCAATTAATTTCCAGTTTTATATTGTTCTGTTCACAATATATTTCATTTCCCAATTGAAGTGTCTGTTACCTGCAGCAATCATTCAAACTTTGATTTAAAAGGAGTTGGCAAATTAATGTCTAAAGATAAACTGGCTGAAAAGATACTACAATCAGGAGCAATCTTGATTGACCTACCAGTTTATTCATTGTAGGAATCTGTGCTTCTGTATTTCTTGTTCTAGCCTATGGCTAATATGGAAATAAGCTAGATAAGATAACATCATCTCAATATATCATGATGCTGGGTCACGACCTTTAGCATTTTTGTGCCTTCCAGTCAGTCTCGATTTCTGATGACTACGGGGGCAAGTCCAAGCAGTTTTCTTGGCAACATTTTTGGAATCACTCTTCAACTCTGGATGCCAAGACTTTCTGCTGAGTTGTTTTCTGCACTATTAAGAGAATACAGGTGGTCCTCAGCTTACAGCCACAACTGTGCCCAACATTTTTGCTGCTAAGCAAGACAGTTGTTAAGTGAACTCTGTCACATTTTACAACCTTTCCTGCCACAGTTGTTCAGTGAATCACTACAGTTGTTAATAACATTGTTGTTAAGGGAATCTGGCTTCCCCATTGACTTTGCTTGTCAGAAGGTCGCAAAAGGTGATCACATGAACCTGGGACACTGCAACCGTCAAATAAATACATGCCAGTTGCCAAGTGTCTGGATTTTGATCACTTGGCCATGGGGATGCTGCAATGGTCATAAGTATGAAAAACGGTCATAAGTCATTTTTTCCAGTGTCATTGTAAATTTGAAGAGTCACTAAATCGAGGACTACCTGTAAATGCCATGGAATGTTGATGCTTCACAGGAAGGAGATTTTGCTGCCGTGCTTCTTTGCCTTTGCCTTTGGATAACTCTTCCCCTGTCTTCTTCCTCCATCGTCACTGCTTTCAAAGCACTACCAAACCAGCCCTAAAATTCTTGCCATGTAACCTCTTGACTCCTCCTTGGCTTTTGAAGAGAGTCTCAGTGCCTCTGGAGTCAACGATTTCAAGTATATTTCTAAGAATCCCTGGTTTACAAAAGATCACCATCACTATTATTTGTAATAATCTTACATGCCTGAATCCCAGTGGTGGGATTCAGCCAGGTTGCACCAGTTCGGCAGAACCGGTAGCTAATTTTTCGTTGTCCAGGCCCAGGATGGACTTCCAGAAGGGGCATCCACACAGAGAACTGGCTGTTCACATATTTGAATCCCACCACTGCTGTCGACCAATATGTTTACATTGCCTCCAAACAAATTTAATTGATTTTCTTAATTTGATTTTCATCCTGCCTCCCTTTCAGGAGCTCAGGGCATTTTCCATTTTCTTCTTCCCATATTTTCCCCCATGACAACTACTCTGTTAGGTAGGTTGGGCTCTATGAGAGTAACTAGGCCCAAGTCACTCACCCTATAAGCTTCTGTGGCTGAAGGTGACTTTATCATGGTTCTCCCTGATAACCATCCAATATTTTAACTATTATAATACCTTAATCAAAATTCATTTCACACATCTGACATGTCTGATATTTTCTGGCGTCTTCAATTGGCCTTTTGAGGTATAGATGCAGCAATAGGACCATCAAATCATAACTCTAAAATTGGAACATACTTTGCAGTTTACGACCTGCTTCTGAACACAGATTATTCAGATAAAATTTTACTTGCCCTGTTTTATACCAAGTGTTAAAAATTAAGAGCTTCCCTCTTCTAAGTTCCTTCCTATTATTCTAGAAGAAAAAATACTATGATTTATTAAGATAACTCCCCTTCTTATACTCTTTCTGTAGTAGTTGCGTTTTTATTCCATTCTAGAAATCTTTATAATAGAAGAAGGGGACAACAGAGAATGAGGTGGCTGGATGGAGTCACTGAAGCAGTAGGCGTGAGCTTAAATGGACTCCAGAAGATGGTAGAGGACAGGAAGGCCTAGAGGAATGTTGTTCATGGGGTTGCGATGGGTCGGACACGACTTCGCAACTAACAAAAACAAGAAATCTTTGTGTGTTCATTTATTTTATTTTTGTAATGATTTTTGTTCTGAAAACTGAAACCAATGTGAAAAAAACAACAACAGAAAGAACTCTAAAAAAACACCACGGAAAAATTGGATAAAGCAATTAATAATAAATCTAGCATAAAAAAGGCAATGTAAGTGCAATAACTGAAAAATAAATTTATTTTAAAAAGTTTAATCAGTGGTTACTCTGGATAAAGAAGCATTTCTTCGAACTATCTACTATTAAAGAGAGAGACAGTTTTGTCTAGAGCAGGGGTGTCAAACTGCTGGCTCGTGGGTTAGTTGCATCATACAGATGCCGCACCCACCCCAGCTCCGGCAATGTGGAAAAAGTTACGCTACACCATGACACGTCACGTGACACGGCGAGTATGACACCTGTGGTCTAGAGGTTAAGACATCAGGCTAGAAAGTGGGAGACTGTGAGTTCTAGTTCCACCTTAACCATGAAAGTTGACAAGAGACTTTACGAGAGTCACTGTTTTTCAGCAATACAAACTCACCTTATAGGGTTGTTTTTGTGGAAAAACAAGGAAGAAGAAGACATATTGGATATGTTTGCTGTCTTGACTTATTTGTAAAAAGTAATAAAGGCAGGATGCAAATAAATAAAAATCTTCATGTCTGTAACTTTTAGCTGGGTGAAACAGTGCATAAGGCAACAATTTGAGACCGATCTCTCTTTCTCTCTCTCTATCTCCCACCTTTTTTCTACTTAGGTAAGGCGATATCTCTGAAACAATGACTCAACAGCTCACAGATTCTCTAGTTGTCACTTAAAGCTAAATGGTAGGAAGATCAATAAAATAAGTTTAGTGTAGTGGTTAGGACATTAAGTTAGAAACCAGGAAACTGAGTTCTAGTCCTGAATTAAGCAGAAACCCAGCTGAGTGACCTTGGGCCTGTCATTCTCTCTCAGCCCTAGGAAGCAGGCCAGGACAAATCACTTCTGAAATTTTGCAATGAAAATTGCAGGGACTAATCCAGACAGTTGCCAGGAGTCAACACTGATTTGAAGATGTGCGCAAGCACACATGCACATGTGCCAACCAAATTTCCCTCAGAATATTAAAAAAGAGAATCCTGTAGTGCCTTAATGTGTTATTATATGCAGAAAATCTTTGGCTTGTATTACTCTGCATTTTTGTACTTTTCTGTAGCTTTTGACCCACAGACATCCAAAACAGTGAAATGCAATTTCCTCATAGATCTAAGGTTTAATCTTTCCCTTGTTTAAAACTGAGTTCATTGATATTTCAATATTGCACAATTCTCTGATTTCTGCTTAAGAGAAATTGGGATGATGAAGGTTTGTATAAGAGATGACATAACAGGACTGCTGTGTACCAATATAATCGTGCACAAGATTCTCCCATGCTCATAAAACCTTTTATGCCAAGAGTTAGCCTGGGGCAAATTTTTATGGGTGAGTTATAGCATTCACTCTTCAAAACAAGGAGGGGTATATAATGGATCTCTCTACTGACAAACTATCTTAATTACTACTGTTTTTTTTAAAAAAGACTTAGTCAGAAAACTATAAAAGCTCTACATTCAGCCTCTGAAAGATTAAATCAGCAAGAATTCCTTAGGTATGAAACTATAGCACAAATATTCAAGGAGAAGTCTGCACTGTGGCTATAAATCAGATCCCTTTGATCTTTGTGCAACCATAATTATTCACTGGCTCTGGTTCCTACACCATTATAAACTGGAATATTGTGATAATGGCAGGCTGTTGACTTGTGGCAAACAAGGACCTAATATTCCTTCTAAGTATAAAACCTCCTCACAACTTAAAAAAAAAACAGAAACATTTTCACTCATTGAAATAAAATGATATTCAAATTCAATCCCAAAAATAACCATATTTAAATAGTATTTTTCAGTAAACAGAATAATCATTGTTCGTGGGAAGGTATTCTCTGCCCACTGTAATCACTGTCAAATAATTTCTATGAAGTTTTTCTAAAAACTGAAGAGCTACTTAACAGAAAGAATTATTTAAGTATGTAAATAGCATATATATCAAAAGTCAAATGTTAGATGTATACATTTCTTTCAACAATAAGCTAGTAGTCCTTCCCTTCCCTTCCCTTTCACAATCTACTACTATACTAAATCCTTGCTGGTTTACACAAAAGAGTGAGCAAAATGACTAGCACTTAAAGAGGCTGAGCCTTTAATTCTTGGTTATTAGGCATGTATAATTTCCTGCAATTTAGACACTGCTGCTAGTTGCTTCTTTGATGTTGCAGTTTTGAAGATGAGAAAGGACCACCACTAACAGTGGTATCTCAAAAAAATCTTTCTTTTCTTTGTATTTCTACTTGTTTGCTCACTTCCCTGAAGAGTAAGGGGTGGTGGGGTGACATTTACTTCCTTACATTTTAAAATTGCTCACAGGTATACATTTAACCAATTTGTTCAGCATATCAGTGGCCATTCACATCATGTCATCTTTGGCTCCCAGGACAGTACAACACATGCTACAAGTGTCTCTGTGCTTGTGCTACAAAGGAATATGTAGTTGTAGTTGTTATGGTTATATTGTTATGGCTTACGTATATTTTAAGATGGCTTTGGGCATGTAATTGGTTTCAAACTAATCAAAACTAATGCCACTACTTGTTCATATCTCATGTCTCAATTTACCTAAATGGTTGCTGGATTCAACTGTGTATTTACTTAAGAATTACTCACTTTGGGAGTGGCACCATCAGGGCTGACTTTGATTAAATCATATTTCTGATTACTAAAAATAAAAAAATGAAAACCTCGCTCTGAAATTTCTTAAACTGCCATCCCTTCGTGTCAATCATTCAAAATTGGCATTCACGTCTGATCAAATTTCATTCAATATGCAACAATTTTCCCATTTTCTTTACATGTTGCATAAAAAGTAATCAAGGCATAAAAATCACACAAAGTTACGTTATCTCTCTAGATTTGGCAGAATATAATAATAATATTAACAATATGGAGACAGCAGAATAGAAGACAAAAAAAAATCAACCTGGAGAAAATCACAAGATACAGAGACCTGCAGATAGAAGTAGAACGACTGTGGCAAAATAAAATAAAAATAAGACCGATAGTAATAGGTGCCTTGGGTGGCAATTCCAAAACATTTGGAGCAGTACTTGAATGCCACCGGCATTGACAAAATTACTATCAGTCAATTGCAAAAGGCAGATTTACTTGGAAGAGCTTACATTGTGCAATATTACTAAACAGCATCTGTCTATCCCAGGTCCTTGGGAGGTAGCAATAGCTGGACAAAAATGACAAATCCTATCTAAACATCTGGCTAAATGCTCCACCAACTAGAATAATTTAAATAATATAGTTTGGGTGAAGGCCTAGCTGCTGCTTCTTTATGCTGTTAAATAAAATTAAAGAATTTGTCATTTTATTCCTTCAGATCCAAATATATTATCTTGTCTTTAAACAGGCCAATAGATTAATTGTAACATGAGACATGGGCAGACTGATGACAACAGTAAGGTGCATAACAAAAGACACTAAAAACCAATGACAAGAAAATTAATGTAATTAAGACTATACAAACGCATGATGACACATAATTTTACTTTGCACTGTTTCATTGTTTTCCAGAAATGCACTGCAAATTGGCAGGAAAATCAGATGATGACGAGATGGGCCACCCAGATTTTAGTTTGGCAGCTTTATGAGACAAAATTTGCAGGAACATAGCTTGGCAAAAAAAAGTACAGATTGCTATTATGTTTAGCAACATAAAAATATATTTTAAATTTAAATTACTGTACCTAATTGATATGTATTAGTTACTCCAAACATCCCAGTTCTGAAAAACCAAATGAATTACTTTATTTAAATGCAAAACTTACCACAATTTGTTGTTCCAATATAGTATAATTTCTGCAAAATTTTATTGTCACTATCAAGGTTGACTCAGCCTTCCATCCTTCCGAGGTAGGTAAAATGAGGACCCAGATTGTTGGGGGCAATTAAGCTGACTTTGTAATAATGCCGCTTGGGGGTGTGTGAAAGCCCTAATAAGCAGGCATATACATAGAATGAAGGCTACTGCTAAGCTTGTAAGCCGCCCTGAGTCTTTGGAGAAGGGCGGGATATAAATGGAATTAAAATAAAAAATAAAATAAAAATCATAGAAGGAGTTTAAATGAGTCAACTAGTTCCAGAAAGTAAGAAAGTTCTTATTAAAGCAGTCTACCTTCTCTATTGCCATATATTTTGATTCTGTAATATTCAGAACCACGGTTAGGTGGGAGGGCGGGGTCAAATGTGTCATCAGTTTGGAATCTTTGCACAGCGACAAGAGATCCAAGTCCAGCCACCACCACCCTCAGTGAATTCTGTTGACCTTATCTAGCACCAATTTGCCTTGACCATTAGCAGATCAGATTCTTGTGTTTAGTTAGCATGTAATAAAGTGTTTTGATGTCAACTCCTGTTCCTGGTTTCTTGTACCTGACCATGATGGTGGGAAGGAATATTCCTGGGAGGGATGAGTGAAGAACCTTAGGGTGTATGCCAAGAGTATATAATCCCACCAGGGTCACTTTTGGCATGGAGGTTATCTAGTTGCCCATCTAAAGCAAACAGGCCCCTCTATCTATTTGTGAGTTCTCCCCTCCTCCCCAGACACAACAAGACATACGGCAAATAAATTTAATAAATACCAGGCAACAGTGATACAGAAAGATACAGGACATAGGCGATCACTTTACTGACAACTTCAGAGGCATGAATTCAAATTGCATAGGAGAAACAATACAAAATCAATCCTGCATTTTATCAAGGAAACCATATCAGCATAAAAAATAAAGTGATTGATGATATGGTGACAAGGGATGGGGCAACTCAGCTTGAATGGCACTTAACATTCTATGGGGGAACAAACTGATAATCTCTCAGAGTTCTAAGTTTATGACATGGGCTGATTAGTATTTTGGGGACATCTACCTGCTAATGTTGCCCTGCAGGTAAAGAAAATCCCAAAGCTGCAAAAGCAGAGTTACAAAGGGAACAGGGAACATAAGAAATACAAACAATGAAAGGTGAAATGAACTGATGATATAATGGCATCCTAGACATCAGTCAACAAAAATGAACTACAATTGGATGCTTTCAGAAGATGATACTGTTTATTGTACCGGACATGAAGAAAAAAATGTTTTAAAAAACTGCTTTTACGATCAAGAAGGATATATTAAAGACACTACTTGGTTACAATGTAGTCACTGACTGAATAAGATCAATTGGACTTTGTAGATTTTCTTTAATATGATGGCTGTCCAAGTTTATGTTTTTCCAACCACTGATGGTGATGCAGAAGAGGAGAAGAGGTTGTTTTATAGTCAAGTCCAATCTGAAATCAACAGAGCATGTAAGCAAGACATGGGAACTAGAATACTGAAGCAGGAAATAACAAAGAAAATGTAGTTGGACTGTATGGCCTACAGAAAGAAACTAAGAAGGAGAATCATTTGTAATTTTCTGTCAGTCCAATTACAGATAGTTCTTGACTTACAACAGTTCATTTAGTGATTGTTCAAAGTTACAACGGCACTGAAAAAAGGACTTATGACAGTTTTTCACACTTACAACCGTTGCAGCATCCCCATGGTCACATCATCAAACTTTGGACGCTTAGAACTATTTCACATTTATGATGGCTGCAGTGTCCCAGGAGTCATGGGATCCACTTTTGCAACCTTCTGACAAGCAAAGTCAATGGAGAAGCCAGATTCACTTAACAACCATGTGACTAACTTAACCATTGCAGTGGTTCACTTAACAACGGTGGCAGGAAAGGTTGTAACATGGGACAAATGTCTCACTTGGCAACATAAATTTTGGGCTCAATTGTGGACATAAGCTGAGGACTACCTGTATTTCTTCATTACTAACACATCCATCAAAATGAACCCAGTCTATATGTGGGTGGCAAGATGGTCAGCAAACAAATTTAAATAATAATAATAACAACAACAACAATAACAATAATACATGGAAACCACCAAATATAATATGCAGAAATTAGTGGAACGAGGAGGTGACAGGAAGAGAGGAAGAGCCCCGTTATAACAGTAAAAATGTGGTCAGGGAGTGGTTGTGGAACAGAGCAACAACTCCTTGTGTGTAAGATCCATATCAAGCTAATGTGAATAAACAAAGCCAGTAAGTGAAATGAAATCAAAAACCTTAAGGATAAATATGAAAAGAGATTGCCAAAGACAAAAAAGGAAGGAAACTAGATGTCAGAACAAACAGTAAAGGCTGCAAACAAGAGAAGTCAAGGACAAAGGTCTTGGGAAAGCACTTAAAGAATTTCAGAGAGCTGTTAGGGGAAACAAGAAGAAACATAACAACCAATGAAATGACTTCAAAGGTGGAAACAGACACAGAAAAACAAGATTTCTAAACTAAGAAGGAAATTCCAACCTCGAACGGGTATGCTAAAAGACGCCAATGGATAGACAGTAACTGATTCAAAGAAGATCAAATGAAGTTGATCTTTGAAGAAGTAGACTGAAGCATTGAACAGTAGAGTTGTCAACACCCAAGATACTGTGAAGGGTGTAAAAGAACACTAGGGCGAGAAGTTAGATCAGTGATCTTATGGATTTGGAACGGGTCAGGAAGTGATGGAATATCCACAGAAATAGGACAAGCAACAGGAGAATCAGTAAAGATTATGTAAAGTTATGCCACCAGGTCTGGAGAACTACATAGTGGTCAAACAGATTGGAAGAAGAAATAGAATAACAGAGTTGGAAGGGACCTTGGCGGTCTTCCAGTCCAGCCCCCTCCTCAAGGAAGTCAGTCCACATACTCAAGAAGGGAGCCTTAACAGAGGGCGCAAACTATCGCTCAGTATCCTTAATTTCATATGTTAGTAAAATAATGCTTAGGAACATCCAACACTGATTACAGCCCTACTTAGAAAGGAAGATGCCAGATGTTCAAGTTGATTTTAGAAAAGTCCCCCCCCCCAAAAAAAAACCTCTTCTCCAAGGACATTATATTTTTAACTATGTATTTAAGTATGCTGGTCAGTTTGTTCCAACTATCTTGTTTTAATTGGTATTGCTTTTGCTTGTTCATAAATTGCCCTGAGCGCTGTCTGTTAGTACAAAGGCTAGATATAAATCTTATCACATTATTATTATAAATCTTATGAGATAATTATGATGTTTGTGAGAGTTCAACCCCAAAGTCGCTTTTAAAAGACAGACTTCAGATTTACTCTAACTTTAACAGTCTCTTTGGTTTATTACAATTGGTGCCTGCAATTAGTGCAGGTTCGAGTCCCACCAGGCTCAAGGTTGACTCAGCCTTCCATCCTTCCGAGGTAGGTAAAATGAGGACCCAGATTGTTGGGGGCAATTTAGCTGACTTTGTAATAATGCCGCTTGGGGTGTGTGTGTGTGTGAAAGCCCTAATAAGCAGGCATATACATAGAATGAAGGCTACTGCTAAGCTTGTAAGCCGCCCTGAGTCTTCGGAGAAGGGCGGGATATAAATGGAATTGAAATAAATAAATAAATAAATAAATAAATAAATAAATAAATAAATAAATAAATAAACAAATAAATAAATAAATAAATAAATGAGCTGGGAGGGACAAGATTTGGGGCAGGATAGAGAAGAGGAAGTGCTGCAAGACAAACTTAATCTTATTTATTGGCAACTATTCCTGTTGCTGGTTTGCGGCAGTTCCAAGACAACAAAGATGCCCAGAAACAAGAGATTTCAAAAGACTGCAACTGAAGGATACAACAATGTAAAAGGGAATGGAAGATTAAATCAAAGCACTCGCACTATTTTTTTTTTTAAAAATCCCCATTTAAAATAATTGTCACGCAGGATATGAAATGATGAAACTGGCTGCAGCATTTGTCACCCTATTGATCGCCAGGGTTGACAAAATTGTATAAGCTAGTACTATTTATGCCAAGGTCCCATTGGTAAAGAATAAAAAATCTAATTAATAAAAAATGAACCTCTCTAGGTAGTATTCTCCATCTTCTTTCTCCAGTGTTTTGTAGTTCCGTTATTACATATTTCTTTTATGTATGTGTATAAGCTCAACATTATTATTTAGTGTTTTTTTCCTTTGATCTACCAGAGGGGTGCTTTCCACTAGATTAGATTGTACTGATGTGCTGTGCAGATTTTAATTGACATTGCTTTTCTGATATGTTTTAAGTTTCTTTTGAATTGTGTTTTTATCCATAGTGAATGATTCAGCTGTACTGAGCAATATTAATGGACAAAAAGCAAGATGTAAATTTAATACATAAAAACTACACTTGTCAGTGATGAAGCATTGCTGGTAGTTTCCTAAGCACTAAGTATATACTTCATGACAAATCTGGAATTATTACTCTGCAATATATTTAAAAAATCTAAATCTAATAAGAAGCTTTATTATTTGCTGCTACAATTCTCTTTTATCTTTGTCAGAACTGGTGGTGGAAATGTTAAACTTGTGCTCATTTGGTGATCTATAGTTTCCTGGTACTTCTCACTTAAAATAATAAATTTGAATTTGTGAGCTTTAAACCCAGAAAGTGATCATAACAAGATGACAATCAGATAGGTTAAACCAGGGGTGTCAAACTGCCGGCCCACGGGCCGGTTTCATCATGCCAAAGCCGTGCCCACCCCATTGCCAGTAATGCAAAAAGAGTCGCGATACGTCGCGACACATCACGTGACTTGGCAAGTTTGACACCTGTGGGTTAAACAGTCAATGCACACTGGAATCAAACTGTGGCCTGTTATAAAAAAAAGACATGGGTTCTTTATGTGATGAGTTCTCCTCATCACACTACGAGTAATTGTCAACTTACAACCACAAATAGGGCCAGAACTTCCATTGCTAAGTAAGGTGGTTGTTGGGTAAGTTACACCTGATTTTACAACATTTTTTCTTTTGCCATGATTGTTAAGCCCATCACCGCAGCTGTTAAGAGAAACCAGTTTGCCCCATTGATTTTGCCTGTTAGACACTGGCTGGGAAGATTGCAAATGATGATCACGTGACCCTGGAATGCTGCAAACAGCATCGATATATGCCAGTTCTCATGCAACCAGGTTTTGAACATGGGTTTTACAACTTACAATTGATGCTGCAATGGTTGTTAAGTGCAAGAACTAGTCATAAGTCACCTTTTTTTCAGTGCCAGTGTAAATTCAGAAAGTGGCTAACTGAATCTTTGTAAGTTGAGGACTACCTGTAAGTCAAAAACTAATATATTAATATACTTTTAGGACACATATATTAAGATATGCCCTGTTGCGAGTGTGGAAAAAATATCGTTATAAGTTGAACTTTAAAATTCCAATTTGGGCAATACCTAAACATGCGATAGAAAATATAAATGTGGGATTCAAGCATGATGTGACTACGCATAAAGAAATTCTTAGATTGGAAAGAAATGTCTGGCAATTTAAAGCCATTTGATATTTTAAAAGAAGAAAAGATAGTACAAACTTGGTTTCAGTATGGGCAGTTACAAGCTAGATGGAAACAGAATCAGAAAATTGGTATTTCTATAGTAGATGAAAATTTGGTTAAACAAATTAGAGATCAAGGTCCTGCACATACTGTATAAGAAGGATATATAATGCATTGATAGAGTTAGATTCAGAAACAGAACTTGTTAAAGATTGTATGATAAAATGGGCCCAGAATATTCAAGAACCAATAATGATGGATACTTGGGAAATAATATGGGTCAGAAATGTAAAATTTACACAGGCACAAAATTTGAGAGAGAATTTTTATAAGATGTTTTATAGATGGCATTTAGATCCTAAGAAATTGGCATTTATGTATTCAAATTATCAGCCTAAATGCTGGAGGTGTGGTTGTGATGATGCAATGTATTATCATATATGGTGGACTTGCAAAAAAGTAAAAGCTTTTTGGATTAAAATTTGGTGGAATATGCAGAAGATATTTAAGAAAAAGATAAAATTTTCTCCACAATTATTTTTGCTGGGTATTACTATTGACTCTACTGCTATACTGTAGAAACTAAATTGATGCTGAATTTAATAACGGCAGCAAGACTTTTGGTTGCACAATATTGGAAGAAGGAGGATTTGCCTACTATAGAAGAATGGACTTTAAAAGTTTTGAACCTGGCAGAAATGGCGAAAATCTCAGCATATTTGAAAGACCATTCGCAACAAAGATATATTTTGGAATGGAGAAGATGGATTGATTATATCCAGAATAAATATGGGACCAAAAAGTTTCATTTAGCATTTGAATAAGTATTAGATTTAGAAGATTTGTTATTATTTAGTTATTTTTAAGGAGAGTTAAAGTGTGATAGGACTTAAAGTGTTATTATAGTTAGTTTGCATATTATAGTTTAAGATTGTTAGGGTCAATACCCTGTATTTGCTTTTGGAAGTCGGGGGGGGGAGGGAGAGGGAGGGGGAATTGGGTGGGGGTGGGGGGATGGGTTTTTATGTTTTTTATGTTTAAAATGTATCTGTAAAACTCTTTAATAAAAAAAACTAATATACTACTTAGTGACATAGCAGTACGTGAAAACCTGTAATTTCAAACTGAATTTCTGTTTAAAAGTTAAAAATGTTATTCTAATATTTTTCTCCACTAACATAAAAATTGCTGGTTATTGTGTGCAGTGCTGTCCAATTTTCAGTCAGCCTTTCTGAAGAGAATTGTTTCAGACTAGTGAAAAAGCTGCAGTCACATTTTTCTTGCTTAACTTTGCAGATATTTAGGAGTGACTGACCTCCTGCCATCTATATATGAAAACAAACACGGCAAAGGTAAATGTGTCAAATTCAGGCACTGTTTGAATTTCCATTTATTCGTCCTTTAGCCTGCAGCAAGAATCAGTTCAAACATCCCCCTGTGATTACTGAAACTACACAGTTGTGGGGAAAACCAGTCATAAACTAAAATGAACTGTCACCAGCTCATTGTTCAGACTCTTGAAGACACTCAAAATCAGCAGTAAGAGAGAAGCTGTAGCTTACAGGTTGGGCATAAAATACAGGATTTGACTGATCGTGGTTAGAGAAGAAAAATAAGAGCCTTTAACAACTATTCCACAGTCAAAAATAAAAATGGATGCATTTAGGTCCATATCGCATTGTCTTTAAGTGAAGATCTTTTTTCCCAAATCAGTATTGAATTAGCAGACACTTGCTCATTTTTATGTTACATTTCTTTCTCCAAGCGCACATGCATTGTGCAAGCATCCACAAAATATTTTATGTGGTACCTAGAACTACAGTACAGTTAACTTTTGAGAGAAGTAATTTGGACTTTACACAAAAATCTCTGAAAACCTGTTTTCTCCCCCAAGCTCTGGAATGAGTCAGGATGTGTTCACCTAGGAGCCAGGGTCTGTTTCATTTAGAATATGTCCCCTCTTTATTTATTTATTTAACTTTTTGTTTTGCTTTAAAAGTGTATCTGTTTTTAATCTGTACAGTGCTCAGAATCAGTGTTGAATAGGACAAGTTTATAAATCAAAGAGAGAGGATAGTGGAGGATCTCATCTGCTTGGGCTATACTTATTTTCAAAATTAAAAAAGAAACAAAAATATGACTCCAGAAGTCAAGTTGGTTTAAAGATACAGCTGGTATATCTGGCTTCAGCAGCAGAAAAGTCTGAGGAGGCTGCTATGATGTTAACTTTACAATACAGAAGGAATCTTGAAGACCATCCTGTCCAATCTGTCATCCATGCAGAATCCATTACCACAATATTCCTAACAGAGCACCATTCAGCCTATTCTAAACATCTCCAGTGGGGAAAAAGCCACTAGCTCCCAAGGCAGCTTTTTTTCCTTTTCTTGAACAGTTCTTAGCTGTTTTCTTCTTCAGCGCCTAGAACAGACATGTCAAACACAAGGCCTGCGGACCAGATTTGGCCTGCCATGTGGTTCTGTCTGGCCCGGGGACTTGCTCTGGAAACAGCAAAGGACCGACCTGTGGCACCTCAGCCCAGCCCAGGCCAACCAGGCACTGATCTACAACCCGGTGCCAGCCATCAAAGCCAGAATGTGCTCAGCCTTAGATCCACTGGGCAGCCTTGGAACCAGTGACGGGTGCCCTTGCCCTGGCCCCTGGGCACGCGTGCAAGTGGAATCCAGCGTCCCTGCTGGCTGTCTTGCCCCACAGACTCACCTAGGACACCGGCGCTGGTCATCTCCTGTGCACACACGTAGGGGGCAGGGCAGAGGCAGGGGGCGGTCCCTCGCTGATTTCAGGCTGTCTCACAGATCTAAGGCTGAGCGCATTCTGGCTTTGATGGACACAACCAGGTTGTAGATCAGCACCACCCCCGTCCTCCCAGCACCTCTATGCCCCCCTTGCTGACCTAGCCTCACAGCTACAAGGCTTCCCTTTCACTGGGACCGGCCCTGCCTGCCTGCGTGGGATAGCGACAGCCAGCGGCAGCATGGAAACCAGGAGCACTGGCAATCGCTCCCATCACCCCTTTCTGAGCATGGAGGAAGGAAAGAGATGAGAAGGAGAAGGGAGGGAGGGAGGGAGGGAGGGAGGGAGGGAGGGAGGGAGGGAGGAAGGAAGGAAGGAAGGAAGGAAGGAAGGAAGGAAGGAAGGAAGGAAGGAAGGAAGGAAGGAAGGAAAGGCACCTTGGTTGGAGATGCCCCAGTTCAAGCAGTTCTGCTTGGGATCCTGGATCCATTGAGACTTGGGCTTGAAGGTGAAAGCAATTTTGTGTTCTCTTTTGTCACAGGCAGGACTTTATTGGCAATCCAAGTTAAGATTGGTATTCTTGAATTGTGAGCTCTTAGGAAAGTATCCCCTCCTTGTGTGTTGCAAACAGCCGTTTCCAGTGGGAAAAACAGGACAAAGTGGGGGAGAAATATTTTCCTTTGCTATATTTCCAGTTTGAATTAGACCATGGCAGCATCCCTTCAGGAGAGCTCTTTTAAGGATTATGTATTAATAGAAAAGCAATTAGCTTACCTCTGTTCCTAAATGCTAAAGCTGTTGCACATTAAAAACAGAGGAGCTCTGATCAACTATCACAGCCACCATTTTGACAGTTTTGCTGTACTGTTGTCTGTGGACACCCCCACTAAATGCAAGCACGGGATAA
Organism: Vipera ursinii; assembly: GCF_947247035.1. NCBI lineage: Eukaryota > Metazoa > Chordata > Lepidosauria > Squamata > Viperidae > Vipera > Vipera ursinii. The sequence goes on along the minus strand of NC_139512.1, from coordinate 144,023,120 downwards.
ACTGAGCCTGGTTTGGTCTCAGTCTTTTAAGTGGCCGTGAAACTACTAGCAAAAGTGGCATTTGATCACAGAGCAAGGAGGCATCGACAAATGTTTCCCCTTTTGCATGTGAGCATCCAAGAAGGGACAGGAAAGGAGAAAGGGAAAGAGGAAAGACAAACAAAAAGAAGGAAAGAGGGGAAGGAAGAAGAAGGAAAGGAGAATGAAGAGGGAAAGGAGAATGAAGAAAAGGGGGAAGGAAGGAAGGAAGGAAGGAAGGGAGGGAGGGAGGAAGGAAGGAAGGAAGGAAGGAAGGAAGGAAGGAAGGAAGGAAGGAAGGAAGGAAGGAAGGAAGATTATAAGAGGGAGGAAGGATCTGAGGGAAGTTCTGCCTCAGCCACGAGCAGCCCTGCTGTCCTTTCACCATCCCCTTGTCCCCTCCTCCTGACTTCTCCTGGTGGTCTCCCATCCTATCGCTGAGGATGCTTTAGTTACAAAGCCAGGTCTCGCAGGGAGAGGGAGTAGGCCTCCCTCTGACCCACACATTTTGCCCTCCTGCACACACCATGAGCAACTTGACCAAGGAGAGCGAGCCAATCAGCAGCAGCCTTGAGGAGGTAAGTGCAGCTGGGCGCCCCCTTGGGAAAGGCTGGACTGGGTGCTTGCCCTCCAGTGCCCAGGGCTCTGGGCAGCCTGCATCACTGGGGGTCCTTTGTATGGCCTGAGAGGGACAGCAAGGCTCCTCTGGTGGACAAGGGTATAGTGCTTGCCCTGGTCTCGCCTTCCTCAGCTGGAGACAATGGATCCCCCAGCCCCACCCACCACAGGTGCCCCCCAACAAGAGCAATGTTGAGGTGGCCACCCCCACCCCCACTAGGCCCACCCCAGTCCCCCAAGGTCAACCACAACCCTGATGCGGCCCTCAATAAAATTGAGTTTGACACCCCTGGCCTAGAATGTCTTTGAATCAGAACCCACATAGACATACCGTAAATGCAAACATTCCTTCTATTCTTCCCCAAAAGTGACCAGAGAAGACATAATTAAACAGAAGCTTGCCTTAATTTTTCACATGTTCTTTGCATCGTGTTAATTTCAATCGTGTGCCTTTCCGAAGAGCTGGAGAATCTATGCTTCTCTGAAGCTGGCCTAAACGTTTGCTTAACAAGGAGTATTAAAAAGTTCACAAGGCATTTGAGAGATAACAGAAAACTCAACAGACGGTATGTGTACTTTAGTCATATCTTTATTGACAAAAGTGTGCCTATTGGCAGCTAGTCCACTTTAAGCAAAGTTCTTTGCTTTAAAAAAATGCTGAACACAGGTTTTGAGAGCTTTGCTATCTCAACAAAATTCCTCAGCAGCTAGGAAACCGCTGTGCAGCAATGGTCCCTTTATATAACCAGGAATCAATTCCTCATTATGCTGTCAACAGACCCACCTCTTCGTTTCTCCAAGTGATACCACTCCAGCACAATTATTCTTTCCATATCTCCTAGGAACTTTTCCAAGTTGGCACCAAAGTAATTCATTCAGTGTTTGCTAATGGTACCTTTAATGCAACCCATTAAAGGCACCCAAGGAGAGTAGCTTGTGTTTGTGTATACACACATTCCTTTGCTTTATTTCTAAAAAGACATGCTGATGCAAATGGCTACATCTGTTGCCTAAATGCCCTTCCCCAAATCCCAAGAGATATACAGGCTTCTTCTGTGAAGAACAGCTTAATTTTATAAGAACACGCTGGAGAAAGAATGAGTGTATCACAAGCACAAAACTAACGCATAAAAATTAAACGCTGCTCTAGAATTAAGCTCCGCGAGACATTACAGGTTGTCCTTGACTTACGACCACAACTGAGCGCAAAATTTCTGTCGCTAAGCGAGACAATTGTTAAATGAATTTTTACCTCATTTTACGTGCTATCTTGCCACAGTTGTTAAGTGAATCACTGCCGTTGCTAAGCTAGTAACACAGCTATTAAGGGAATTTGGCTTCCCTGTTGACTTTGCTTGTCAGAAGGTTGCAAAAGCTCCCCAGTACACTGCAACCGTCATAAATATGAGTCAGTTGCCAAGTGTCTAAATTTTGATCACGTAACCGTACACATACTGCAATGGTCCTAAGTGTGAAAAACGGTCATAAGTCACTTTTTCCAGTGCCATTGTAACTTCAGATGGTCACTAAATGAACTTTTGTTAGTCTAGGACTTATCTGTAGAGGCAATACAGAATCCAGCAACTGCATTTTTACTAATATCCTGATTCTGCCTGGCACAGAGGCAGTGGTGGGACTCAGCCGGTTCGCACCAGTTCGGTAGAACTGGTAGCTAATTGTTTTATTGCCCAGGCCCAGAACGGACTTCGGGAAGTGGCATCCACACAGAGAACCGGTTGTTCACATATTTGAATCCCACCACTGCGCAGAGGTACATCCACTTCAAAGATTCAACATCTGTTCACCTACATCAGAATTTCTCCTGATCTCAGGCTGCCTATTTAATCTTTCAGCAGCAGTCAGGGGTTAGAGTTATTCTCACCCTCTGGCACCATGAATGTCCTCTGCATGCTAACTCACTCTTTCTTACACACATAGACATTCAATACTTTTATACTACTTACTGGTCAGTTCTTGGTGGTGTGTTGCCTAGTTGGTTCCCTGCAGTGTGAAAGCAGCTGCGAAAGATAGAAAAGTCTCCTCAAACTAATGAACAAGGGCTCTTGGCCCTATGCCATGCCTACTGTGAGAGAAATAATGGGCTGCAAATGCTATGTTGATTGGTTCATGCTGAAGGCTGAAGTTGCAGAGTGGGGGGGGGGACAAACCGCCAATGGGTACATGCTGTTACACCTAACTTGGCACTTTCGTGACAAGACCTGGGGGATATGTTTGCATAGCATCTCTAAACATTCCTCTAACATGATTACAAGTAGGGGTAAAAATCAGGTCAACCTTAATGAGATGGCACTTTCTTTGGCTGCCTCTGAAAGCCTAACCGGGCCAATTGCTGGCTTAAAATTCCAACTACAGCTTTGTGTACACTTGACAGAAAATGAGACACCTGCATGCTAGCTTTCATAGGCCCCAATAGAAATGATAACGGATCAATGCTTCTCTTTCTTTAGAAAATCTTTTTCTTTGCCAACTCACAGCCATCCAAAGCCACTGTGGCTACTGTGCTTTTCTCTCATCATTTTTAAGTTATTTCCAACACTAGCAAAGGAGAAGGGGGAGCTTAGAACTTGCTCAACTGAGTGGAAAACATTGTTATGTGCCTAATATAGAGTTAATTAAGATGGGATTGGCTTAATTTTATCAAATTATAGTCATTTCGGAGGGTTGCAGCTGTGCTGGTCTCCCCAAAGGACACTTAATACACTATTATATGTTGACATAGTTGTAACGACAAACAGTAAGATTGAATAAACACTCATTTACATTTAAATTATATCTAGTTTTCTAATGTGTGTGGCACTCAATTAGTCCTCTTTCATCTCAATTGTAGCATGAGGTTGCCACACTTACACAGGACTGTGCTACCACCACAACAACAACCATCCCTTCTTCTTCTACCCTCCCTGGTCTTCTTTTTACAGCAAATAAAGGAATGAAAGGGGAAGGCAAAACCTGCAGTCCTATAAACCTCAAGCTGGAGAAGTTGCAGACACTAATCCCACATTTTTTGTTTTGTTTTGTTTTGTTTTGTTTTGAGGGGTCCTTGGTGCTCTCTGAGCTTGGTTAGTCTAGCACTGATGATGTTACCTAGTTTGGGTAATGAAACATCTACAGGAAAACAACCAAGCTCAGAGAGCAGCAAGGACCCTTCATTTCAACCATGAGCTACAAACATTCTCCTTTATTTTTTGTTTCATCTGCCTCATTGCTGACATCATTACTGATTCCTAATCTAGAAGAATAACACACTAAATGTGAAGTCTTTGTAGAATCTTAGGTACACCCACCCTATCAAAATAAAGTTGATGCTTAACAGGCCAAATTCACCATTGCAAGTTATCAACTAGAACAGAATCACTGGACAGCCACAGACCTGCAGATATGCTACATCTTAATGGTTTGATTTAAACGTTTATAAATTGCCTTTTCTCACTTTACCCAAGAAATGCATCAGGTATCCGTAAACTTCCTCAAAAAGGTTTCTAGGCAAAAAGGAGCCCCATTCACCAGAAAAATATAAATCCAAATATCAAAAGCAACGTAATCAGGCTGAGCATGCTCTCTCAGCCAGAATGCCTCCAGGAGGGCATTAAGTTAAACCTGATGCAGAAAGGCGTGACAAAAAATATTAATACTGTAGCATTCTGTTGGAAATCCCACTTATTTAGGCTGATTCTTCAGCAGCAGAGGGAAAATAATGAAGTATACTACAACGAGCATATCATATGCATATTGAAAAGGGCTTTTATGCTTTGTCTGTTGATGTAGATTACCAGGCTGAGCCAGAGGGCAGGGTCAAACATGTGATTAATGTCAGGTAAAAGAAATCAGGAGCCAGGATAGAGTTCAAAAGTACCACGATACATTACATGCTGAATATCCATAAGAATCCGGTCTACTAATAGTCAAGGCAAATTGGCGCTAGATAAGAGTCAATGGAATTCACAGGGAGGCTGGATTTAGATCTCTTGTGGGAGCATGGTGACTCCAAACTGATGGAGCCTTTGATCCCACCCTCAGGCACAGCCTGTTCATCTCCCAAAGTTCAATGAAATTGGATTAGCTTTTATGTTACACATTTGCTTTTAATTTAAATGTATAGCCTTTTTTATAATCATATTGAAATGTGAGGCTGTTTTAATTTGTGCATGCATGTGTTGGTATTGTTTTTGGCTAATCAGTGGCATCAAGACAAAAATCTGCAACAGAAGTAAATCCAAAAATAATTGACATGTTAATTGATCTTTTCCTGGGGAAAACAGCAAGCACAGTTTTGCCATTTCATTTTAAAATGCAAGATTATCCACTTGGAAGAAGAACCCAGCATATGTTTATGTATGCATATGCAAATACAGCTATATATTAAGCTTACATCTGTGTTCCAATTATTTATAATACTCCACAGCATTCTAGTCATGTATTCTATGATCTACTGTTATATGTCATAAAATGAATAAGGAAACATTAAGTCCATTTCAACAGCTAGACTTTTACTTATAATTGATTGGCACACAAATATCTGAATTATGACAGCAGGAATCCTAGGTATCTGCAAAGACTTCTCATTTAACAAAAACAACTTTATTTGGAGCAGACGTCTTTAGATAATAATAACTATTTCATTGGGGTTTTTTTATTGAAAAATAACTATTTCATTGTTAACAGAATTCAGCATGCATAAAAACTGACTTAGTGCTGTGCGCTTGTTCTCTAACCAAAAGGAGAGAAAGAAATGGTAAATCCTCAATGTACAACTATAACTGAGCCCAAAATTTCTGTTGCCAACTATTCTTGTTAAGTGAATTTTGACCCATTTTATGACTTTTCCTGCCACAGTTGTTAAGTGAATCACTGCAGTTCTTAAGTTAATAACATGGTTGTTAAGGGAATCTGGCTTCCCCATTGCCTTTCCATGTCAGAAGGTCCCAGAAGATGATCATATAAACCCAGGACACTGCAACCCTGATAAATGAGTCAGTTGACAAGTGCCTGAATTTTGATCATGTGACCACAGGGATGCTGCAACAGTCATAAGTGTGAAAAATGGTCATAAGTCTCTTTTTTCAGTGCTGCTATAACTGTGAACAATCACTAAAGGAACTGTTATAAGTTGAGGATTATCTGTACATTTAAGATCTGATCCAATGAAAAAACTCTGTGCATAAAAGGTGAAAGAGACTCATTTGACTCAACTCAGCATCTTTGGAAACTAGCTGTGATTTGTTGTTAGAAGGAATGAAACGCAGAATGTTAATCAAGCTTAGCTTGCTTCTATAGACGAAAGCTTTAAAACTCTAATACTCCTACGGTTTGTGTTCAGAATATTTTCTGAAGCTTTGAACATTCCATTTCAATTATGATTAATTACTCCTTCAATAGTGAATGTGGTTCCAAAAAGGTGTGAGAAAGAATTTGGAAGCACGTTAGGGCAAGTGGCTGGCAAGAAGGCCATTTTCACAGAAAGCACATTGATGGTAACGTAATGATGGAGAGGCACTGCATGTTGGAATGTTTGCTGAGGAAGGGAGAGAAAACAAACCTTTTAAAGAATGGAAAGCTTACAAGGTATAGGTTAAAAGAATTCTGTATTCTGTAAGCAACATTTTTGGTGGAAATGGCATGTACTTTTCACTATCTGCTATCAACTGCAAGACTTCAGTGCTTTAATTAGTACTGTATACATTCTGACACCATTACTGTAGTGATATTAAAAGGGAGGCACTAAGAGGGATTTCTCCTTCAGTGTGAAGACATGCAAATACCATATTTCTTTTAGAGAACTTATATCTCTACTTATATCTGGGAAATTCACACCTTGGGAAGATCGAGTCGTATGTGAAGAAGAAATGAAATGCTTGATCTAAGAAATTAAATTAATATAAAATCTGAGAGAGGGATTAATTTTTTAAGGGAATGAGAAAGGTAGTATTTGTTGTTGTTGTTAGTTGCGAAGTCGTGTCCGACCCATCGCGACCCTATGGACAATGTTCCTCCAGGCCTTCCTGTCCTCTACCATCTTCTGGAGTCCATCTAGGCTCACGCCTACTGCTTCAGTGATTCCATCCAGCCACCTCATTCTCTGTCGTCCCCTTCTTCTATTGCCCTCAATCTTTCCCAGCATTAGGCTCTTCTCCAGTGAGTCCTTCCTTCTCATTAGGTGGCCAAAGTATTTGAGTTTTAGCTTCAGGATCTGGCCTTCTAAAGAGCAGTCAGGGTTGATCTCCTCTAGGACTGACCAGTTTGATCGCCTTGCAGTCCAAGGAACTCGCAGGAGTCTTCTCCAGCACCATAGTTCAAAGGCCTCAATTCTTTGGCGCTCAGCCTTTCTTATGGTCCAGCTTTCACTGCCATACATTGCAACTGGGAAGACCATAGCCTTGACTATACGCAGTTTTGTTGACAGGGTGAAGTCTCTGCTTTTTAGTGTGCTGTCTAGATTTGCCATGGCTTTCCTCCCCAGGAGCAAGCGTCTTTTAATTTCTTGGCTACAGTCCCCATCTGCAGTGATCTTGGAGCCCAGGAAAATAAAATCTGTCACTACCTCCATTTCTTCCCCATCTATTTGCCAGGAAAAGGTAGTATAGTACCATGTTAAAAGAAAACTTAAAGATAATTCCTTATTTGATGAAAATGGTATCATAAGATTATATATGTAGGAAATAGAAAATTATTTCATAGTGTCAACAGGTATTAGGCTATTAGATTAATAACAACAGTGAATATTCAATAGCACAATTTAAATGCTAAAATGTCTTTTGGAGAATCTTTTTCAAACAGTTTTTGATTACTAGAGGCCTAACATTAGTATCCATTCCAGGAGAAGAGATGCCTAATACAATTGAACTCTTAATAAAATCTTTACCATGATTTTATTAATACAAAGATTAGACTCCCAAAAGTGAAAATTACCCTGCCCTCAAAAGTACACCTTAACCAAATGGAAGTAAAGCAAAAAGAATATATCTAAATAATTGGATGTTTTGGAAAAATTGGATTATTTTACTAATTAGTGGACCATTTTGTGGATGTTTAAGATTAATGAACCTATTTTTACTTTTATTTTTAACAACAACGATAATGATGATGATGATGGAAGGGACCTTGGAGTTCATCTAGTCCAACCCTATACCATTTCAGACAAATGGTTGTTCAGTCTCTTCTTAAAAACTTCCAGTGTTGGAGCATTCACAACTTCTGGAGGCAGATTGTTCCACCGATTAATTGTTTCTAACTGTCATGGAATTTCTCCTAGTTCTAGGTTGCTTCTCTCTTTGGTTATTTTACATCCATTGCTTCAGGTGCTTTGGCGAATAGCCTGACTCCCTCTTCTTTGTGGCAACCCCTGAGATACTGGAACACTGCTATCATGTTCCCCCTCATCCTTCTCTTCATTAAATTAGACATACCCAATTCCAGCAACCAACAGCCTCCAGTCCCCTAATCATTTTTGTTGCTGTTCTCTGTACTCTTTCTAGAGTCTCAACATCTTTTCTACATGGTGGTGACAAAAACTGAATGCAGTATTCCAAGTGTGGCCTTACCAAGGCATTATAAAGTGGTATTAACACTTCACGTGATCTTGATTCTATCCCTCTCTTAATGTAGCCTAGCACTGTGTTGATTTTTTTGGCAGCTACAGCACACTGCTGGCTCATATCTAAGTGATTGTCCATTAGGACTCCAAGATCCCTCTCACAGTTACTAACACTGAGCAAGGTATCACCAGTTCTGTTCCTGTGCATTTGGTTTTTCTTGCCTAAATGTAGAGCCTTACTTTTTTCACTATTGAATTTCATTCTGTTAGATAGCTCCCAATGTTTGTGTCTGTCAACATCCTCCTGAATCTTAAGGCTATCTTCTGGAGTGTTGGGTATTCCTGCCAGCTTGGTGTCATCTGCAAATTTGATAAGTTCCCCATCTATCCCCTCATCCAAACCATTGATGAAGATGTTGAAGAATAGAGCCCTGGGGCACCCCACTAGACACTTCCCTCCATGTAGATGCAGTTCCATTGAGGACCACACGCTGAGTACAGGCGGTCACCAGCTGTGAATTCATCTGGTGGTGATGCTGTCTAACCCACATTTTTCTGTCTTACCAAGTAGTATTTTTCTATAGATAGGCTTGAAAAATAACATGCTCCATCCTAATTCAAGCATATCTGAAAAGAATCACAAGATAGGAGGGTGCCATTATATTGCAAAGCTGCCAAATGATTCCCTTAGGTGTGGCTTTTTAAAGCTAGCCCAAGAAATAATAAAATATATTCATTTGATTCCGTATCAAAGATATTATGGATCCATTACAAATCTTGTGTTCCTGTACCTTATTCCCACATTAGTCCTATACCTTGCTGGTTCCTGAGCTTGCACTATGACTCAGTCGGCTGCTAGTTACTCATCCATTTTCTCTTCTTCTGGATTCATGGAACTTTCTGCTACTTCATTTACTGTACGGTCCATGCACTCTGCCTCTCCTGCTACCCATTAACATAAGGATTTTTGGTAACTTTCAATGGGAGGTACAGAAATCTGCAGGCATGAAGCTCACAGGGGGTATTTGGTAACTAGAAGCCTCTCTCAACAATGGCACTTTAGCTGGAGTTAGAATAGAGACTAGGTTTCAGTTACAGAAATCAAGCTATAAAAGGTAGCAACAAAAACAGTATTCATGTTTCTTTGAAAAAAGCATGCAAGAGTAGCTTTCACAGGTGGAGGAGAAAAACAGTGCAAGGATCTGCATGGTGTAACTTTGATCTGTTGCAACTGGAAGAGGAATGCTAGATCCAAACTAAAATATGAAGCATTTGTGTTTCATTATAAAATACTCTGCAAGGAGGTGGGCTGGGGATATGCAGAATTTAAATAAAACAGAAAAGTAACCTTTCTGAATCTGGACAGAGTGATAAATACTGGACTCACAGGAACAGATGTGTGGGGTTTTTTTAGGAGAATCTAGCTGTGCACACAATAATAAATTGTATGTTGGAAATGAATTATGGCAAATGGTGAGTTTTCTGTAACTGCCTAAGAAATTATATCAGAATTTGGAAGTATGCATGAGATTGCTGCTTGTGTTAAAAAGAAAGGGTGCAAATAAAAACTGACATAAAAATGAAAACAATGTATCTCTTCTAATTCGGTTAGGGAAAATAGTTTCAACATTAAATATTTTGTGAACCTTGTAAATTACTTCTGTTCTCATTGTTCTCTTTCTTTCCCCTCCCTTTTTAGGGCTGTTGCCCAAACCATGACATTCCACATAGTCTCCTATGCTCTTTTCTCACTAGACATGGTCACTCCAGTCCTGCCCCAGTTGAATTACTGGTGGGTAGTGGAAATTGTTCTGTACCAGCCTGCTACCGGCCCTGCAGAAAAGGCAGGGACAACCCCTTTTACAAGAAGGCAAGAGGCTGGAATTACGCCTGCCAAATTTATTACCACAAAAACAAACGGAACAAGACAAACCAAGAAACAGGAGCTTTAAGAAACATGAACTATCCAAGCGGTTGCCTTCAGCAAACCAGCCCTCCCACACATTCCCCTTATATAGAGTTCAGGGCGTGGCTTCTCTCTGCCTCCTTCCGAGGAGCCCCATTGCCTTCCTCTGTTTACTCCTAATTGACTGCCTCCTGCGTCGGGCGTCCTTGAACAGGGCCAGCTGTGGGTCATCTTCATCCACACTGTCAGGCTCACACAGCTGGGTCTCCGTGGTGACCAAGTGGGAAGGGCCTGACTGAGGGCTCTCATCAGCAAGATCTTCAACCCCCTCAGCAAGGTCTTCAACACCCCCCTCCTCCTCTGAGTCGTCCAACCCAAGTGCTGAACCCACAGGCTGACCCTGAATCACAACAAAAATGGGAGAGCCAGTTTGGGACAGTGGTTAGAAGCACCAGGCTATAAACTAATTCTAGTCAAAAGAGTTCTATAGTAGTCCCATCTTAGGCACGTCATCAGTAGGGTGATCTGGGGCCAGTCATTTTCTTCCAGTCCTAGGAAGGAGATGATGGCGAACCACTTCCGAAACACTTTTCCAAGAAAACTTCAGACACTAATCACCAGGAGTCCAAAAGTGACTTGAAGGCACAAAAAAGGGGGAGGGAGTAGAGTTCATTTCATTTATTTTTTCCTTTTCCTTACAAAGGCTGGGAAGTAAGTTGCTGGTTACTAGGTAGGTTTCCTGGTGCATAATTAGTGATCAGCACTTTGTTTTCAAATGGTCCTGGGCATTCAAAAAGCATTTTAGAGTTCTATGTAATACAGTCACATAGTTATCCTGTTGGACTAGGATAAAAAAAATGGATCAAATTCGCCATCAACCATAGCTCTCATGACAAAGTAGGATCGCTCAGACCAATCTTCCTCACCAGGGAAGTAAAATTGGAGAGGTATGTAGCTAGCTCCTATTTTAAAAGCAAGATTATGAAGAAATGCACACCACAGCAACACAAGTAGCAGCACATACTTCATGCATGCAGGTTGAAGTGTCTAGAGGCATCAAGCTTCTCTACCCATGTGTGTAAAGGTGTTGCAGTGTTTCTGCTGATGTACTAAGATGCCTTCCCTTTTATTGCCAGTAAAACAAAAATGTATTTCCATAGCTATGAGCCAACTGAGATTTAAGACATTTCAGTATTTCAGAATTTCAATATTTTAGATTTTATGAAAAGGAGTATGAAGTGTGTACTGACCTTAAGTCTGCTTAAAGGAATATGTCTGAAGAATAGGAATCAGGGCTATTCCTTGACCATTTTAATTACCATAATGGACAAAGCCAGAAGCCATAACCCAACAGATACAGGAAATCCTCGACTTACAGTAGTAATGGAGGCTGCCCATTATGATCATAGTCATAAAGGAGGGTCACTCACATATGGACTCGATTTTACAACCTTTTCTTATGGAAGTCATTAAGTGAACTCTGCAGTCATTAAGCAAATCCACTGTTTGCTATGGGGCATTTTTGCAGAAAACCAGAAGTATTTTCAGCAAAAAGTCGTAAATCAAAGTCAAGTGATCATAATGGTCATAAATGCGGGCTGGTTGCTGAGCACCTTAAATCTGGTCACATGATCACCAGGGGTGACTCTTGGAACTCCAGAAATTGATTGTAAGTATGTTGGGGGGGGGGGCAGGTACAATATGTTGTAGGTGGAAGACTATCTGTCCACCTGCTGCCATTCTTCTTTCCAATAGCACCAAATGCCACTTCCTGCCACTATAATTTTTTTTTTTATTTAAAAAGTTTTACAGTACATTTTAACTTTATCAGTCCCCCCTTCCCCCACCCCTATCTAACCCTCCCTATCCCTCTCCCCCATTCCCCCCTCCTCCCCCCCCGACTTCCCAGAGCTAAATACAGGGTATAAAAGCGAAAAACAAACATAAGCATCCATATGCTATCTACAATAAACTATTAAATCTATCACCCTCTAGCTCATATAAAATGATTACAAACAATATTAATATTACAGATATATAAAACAAAAAAGAAGAAGAAAACAGAAAAAGAGCTTTACTCAAATGCTAAATAAAATTCCTTAGTCCCAATCCTTATTCCTAATTCCAAATCATCCTTAAGTTCAAGTAAAAAAGAAATACAATCTAGCATGACTCAAAAAAGATATATAAAAAAAGAAAATATATATAAAAAATAAAGAAATTAAAAAAATTTTTTAATAATCCAATTAGGTACCCTTTATGTGTAATAATTTAAAAAAAAAGTCAACTTGTTGTTAGTTAAATGCTTGCATACCCAATCTTAAATTCAATAAATACTTTTAATCCATTACCCTAATATACGTTTCTTGCAACCTGAAAAACTTTCTTTCTCCTCTATGATGAATTTTTATTTTAAATATTAAAAAACTTTCTTTCTCCTCTATGATGAATTTTTATTTTAAATATTAAAAAACTTTCTTTCTCCTCTATGATGAATTTAACCCACTGACATTCTAAATTAGAAATTTAGTCACCAATCTTGACGCCCCAAAATTTTTGGAGCACCTCTGACATGACCCCTACGACTTCTTTGGACCGCGCCCCTTCCACAACTTCACTATAAGTACACTTTGAAGGTTCCATGACTTTCTGCTGGTCTTGCTCTTGCTTCCGTCTCGCTCGTCTTAGGGAGGCACGCGACATCCTCTGCTCTCCAGCTGCAGCTGATGAGACTGTAACTTGATCCCCTCCGACACCATTCTCCTCTGTCTGTCTATCTGCAACATCTTGAGTCTTTCCCTCACCAAATCCCTTTGCAGCTTCCAAAAGTAATAGGGGGGTCGCTTTTAAAACATTGCTGTAAAAATCACGTGCCTGGGCCACAGTAACCAGACGATGTCTTTTACCTTCGTGCATCACCATCAGTCCATCTGGAATCTCCCATCTAAACTTAATATCACATTTCTTAAGTTCTTGTGTAAGAAATGCAAAATCTTTCCTTCTTAAAATCTTTGGAGGAATCTCTTTTAAAACCAGAACTTCTTGCTCAGCAACTACCAACTTAGTATCATAAGCAGCTTGAATGACTTCATCTCTAATTACTCTCTTTGTAAAATAGACCACCACATCTCTGGGTAGCTTCCTCTGTCTTGCAATCCATGAATTTACACGAAAAATTTTATCCATACTTCCCTCAATTTCAGATGCTGGCTGGCCCAATACCACTTCCAAAGCCTCAGAGATCAGCTGCTTTAAATCTTCTTTAGGATTCTCTTTTAAGCCCCTAATTCTAATAGCATACTGCATCTGATGATACTGAACAAGGCTCAGTTCTCCGTCCATTTTGTCCTTTATATTTTCATTCTCTAATACCTTTACTTCTAATATAGAGTTCTTTTGACTAAGATCCTCCACTTTTTTCTCCAGCTCTTGCACACATTCAGCTACACTTTCAATTATAGAAAAGATGTCTACCCTCATTGCTCTAAACTTCTCATCCATCTTCTTCTCCAGTTTCTCCTCCAGCTTTTTCAACTTTTCATCCATCATATCAGACATTAATTGTGAATGCTTTTTAAGAGCATCTTGTAAATCCTTAAGCGTCAATGCCGGAGGAGATGCAGAAGGAAGCAAAGCTTGCATCGAGGTCTGCTGCACCGGGGAAAACCCCGCACTCCGAGGAGCTTTAGAAGTCTTGGCCGCCATCTTTCCCCACTTTCACTTGTTGCGCACTTTCACTTTAGGGCTATAAAATCCGTTGAGCTAGAGAGTAAAAATAAAAGTCCACATCACCATAGCCTCCTGTACCGCTCTGCCTGCATCTTGATACTCCAAAGTATTTCCTTCTGGCAGGGGTGGTTGCTAACGCCTGGCTCTGCTCCAAAAATCCCGGAGCAGAGACGCTGCGCAGCTTGGAGCAACCCAGGCTTCGGGGGGGCTCAATCCTTCAGCCGCCCAAACTCTCAGTTCAGGCGGCCCCGGAGAGCTCAACCCCTACCTGGGGCCTCACCCCCTCCTCTTCTCCCGAGGAGGGGGCTTCAAATCCATCTAAACAGCTGATCGGCGCTGTTTACGATGGATAAACACAGCTGCGGAGCGGACAGCCCGGAGGCGGCTGTCTTCGGCGCCGCGTTGCCACAGGAAGTGGCTGCCACTATAATTTCTTTCTCCCTAGATTTACCTCCATTTTCTCCACATCATATCAATCTGCCTCCTCAGTTTTTTATCATGTTCTTTAATGCTGATTGATACAAACATATATTCCCCAATATTAGAAGAATCACTGTGCTCTCACAAGTTTCGCCTTCCTAGTTACCCAACTGCTAATTCCTATAAACCATACTGGATGATAGCTTAAAGATTTTTCACCTTGATTACAAAAATGACTGTCATGTTACAATATTGTAATATCATATTACATATTTCATGTATATTGTCAACTCTATTCATTATCATATCATACTAGACTAGAATATGAAAATGTTCTTATAACTCTTAATTTGGATGACCTTCAAATCACCATGAACATTGCAATGTTATATTGTTAGCCAATATTTCAGTAATTAGACTGTTACAAAGACAACAAGCACCCAACTCAGATCTGTTTAACTAAAATCAAGTTATTGCTCCTAGACTTTTTGATGGCAGATAGCCCAAACCCTAGGGATAATGCTATGGTTTATCTTTCATTTTTAGTTTTTGTTAATCTTTTGTCAATGTATTAACTGCACACAAAGGACCTGGGTGAGGTTGGAAGAGGCACAATAACCATTGATGAGGCTGAAAGATCTGCCTGCATCTATGACAAATAGGCAGCCTTCTTAAATCTCAGAATGCCCTGGAATTCTCCTCCATGTATTCTTCGTTCCTTCTCATTCCTTCTCTTTTGAGATGCAGGAGTTCTCTTGAGATTTCTTTTTCATTTTCAATGTTTAAGTAGGCACCTAAAGAACACCCTCAGTACTATGATCTTGGAGAAATGAAGCTTGATACCTAGGGAATATTGTATATAATACACCAGCCTTGAATATGGTTTAGTGAAAGGTGTTGTTGGGGATTGTTGTTTTCAGTGTGATTTTGTTTTCTAGTTCTTGTTATGCTGAGGTCATGAAAGGTTGAGGAGAGTTCATTGACTGAGTGGACCATCATTGGATCAACCACAAGGCTACTAAACATGAGCAGAACATTGTGACCCAGCAGCTCAGCTGAAATGGCTTTGTAAGGAAAGTGACCAGAGCTAGAGAGGAGGAAAATGTCAGGTGTTCAGTGGATAAGAATTCCTAGAAAGGCAGACTTCCAATCTTGTGTTGTAGTGATGCATCCATGGGATCGTGGAGTTCCATACCTTACAGCTGATTTCGCCCTGCCTGTGGACCCTAAAATAGGTCCAACATTGCCCTGGAGAGGCGACGAATGAGGGGCACCCTGATGATTGCGGAACAATGGCGGTCAATCTGCTCGATCCAGGGGAAGCGCTCCAAAACCCGACAGGAAAAAGGCTGGCCACACCTGGTGACCAGCCCAAGCTACCGATAGCCAAAGTCCAAAGGCATTAACCAGAACAATGGTGAACAGTGTGCTTGGAACTGTGTGAGAAATTCAATCTCCTCTCTTCTATTTTGCATTTGATTCCCTGGAAAAGATCCCCAAGAACCAAAAAATCCTCCAAAAGTGAGGACTACATCCCCACCCTCCCATAGATGGAAGAGACAAATTAAATTTTTATAGGGAACAGAAATATAATGAAATGAGGTTAATAATACTACAGACTGGATAAATTTGAAAACCATGAAAACTGTTAAAATTTCACATCTGAAACAGTATTGATGAAATTATAAGAAAATATTTTTCTGCTTTAAAAGTTGGAAAATAAATAGATACTGACATCTAGAGGAGAATTAGAGTATAAAACTATAGCTGCATTGACTTGAAATTGGTAAGATGCCCAGAAATAGAGACCAACTTGTTCCTTTGAACTTCAGTGACTTCTAAATAAACAGAAAACAGCTGGAAACAAAGGAAAGAAAATATACTGAGCTATCTACTACAGAGTAAGAACTATATTTGTTTGGAAACTGTTGACCTTCTGGGATTATAAATACACTGAACTGTGATTTTCAAGCCCAAGAACTGTTTGCGGAAAAAGAAAAACCTTGACTTTTTGCTAATCTTCTAAGGGGGAAGCTACTGGAAAGCTTTCAGGTTGTTAAACATTCCGAACTGAAATCTTGGCTGGCTGATAATAGTAAGACCCCTGAATAGAAGAACTGTTACAAAATACTGCTTTCAGTGGTGCTTTGATAATTGGAAATGTATTAGATTATAAAAAGTATATATAAAGATAAGAACTACATAAGATTTGGTTGTTTGGATTTTAAGTGGCTGTTTTGACAAGGCTAATCAAGGAGACTATGGTACCAGTGAAAAATTATCTGGAGGGGGGGAGACAAAATGGATGTTGTACATCTATCTAAAAGTAACATGAAACCACATACTCCCTCCTGAAGACCTCAGCCTGGAATATCAGACATCTGCAGGAGCAATGAATCAAGACAAAGCAAACACATTTCAGGAGAAAATCTATGCAATGCTGCAACAGATTCAAATGACAATTGTTTCAAATCATGAGGAGATCAAAAACAACTTTGATGACATAAGTGAGCTTATCTCCAATTTAAACTGACAAAATACTCAAAAATGACAATAAAGAATAAACAAACAAATCAGATAATAGAACACAAACTAGAGGAAAATGATTTAAATATGGAAGCTACAAATGAAGAGAACTACAACTTAACACAAACAAAAGAAAATCACTTTACTACAACAAAGGAAATAAGAAAGATGTTTTATCTTCCAGGACTTCAAAACAAACCTGAGGACAAGAAAGAAGATCTAACAAAATGGATTAAAGAGCTATCAGGAAAATCATTAAAGTATGGGAGACAAAAAATGAGCATCCTACTTAATTTGTCTTTTCTATCCCCAACAATATCTACAAAAATACAGGAAAAACACCCTGGCAAGCTGAACATACTGAATTGGAAAGTGACCTGGTTAGAGTCAGATTTAAAAGACTTGATTCAACTTACCAGATGGAGTACTACATGATTAAATACTTGTTTGAATACAGTTAAAAGAATAAAGTTTAGATATAAAGGGGCCCTATAGTAAGAGGGATAAGATATATAAGTAGTATAATACTTTTCAAAATACCTGAAATGTAAAAATATTGGGATAGTGTATATGAATGAAAAGTTTGGATATTTAAAGGTAATTAGTTTTGAGAAAATTATGGCTGATAAGAGTGGTTTGAATTCAGTGGAGAAATTAAGCTTAAATAAAAATCTTGAAAACAGGACACACAATGACTTAATAAGATCACTTTTATAAATACAATTGAAATATAAGTTGATTTTAAAAATATATGTTGAAGTTATTGTTAGTTGTACAAATACTAGAAAAATGTTTATACTCAACCTTGTATGTATCAAAAATATTAATTAACAATATTAAAAATATTGTTTAATGCAGACAAAAGGAGAATACTGCTGGAAGAAGAGAAGAGCAAGGAAATATATCATTGACTAACATATTAATTATAGAAATTAATTATTATTGATTGTTTTTAAATATGTTAGGCATATGGTGTTAGCCTACAACGTTGGGTTGAAAATATATTAAACATAATGTTATGACTTTAAGAAGTTAATTGGCCAATGGGTGTGTAAGTGTTCTCATGGCCATAACAGGAAGCTAGGAACATAGGTTCTCTCTCTCTCTGAATTCTCTGCTCTCTACTGTTACTGTTTTTGCTCTGTTACCTGAACTGTGTATTGACCTCTGGACCAGTAAGAAGACTTTGTATTTTGGATTGCTGCTTGGACTGTTTATTTTTGACTGTGTATTTTTGTTTTTACACCACCTTAAAGTAAACTACTTTTTGCTTTTACAACGCAGTGTACTCTTGTGGTTTCTGTGTGACTCTTGCTGCTCTCAGTACCCTTCCTTGTCTGTGCAACTCTTTGGTAGCACAAGGAGACCTCTGCACAATAAATTCCTTAACATATATGAACCCAGACAGCACACTGTTTGCTAAGCACTAGGGATTGTTATTATAAACAATCAATAAAATATAATAACAATGAAAAAGAATTCCTAGAAAGGCTACTATATTATTATTTTCTTATTTTGGTAATTTGATCACTTCAAATGTACTGTGGATTAATAAGTACACGAGAAACCCAGATTCAATTCCTCATTGAAGGCTCATTGAACAACTTTGGGCCAATCAGCATCTTTCAGCCCATGGGGTTGCAATAGGAATATACACTTAGAGGGAGGAATACTATACACTCTGCCTCAAATGTCTGAAGGAAAGCTCCAAGCCATGAATCTTAGAAACAAATAACACCCCTGACTCCAGTCATGATGCAACGCAATATGAATCTGCATAGCTTCCTAAGATTTTTTTCCCCCAATCTTCATCATATTACCTTGTGTTCACTGTTTAGTCTACAATCCCATTTCCATATTACCTGACTTAATGTTTTACAAATAAATCCATTCCGATATACTTTAAAAATCTACTTATGAATGTATTTTATCTCAATCAAATCATCCATTTTTAAGCACATCTCAATATTATTTATTACATTTACATGCCACCCATCTCACCATCAAGTGACTCTGGGCCAAGAACAGCATCAAAAAATTCACAGCAATGTTAAACCCACAAAATTCAAAGCAATATTATATCTGAAAGTTCATTACTGTATGCGTATATCAGACTGCAGATAATCTTAATCTGCAGAGGTGGCAATTTTTTTATTCAAGGAAATAATGCTCATTAAACTCTTGTAGTTTGTCTCCCAAGGACCTGGAGCAGTATATTTTTGATAATAGAGAAGGAAGGAATGCATGCAGCAGAATGTGGTCCATGTTTATAGAGCACGTAGTTACTGTCTTACCTGGATATAGTAAATTCTGTTTATGGAGATAAATGTGCTGGTTGTTACGGGTGGGTAGGCTGGAAGAAAGAAAACAGAAAGCATGGAAATGAGCATGAAATCGCATGAAACATAATCAAATGATTTACTTCTGTCTGAAGTATTCCATGCTGAGATCAAAATGCAGGAAAACCACATTAGTAAATGGTGTGGCACATGCATCTTGGGGCAAAGAGAAGATTTATTTGCTCTATGCAAGTGTTTAAAAAGCCATTATAACTACCACCTCAAGGAACTGCCCTTGCATGTCAAATACATAGTTAGCCTTTGTGTTATAGGAAATGAACACCCTGCAGGAAATGAGTATCCTGCCAAAGCCACTTCTGTTAAACCCTCTCTTGGAAATCCAGGAGATTGCCTAAGCTAGTGATCACGGTACCATGACAAGACAAGCTTCTCTGGAAGATTTACCATGAAGGATGCTGGGTCATCACAAATGCAGGGCGCATAGGGAAAATTAAGCAGGCTTTAGAGGAGGACTGACATATGTTAATTACATTCTTAACTTTTTTTGACTAGACATAAACTTCCCCAGAGCCACAACCTCTCCCCACCCCGTTGTAACAAGTCAAACACCAGCTTGGATGCATAATTTTAAAACAGAGGTCACAGAATAGTTATGATAGCAAAATGAGGGATCCTGACATACAGAACAGGGATTGCATAGTCCATCTGGGCCGTGTTCATTTTGATTGAACAACCATGTCCATCCAACTTCTCCTCTCATCCCCTACTTCCTCCCACCCTTTATATATATATATATATATATATATATATATATATATGTGTGTGTGTGTGTGTGTGTGTGTGTGTGTGTGTGTGTGTGTGTGTGTATGTATGTATGTATGTATGTATGTTTAAGTATTTGTCAAGGCTTTTTGAATGGACCTTGCTAATTAACTCTTTCATTCCTGTCTTGGCCCGACTCAGGGCTTATCCACAGGACATTTGCCTTGCCTTCCAGCTAATAAAAGAGAGAAAGAACCCGTGGCTCAGGAAGTTAAAACACTGCCTGATATATAATCAGCCCAGGTTCGAATCTCAGATAAAGGGTATGACTAACTGATGAGAACATAAAGAGTTCGAAATGATCATCTTAGCCTCCCAAATTCTTTATTAGCAATTTGAATATATATATATATATGACCACGCATTGCTCCTGGAAGCACAAGGAGGAACACTCCGGCCTGATGATGACGGATGGGATTTCGTCGAAACGTCGCCACAACTTTCTGAAGATGAAAGGAACGCGGGAAGAAACCCGAGACTCTAGATCTACATATATATATATATCAACCTGGTGCTTAGTAAACAGCAGATTAATACAGTTCTTAGTATTTTAGTAACAAAGAGGTTAAATATAAACATTTTTCTAACATTTATCTAATTAGCAATAGCATCAGTATAGAACTTCTTTTCTAGTTAATCCTCTTGGCTGCATTATATGTCCTGTTTTCAACATTCCCATTTAGACCTCTTCCCCACAAAATCATTTTTATCTGTTAAGATTTTCTCAAAATTATATTCAAAGTTGAATATCTAAGCTGTTTCCCTCACAATAATCCTCCCAACAATTACATTTCTCATATCATAAAAAATACAATACTACTCAGAATAAGAAAGAAAGAAAAACACATCTCTCAAACTAAAATTCATTTATATCCCCCATTTTTTTCATTTGATTCCATTTGATATTTATTAAGTAATCCATGTTATATTTTAACCATATTCAAACAAATAATCTTTAAAAATTGTATCTGATAAGACAGTTACATTTCTCATATCATTATATATATATATACATATATATATACATATATATATATATATATATATATATATATATATATATATATATATATATATATATATATCTTTTAACTCTATTCCATTCAATAACTGATTGAGCAGACCATATTGTATTTTAGCCATATTCAAACAAATGCTTAATCTTTAAAAGTTGCTTCTAATCCCTTGGATATGATTTTAGTCTTTTTCTTTCACCAAGCAGCTTGGTGAAGTCCATCTATTCCACTTAGTTAAAAAGTCTTGCCATTTTCTTGTGGATGTTGTTAAGAATGGGAGAGACAAATCAGGTAAGATTTGGTTTCCTTTATTATTATTTTTTGTCTCTCAATTCGTAGATTTTTTTAGTATCTCTGTAATTTATTTTATCAGACTTTTCTTCTTATCTTCGGCTTTGTTTTGTGATTCTGGGATATGGACTATCTCTTCCAGTTCTGGTGCTTCAGTCACGTCTTGTGTGTTTTCCTCCATCTGCATCAAATTACAATCCCTTCCATTGGTAGATTCTTTCATTTTCTGAAAATTCTTATGTTGTGAGGTTAACGTAAAGATATGTTCATTTATGTCATCAAAGTTGTTTTAAATTTCATTGTGGTTTAGATCCATTGTTGTTTGAAAAAGAAAAGGATAGACTAGAAGAAAGGGGTAAGGGCACAGGAAGCTATGTGTCTCTGGATAAACATTATCAAAGAGTGTTGTTTTTTTCTAGCTGGAAAAAAAATCCCTATATAAGGAGGTTCATAGATAGTCTAAACTCTTGGTTCTATTGTTCCCAGGCTATAGAGACTCCTTGTCCTAAAGGTCAAATATCTAGAGCTATCAGTTCTCCATTTTATTAAAAGGCTTTTCCCATTTGGGTCTCTGTTACAACAGGCAGGTTTCCATGGGCCGAGGTTACAAATCAAATTATTGTATTTTATTAATCTAGACTTTTACACAATGTTTGGGCCTCCCTAACTAACCATGCTGTTGCTCTCATCTCACTTCCTGTTTCTTCCAGCTGCTACAGATTATACTTCTACATTGTATAAATCACTTCTGGGACCATTTCTTCAAGGAACACACAATAAAGTCAACAGTATGAGTAGAAGAGTAATGGAGTAATTTATTACCATTTGTAATACAGAAAAAAATGTACAAAGCAGTGTTCTGCAGTGTTCCATTGATATCTTGAAAACAGAGGTTAGGTAATGATATACTTTAATGTATGTGGCATGGAATATATAGAATATGCATACTTTCCCTCCTTTCCTTAGAGGTATAACTATGAGGATTATCACAATGAATTTGTTCTCTTCAGTACAGTATTTTCCATTAGATCTTCTGTCATATAATTCCTAATTGCCCAGTGTCACAGTAAAGGTAAAGGTAGAGGTTCCCCCGCACATGCGTGCTAGTCGTTTCCAACTCTAGGGGCCAGTGCTCATCTCCGTTTCAAAGCTGAAGAGTCAGCGATTGTCCGAGGACGTCTCCGTGTTCATGTGGCCAGCATGACTAGATGCCAAAGGCGCATGGAACACTGCTACCTTCCCACCATAGTGGTCCCTATTTTTCTACTTGCATTTTTACGTGCTTTCGAACTGCTAGGTTGGCAGAAGCTAGGATGAGTAACAGGCGCTCACTCTGTTACGCGGCATTCGGGATTCGACCCGCCAAACTGCCGACCTTCTGATCGACAAGCTCAGCATCCTAACCCACTGAGCCACCATGTCACAGTACAACTGTAGTAATTTGCACAATGAAAGGGATGAGAGAAAAACATGCTACATGAAGCATATACTCTGGGAACTATTAGGGAGGGGCTGTCTTCATCCTCTTTCTCTCACACAAACTATCTGAATGAGATGTCTCTTACTCCTCTGAAAGGCATCCCTCTCTCCTGGGGATCCAGACCATCACAACATAGCAGAGTCTAGACACTTTGGTCTCCACAGCCAACTTTTTTTTTTCTTACATGAAAATTTATATATAGGCTAAGCAAGTATAGCTCTGGTTATTATTTGGATGGGATACCTCCTTGAAACCAATAGGGTTGAAAGCTAGATGAGAGGTTGAGAGACAACACGTCCTTAAGAGAAGAACAGAAGAACAGAGTTGGAAGGGATCTTGGAGGTCTTTTCGTCCAACCCCCTACTTAAGCAGGTGACCTTATACCAGGGGTAGGCAACCTTAGCTCTTTTATGACTCGTAGACTTCAACTCCCAGAATTCCTGAGTTCTGGGAGTTGAAGTCCACGGGTCATAAAAGAGCCAAGGTTACCTACCCCTGCCTTATACCATTTCAGATAAGTGGCTGTCCAGTCTCTTCTTAAAGCCTCCAGTAATGGAGCTCCCACAAATTCTGAAGGCAAGCCATTCCACTGGTTAATTGTTCTTACTGTTAGGAGTTTCTCCTTAGTTCTAGGTTGCTTCTCTCCTTGATTAGTTTCCACCCATTGTTTCTTGTCTTGCCTTCTGGTGCTTTGGAAAATAGTTTGACCCCCTCTTCTTTGTGGCAGCCCCTCAAATATTGGAACGCTGCTATCATGTCACCCCTAGACTGGATACACCCAATATACCCAATTCCTGCCCAATTCCAAATACCCAATTCATAGCCAATTCCACACCCAAGACTTGAAGAAGGCAATGGCAAAGCTTCTACCATAATGCAGCAAAGAAGCCTGGAAGAATGCAGTCACCAGGAATCAAACAATCTACTGATGTTTTTATTTAAGTTATGTTTATTTCACAATGAAGAGCACTGAACATTTGGGCTGGGATGCACTGAAAATTATCTGACTTCCCATTCTGCCTGCCCACAGATCAATAAGGCAGCAATAATCTCAAATTTCAAAAAAATGTATGTCTTAACAGCAAATAACAATCTTAAAAATTACTATGATTAAAAAAGAACCTTGTATGAATTGCCATTTCATAATTTAAAAAATAAAGAAATTATTAAATGAAAAAGAGGTGGCTGTGTGGTTTCATTCCATTCCACCAGGCAAAAATAACTGTTACTTTAAGAGTTTTGATGGTAATGACAAAGAAAGAGAGATAGATTAAGATTAAATCTTCCAGCTGCTGAGACATCCTTTTAGCGATTACAGAATCATAGTCCTGGTATGAAGGAAAAAAGTAGAATTTAATAGTATGGCATTTGAACTATACTATTTATTTATTTATTTATTATTTAAATTTATATACCGTTCTATTCCCGTAGGACTCAGGGTGGTTTACAGGGAAAATTAAAATACATAGCATACAAAGTTAAAATCAGATTAAAACTATAATTAAATTACTATCCATTTTTATTATAGACTTTTCATAATTTCTGAAACAATTTCTTCTCAAAAATATATTTATATGCAAAACAGACATGTATTACACCGAGGATGTATCAAATGATTTTTCAAAACAATATACTCCAAATTTAGTCTGGTAGTTTAAAAAAACAACATTTTGTTATTGGATTTATAGGACATTTCTTTATTTCTGAACCAACTGCTTCACTTTATTGCCTATATTGTTGCTGTCTACCATATCTGTTTTTATCCTGTCTCCTGAAATCTTGCCTTAAGAAATTTGGACAAAAATGTGGTTTAAGAATATTTAAACTCCTCTAAGGGAAATTCATGATTTCCCAAAGAATACCAAAGCTGTCTTCAGGCTCATAGCATATGAAATAAGATTAATTACCATGAAATTCAGATAGCCATCTTGCAGGATAGCCAAGGAATTTCCTCGAGTAACCTTTGCTAGTGGAAAGAACAAGTTATAAATCTCATAAATATATATTTAAATAAACAGAGAGATAAATGGATGACAGCCACAAGTGGAAAAAGCTACCAGTAGGTACAGTATCTTCCTGAAACCAAGCGCTGTATTGCCTGCATTTTAGAAAAACTGAACTCTAGTTTGTGGATGGCTCAAAATGAATATTAAAGAATATAAAATATAAAAATATAAACTCACAAAATTACAAATAGATAAATAAAGAACTGGAACACCATGGCATCTGATACTGCACAATGTCATCATTAAAAACCAGATTGCAGTCCATGAAAACATAGGCCATAATAAATACATTAAGTTTCTAAACTATCTCAAGATTTTTTACAACTTGGCTCCAACAAAATAACACAGCTATCTTTAGGGAAACCTTAAAAATCAGAAATGATTTGGTTGAAAATGAAATTATTACAATGCTGTCAGAAGTATCAGGATGTCATAGGTCTTAAACCTTTAAAATTATACAAAAGATCCACTCAAAAGCACTTAGAGAAAGATCAGAGTGTTAGTTATTAAGGAATTACAGGGTTTTGTGTTGTTTTTTGCTGCAAGATATATGTACTCCTCTTTGAAACTTGACTATAATGGAAACTGTAATACAGTGTAAACCGCAACTTACTACCTGATTTGTGGCAAAATACAAAACCCCCAAACTTACAGTTCAACTAGGGAAAGAAAATAATCTTAGTATTATAAACAAGCACAGAAGGATGCTTAAAATAATCACTGTAAGTTTCATTTATAGTTGCTGAAAGCTATGCAGAAAGAGAACACAACAGGGCTTGAATATATTCTTAAAAAAAACTAGCAGATTTGCAAAGCACAATCAAGAAATGGTGAAGATCAAGAAATGAAGTGAAATTATGTTCTAGTGTAGTAAATCAGTACACATACAAACACAGAGAGAGAGGGAGAGGGAGAGGGAGAGGGAGGGAGAGGGAGAGGGGGAGGGGAGGGAGAGAGAGAGAGAGAGAGAGAGAGAGAGAGAGAGAGAGAGAGAGAGAGAGAGCACCCTTAGAGAATGAAATGTTTTGGAGAATATTAAAAGAGGCAGGATAGAATATTTCCCCTAAAGGAGAAATGGAGAAAAATCTTAACAAGGCAGAAAGCAGTCCCAGCTTCAAGCAAAAGATGAAGAGGCCAGTCTGGATGTATCCATTCAGAAACATTAGGCCACTCTTCTCATAAGCAAAGAGCAAACAGAGGCTCCAAATGAGCAACACAATTAGGCAAGCCAAAGGTTGACAAGATTAGCTCAGACAAATACCTAGGATTTGCCTATAGAGCCAACCATGATCCCTACGTGACCCCATAGGAATCTGGCAATAGCCATTAGAATATTAAAGAACATGTCTTTGCACAGGAACAGGCATCTCAAATAAAAACCCACCTACTCTCAACTCCATTTTGTCAGCTGTCCCAGAACTACATGCTGTTGTTGATTCTGCTCATCATTAAACCTTCTTTCCTAAGCAACCTGCCTCCATTTTATTTCCAGCATCTTAGCCTCCATTTTATTCCCAGTGTCTTACTCCCGGTTTGGAACTGGACCTGATTTTTCTTCCTATAATAATAATGAATACCAACATATCTTTTATTGTTTGTGTGGTTGCAGGCAATACAATTTATTACGAATCATGCCCTATCCACATTAACTGGAATAATGTTTTAAATAGATGACTGAATCATAGTTAGCTAGGGACACACTAAAAATTGAAAGACATCTTGGGACATCCTATTGGTGTAGGATAGAATTTATTTCTCAAGATGTCTTTTAATTTTTATCCACTAGATAGAATACATAAGTTCTCTGCTGAGTCTGTCATTTCCCAAGATCTGGAAAAATATGGTACAGATGCAAGTGAAATAATGCTAAAAGAAAATGGTGGAAGGATTATGTAGAATCACAGAAAACGTGCCTAGCACTTTGTCACTTTATCAGAGACTGGTTTTTCCAATCCAGTATTGTCAGCATTTGTTGAAAGTAGATCTTCAAAGATGCCCTACCACTCAGCTGCAACCTTTCCTTTTACCAAACTCGTAAGAGTTCTGACTGCTTTCGCTGCCTCTTTGACTTTGCAGATAGACCCCGGCTTACAGTCACAACTGGCAGTGGAATTTCCATCACAAAGAGATGTAGTTGTAGTCCTTGTTTAACAACAGCAAATATATTGGTTGTCATAGTAACTCCAGATGCATTGGTCCTTAAGTGGAAGGGGAAAGGAGTCCCAGGTGAGGGGAGTGAGGCCACCACAGAGGGGCTGGGGAAGGCCCTGAATGACTGATCACAGCCTGTGTACAAATTGGCAGGAACGGAGGTACTGCAGTACAGTGGGAGCACAGCAAGGCCAGCACACTGCACATTGCAGTTGTGGGGCTGCAAGAAGCCCCTAAAGTACAGTGAAGCTGCAGCAAGGTCACAGCTACCTCAACACAGCCTAGCACAGGGGTAGGCAACCTCGGCTCTTTTATGACTCATGGACTTCAACTCCCAGAATTCCTGAGCCAGCTGGCTCAGGAATTCTGGGAGTTGAAGTCCATGAGTCATAAAAGAGCCGAGGTTGCCTACCCCTGGCCTAGCAGCACACTGCAAAGAGGTCTTTTTGTGCATCACAGCTCTGGGATAACAAAAAGCCACAAGGTGATGCAGTGCAAAGCCTAGCTCCAGCCCAGCAAGGTGGTGCAAAGGAACTTCTTAGTGCCCTGAAAAGCCACAGTTGGCCCAGACTAGTCCCAGCCACAACTGTCGAGAGCCCTGCAGACCATCAGCCCTTTAACTGACCTTCTTATTGCTCCCACAGTTGATAAGGCATGCTTGGCCTGATCCTTCATGAAGCAGCTGCTGGCTTCATGAAGCCTTTTCCCTCGTGTTCTCACGAGGAAACTGTGGTATATGACCCGGGAAAATCAGTGGCAACTCATGAAGAGCCAATCCAGACGTGCTTGGTCAACCGCAGGAGAAAGAAAACATGGAGGTCAGCTAGGACGGCAGAGGCCATGGAATGCAGGAAGCCAAAAGGACATTGATGGAAATGGAAATAAGCAGGTGTGTGGGTTGTCCTAAGTTTGGGCAGGTAGCCAAGAACCAAAATTTTGATCACATCACCATGCGGCACTGCAGTCACTATAACTTTGGGGACTGGCCCTCAGTCCCTTTCTTCAATGTTGCCATAACTTTGAACTATCATTGAACAAATGGTCATAAGATGAGGACTACCTTTACTTCAGTTTTAGGGTTGTTGTTTTTTCCTAAGTCGCTGTTTGCATTTGGTTGGAAGGTCTGCCACCTTCAACGGGAGCTTCGCGATTTGGAGTTTGTAATGACATTCACAATAGGCTTTGCTTAGAATTACTGAGCAGAAAGTAAAAGCTTCTTTTATTTCAGAAGAATTAATAATCAAACACAAAATTAGCAGTTGCATGAGCCAACAGGGCACTGCAAGCATCTATTGTATAGCTAGATCAAATTTCTGTCCAAACATAACCTAATTTTGCCAAGCAGTAGGTATCAATTCCACATACCAACTCTTTCATTTTGTCAAACTGATGAAGCAGAAAACCTCGCTTTTTTGACATTTCCCCCTGATTATCTGGCACCATAGTAATTATCAGCCACCCAACCTGACACCCTCATAAAGAAAACTGACGGTACCCTCACCTTCACCTCCAGTGTCAGAATTTCTACCTTGTGTCATTCTAAATTCCCAATGTTTCACTGCACTGAAAAATACATTATATTTCACTTTCATCCTTGGAAATGGAAACGGCCATTTAGACTTAATCATTTCAATCTTCTTCTATGAAAGATATTTCTTTAAACTTAAAAGATTGAGGTGCTCCTGGAAAAAAAACTCTCTCAACACAGATTCTGATAAAATCATATAGCAGGGGTGTCAAACTCAATTTCATTGAGGGCCGCATCAGCATTGCGGTTGCCCTCAGGGGGCCGGGTGGGTGTGGCCTACTGAGTGGGCGTGGCTAAAGTGCGTATGGCCTACTGGGCGGGCATGGCCAGCTCTACATCGTTCGCATCAAGGGTGCCTATGGGGGCCTGGGCAGGAGTTGAACAGATCAGGAGTGGGTCTCTGGCAGGAGGGTCTCTGGGCCAGGGCCAAGGCAGTGGGGGCCGTTCCCTCACTGTTTCCAGGATGGCTTCGTGGGCCACATGAAACCATTTCACGGGCCGGATCTGGCCCCCGGGCCTTGTGTTTGACATCTGTCATATAGGTTTATATTAATAAAAGTACATCAGAAAACACATATTAAACCAGCAAAAATTAAAGCAAAATATAATGGTATTCATAAAACAAATGTGGTTTGAAATGAGAACAGTCTCCACATTTTTAGGAAGCCAATAATATAAAAGGGAAACTGAATGTCTTTGGGTCAATCACTATCTCTCACCCTAGGGATATACAGGCAGTCCCCAAATTATGACCAGTTGCTTGGCAATTGTTTGAAGTTACAATGGACTTTCCCAAGGTACTTATAACCAGGTTCCAAAATTCTAATGATCCCATTTCAGGTACTTAACCAGCCCACATTTACAATTGTTTGTAGATCCCATGGTCACAGGATCGCAATTTACAGTGATTTGCTGAAAACCAATGTTTACTCTCAGTTTTCAGCAAAACTGCCCCATAGCAAACAATGAGGTCACTTAACCACTGCAGATTCAGAACGAACATGGTGATTCACATAACAACCACCACAAAAAAGGCTGTAATGACCCCCTTTACAATCATCATGACTTACAACTCTTAATAGGCAGGCTTCACTATGTCATACTGTCGGGGGTAAATCCAAACCTCCCTATCAGAGGGCAATGAACCGTGGTTCATTTGATGCATGGTGAACATCAGGTAAAAATAAAGAAACCCCGAAGTATATATTCTACTGTAAAAACTTTAATCAGAAGAAACAAAGAAAGACTCCTAACTGACTACATGCTCTCTCACCAGACAGCACAGAGAGAAGAAGAAAGTAGAGTGAGAAAGGTTTGTTTTGACATGCGCACTTAATAGTAAAAACAGGTTGAAACCAAAACATGGCTGGACATGTGACAATCACCCTGGTTACAATGATAAGATTACAATGCAGCTGGCAGAAAGAACAGGGTGAGACCTGCGTAGCTGACAAACAGAAAAAAACGCAGTGACACATACATTGAGGACTATCTGTAAGTCTGCCAGAAGCATAAATCGAAGAAGAAGAGGAAAACGCTGGCACCAAAAAAAGTTCTCTATTTTAGAAGCAAACAGAGAAAGATTTTAAGAGTGCTACCAAGCATGCAAGTTTCCACTCTATAATAAATTAATGGTATAGCAGTTTTAGTCAAAGGGAACAGCATGGGAACAAGGGAAGATTTACTATTTTATGCTGTAGTCCAGTTTAAATCAGAACAGAAATTCAGAATATTCAACAGTATTATCACTGTTAAAAACCACTCCCCACATTGCCAAAATAATTATTACTGTAATACATAGAGCATAGCTAAATTTGCTTTAATCTAGTGGGCAGAGATGGGGTGGGAGGGGAAGGTTCCTCTATGCCAACTCAGAACTTACCTGCAAGGCTTCTGGATGCTGTTCACCCTTCGTGATCTACCCTTCCTCACTCATGAAAATTATTTCAAAATAGTAATAGAATTCTCTATTACTAGATTAGTATGCATCTAATCCAAAATCTTAGGGAGATTTCTTAGGTACAGAAAAGAGATGGAGAACCCTCGAATAATCAGGATAAAAGAAGTGTGCATTTATTCTCTCCTACATAAATGCAGGACACCAACCTGTAAATTAAAATCACCCCGCGCCTAGAAATACTGTGCAAGAGTCTCAGCATGGATAATTCTATATTCTAGGCACATGTAATCAGTACAATAAGGTTCTGAAATATTGCAATAATGTTTACACTCCTACTGAATTTTTCTCACAACTGCCAGAATCAGGCAGGAAAAGAAATCAACCCGAACCCTTCGCAACAGGCAGGTTGGGTGACATGCTGGCAAAGAATGCTGGGGTTATAGCCCAGTGCATTTGCAGATGACCTGTTCAGGAATCTGGTGTAAGAAAATTAAATTAAATTAAGGAAAAGAAGGGTAGACTATCTAAAAAGCATCTACTATTCCAATAATAAAATCAGAATTGAGCATAAAAAAATTAACAGAAATGCTCTATGGGTTGGTAAGACAATATTTGCCACACGAAAACCTTGTTCTCAAACTGAGAATGTGAGAAACCTTAGCCCAGGGGTCTTCAAACCTGGCCCTTTTATGACTTGTGGACTTCAACTCCCAGAATTCCTCAGCCAGGCACACTGGCTGAGGAATTCTGGGAGTTGAAGTCCACAAGTCTTAAAAGGGCCAGGTTTGAAGACCCCTGCCTTAGCCTGTGCTAGAACACTAAACATGCAATTCACTCAGCTCCTAGTGCTGTAGAGGGCATTATTTCTCAACCTTGGCATCTTGAAGACGTATGGACTTCAACTCCCAGAGCTCCCTAGTCAGCCATGTTGGCTGGGGAATTCTGGGAGCTGAAGTCCACAGATCTTCAAGCTGTCAAGGTTGAAGAACACTGCTGCAGAATATGAGTGAGGGTTGTGAAGATTCTTTGCTGTCCAAGGACTGGACACACCACAGTGTAAAAGATCTAAACACAATGCTTTATTATGGCACATGCCTTCCTGAACGATAAGGCTACTGCTCTGGGTTAACTCCTCCTTTCTAGGCTTTGCAAGTTCATGTTGTCACCTAAATATGTCTTTTAATACACAGTCCAAGCAAGGGTCTCCAAATCTAGTGACAACACAAACTTTGCCTCCTTCAAAAACTTCTTGCACTAGTTGGGATGAGATGCTGCCTCAGTGTGGTTGCTCCTTTTCTGGTTGCTGCTGAGCTCCAGGCTCTGCTCTGCCCGTAGACAGTGTTGCTTTTGAACAGTCAAGCCAAGTTTCGGGCAGGAATCCCACTAGGATAGGCGGCTTACTGTAGGTTGGGATCCTGAGTGTTCTGGTGGTTGTCTTGCATGCCTGTAATAGTTGTCAGTCTCCAGACATTCTCTCCTTCTTGCTTGCCTGCTTGCTTTTTCCTGTCTCCTTTTTTTCCTATACACCCACACTCAATCCATCTTGGCCTTTGCTTTTGTAAGCTAAGCGCTTGAGTGGGGTGAGGCTTCTTCTGGACATCACAACATGCTTAAAAATGGTGTGGATGCTTGTGAGTAAATTTGTGAGTGAGTGAATGCATGAGCCCATCTCTTAGGTTTCCCTTTGGGAAAAAAGCATGAGCTGTGCTGAGCCTTGGGGACGTGCAGTGGAAAGCCTTTCCACCTGGCTGCAGGTTTCTTTTCCCAAATGCGGACACAGCCATCCCTACTTTACTTCCTCACAGGGGTGAGTTGCCATTCCATCTACAATCGGAAGACTGGTAAGTAAATGCTTTCTCAGTAAAGCAATCCAATGGTCTATGTACATCAATGAAATAGAGAGAGTTGACATCCAAATCTTCTCCAGAAAACTGGGATTCATCAAAAAACAAACCAACCATATACTGATATCTTGGAGGAAAGAAGTGTGTGTGTGTGTGTGTGTGTGTGTGTGTGTGTGAAAGCGAGAGGGGGGAAGGGAGGGAGGGAGGGAGGGAGAGAGAGAGAGAGAGAGAGAGAGAGAGAGAGAGAGAGAGATTGACTATTAATTTAATTCAAGAGAAGAAATAAGTGCTGGCGTAAGGTAGTAAGGTAGTAATCTGCCTTCCTTGGTTATAACAGATGATTTCTGAGATTTCTTTAGAGCAGTGTTTCTCAACCTTGGCAACTTAAAAGATATGTGGACTTCAGCTCCCAGGATGCTGCCTGGGGAATTCTGGGAGTTGAAGTCCACACATCTTCACGTCGCCAAGTTTGAAAAGCACAGCTTTAGGGCAGGGGTCTTCAAACTTGGCAACTTTAAGACTTGTGGACTTCAACTCCCAGAATTCCTCAGCCAGCCAGGACTGGCTGGCTGAGGAATTCTGGGAGTTGAAGTCCACAAGTCTTAAAGTTGCCAAGTTTGAAGACCCCTGCTTTAGGGCATTCAAAGGATGAGAGCAAGTCTTAAAGTTGCCAAGTTTGAAGACCCCTCCCTACTTCGCCAAGTTTGAAAAGCACAGCTTTAGGGCAGGGGTCTTCAAACTTGGCAACTTTAAGACTTGTGGACTTCAATTCCCAGAATTCCTCAGCCAGTCCTGGCTGGCTGAGGAATTCTGGGAGTTGAAGTCCACAAGTCTTAAAGTTGCCAAGTTTGAAGACCCCTGCTTTAGGGCATTCAAAGGATGAGAGCAAGTCTTAAAGTTGCCAAGTTTGAAGACCCCTCCCTACTTTAGGGCACTCAAAGGATGAGGTCAAATGGTTGCAATGGTTAGAGATAACACTGAGAATGTTCATGCTTAAAGATGAGAAAGCTATTGTTGCTAATTTTGCTGAAACTCATGTTTGTTGAAACCCACATCTGCAATATTATTGAAACTCATATTTGCATAAAGATTTGAAGTTCATATAGAAGAACCCAGCCAGGTTGAATGCCTTAGCTTCTCCAGCTGTAAAAAAATCCCTGGCTGAAACAATAGACTACTATCAATCACTGTCAGCATAGAAATACAGAGGCAGACGAACTCCTAAAGTTCATGTCAAAAAATATGTCTGGAATCCAGGTGACAACAATGAACTTCATAAGACAAAACAAAAGCAGCAGCTCTATCTATTTTTAAATAATCCTTTCATTCTTCCCAGTGAAGCTTCATGGCTCATGCTTTATTGATTTCTCCTGGGGAAATTTTTACAACATTTTTCTTCCTGAGGAGAGACCTTTCTACCTGTCACTAACAGTAGAATTCAAATGTCCTTCAGAAAGATTAAACTCAGCACATTCAGTTGGCAGATGAATTTAGATAACACCATTTTCCTAAAAGGTAGTTTTTTTTTACCGAGGTGTCAGATTCCTCTGGTCGTCACTCATTCTTTCACAATAAGCATTCAATTCTTAGCTCTCTACTTGATCTTCATTTGAATGAAAGTCTTCCTAAAGCATTATTAGCATATGTGTATTTATTGTTCTTTTATTAGTAAGTGTTGTGTGCACTTAATAGGGCTTGGGGGACAAATGTATCTTGAATAAAAGTACAGATCTTGGAGTAACTCCCACTGTGAATATATTCCTAATATAAAGGTTGAGTGATGAAATATAAAACACATACAATGGTCACATATATGTAGACTGTCAAACTTTTTAATATAATTTTATGTATGTTTTTCAAACAAAAATTCACTGCGCCGCTAAATATAATTATGACTATGCACTAAACAAAGATATGGTAATGATGTCTATAACTATACAAGAATATTATGGGATCATAGTTAAAGAAGAAAAAAACTACAGCCATGTACAGACATAAAAGGCATCAGCTGATTGTCTTTCTATGTTGAATTTTTTCCATTAGAATAATGGCATAAAAGCTTCTGTTGTACTGTGCAGACTACATTAAGGCAGCAAAATGGACCAATTTGTCCTGTGGCTGCCATTTTGCTCCACTCCCAAGTGGATGGGTCAACATTGCAATTGTTTCTGGGTTGCCCTGCCTGACCCGGGTACATGTGGCCTGTCCTTCTTCCGCAACATGAGGTCCAGAGATCTTCAAAAGATAAGTGTGGGATAGGTGATGGGCATGTGGGGAACAGATGCAAACACTGTGGGGTATTGGTGGGGCAGGATGCAAGGAGAGGGCTGGGAGGCCCTGAGATATTCCTGCAGTCAGTTGTAACAGTGAATGACAGCTGGGTAGCTTCTGGGGCCAAAACTATGAAACAGGATTATAAGTAGCTTTTAGACGGGGGGGGGGCTGGTGAAACATTGTACAGCTGTTTGTAGATTGATCCTATCTTGAGGACTACTTGTACAATTATACAGCAATATCCTGATAAACAAGGTTTTAATTAACAACTGCATAGAATATTTTTAGCATGGGAAGGACACTTAAGTTTTGGAGTCTGGTTTCAAGAACAGAAGCTTCAGAGTAATTTATGAAGGGAAGAAGACTTCCCAATTCCAAATCTCTTGACAGCATGTTCATTATATGGTAATTTACTATGCAGGGCAATTATGAATGTCTTGAGAATGATATCCAACTGATGCTCAGAAATCTTCACCCTTGCTTTATGCAAACTTTAAAAAGAACAATGCACAGAATCTCAGAAATGTTTTTGGCGTTGCTAAGGCCTAATTGACTCCTTCTATTTGTGTTTTGTTTGTTTTGTGGTTTTGTAAGGGACACGATGGCTCAGTGGGTTAGGACGCTGAGCTTGTCGATCAGAAGGTCAGCAGTTTGGCGGGTCGAATCCCGAGTGCCGCGTAACAGAGTGAGCGCCTGTTACTCGTCCTAGCTTCTGCCAACCTAGCAGTTCGAAAGCACGTAAAAATGCAAGTAGAAAAATAGAGACCACTACGGTG
Organism: Vipera ursinii; assembly: GCF_947247035.1. Lineage (NCBI taxonomy): Eukaryota > Metazoa > Chordata > Lepidosauria > Squamata > Viperidae > Vipera > Vipera ursinii. Next base: position 143,987,963 of record NC_139512.1, on the reverse strand, counting down.
GGAAGGAAACAGTGTTCCGTGCACCTTTGGCATCTAGTCATGCCGGCCACATGACCATGGAGACGTCCTCGGACAAGCGCTGGCTCTTCGGCTTTGAAACAGAGATGAGCACCGGCCCCTAGAGTCAGAAACGACTAGCACGCATGTGTGGGGGAACCTTTACCTTTACCTTATTTGTGTTTTATTTTTTTCTGCTGGCACCCAACTTCTCTACCTATGATAGAGGTAGAGAATTACCTATTCCTTGTGCAAACCAAAATTAAGTTTATATGAGGTTGGTATGTGTACAATTAGGGACACGGTGGCTCAGTGGGTTAGGATGCTGAGCTTGTCGATCAGAAGGTCAGCAGTTTGGCGGGTGAAATCCCGAATGCCGCGTAGCAGAGTGAGCGCGTTACTTGTCCCAGCTTCTGCCAACCTAGCAGTTCGAAAGCATGTAAAAATGCAAGTAGAAAAATAGGGACCACTATGGTGGGAAGGTAACAGCGTTCCGTGCGCCTTTGGCATCTAGTCATGCCGGCCACATGACCACGGAGACATCCTTGGACAAGTGCTGGCTCTTCGGCTTTGAAACGGAGATGAGCACCGGCCCCTAGAGTTGGAAACGACTAGCATGCATGTGCGGGGGAACCTTTACCTTTACCTTTTTATGTGTGCAATTGGGATTATTGGGTTACTGTTGGGGTTTCAGACATTGGCACTTGTTTTCTTCACCTATGAAAAATGGACAGAAGGAAGATTCCTTCAGATGAACATTATGAACATAAAAAGAAAGGGCTCATTATTATATTATGGCAAAAATGTGATGTGATTGAACAACATGAACATGGTCATAGCAACTGTATAATAGGAGAAAATGTTGGAATGCCTGAATCTACAATATGAAATACATATAGTCCTGAACATGTGACAATAATTGAAACCAAAATTTACATCAATTTAAGTCACGAGAGAAGTAAGTTGAGGCACCCTCATGATCAACCCAATTTTTATTTTCCCAGAGGTTGTAAAGTGAACACCGTAGTTGTGTAGCAAATGCTATAGTCGTAAAGCGAACATCATGATCATAAAGTGAGTCTCTTCATTCCTATGAATATTTTTTTGCAGAAAACCAGCAAAACTCATAATAAATCACAGATATGGGGACCATGGGGTGTGTGTGTGTGTGTGTGTGTTTGTATGCAGTTGTCAGGCCTCTAGAATCAGATCATAAATACCTTTGGGGTGGGGGTTTGTTATAAGTGAGTTTTGCTCCATTTTACAATATTTCTTGCCACAATTGTTAAGTGAATCACTGCAGTTGTAAAGTTAGTAACCCAGTTGTTAAGTGAATCTGGTTTCCCCACTGACTTTGCTTGTCAGAAGGTAGCAAAGGGGATCAAGTGACCCCAGAACACAGTAATGATCATAAATATGAACCAGTTGCCAAGCATCTGTATTTTGATCACATGTGACCATGGGGATGCTGCAAAAATTGTAATTATGAAAAAGTCCCTTTTTCACTGCTGTTGTAACTTTGAACAGTCACTAAATGAACTGTTGTAAGTCGAAAACTACCTGTATAGGTCAAGCCCCAACTCTGTTTGCCTTTAGGAAAGCCATTAAGTCCTGGATTTTCCCCTAGGCCAGGGGTGCCCAACCTTGGCAACATTAAGAGTTGTGGACTTCAGTTCCCGGAAGTCCCAAGCCAGCCTGGCTGGCTGAGGAATTCTGGGAGTTGAAGTCCACAAGTCTTAAAGTTGCCAAGGTTGGACACCCCTGCCTAGACTTTAGGGGCTATTTAGGAATAGGATTCTCTTTTAGTTTTGTTATGGTGCTTGTTCATCATTTATATTTTGTATTTTATATTTATATATTGTACATATTCTAATGTACATGGGGTTTTACTTCCAGATTTATTATACACTGCTCTGAGTCACATTGTTTGAGGTAAGCAGCCACAGAATGAATGAATGAATGAATGAATGAATGAATGAATGAATGAATGAATGAATGAATGATGTTTGGATTAGTTTAGATCCCAATGATGAGGCCACCAGGGTGGAAGCCATTCCTTTAACAATCAGGGAAAGATGCTGAACTTTTTCAAGTAGATCTGAGGTAATGATATGGTTGGTTGGTCAGTCAGTCCGACCCCAATTTAAAAAAAGAGTAGTTGCTCATTTCGCAAACTCCTTGTACAATTGGAACATGGAATACGAGAAGACTGACAAAAGGAAAACTTGAAATCAAAGAAGAAATCCAGAGCGTGGAAATGAAATATGCTAAATGTCAATAGATCAAAATAGACCACTTTAACTGAGGTAATTACTGTACGCAATATAGTACTCAAAGCACAAGAGGCTATGAAATATAATATTCAAAAGGAACCACACTAAGTAAATTCTCAGCTATGAACAAATGAAAATAATAATATCTATTAGAATTAATGGAATAAGTGGAGATATGTATACACCCTTATTGTAAACACAAAGATGAAAGGCACCAAGCATTCTATAACCAATTGTAAAGTGTGCTAATTGCAATATTTGAAATATAGTACTAACCAAACCTGCAAGAGACAGATTAATAGACTTTTCCTAAGAGTATTCTTTGTTCTTTGTACATTATCCACACCAGTTTTGTTTTAAGCAATATCATCTCAGACCTAAATATCCCTGGATGAACACTGGAATAAAATCAATTACATTATAGGAAACACAAGAGAAAGAAGTACAATCTAATCAATCAAAATATTTCCAGGCTGAAGCAAATATAGTTAGTTAGAATGGGACTACCAGATATGGATTGCAAAAGCTTGGATGATCACTAGATGAAAGCAAAGAGTTAGTGTTCTGCATCTTTTTCTTGCTATTTAGTGATGATCCAGTTGTTTGTAACCCACATCTGGAAGCTCTTAGAAACTAACACGAGTGGTGTGCTACTAAGATTTCATCTGAAGAACGGTTTCCAGTCAGAATCCAGAATACTGTAAAGTAAAATCAATGGACATTTAATATACAGTAGCAGATATCATTCAGATAAAAAACGATGCAAACTCAAGGTCGAACATTTTGGCCATAATTCCAAAAAGTATGTTTGGAACAAAAACATCACTCCACATCACCAAAAGTATACCATACCCATGGCGGTGACAGCATTATGCTTTGGGGCTCTTTTCTTCAGCTGGAACTGAGGATTTAGTAAAAGTGGGGGGAATTATGAACAGTTCCAAATATCAGTCAATTTTGACAGAAAACCTTCAGGCCTCTGCTGAAATGTTGAAGAGGAAGAGGGTCTCACCTTTCAACACGACTACGGCTCAACGCATACCTCCAAATCAACAAAAGAAATGGCTTCTTCACCAGAAAAACAACAACAAAGTTTTGGAATGGCCCAGCCACAGAGCCCAGACCTGAATCCAATTGAAAATCTGTGGGCTGACCTGCACGGGAGATGCCCTTGCAATGTGATAAGATTTGGAGCACTTTTGCAAGGAAGAGTGGGCTAAGACTCCCCGGGCAAGATGTGCCAGGCTGATGGGCTCCTACCCAAAAGACTGAATGCTGTCATAAAATCAAAAGATGCTTCGACGGAGCATTCGTTTAAGGGTGTGTATACTTAAACACAGTCACGTTATTCTAGCTTTTTAATTGTTAATTTCCCCCCCCTAAAAGATTTCAGTTTTGTTTTTCAATTGAATTTTACAGCTTATATGTTATATTAAAGGTGGAGAGAGAAAAAACCTGAGGTACCGTAATTTATCTTGGCCTGATTTTTTTACATGGCATTTTAATAAGGGTGTGCAGACTTTGTATATCCACTGTACATGAACTTCCTGCCCTTCTGACAATGAGTTAAGCAAGGCTCTGTGCCTCGCTTAAGGAACCTAAAGGAGCAGGCAGCCATGAGGCTGGTTGGTCCCCTGAGAGCCCTCCCTTCAACGTTATTACTAATTTTAAACATGATTTAATCATCCTTGCCTCTTTCTAAATTTTTTAAAAATTAATTTTTATAAGCCTGTTCTTATATTTTACCATTTTACTGTACAGTGGCCTAGAACAGGGGTGTCAAACTCAATTTCATTGAGGGCTGCATCAGCATTGCGGTTGCCCTCAGGGGGCTGGGTGGGCGTGGCCTACTGGGTGGGCGTGGCTAGAGTGTGTATGGCCTACTGGGTGGGCGTGGCCAGCTCTACATCGTTCGCATCAAGGGTGCCTATGGGGGCCTGGGCAGGAGTGGGAGAAATCTGAGGGTCTCTGGCAGGAGGAGGGTCTCTGGGACAGGGCCAAGGCAGTGGGGGCCGTTCCCTCACTGTTTCCAGGATGGCTTCGCGGGCCGCATGAAACCACTTCGCGGGCCGGATCTGGCCCCCGGGCCTTGTGTTTGACATGCCTGGCCTAGAGTCTCTCTCTGAGGGAGATCGGCGGATGTAATATATACATATACATATACACATTTCTTTTAAAACTTTAAATGTAAGTTGCTGAGAATTGTTAGGTGGCCCCAAAGTGAATTAATGATGACATAAATACATTCCATGCAAGAAATTATCTAGGTGGCTTTCAGTACAAGCTGTCATGATAATTAGGAAAAGATGGAAGAAGAAAGCCTTGAGCAACTAGAATGAATGACAGCTGAATGGTGATTTCAATATCAAGCAAAAAAGGACAAGAAGGCTATCTTAAGACGGAAGTGAAAGATGTTTTTAAGACCAGAGCAATCAAAGGAAAATTTACATCTAAAATAGGATTTGTCAACTCTTCTGAAAGAGTTCTGATAGAGGAAAATAAGATTAAGGAGAAAAGGAAAAACAACACTGAATTCTAATAAAAATGGCATCATGGAATGACAGAAACATTTATATAGGCACAATACATTCAGGAACAGACTCCTCTAAGACAACAAACCAGTTGTCAACTATAAAAGTAGCAAGCATACATGAACATGACCTATAAAGCCCTACATGGCATGGGTCCGGATTACCTACGGCAACACCTGCTGCCGGCATCAACCTCTCTCCGTCCAGTGTGCTCCCACAGAGAGGGCCTCCTCAGGGTGCCACCGGTCAGAGAGTGCCGACTGGTGACCCCCAGGGGGAGGGCGTTCCCTGTGGACGAGCCAGACCTTTGGAACCGCTTACCGGTTGAGCTCCGGATGGCCCCCGACCTTCGCTCCTTCTGACGTGATCTAAAAACTTATTTATTTGAACAAGCCGGCCTGGTCTGATGGGTTTCGGGTCTGGGGTTTTAGCATGGATTTTAACCAATGTACTATATCGGGCATAATTATTTAATGTTTTTTAACTTTTGTATTTCGTATTTTGATATTTATTGCCCTGTACACTGCCCTGAGTCCTTCGGGAGAAGGGTGGTATAAAAATCTAAATAAATAAATAAATAAATAAATAAATAAATAAATAAATAAATAAATAAATAAATAAATAAATAAATAAATAAATAAATAAATAAAACATTGGATTGCAGATGAGACAGATAAAATAGCAATAGCACTTAGAGTTATACACCGCTTGGAAGTGCTTTATAGCCTCTCTAAGCGGTTTACAGAGTCAGCATATTGCCCCAAACAATCTGGGGTCCTCCATCCTCGGAAGGATGGAAGGCTGAGTCAACCCTGAGCCGGGGAGAATTGAACTGCCAAACTGCAGGCAGCCAGCAGTCAGCAGAAGTAGCCAGCAGTACTGCATTCTAACCACTGCGCCACCACGGTTCACCTTTTTTTTGCCAATATACACAGTAGCAAGACTGTATAACTTGTAGATTAGAAAAAAAATAGTGTACCGGTAGTCCGCGACATATGATCACAATGATCACAGCCCAACATTTCTGTTGCTAAGCAAGACAATCCTTAAGTGAGTTTTACCCCCTTTTGTGACGTCTTGCCGTAGAGGCTTGGTGGAGCAGTGGGCTAATGCCTCCTTAAGTAACACCAGCTGCCTGCAATTAGTGCAGGTTCGCATCCCACCAGGCTCAAGGTTGACTCAGCCTTCCATCCTTCCGAGGTAGGTAAAATGAGGACCCAGATTGTTGAGGGCAATTAAGCTGACTTTGTAATAATGCCGCTTGGGGGGGGGGCGAAAGCCCTAATAAGCAGGCATATACATAGAATGAAGGCTATTGCTAAGCACATTTGATTTGTGCTTAGATTATAAGCCGCCCTGAGTCTTCGGAGAAGGGCGGGATATAAATGGGATTAAAATAAAAAAATAAATAAAATAAGTTGTTAATGATTCACTGAAGTTGTTAAATTAATAACATGGCTGTTAAATGAATCTGGTTTCCTTATTGACTTTGCTTCTCAGAAGGTTCCAAAAGATGATCACATGACCTCCCAAGATACTGCAACTGTTATAAAACCATGCCAGTTGCCAAACGTCTAAATTTTGATCACATGACCACAGGGATACTGCAATGATTCTAAATGTGAAAAACAGTCGTGTCACTTTTTCCAGCGCCATTGTAACTTTGAACGGTCACTAAATGGGATGGTTGTAAATTGAGGACTACCTGTATATACTTTTACTGAGGAATCCTTGATGCATTCTGAGCTTGGCAGTTTGCATTCAGATGTTTCATTACCAACTAGGTAACACCAGCAGCATGGGTAATTATTAGTGTCTGCAAAGCAAACAACCGAGCTCAGAGAACACCACAATCTCCACAGTTCAACCCTGAGCTATATAGAATCTCTTGTATTGGATACTTATACCGAAACAGCAAAATATATGCAAATTATTGAAGAACTACACCATTACTCAGAAAAATAAAGAATTGTTTGTGTTCGTATGAAGACTAGAACCAGATATAGAAAGAGAAATGCTACGGAAAAGGTAAAGAGAGCAAATCTGATCAGTAATGTAAAACAGAGCAATAGTTTTATATTTGCTTTACGGACTACAACAAAATCTTTAATTGTATAAATCAGAGGTGAAGAACCATGTCCCCTTTATGACTATGTATTCTGGAAGTTGGTCTACATGTCTTAAAAAGGCCATCATTCCCCCACCCTGGCATAAATCATTCCAGAACATAGAACATATTAATCTTACCTAGGGTTACTAGATCCTGCCTGCAAATCTCCAGACAATTGCTAGGTAGAAAAAGAGAGAGACAAAGAAATATTTGCTCTTTGACGTTATCTAAAAGTCACTTACATTTTTTCCATCAAGATCTGACAACCTTACTAGAAGTTACTGTAAGAACCGACTTTCAAGAAATAAATCAGCTCAGCATTGGAAAGAAAGGATAGTATTTAGTTAGTTGGCTAGCTAGCTGGAAAGTCTATATCAGACATGTCAAACACAAGGCCCAGGGGCCGGATCCGGCCCGCGAAGTGGTTTCATGCGGCCCGCAAAGCCATCCTGGAAACAGTGAGGGAACGGCCCCCACTGCCTTGGCCCTGGCCCAGAGACCCTCCTTCTGCCAGAGACCCCCAGATCTGCCCCACTCCTGCCCAGGCCCCCATAGGCACCCTTGATGCGAACGATATAGAGCTGGCCACGCCCACCCAGTAGGCCATATGCACTCTGGCCACGCCCACCCAGTAGGCCACACCCACCCTGGCCACACCCACCCGGCCCCCTGAGGGCAACTGCAATGCTGATGCAGCCCTCAATGAAATCGAGTTTGACACCCCTGGTCTATATAGACACCCATCTCACAAAACATGAATCTGGGTGGCATATTATGCATCAAAACAATAAAAACCATATAACATTCATACATAAATAAAAAACAGGAAAACCCAAGATAGCAACAGTCACTTGACATGACACATCTATCTTGCCAGCTTCCCATGGGACCACCAGGGTTGATGGGAAAACATTTCAAGGGCTTGTCCCAAAGGTGCTTTTTTTTCAAGAAGCAACTGTACTTTCCTGTTTTTCTTTAAAGATGATTCGCTTGTCATCCAAGAACCTTGTCTATTACTTTGCTTGATCACTGTCTTAAGTAATTACTAATCACAAATCAAGAAAGCTAGTTTGGCATAGTGACAGTGGGCTAGATACCAGTAGACTGTAAATTCTAGTCTCTCCTTAGCCACAAAGATAGCTGGGTGACCTTAGGCCAGTTATCCTCTTTCAGCCCTACCAAGCAGGTAATGGCAAACTATCTTTGAAATGTTGTCAAGAAAACTGGAGGGATTTGTTCAAGGAGTTGCCAGGAGTCAACGCTAATTCAAACGCGCACGCGCACGCGCACACACACACACATTGCTTCCTTTTGTCTTCTTCCAGGCATACAAGCACCTAATACATGCTCTGATTCTATTCTTCTACTAGACAATACTTTAATAGGTGTTGTCTTTGCCCATCCCAATAATGCACGTTCTGACAATAAATCTCCTTTTTGCTATAAAATCTGTTCCCCGCTGTTCATTCTTCAAGTCAGATGCAGGAGCACTCACGTGCGGCACACACAGAACACTTCACTCTCCAACTCAGGTAAATAAATAAAAAAAAAGAGTGAGAATTGTGATAAAATGGTATTTTGGTTTCGGGGGAGAGAACCCCCAGTAAGTAGCCAGGAAACAAAACAAGGTGGGAGCTTTCCGCCAATGGGAAAATCTACCTGCCCCAGAGCTTTAAGGAAAACACTTGCGAAGTTGTCTTTGCGGCATTTCCTCTGGAGCACAAGCTGAGCCAAAAGTTTCAGCTTGCAAAGACTTCTGCAAGCTCCATAAAATGGCGTGGATAAGGAAGGGCTTCTGGAAGTCCATCCTGGGCCTGGGCAACAAAAAATTACAGTCGCTACCGGTTCTGCCGAAGTGGTGCGAACCTGTTGAATCCCACCACTGCTTGCGAGTGGAAGAAGCCTCTGTTTCCCCAGTGAAAATTAGATGAGCAGCATAGAAGGGCTAATTCTTGCAGTGGATGGATATATATAGCTGTAAGCAGGGCTTTTTTTCTCATAGAACGCTCAGAACGGAGTTCCAGCACCTTTTTTGGATGGAACCTTGTAGGGTAGGCAAGGCGGGTTGTATGACATGTGTGAGTTCCGGCACCTTTTTCTTTTACAAAAAAAGCACTGGCTGTAAGTATTTTATATCTGGAATTGTGAGCATTAATTGGCTACAACGAATAAAGTAGATCTTTTAAAATAAAGTTACCTAAATAAAACTGCTAGTTGGCCATTCAGAAAAGTGTTGCAGTCACACTCACACCTGGAAACCTTCACTTTTGTGGTATAGAGACCCACTTCCTATTCAGATGCAAATCTACAAATTGCCTAGGTAGGTGGTATGAGAGCAAACTAAACAGAGAAGATCTCTTTGTTATTCATCAGGTGATCAAATATTTGTTTCTGTCCATCCTGGAAGACTTTAAAAAAGGTTTTATCGAAGGGTCAAATACATTCTGATCAAGTCTAACATCTACTTAACAGAAAACAGCCGTTTCTATGACAAATAGTCTTGCACGGTGTACACAGGCAAGATTTTGCAAGCCTGAACAGCAGGATGCAATGTGATGTCATGTGAATTAACTGCAGAAGTTGACTATAGATTTCAGGAATAGCATTTCTAAGAAAATACACATATCCCATACAGAAGGGTGCATCAGTATGTTAAAAGTCACAGGAAGCCCTCGCTTACTGACTGACCCGTTTAGCGACAGTTCAAAACTGCAATGTGAAAAAACCCAACCCTGTGACCAATTCTCACATTAACAACTGTTGCGGCAACATCCCGCAGTAACACAATTGCCTTCTGAGCACTTTGCAACTAGCTTGCAAAAAAGCAAAGTTAGTGGAGAGTGTGAAAGTACAATCACAAGAATCACTTAATGACTGTGGTGACTCACTTAACAACCAAATGGGAAGTGATGTCATAATGCCATCTGAGGCACATAATTTTCTACTTGGCAACCACAGCACTTGGCAATAGAGTTGGTGATCCCAATTATGGTTCCTAAGCAAGGACTACCTGTATTTAAACAAAATATATATTCATAAATAAGTAGCTTTGCATTACAGGTAATCCTTGACTTTTAACAGCAATTGTGCCACTGTTCATTAGGTGAGGCAACTGCCTATCACTTCTTGCAACTGAAATTGGGGTTGGGGGGAGAGCTGGCAGGAAGTTGCAAGTGACAGACTGGAGGCTTCCTGGATGGGGGAGGAAGGGCGGAAGAGTGTGGAGAAGGGTCAGGGAAGGTCTGCAAGAAGTCCAGTATCAGGGAGATATGCAAGAGTGTGAGGGGGTACATGAGAGACACTGGGCGGATCAGGGAGGGTGCGCAAAAATCTGGGTTGGGGAGGTTGTGAAAGGGTGTGTGAGGATACAAAAAGTGTGTGAAAGGTACCATGCAGGGTGGGTATATGGGCCATGTAGGTCCGAGAGGGTGTAAAAGTGTGTGCAAGATGTGCTGGGCAGTTTGGGGAGGGTGCACAAGGATGTGCAGATGTGAATGAGGGCGGGGAGGGTGTGGGGAGGCAACATGTGAGTTGAGGAGAGTGTGCAAAAGGCGCTGCATAAGTAGGTATAAAGGGAAAGTTTTTAATTCTTTTATTTTTAAAAAAATTAGTAACAAAAAGAAAAAAGAGCAAAGCACAAAAATAATGATGATGGTGGTATGTTGCCAAGGAGGAGGGAAAAACATTTTAAAAAATGATTTAACAAAGTGAAATATGGTAAAGGGTGTGAAGAGGTACATGAGAGGTGCCCACATGGATTAGGGGCAATCAGGCAGGATATGCAAGGGTAAGGTCAACTTTAGACCAACAATTTATTATTTTTTATTTTTTTATTTTTTTATTACATTTATATCCCGCCCTTCTCCGAAGACTCAGGGCGGCTTACAAACTTAGCAGTAGCCTTCATTCTATGTATATGCCTGCTTGTTAGGGCTTTCACACACACCCCCAAGCGGCATTATTACAAAGTCAGCTTATTGCCCCCAACAATCTGGGTCCTCATTTTACCTACCTCGGAAGGATGGAAGGCTGAGTCAACCTTGAGCCTGGTGGGACTCGAACCTGCACTAATTGCAGGCAGCTGGTGTTACTTAAGGAGGCATTAGCCCACTGCTCCACCAAGGCTCTTCAAGTAAGCAAGACCCCAATCAAGAAACTGCCATAGAGCCCAACCAAAGAATCCCTAAGACCCCCCACCCACCCACACAGACATGCAAGACACCAGCATATAAGACACCGGGATATTTGCAGGACCGTCTGCTGCCGGGAACGACTTCCCATCGTCCAGTGCGCTCACACAGAGAGGGCCTCCTCAGGGTGCCGTCGGCTAGACAATGTCGGCTGGCGACCCCCAGGGTGAGGGCCTTCTCTGTGGGAGCACCAGCCCTTTGGAACCAACTCCCCCTTGAGCTCTGGATGGCCCCGGATCTCCAGTCCTTTCGCCGCGGCCTTAAAACTTTCCTTTTTCATCAGGCTGACCTGGACTGACGACAGGGTTTTTTAAAATGTTTTTTAATTTTTAATTGTTTAGTTTAACTTATTTATTGGGGCTGTTTATTTAATTTCTTTTAACTTTTGTATTGTTGTTTTTATTGTTGTTAGCCACCCTGAGTCCTTCGGGAGATAGGGCGGCATATAAGCCCCAAAAATAAATAAATAAATAAATAAAATAAATGTGCAAGAGTTGCTGTGTAGGTCAATGAGGGTTCAAGAAGTACGTTGTGGGTCGGGGAGGGTGCAAGGAGGTACACAAGGATGCGAAAGTGCAAGCAGGTGCACAAATGGCCAACACCTGGCACGAGTACCGAAGGACTGGAGAAGGTGCATGACTTAGTGGAGAACAGGCAGGGAAGGTTGCTCATGGTGATCACACTGTGGGCAGTGGCACCCAACCTCTTGGGCACCAGGGACTGGTTCCATGGAGAAAGGTTTTACCACAGACCGGAGAGGGCGTGGTTTCGCATGCTGCCTGCATCCCGTTGATGGGGCTTCGCTTGTTTGCGTGGCCCAGTGCTGGTCCAGCTTAGAGTGATCACCAACTGAATGGTTGTAGATTGAGAATAACCGTAAATAGAAATGATAATGAAAGCAATTCCAGATTTTCTGTTACTGTTTACTATGCTTTTCCAACTGGAGTAGGATTAATGCTGAATATACACATGCAGAACAGAGTCTTAAGATGCATATTTATCGCAATTATTAGGAGAAAAAAAAGCAGATTCTCAATGCAGAGGGATATACTAGATGAGAACTGGATATTTGTGTTCTGCTGTAGAATTAATTCATAATGTACCACACTACTATACTTTTTATTTATTTTTTATTTTAATTCCATTTATATCCCGCCCTTCTCCGAAGACTCAGGGCGGCTTACAAGCTTAGCAGTAGCCTTCATTCTATGTATATGCCTGCTTATTAGGGCTTTCACACACACCCCAAGCGGCATTATTACAAAGTCAGCTTAATTGCCCCCAACAATCTGGGTCCTCATTTTACCTATCTCGGAAGGATGGAAGGCTGAGTCAACCTTGAGCCTGGTGGGATGCGAACCTGCACTAATTGCAGGCAGCTGGTGTTACTTAAGGAGGCATTAGCCCACTGTTCCACCAAGGCTCTATACGTTGGACATGCGTGCATAGATAATAAAAAGCACACAAAACACAAATGATGTAGTTATTATTATTATTATTATTATTATTATTATTATTATTATTATTATTATTATTATTATTATTATTATTAATTTTATTTGTATACAGCCCTTCTCCCGAAGGACTCGGGGCGGTGAACAGGGCAGTACATATTAAAAGACAAAATGAAAATTACAAAATTCAAATTACAGATGAATATGTATGCAACATAATTAGCTTCGATCTAATTTTTTATTGTAGGGAAAATTGAGTTGGGAAGCATTGTTATTACGCTGTTGTTTTGTCCAAAAATAATTTTCTGCTAGTGGATTACAAACATATCTAAAGAATTTTAAAAAAATAAATAAAGAGTACAATAATAAATATCACAAGCTATATAAAAATGTGAAATGCAATGTTTCATTTATGATCAGAATCATAGCTGTGTGGGCAACAGGAATGTTTGCCTTAGGACATCAATCCATAAATGGTGCCCTGCCATTGAGAAAGACCTCTCTCTCCCTTGAAGGCATCTGTTTAACTTCATTTTGTTGCCATGCCTCAAGGAGAACTTTCAAAGAGACTGAAGTGTTCAGGCTTGGGGGTGGGTGGGTGGGATATACAGTAAAACTATGACCTCAACTGAGACAACCAAACCTTATATCTACAGTCACTAAAGTCTAAAAGATTTTTTTTTAATTACACTTTTCTCCCCTCTTTTTGCAAAGGTCATCTCAAAGGGTTATCAAGGCAGTTCTGGTCCAAAATCAGGCACAAAGCTCCAGAAAATGAACTGTATCCAAAACCGAGGTTTCCTTGGTGCTCTCTGAGCTTGGCTGTTTTCTTGCAGACATTTCATTACCCAAACTAGGTAACATCATCAGTGCCAGTTTGGGTAATGAAACACGTGCAAGAAAACAAGAGAGAGAGCACCAGGGACCCCTTATTTCAACTCTGAGCTGCAAATATTCTCCTTTATTGATATCCAAAAGTGCCTACATTGGTTAGCAACCATTCTTATTCAAGAACATGGCTATTAACAGCGATCCTCTTATTTCTATTGCTTTTTAGTCTAAGTGACGTTTCTTCAGGATTGGCCTGATTACTGTACTCCCTTTTTCAAAGAGGTTCTTCTTTTTGGGCAAAAAGGAATTATCCTCATATTTTGAGTTGCATGATACATTATACACGTTATGTAATTTACCAGAAACACTCTATAATTGTAAACAGGACCCTTACCATTTTACAAAATTCTTTGTTTCTCTCTGCTCTCTCTCTTATGAATCTACAAGCCTGGGTCCTAACATTATGCCTGGTTGTTTCAGGAAAGGGCAGATGTGCCATTTAATCTTGTAATGACTGGGTGTACGGCTGATTCTCAACTTACCGCCATTTGTTTAGCGACAATTCAAAATGACTCACAACAAGTCCTTGCATGTATGACTGTTGCAGCCTCCTCAGGATCACATAATCAAAATTCAGGCATTTAGCCATCAGCAAATATTTACAATAGTTGCAGCACCTGGGGTCATGTGATCATCATTTGGAACCTTTCCAGCCAGCTTCCAATGGGAGAACTTGGATTCACTTAACAACTGCATGATTCACTTAATAATGCAGTGATTTTATTAACAACCATGGCAAAAAAATTGTAAAATCAGGGACAACTTACTTAAGAACTGCCTTGCTAGGCAATAGAAATTCTGGTCCCAGTTCTGATGGCAAATGGAAAAATCCACCAGTAATCAACACTCAGATCAGTACTGATTATCTCCAAGGTCAACTTCAGACCAACAATCAAGTAAGCAGTACCCCAATCAAGAAACTGACAACGAGCTCTTAGTAAACAGCCCAAAGAATGCCTAAGACCACCCCGACCCATCCCCACAAGCAAGACATCAGAATATTAAACTAATAGCAAACAGCACTGCTTAAGCACTGATGATGTTACCTAGTTAGGGTGATGAAACGTCTGCCAGGAAACAAGCAAGCTCAGAGAGCACCAAGGTCCCCACATCAGAGATATTTTACGGAAGGAGGAAAAGCAGAAACTTTCCAATGTCATGTTGAGATTATTTGGATGTTGCCCTTGAAAGGGTCAAAATTGCTTGATTAGCAGTGTTTTAAGTCCCTGAAACTGAGAACAATGCAACTAAGGTGATAAAGGAACATTTCAAACCATGTGACATTCAAAAGCAACCCAGATGAATTTCCAGTGTTAACTATATTTGGATTGCTCTGTATTATTACTATTTATTACTATTACTATACTAAGTCTCCATATCAAATCTCTTTATACCTCCCTTTGCCATCAAATCATTATGCTTAATATTTTCTGAACAAAGAGACTAAACCAACTTTAAGCAACGTATTTGTACTTTGCCTTGCTTAAAAGCCATTGCCCCTATTTACAATCATATATGAAATGGGAACCAATCATCAAATGAAATGCCCTGATTCCCTGTACAAAAACATAACAGTTGCATGAAGATGGCAGTGCTTCCAGAAATATGAGGTTATGCAGCTAATGTATCTTTGCCAAAATGTTATCACTGAGGTTTTGCACAAATTAGGATTCATTTCAGTGTGTGTGTGCAATCAGTTGTACAGTAACATACGGTATATCAGGGAAGCCAGATACAAACCAATTCGTTGAGCAGAATTACAATCTGCTAAATAAGTAACCACCCCAATCTTTTTAAAATTTAATATTGACAAGAACTAGACATTTATAGTTATAAATAACTTTAAAATGAAAAGCTGCACCAGAATCATACACACACACACACACACACACACACACACACACACACACGGTGCACATTGATCAAATAGGCCTCAGACAGTTCAACACATAGTGACAGGATGTATGATGCAAACAGGAACAGCATACATTGAATGGCACAACCAAATGATTGGCATTGTGTGCACAGAGTATGGACTACACCTTCCCATGTCAGATGGAGATCTCATAGAAAGTCATGGAGTACAAGAGAGCTAAGATTCCATGGGACTTCCAGATCCAGATGGAGAGGCAGATATTGGTCAATTAAACAGATATTATGGTGGTAGACCAGGATCAGAATATAGCAGTGGTGATAGATGTAGTGGTGCCAAGTGACAGCAACCTCAGGAGCAACATTAATTCAATTGATCATAGCAAGCTGTGGAATATCCTTAGAGAAATGGGAATATTGGATCATCTCGTTGTCCTCATGCAACACCTCTCACAAAGGACAGAAGTGAAGGAGAGTTCATTCCAGAGAAGGTCTATCTATGTACTTGCTAAGAGTTAACACTGATATGATGGTACATGATCAAATCAAATATTTGACAGGGCACTACAATCTGATTTAAGCAAATAGACACTTAGCATTTATTCAAGATTCAGCCCAGCCAAGATTCAATAAAACCATTTATGGGGCTTTTACTACATGCCTGCATTTCAATTGGCATTTCTACCTCGGTTTGTTTATTTGGTTTTGTGTTTTTTTGCTTAGTCAAAGCGCTGCATTGCAACCTTTGATCTGACAAGGCCCTAAAAAGTGGTGCTGTTTCACAAAGACGTAATATTAATTACATACCCAGGTACGAGGGCTACACCCAAGAGATAAACTACAGATGCACTTCTAATGAAGGGAGGGATTCCCAATAGCTACTTTTAGCACATAGTAAAGTTTTGTTTTAATAACTCTTCACTTTGTCTTTTTTTCACACATATATATTCTCTATCATATTTTCTAAAGCACCAGGTTCAATGGCAGATTTCCATGTGGCATGGGAAAGAAGATATGTGGAAATGCATAGTTTTGGGATCCTGGCCAAGTAAGTATATTATGAACTGAACCAAAACAAAAAGCATGAGATTGCACAATCATATTTCCTTGTGGAAATCAACAAGAAACCCATTTTCTGAAGGACTGATTTTGAGATAAATATTTCTCCAGTACTCCATAAGATAATGTATCTTCCCACATTCAGATATTACTTTACTAGTCTATCATAACTGATTTATAGTTTGCCTTCAGGATTTTTGTTTCAGAATATAATGATCCTCTTAATAAGTGTATGAGTCACTTTCAAATGCAGAGACAAGCTGCCCCTTTCTACAGGTCTAAATTTATGTTAGTCTGAATGTTCAATCCTAAACATCTGATAAAGCTGGTCCCTTCCAGGTTTTCATACTCCCAGAAGGAATGTTAGCATTTCCTTTTCATTAACTGGGAAGATTTACATCTCATCTGTCACTTTGAAGTAACTCCTGTTTTGATGTATGCACAACAGATGCTACTGTAGAGTATTTAAAACTATCACTAAGGGAAATTATTCTGCCAACACATTTGTCTTAAAAGATGGTGAAAATAACCAAGTCAAAAACCATACGTTTCAGGAATCTAGTCAAGATGTATCATAAACTGGTATGACTTTGTTTTGTTTTTCATTACAATGGACAACTTATTTAGTTTTATTGTAAACCGTGATTAGTATGCATAAATCAGCCAATTCCAGAAGACTTTCTTCTTTCCTGAGCTATCCTTTGACAGGCCACTATTTGCTTCTGCTACTTTTTGTCCACTGAAGTAAAAAAAAAACCCTGCTAATTGGAAGTGTGAGGGGAACATGAACATACACAAATCTGAACTTCTGCCAATTATATTTAATTCCATTTTTAAATGATCCAGCTTATTTCAAATACTGTATTATTATCAGGTGGAGGCCTTTATTCAAACATTGGATCTGAGGCAGTTGCTTCCTTATTAAAAAAAAAACAAAAAAACCCAGCCACTTTGGTCTAGTGCAGGGGTCAGCAACCTGAAACAGTGAAAGAGCCACTCGGAACCGGTTCCCTCACAAAAGGAAAAACTGGGAGCCGCAAAAAAATGTGTGCACCTGCGCGTACATGCGCGCATGCGCAGAACAGGGTTTGACTGAAGAGCCAAGGCAAGATATGCACTTACCCTGCATATTTGAATTGATTGGTTGAACTTTTTTAGTCCCACTTTTTTTTTTTGAACTGCACATGGCAGAGGACTGGGAGCCGCAAGAGACGGCTAAAAGAGCCGCATGCGGCTCCAGAGCCGTGGGTTGCAGACCTGTGGTCTAGTGGTTAAGACTGTGAGTTCAAGTCCCACCTTAGCCATGAAAGGCAACTGGGTTACTTTGGGCCAGTCACTCTCACTTGGCTAACCCACATCACAGGGTTGTTGTTGTTGTTGTTGTTGTTGTTGTTGTTGTTGTTGTGGGGAAAATAGGAAGAGGAAGCGGTGCTGGATATGTTTGCCACCTTGAGTTATTTGTAAAAATAATAAAGTGATATACAAATTAAATAAATATTCTTCTACTTGGAAAAATATGTGAGTTTTTCCAATATTAGATAAAATTGGTAAGAGAAGGCAAAAAGGATAACAGATTGGAAAGGATCCACTTATTCCTGCTGTCAATTTCCTCAGAGATTCAGTGGAATACCCAGTACGGTTCACTAAATACATCAAAATGTCTTTTTTTAGTCATTGGCACTCAAATAAATAAATAAGGCTTTGTGGAGGAAGAAGGAAACCATTTTTTTGTGTGTGTACATCCTTCAGCACTGAATTGAACAGAAGTATAATTTACTTTATGTTTCAAATAGGCAAATAAAATAGGATTTTCTTCCTTTTTTTTTGGAGGAGGGGAAGGGCTTTAAGTCTAAATTTGCTTTCTCATCCCAGACCAGTATTTGGCTAAGAGACTGAGTAAATCAGATTCTTTACTTAATCTTGGAAATTTCAGACTCCATTTATGGAAACCTTTTCAGGAAAGTTCTGGAGTTACAGCATAATCCCTAAGAATGCTCTGACCCAGGCCCATAATAGTATCATTTCTTTAACCAGGGAGAACCCAGAACAAAATCTTACTTTCAGTTCTGTAAGATCACCGCCTGTATACAGGACATGAAGTTCTTAAAAAAAAAAACAGGCTGGGGCATTTCGTAATTTAATTAACTAGCTTTTTGAGAACCAGAATTATTCTCTTGCACCAGAAAATATGTGCCAAACAATTTTAAAAAGCAGTTCCAGGCCAAACCTATAGCCATGACCAAGCTTTTAGGATATGTAGTTCAAGCCACATCTCAGTGCTGGAATCCATTCAAGCAGCACTAAGTACTATTAACCCTTCATAATCTTGATGTAAACGCTGCTAAAACATTGGATGTTCTTGCTTTGACAACAGATGGAAATGCAGCCATTTTTCTCTATTGCTTTTAGAATTAGTTGATACTGGGAGAGGGAATGTGGATGAGAATCCAGCTAGTCATAACAATAATAACTCAGCCTGGGAACCCAAGGTCATTGTGCCCAGAGTTGATAAGAGTTTTGGCGACTGGAGAGCTGGGGAGAAAGCTGGCACTTCAAGCTAATTGGGGAATGTGATTTATGACTGTTTATTGTAGGAGGGAATTGTGCTTTGTTACTTTGTATCCAGAGGAGGGGAATTTAGTTTTTGGTTTCAATTATGTAGTGCCAATGCTAGTAAAGTCATGCTTAAAATCCTACAAGCTAGACTTCAGCAGTATGTGGATCGAGAACTACCAGAAGTACAGGCAGGATTTCGAAGAGGCAGAGGAACTAGAGATCAAATTGCCAACATACGCTGGATCATGGAGAAAGCTAGGGAATTCCAGAAAAACATCTACTTCTGCTTCATTGACTATGCTAAAGCCTTTGATTGTGTGGATCATAACAAACTGTGGCAAGTTCTTAAAGAGATGGGAGTACCAGACCATCTTATTTGTCTCTTGAGAAACCTATATGCGGGTCAAGAAGCAACAGTGAGAACTGGACATGGAACCACTGATTGGTTCAAAATTGGGAAAGGAGTCCGGCAAGGCTGTATACTGTCGCCCTGCCTATTTAACTTATATGCAGAGCACATCATGAGAAAGGCAGGGCTAGATGAATCAAAAGTTGGAATTAAGATTGCCGGAAGAAATATCAACAACCTAAGATACGCAGATGATACCACTCTAATGGCAGAAAGTGAAGAAGAACTAAAGAGCCTCTTGTTGCGGGTGAAGAAGGAGAGTGCAAAACTTGGGTTGAAACTTAACATTAAGAAAACCAAGATCATGGCATCTGGCCCTCTCAATTCCTGGCAAATAGATGGGGAAGAAATGGAGGTAGTGACAGATTTTATTTTCCTGGGCTCCAAGATCACTGCAGATGGGGACTGTAGCCAAGAAATTAAAAGACGCTTGCTCCTGGGGAGGAAAGCCATGGCAAATCTAGACAGCACACTAAAAAGCAGAGACATCACCCTGTCAACAAAAGTGCGTATAGTCAAGGCTATGGTCTTCCCAGTTGCAATGTATGGCAGTGAAAGTTGGACCATAAGAAAGGCTGAGCGCCAAAGAATTGAGGCCTTTGAACTATGGTGCTGGAGAAGACTCCTGCGAGTCCCTTGGACTGCAAGGCGATCAAACCGGTCAGTCCTAGAGGAGATCAATCCCGACTGCTCTTTAGAAGGCCAGATCCTGAAGCTAAAACTCAAATACTTTGGCCACCTAATGAGAAGGAAAGACTCACTGGAGAAAAGCCTAATGCTGGGAAAGATCGAGGGCAATAGAAGAAGGGGACGACAGAGAATGAGGTGGCTGGATGGAGTCACTGAAGCAGTAGGCGTGAGCTTAAATGGACTCCAGAAGATGGTAGAGGACAGGAAGGCCTGGAGGAACATTGTCCATAGGGTCGCGATGGGTCGGACACGACTTCGCAGCTAACAACAACAACAATGTAGTGCCAATACTTTGTTTCTCAAATAAAAGATTCTTTAAGGTAAACAATGCCTCGAAGTTCTTTTGTAGGGTTTCATCTGTCGGAACCATGACACTTGATGCAAGGCTTCTGGTAACATAGCTCAATATTGTCTTGATTTTTTTAGTTGCAGCATCCTGCTGCTTGCTCATGTTCTGTTGTAATCCATTAATATTCCTAGAATTGGATTACCCAATATTCCTCCTAAAGAAGTAAGTCATGCAGTCAGAATTCTTATGACCTGTAAAGTAGTAAAATATCTTAGCAACAATCATTCATGCCTTCATCACATTCTGCTTGGACCAAGATAACATGTCCTACTTGGAGCTGCTTTCAAAGAAACTTCAGCTGGTATAGACATGTGAAAGTAATTTCTTTTGAGGACTGATTACCTATATGAGTCAGGGGACAATGCAAAGTATTGGTTATCACCTATAAAAAAATTAAGCCTTTGGAAAAAAGTTATTTGATCCCCTGCTGATTTTGTATGCTTGCCCATTGATCAGTCTATAATTTTAATGGTAGTTTATTTTAACAGTGAGAGATAGAACAACAACAACAAAAATCCAGAAAAACGCATTTCAAAAAAGTTAGGGTTTAAGGTTGACTCAGCCTTCCATCCTTCCAAGGTCAGTAAAATGACTCATATTGTTGGGGGGCAATAGGCTGACCGCTTAGAGAGGGCTGTAAAGCACTGTAAACGATATATAACTCTATGTGCTTATTGCTATTGCTATCTATCTGTCTGTCTGTCTGTCTGTCTATCCATCATCTATTTGTCTATGGCATTCCAAAATCAAAAGCACTGGAAAATCGTATAAGTAATATTTCTGGTTCACAATTTTTAACTATGAAAAAGAATAAAAGATCCAGAATATTTTTTTCAGTAGGTGTTTCTAAAACTAAAAGAAATAAAATGTTAGTTCGACATTATGAATCTAATTTCCTATTTTTCTTTATATTTATACAATTCCACAGTTTGGTAATATCTCGTTAATTTTTAATGGTAGCCCTCAAAGCTAATTCCAGTAAAGTCTCTGGTAATAAGTGCAAACACATTCCATTTTGTCTTCACTGGAAGTTTCTAAACAACCCACATTATTGGTGGTCTTTGAGTTGTCCTAATAGAATTTAGCAATTATTTAGAACTTGAATCCACCCTATTCAAATAAGATCCTGTTTGAAATATGGTTACCTTATTAATTAATTGGCCAGGCTCCTATACCTTTTCTAGACCTATACCCACAGAAGCATAATTCCATTCGTAGAGCTCTTCTGGAATGAAGCTGCAGTCATGGGATTAGCTTCACCTGTTGAATTCTAAGCTATTGTGCAAGGGTTAAATGCACTAGATGCTAAACTAAGCCTTCCCTACACTGAACAGTCATAACCAACATTTCTCCACCACAATTAGCTAAGTTGCATCTCTTTTTAACAAATCATTAGACAGATAAGACAACTATCACTTTCACATCATTGACTTAACCCTGTAATTCTGGTTGTGTCCACACTGAGTCATTGTTTGCTTAAACCACAGTACATCAAATAACTGGCTGCATTAATATGTGTTAAGTCAAAACCAAGTATCACATTAAATCTTGTTGTTGTATGAGCCTATTTTGTGAATATATGATACTAAACTAGATTTCTTCAATCTGATGTTCTCCAGACGGGCTGGCCTAACTGTACAGTTAAGGGGAAAATGGAACACGTCTAAGAGGGCACCAATTGAAGAATACTCTTGGTTGAACTAGGGATGAACTTTGCTCAAAACCAACATGAAGAAGACAAGTCTCATGTTATAGAAAAGTAAGTCTTTCCTGCCCCAATAGACCAAGGTAAAGCTACCTGGTATAGATGCCAGATGAAGAATTAGGAGGAACAAAGGAGATGAGGACAGACACATAGTCGGTAGTCGAAATAATATTGACACACCTTCTCCACCCTGAAGATGGAATGAAATTCAATGGATGCATATTAAAAATTATTTCCAGCCCATTTTACAAGTCCACACGCTTCTCACACACATTCAGGATGAACCCAGCAGAAGGCACCAGGGTCACATCGGCTCTCCCTCACCACACCTACCCTTTCTCCAATTAGCTACATGCTGCAGGCATGGGCCAGCCTTTCCCAAACTAGTTGCAAAAGGAGAGTTGGCGGGTAGGAGTGGAGGTCTGAGGCATCTGGAGAGCACTAAGTTAAGGGCAGCAGAACTGTGGAAGGGTACCAACTCTACTGAAGCTCTAATACTTTGGCCACCTAATGGGAAGAGAGGACTCCGAGGAAAAGTCCCTGATGTTGGGAAAGATTGAAGGCAAAAGAAGGAGACGGAAGACCAGGATGAGATGGTTAGTGTCATCAACACAGTGGGCATGAGTTTGGGCAGACTCAGGGAGACTGTGTGGAACAACCTGCCTCCAGAAGTGGTGGGTGCTCCAACACTGGACGTTTTTAAGAAGAGACTGGACAACCTGTTTGTCTGAAATGGACCTCCAAGGTCCCTTGCAACTTTGTGGAGGAGAGAGGGCCCTTGCAACTTTGGGGAGGAGAGAGGCACGTTGCATGTTGTGGTCCATGGGGTGGCAGAGAGTTGGGCACGACTTAGCAACTGTACAACAACAACCAACTCTACACCAGCTTAACTTTGGAAAAGGGAAGCCTGCTCAACCCCACATTTCTTGCCCCTGGAGACAAAATGCTGGGGGAAAGGCGGACCCAGGCGGTGGTTCCCTCCTGCCTCATCCTCTTCAACCGGAGATGCCAGAAGCCTCAACCTGGCACGTGCCTCCTGCCAAGCAGCTTCCGATCCCTCCTTGATGCATCAGCTCCCGAGAGGAACTTCATTAAAAGTTAGGATTCCCGCCCGCCTCAACAGTTTTGCAAGATTTTATTTTGCTCCCGCCGCCCCGCCAGAGCCAACGAGGCTGGGGGAATACGGACCCCACACGATCAAGCTCGGGACGGCCGAGGGTTCCTTTTTTTTTTCTTTCCCCGGTCCGCGGAGCCCCAAGAGGCCCCGGTCCCGAAAGAGTTCGGGCGGACAGCTTCCCTCGCGAGTTCGCGCCCAGCGTCCGCCCCCCCCCCCACTCACCTGCGCTCGTTCCGCCGGCTGTCGACGCCTCTCCTCAGCCGAGGCAGCGCCTCAGAAACGCGGGACCCCGCAACCCTTCCGCCGCCAGGGAGGGCCGAGGCGGAGGGACTCGGAAGGCGCTTACGCCTCGCGCGCTGCTGGGGCGGGGTTTTACCTGGCCGGGAGTGAGTGAAACCTGCGAGGCGGCTCTCCTCCCTGGCGAAGGAATCCGCGCACTGGAAGAACGGTAGGGGGCACCCACCCACACACACACACTCCCCACCCTGTCCCCTATCGAGCTCGTCCCGGTCCCAAACTTGAGCCGGCTCTTAAACTGTCTTGGCCGTGGTCTCTAAGCACGGCAGGAGAGAGAGGGAGAGAGAGAAAGAGAGGGAGGGAGGGGGAGAGAGAGAGAGAGACAGAGAGAGAGAGGGAGAGGGAGGGAGGGAGAGAGAGAGACAGACAGACAGACAGAGAGAGAGGGAGAGGGAGGGAGGGGGAGAGAGAGACAGACAGACAGAGAGAGAGAGAGAGGGAGAGGGAGGGAGGGGGAGAGAGAGACAGACAGAGAGAGAGAGGGAGAGGGAGAGAGAGAGGGAGAGGGAGGGAGGGAGGGAGAAAGAGAGAGAGAGAGAGAGGAGCTGGCTGGCATTACAAGACAGTGGAATTTACTCAAAGCTAATAGCAAGGTTCAGACTAGCTCGGGGAGGTGGTCATTCCCCCAATTCTTTTTAGTTTTTTTCCTCCAGTAACTTCTGCCAAACCTGAACACGATTTGCCAGAAATGGGTCTAGTTAGACGTTGTACCCCATCCTTCGCCAGCCAAATGTATTTTTAGTGGCTTAGACCATTTAATCTGCTCTTGTTTAACGTGTTTTTCTGAGTCCCCCCCCCCATTTTCTAATTTAATGTTGATAACAAAATAGCAATATCGTGTAAAACATGACATAGAGGTAAGTCCCATAATAGTTCTTCAGTGAGAATTTAAACATACAGTATATGTACTAGTACACAGGAAAAAATGTAAGACAGAAAAGTTAAAAATTGTTTTATCTATGAAAAATAAAGGCATACTTTAGCAGCAGTGCAGTGTTATAATTGTTAATAAATTTAATTTTTCTTATGGGGCTTTCCCCTAATCTAAGGATTAATCCCAGAACACTTGGATTAAATTGTCAACAGCCTGCCACCTAGTGGAATATGGAGCGCTAGAAATTACAGGACACAAGCAGACTAATAAATGTTGAACAGGGTAGGCATGGTTCTGTATAGCACCTGCTCTTTAGGTATCTGTGTTGCTAATGTTCATATAGAAAATGCCTCTGCTTGAATTTTGGAGAGTGGTATATTTAATCTGAAAGACGTGGGTAGGCTTCAATCTGAAAGATGGTCTAATGGCTAAAGAACCAGTTAAGAAACCAGGAGACTGTGAGTTCTGGTGTCACCTTAGGCATGAAAGCCGGATGGATGATTTTGAGCCAGTCACCCTCAGCCCAACCTACCTCACAGGGTTGTTGTTGTTGTTGTGGGAAAACAGGATATATTATGCGTGTTCACCACCTTGAGTTATTTATAAACATAATAAAGGCCAGATTTTTTTTAACGGTCTCACACTTTCTAAATAATAATAATAAGTTGGAAGGGACCTTGGAGGTCATCTAGTCCAACACCCTGCTCAGGCAGGAAACCCTATACCACTTCAGGCAAATGGCTGTCTAGTCTCTTCTTAAAAACTTCCAGTGTTGGAGCATTCACCACTTCTGGAGACAGATTGTTCCACTGGTTAATTCCTCTGTCAGGAAGTTTCTCCTTAGTTCTAGGTTGCTTCTCTTTGGTTAGTTTCCATCCATTGCTTCTTGTCCTGCTTTCAGGTGCTTTGGAGAATAGCTTGACTCCCTCTTCTTTGTGGCAGCCCCTGAGCTATTGGAACACTGCTATCATGTCACCCCTCACCCTTCTCTTCGTTAAACTACACATACCCAATTCCAGCAACTGTTCCTGATATGTTTTAGCCTCCAGTCCCCCAATCATCTTTGTTGCTCTTCTCTGTACCCTTTCTAGAGTCTCAACATCTTTTTTACATTGTGGTGACCAAAACTGGATGCAGTATTCCAGGTGTGGCCTTACCAAAGCATTGTAAAGTGGTATTAGTACTTCACGTGATCTTGATTCTATCCCTCTGTTAATGCAGCCTAGCGCTGTGTTAGCTTTTTTGGCAGCTGCAGCACACTGCTGGCTCATATTGAAGTGATTGTCTACTAGGACTCTGAGATCCCTCTCACAGTTACTACTATTGAGCAAGGTACCACCTATACTATACCTGTGCATTTGATTTTTGACTTAACCTAAGATGAATTGGAGAAGTTCTAGGCAAGCCAATACTCAGTTACTTGCCTCTTAAGTTTACTCTAATATCGAAATCCCCAATCTTTATTAATACTCAGTTAAGCGAACAAGACTTTTACTCAGCTAATGTGAAAAAAACTTATATAAAAACTGACTTGTCAAGGTTGTGGCACTTGAGATATAGTCAGGAATAAGCAGTGTAAAAATATTTAATGTATCCGCTTAGCTGTTCCGTTCCTTTGTCAAACCAAAAGATTTCCATAGAAGACACCAAGAACACAGTGTTGAAAAGGCAAAAATACCAAAATTATCACTGCTGTTAAACACAGGCCACAAAAGAGTTTACTTAAATTTTATTTCTACTTAAACAGGTTTTGGATGATACATCATGCAGTCTGCGAGTGTATCCATACAGTTTTATAGATAGTATTTTAGAACCAAAATCCAAAGACTTAACTATAGAGAAGGAAGGGGAGATTTAGGTTTGCTGTTATAGAGCTAAATTCATTACAGCATCTTTTATGTGGAAATTTCCCCGGAGATTGTAACCATCAGAAAAAAGGATCCACATTTCATTTTTCCCTAAAACAAGCTATTGTACAGATACATAGGTCCCAGAGAATACACATTTGGAATACACACTACAAACTTTATAAACTAGACATGTATACTTCTACAAAATGCCTCAATCCCTATTCTTCCTTCACATCTTCCACTATTAAAAGAAGTTAAAAAAAATGACAGACACAATTATTTAGGTGTAAGACACAATCTTAGAAATAGTTTTGTATGGGTGCCTAAGAAGACAATTATCCTTTGTGTTCCTGGTTCAAAAAGGCATTATAGGAAACCATAACAAATTGCTTTCCAATAAGGCATCATCCCAAAATTCTGCTGTGTTCATATTCTTGCCTCAGACTATAAAGGCTTAGGGGACCAATTCATCACCAGTAAGCTACAGCTTATACTGCACCACCTGTTTTTCAACACAGCCTATGATGGGGGTAGAGACACCCAAAGAACCCACAAAAATTGCAGTAGTCCTTTGTGGAATAAACCTAATAAACAAGAAATATATTTGCTATATGAAAGATAAGCTTTGGGGCTGTGTTGTTTTTAATAAAGCATTTTCATTTATAAATGAGGTAACAAAATATGTTGTTTGCTCTTTTTTCATTCATTGACTAGGGCAGGGGTAGGCAACCTCGGCTCTTTTATGACTCATGGACTTCAACTCCCAGAATTCCTGAGTCAGCTATGCTGACTCAGGAATTCTGGGAGTTGAAGTCCATGAGTCATAAAAGAGCCGAGGTTGCCTACCCCTGGACTAGGGGATCAGATTTTAAAAAGCCAGTTTTTAGATATTAGTAGAGTTTACATTATTTTAAGCTAATTAATTCAGAATAATCCATTCTTAACTTAATTCAGCAAAATGTAATTTTAGCAAGTACGGTCAGAATCTTTCCATTCTCTCAGTGCCAGAAGGCTAAATTAAAAAGTTATCCCAAGGATGTACATAAATAAAAACTATGACTCTAAAGAAAGTATGATTGAAATTAGAAGCAAGCTTCACTTTCAGTCAGAAAATTTTATAAGTATGTAACATAGTTCTTGAGTTTTCAAGAATTAAACTCAAAACCTTCCTATCATTTAAAGAATGTCAGTCAAACTGTAACTGTAAAATAAGCAAAGGGGAAATGGACATTTTAAAGAGTAAATCACATCTCTGGCATTTTGGAAGCAATACAAACAAACTGTAAAATTAGTATCAAAAACTCAAAAGAATGGTTTAGAAATATCACACAAAACAATTCTAAAAGCAATGAGCCAGTGACATGATAAATGTGTGTGGATCATTTTCAAAATACATTCCTAACCATTGCAATATACTGTGTCTTTGTGTCCCACTTCAGAATTCAATCTGCCATCGTTGACCAAAGTGAAAAAATTAGTTCTGAGGCCTCAGTCAGAGACTTAAGTTAGAAGAACTGACTGGCTGATCAGCAACTAACAGTTCTGGGGCATCAAAGCTAACTTTTCCTTACATCCTAATATAAGCACCCTATTAACCTCACAATTTTTAATTTGAAAAGTGCTTAATGTCAAACTATAGTATCTAGTTCTCATTCCTATCAGTGGGGATTGATCAGGGATAGTGCTTGCATTCACAGTATCAAAACATCTTAAGCCATATTATTTAAATGCACAAAAAGGGGTCATTTAAAATTATATTTTAAAACTAAACATGTGCGTTCTAAGAGCTCATTTGCCTATGAAAATAGTTATAGTGAGATTGCTTGAAACATCATGTTACACGTTCTAGTTGGAATATTTAGAATGTATCTTACTGGGATGTCCTGACTGGGATTTCTTAAAATATTGTTCCAGGTTTTTCTTTTTTACTAACTGGGAGCTCTATGTGCATATGCATGTAAACTTCTTGTGTGCGCATGTATCTTGGTGTTCAACAATTTACAACTAAAAAGATGGCCTTATTAATCCCAGAAAAAGGAATGTATATGGCAAATTCACACTTCAAGTGGTGGACAGTGTACATACATGTGTAATATTTAAAAACACAAACATTTACAAAAAAATAACAAAATAAACCCAAAATAAGATCTTTCACTAAACACGTCACAAAAGTTTCTCCCTTCCCTCATAATTAGTGCAATCCTTAATAAATTAAATAAGACCAATCAATCCTCGCTACTGTTGAGAATACCTAACCTATGTTGTGATAAAATATCTGATAACCATCTTTCTAAAGTCTTTATAGCAGAATAGCTTTTTAGGCAAAAGTATTCCCTCCCCAAAAAAATTAGCAGCCCCCAAATTACTGTTAATTTTAGTGAAAGCCACAGCTACAGAATGGAATAAATGTAAATTGAAATTCAGTCATTTTGAACCTCATAATTTTTTGAGATAGCACATGTTCATATGCATGATTTTCAACGTATATATGAAGCATATGCAAAATAAATACAACTGGCACATTAAACTACAGATGTAACACTTGTTTATCTACCTGTTCTATGGTTATCCATGTCTTCCACTTAAAATACAATTTAATACCTCATGTCTGTCATTAAGTAAGAATACAATGAGAGTGTACTACACCATTCTCTTGGGCAGACTGCCCTAAGGTTCAGTACTAGCATCTAATGCTATAAATGCTCAGGATTTTGATAAGATTATTTCAATCATTCTTTTTTTTTTTGCTCTGCACTCTAAACATGCATACCTATCCCTAGTCAATCTTTTGGGGGAAAAATTATATTAGAGCAGAATTTTCCCCACATATCTGACTTGTACTGTGATCTCTGAAAATCAAGGAGAGATTAAGTTTTCACCTGCTGTTCCAAATTTTCTTTTAATATTCATATTCCTCAAAACCATTGCTTCTGCATAATCAATTGAAGATCCAACCAATGTAAGGGACATTATAGGTCAAATCCTAAACTTTGAGGTTATTATGTACCCACATGATCATCAGATTTTAAGACTAAAACTATGCTAACCATGTTCTTTTTCATCCTCCTATATCTCTACTGTTATCTGATCTCTACCAAGCAAATGTACTCATAATTTAGCTTTTCCTTCCTACCCTTAAAAAAAATATCAACATTTCACCAGGGTAATAAAAATGCATTATTTGAGGTACTTTATTTTTCTGAAAGCAGATTGGAGAGGGGAGGCTATTTTTAAACTATATAGCTGCACCCTGTCAGTTTCCAAAAATATAAAATGATACACATATTAAACAGAAAATCAAAAATTCGTGAGGGAATCCAATTATCTGGTTTGTTGCTATGGTTGTTCGATGGCTAATTCTTGGATGTCACAGTTTTACTGATGCACCAGAGTACTTAAAACAGAACAAAACAGCATCAGTGCAAGCACAGGATCTTCCACAGAAGTGGCACAGAGGGGTAAAAGGCAGTCAGTTAATGACAGGTTGAGGAGGAGACTCGGTGTATTATTACCCTAGGATAACGTGTTAGATACACTGTACAAGGTTTGGAAAGAAAAAAGTGCATTGGACACACTTCTGTACACATGGGGATTGGGCAAAGCTGAAACATTTGAAACCGGTGCATTGCCGATGGCTCTAGAACATGTACAACGAACAGAAATATAGTTTCAGTTCTCTGTAAAAAAAGTAGTAGTGAATTGATGATAGCCTTCCACATGCCAAGTACCATCTGGTCAGCCTGAAAAAACAACAACAGACAAAAATAAAATGTGTTAGTACACATCACATTTTCAGGAGCAGAATAACTTTTGGAGCATTAATTTATTTGCAGAAAACATATAATCATCATATGGAGAGAACCAGTTTGGTATACTGGTGAAGGCACCAGGCTAGAAACCAGGAGACTGTGAGTTCTAGTCCTTCCTCTTTAGCCATGAAAGCCAGTTGGGTGACCTTGGGCCACTCATTCTCTCTCATCCCAACTCAACTCACAGGGTTGTTGTGGGGAAAATAGGAGGAAGGAATGTTAAGTATGTTCACTGCTTTGAGTTATTTATAAAAAATAATAAAGGCAGGATTGTTTTTTTAAAAAAATCCAAATAAATGTCGTGCTGCAGAACAGAAACCGTCATCCAGGTTCAGATTGGTGAGGGAGGAAAACATGCTTTGGAAATTGTTTTGTGTGTTTTTATTTGTAAAACACTTCTAAGATCTACAAATCAATCCAAAGAGTTTTCCATTTTTTTCTTACAAAATTAACTCAAAATCTGATAATCCAACAGTAATCCAGCCATGAACCAAGACTTGAAATGCAACATGAGAATATATTGTTATATTGAACAAAAAGCTCAATCAAATGTATGGCAGAACGAGTCAAGTTTTCGGGAATAGCTGAAGGGGAGAATACTAGAAGTTGCACCAAGCAGTGGTTTTGGGACTACTGCAGAGAGGAGTTGTCTGTTCTGTGTAGCTATCAATCAGGTGCCCCCCAAAATGAGGCAAATGTTCCTTAAGATCAGAAGAGGGGAGACAACAGTTCTAAGCGTGTGTTTGACCTAAACTGTCCCAAGCTTTATAAAAACAATTATTTACATTTTGGATTGCACTCAAATTGGCTACTTATATCAGGATACTAAGTACTAAAATAAGGACATTGAGTTAGAACTGGCAAAAACTAAATTCAGATTCATCCTCAGTCTGCTATTCAATGGATTGTCTTGGAAAAGTAATTGTATTTCAATTTCTTAGTTACTTAATTACTTTTTATTAGTTGCCTGGGAAAATGTGAATAAAGACGGAATAGCTACCATTGGTTTTCCCTGGTTATTCAAGCATGCTTTGCAGCACTCTTTTCACAGAATGGCAGATCTTCCAAAAACTGCAGTGAAATTACTAAACTTCTTAATTTTTCCTCCCGGAACACGTTTGTCCTTACACCTTGCCACTACACTGATACCATCAACAGAATAAATTCTGAATTACAGTAAATGTATAGGTGATCATTTAGCAACCAGAATTTGGGACCTGCAACTGAGTCGTTAAAAAAGTAGTTGCTAAGTGAAAACACAACTGTGCTTACAATCTTACTTTAGATTTTTTGTTCTTTACAGAGCTGCAAAGGTCATAACTGCAAACATTGGTTGTAAAGTTACTTTTTTATCACCATTGTAACTGCAAATGGTCTCCTAAATGAGAACGGCACTAAACAAGGATTATCTGTAATTAACCTCTTGCTATAAGGTCAATACTTGAAAAAAACATTCAGAGAAATCTTTCGCAGTGCAGATCAGCAATGTAAGGACATTGCTAATAATGTTACACAATAGATTTTTTGGGGACAATGCTGAACATAGTGGCTACTTCTGAAATAATATACTTGGATAAATGGATTACTAAGGAGAGTGTTGTTCCAGCACAACATACTGTTCCACCTTTTTTTTTTAAGTGGCAGAAGAAGGACACAAACATTCCAGCATTTCATTGAAAGGGTGGAAGAAACTATGCTATTAAAATGGCAGGTCATGGTCACTATCCTACTGGTAAATGTAGCCATCACAAAACAGTGGCACATTCTTGATTCATGCAACATGCATTTTGGTTTAACGTACTAAAGTTTCTTTCCATTAGGAACAAAATAGGTTGTTCTCCTATGTTTCTGAAATATCTATAGGAACTGTTTTAGCCTCAGAATCAGAAGCTGTTCACTGATTCAGGTGAATAAAGGGAACCATAGGTACAACAATTGTAGCATTGCCCATTAATGTAGTTAAAACAACAAAATTGGTTTAATGCTTTAGAGCAGGGGTGGGGAACAATGGCCCTTTTATGACTTGTAGAAATCAACTCCCAGAATTCCTGAGCCAGCCATGCTGGCTCAGGAATTCTGGGAGTTGGTATCCACAAGTCGTAAATGGGTCTTACTTCCCCATCTCTGGTTTAGAGAGATAGGGATGTCTACTTGGGCATAGAATACATACAAACAAACATATTCTAGTTCAAGTTAAGTTATTTGCAAGCCTTATGCTGTGCAGGCTGGTCTTCAATCTGGCTGTTCTTATCTTAGCAAGTCCCTCTTCAAGAACTCCAGGGTTGGTGAACAGCAGTTTCCTATTATGAATGAACTACAAAACCTTTCTGAACTTGTATCTGTAGACTGTGATGTTTGTACAGTACAGTAACTTATGAATGGCCATGAGCTTACCTGTTATTTACTTCATATTTTGGTAATATGCACCACCTCCACGAACGGCATGAATGGCTGTGGGAGAAGATGCTGGATAATGACCAGGGCGAATAGGCTTGGCTGCAAAGAGAAAAAAGCAAAGTCGAGGAAAAATTTTGTTTTAAGCCAAGGAATGGACTACTCCCTTTTGAAATAATCATAACCCCCATTTTTCCCTCTATGGCAGGGGTCCCATAACCTATGGTCCATGGCCCATTGGCCACCAGGCTGACAAACGGGGCTGCCAGCGCCATGAGAGTTGCGCGGCCCATTCACGCATGCATGTGGGGCTAGCAGTGGTGGCGACTAGCACCTGCGTGCATGCACAAATGGAGGCTGCTAGCCCCATACGGGTGCACGCAGCCCCGTTTGCGTGCGGCCTTGTTTGCGTGCACATGCAAATTTCACAGCTGCTCCCTTTCCCTCCGGGCTGCCAGCATGAAAATGTTGGTGACCTCTGCTCTATGGGAAGCCTAAAGTGTTAATACAAAAAAAATATCTCTAACAATAATATACAATTCATAAATTCCTTTCCATTGCAAAATACAATAGATTCCTTTGTTTTTGTTCTCAAATTGACTTTGCCTTTTTATCTGCCTTCAAAAGTTTGGTGTTCCCATCTCTTGGCTTCTGGAGCAGGAGGAATTAGAAATTACTTTAAAATCAATTATTTCTCTCATAAGTATTTTAACATTCAGTTATACGAATTCCCCTCTACCACTTCAAGTACTATAGCAAAATTACACGTGTAATAACCAATAGTGTAAATTAAGCTTTTGACTTAAATATTAATATCATCAAGGTGACAGAACACAGTAAGTGAGTAGATGGTAGGAATAATCAAGTCCAAGTATCCACAGAAACTGCTTGGTTAGATGTAGCTAAACGAATTAGGTGAAATTAGATGAAAACTGTATTTTGGGCTCGGGGTAAGGGCAGAGGTATTAAAGGTGTTGTGTTTGGTGGTTAATGCTCCAATAAGAGTATGAATGAGAAATAATGGGTATGTTTGTCTATGAATAAAAAACTAAAATATCTAGTGAAGTGAGGTCTTCTGTTGCTTTTTTATTTATAAAGTGAAGATTGACAATTAGTTGAGGGTCATGCAAAGCATTAGACTATAATCCTTCACAATAAGTGAGACTGAGAACCAAACACCTCTCTATCGCGTAAAGCAGCCACATCTTTCCGCAAGTCTCACTAAGCTGCTTCAAAAAATTGTTGCATTTATGTACAGTGGTAGGGACACGGTGGCTCAGTGGGTTAGGACGCTGAGCTTGTCGATCAGAAGGTCGGCAGTT
The DNA here is from genome assembly GCF_947247035.1 of Vipera ursinii. Taxonomy (NCBI): domain Eukaryota; kingdom Metazoa; phylum Chordata; class Lepidosauria; order Squamata; family Viperidae; genus Vipera; species Vipera ursinii. The sequence continues at coordinate 143,954,214 of NC_139512.1, read as the reverse complement.
TGGCGGGTCGAATCCCAAGTGCCGCGTAACAGAGTGAGCGCCTGTTACTCGTCCCAGCTTCTGCCAACCTAGCAGTTCGAAAGCACGTAAAAAATGCAAGTAGAAAAATAGGGACCGCTACGGTGGGAAGGTAACAGCGTTCCGTGCGCCTTTGGTGTCTAGTCATGCCAGCCACATGACCACGGAGACGTCCTCGGACAAGCGCTGGCTCTTCGGCTTTGAAACGGAGATGAGCACCGGCCCCTAGAGTCGGAAACGATTAGCACGCATGTGCGGGGGAACCTTTACCTTTACCTTACAGTGGTATCTCAGTACTCATCATTAATTGGTTCCAGGAGGCACGACGAGTACCAAAAATAAGGAATACCAAACAATTTTTCCCCACAAGGAATAATGTAGTGAGTCACAAAGCAGCTGACAACAAAAAGTTCTAGCTTGTGTGTTGAGTAGCAAACAATGAGTACAGGGACAAACGTTTTGCATCAAAATGCACTGAGTACTAAGCAAAACAACCGAGCACATAGTACTTTGCAATGTGACGATGCTACTTTGTACTCAACTGCTTTGAAGCTCATCAAATTTGGTTCAAGTTAATATATGCAAAGTAATAAGACTCCTGAAGTCACAGTTCAGGAATGCTCTTCTAAAACCCATAGCCATTTATACCTAAAAACAGAAATACTTTCTGCAGGAAAAATCTATGAACCCATGGTATTTGCTGAATTTATTGTGAGATTAAAGAGTATTTTATAAGTAGTCCTGGGGTCTCACAGCCATTTGTTTAGTGACTGTTCGAAGTTACAGCGGCACTGAAAAAAGTGACATAACCATTTACAATTGCTGCGGCATCCCCATGGTCACATGAACAAAATTTGGGCACTCGGCAACCGGCGTGCATTTATAGTGGTTGCCGCATCCTATACAGACACGTGATCATCACCTGTGCCCTTTTCAGACAGCTTCTGACAAGCAAAGTCAATGGGGGAGCTGAATTTGCTTAACGACCATTTGATTCACTTAACAACTACGACGATTCATTTAACAACCATGGCAAAAAGTGTAAAATCAGACATGAAACATTTAATAACGGCCTTGCTTATCATCCAAAATTCTGGCCGCAACTGTGGTAAGTCAAGGACTGTCTGCGTTAGGGAGCAGAATCCGTACCAATTTGAGCAGAGTGCGCTCGTCTTGCCATGTTCTTGGCTCTCACAGCCTCCTTGATGCGGTCCACTTCTTGCTGGTACCGTTTCCGATCCCGCATGGCGTTCTCCTTGGCCTCCTTCAGAGCACTTTCCAAGGCCTTCACTCTTTCTGCTGTGGCTCGAAGTCGTTTTTCCAGCTTTGGGAGTTCACAGCGAAGATCCGCGTTGTCACGTACCAACTACAAAAGATGGGAAAACTCATCGTTTGTTTGTTTGTTTTTTACAATATCACACACGTAAATTTTTTATAATATCGTACACATAAGAACCTAAAAAAAATACTTATTATTTTCCATAAATAATATTTTAAAAGATGCAGAGCCAGTTTGGATGGTGTTTCCCGGGGAAATGTTTCAAATGAATGTACATTTTGCAGTTTACCTCGGTTTTAGAAAAGGGCATTGGGAAACACAGCCATGTGAACCGTACTGATCAACTTGTATATAAAAGCCTATGAAAAATTAATGTCAGTCCTCCCTTTGTACTATTTTTAGTACTGTCTTGATTTTACTTGTGAACAGTTTTATTCAGCACTGTAATTTCAACAGAACACAAAGAAGAGGAAAAGAAAAGAAAGATGGGATAGAGAGAGGAAAAAAAACTAATTTAAACATTGCAACCTACATATGAGGCTTCCATTAAGACAAAAGGAGCAGTGATATTTGGGCCAATAAATTGCTGCATAATAAGGAAAAGCAGAACTTCTAGGTAAGTCTAGACCAGGGCTTTTCAACCTTTTCACCCATTGTACCACTTTTAGCATATGGCAACATCTGAGTATCACCGGTCACCTAGCAAGGTGTCAAAAACTTGATGACACCCCCCCCCCCGCAAAAAAAGGGAAAAAGTGATGAAGTACAGGTAGTCCTCAACTTACAACAGTTCGCTTAGTGACTGTTCGAAGTTACAATGGCACTGAAAAAAGTGCCCCCCAAGCCACAGCCAAGCAAGACACCTGCCTGCCTGCCCGGTGGCACTCTTCCTCCTATCCAAGGTTTTCATTGTTGTGAGCATTTCTGTTGAGGATTGGCAGTGGAGGTGGGGTGCGGGGTGCTTGGTTTTTATATTCCCCCCTCTGCTGGGTGGTTGCAGCAGGTTTTAGTCACTTCACATGACCCTGGGACACTGTGACCGTCATAAATATGAATCAGTTGCCAAGCATCTGAATGTAAATCACAAGACCCTGGAGATGCTGCAGCATTCCAGCTGATTGGTGCTTCTTCTGGGCTCAGCAGAAGCTCCAGGATCAGTGCCAAGCTCCAGCTGGAGCCCTGACAGCCCTGAAGAAGCACTGATCCTGGTGCTTCCACAGAGCCCTGACAGCCCTGCAGCTCCAGCCGTCTCTCGCTCAGGCTTGTGCGGTGCTGCCACCGGTTCAGCTCATTCCCCTCCCCCGCTACCACTTTTCTAGGATGGTCACGTACCACCTGCCAGGTGACAATGTGCCTTTGCAGCTTGGCAGTCTGGCTGAAGGAGGGGGGAAGAGAGGAATCAGACCACACAAAGTGGTGGGCCAGCGCATGCACGCAGCTCCACTCACGCAAGAGAGAAGCCTTTGGGATGGAGTTTCGCACTCCTTCAGGCTTCTCCGTGCCAAAAGCTTTTGCAAAGGGACAGAAGGCAATGGAGGAGAGAAGCCTTTGGGGGTACAGTCTCGTTCTCCTTCAAGTTCACTGAGGCTTGCCTGACACTCCAAAAGTGGATCGGGTGTCCTGCAAAGGCAGCTTCGAGTCAGCGAAGCTGAGCAGGACGCACAGGTGGCTTGGTAGCCAAGATGAGGGGGAAGAGGGGAACTGGGCTGTGTGAATGGTGGGGCAGTGAGTAGGGGTGCATGCGCACTTCCACTCACACAACAGAAACGAGAAGCCTTTGGGGCGCCGCTCACACAAGTGGAGCTGCACGTGCACACATGCGTGTACAGTGGCCCGCCTTTCGTGCGGCCCACTTCTGAAAAGGCCCTGGTCCACAGATCCCTGGTCTAGACTACAGTTCCTAGAGTTCTTTGCCACTGGCTGTGCTTCCAGGGATAATGGGAGATCATCTCTGAAACTTCAGGAAAGCTCAAATTTGATAGCTCCATTGTGCATACTCATTATCAGGCCTACGGTAAACGAATTTCAAATTTTCTGCTTACCACTCAAACTTCCACCACACAGAACATTTTTGGCAATCTTTATGCATTGGATGTAACACAAACACTGTAAATCAGTGACGCAAGCTAACCAGCACCCTGCTTTTCACATTGACCATTGTTCATTAGTACATGCCCCATCAAATCACCCAAATTCTTAAAGACTGAAAGGGAACAAGGAGTTTGGGGCTCTCCAGATGTTGCTAACATTCAATTCTCAAAAGCCTCAGCTAACATGATTGTCAGGGATGCTGAGAAGTACCAGATTCTAGTTAATTTTGATATTAATTGTCAGGCACATTGCTCCATTTGTCTGTATTCTCCAAGGTGGAAACTCTTGTAAAAATCCAATTTGAATTAAAAGAAAGTTGAAAGTCTCTGTTGTAAAACTGAGGATTCAACATAACATGCAACTAGCATTTTTTTTTTCTTATCAGATTTCCAATAGCCTCCTTTTGGCTCAGCTGGCAAGGCTCCTATAAACGGATTGAAAATCCGTTTTTATTTTAAACAAGTGTGCTCAAATGTCTCCTGGAAAGAGCTGTGAGTATCTCAACTGCTGTGAGACTACGTCACATAATTATTTAAGGTTTGTTTTTCTCTTCTCCTTATTCTACAGCTGTTGAATTTAAACAAATTAGGAAAACCACAAGATAGCAATGACCTACATAATGATAATCTTACCTGTTTGTGAACTTTTGTAAGTTGTTCCAGGTTGTTTTCCAAGAAGGAAATTTTCTGCTTCTGGGCAGCACTTCCACCTCCATCATCACTGTCCAGTTCAACACTCTATGTAAAGCAAACAAATTACAATGCAGAAATTAAACGATGGTTCAGAACAGCAACAAAAAACTTACCTTGCATAAAAATACATTACAGCCTATGAAATTTAAGCTTGGAATAATGCTAAGCATGAAGCATTCAACTGGAAATCTTGTTCTTAGATTTCTGAATATAATTTACATTGATGCTGTTATAATGTACATGGTTCAAGACAACAGGGAAATCTTGTAAGAAAGGTTACACAGTCCCAAGTTAATTCTTTAAAATGATTCTATGTATCTACATACTTTTATTCCTTAACCTTTAACTGAATGAACCAATGCAGCAGTTTTTAAACCAAGGTATCTCAAATGGGCTAACTTAAAGAAAAGGTCCAAAATCCTGGACCCATAACTCCCCTAGTATGGAAATTTAGCTAATTTTATAAAACATTTTATGACATAAAAATAATCATAAAACAGTTCCATCCTTCCGAGGTAGGTAAAATGAGGACCCAGATTGTTGGGGGCAATTAAGCTGACTTTGTAATAATGCCGCTTGGGGTGTGTGTGAAAGCCCTAATAAGCAGGCATATACATAGAATGAAGGCTATTGCTAAGCACATTGATTTGTGCTTCTTAGATTGTAAGCCGCCCTGAGTCTTCGGAGAAGGGCGGGATATAAATGGGATTTTAAAAAATGTTGTAAGACATTTCTTGGGCTGATTTTTGACTGCTATGTAGTTCAACATGGGCCATTTTCAAGGCAAATGCTTCTTTGGACACATCCCAATTTTAACAGTGAAGGCAGTAAATCAGAAGTCCTGTCATTGTAAAAGACATTGAGGACTCTGGTAAGGAAATTTCTCTGAAACGGTGGTCACAGGTTGCCTAGTAATTTTTAAACTTTTCATACGTATCAGTCCTCATCTGTTTTCTATACTAACAGAATTCTTAACTAAATAAGAGTACTTGCAGAGACGTGAGGAGAGATTTGGGGAGTTACAGTTAAGGTCAAATAAGTAGAAATTATGAAATGCTTCCAGACTAATGCAATAATTAAACACCAGACTGGCAAAACAATGGCTAGTTTTTAAAAAATATTTATTGAAATAATGCTTTTAACTTCTTCCAAATGTTCCTCAAGCAAAAGTTTTCACATTCTGAAATAATTGGTATCTATTCCTCAGTCATAAAAGTTTATCTTTTTTAAAGGAAAGTTTAAAAGATAGTGAAAAGCATTGTAAATAAATTTGGAACAAAGTGGAAATGTTCATGCAAAGACTATTTTATAATGAAAATAGTAAGATTTTTTTAAAAAAAAAATTAAATTGGTCTCACTTCATGACCTTAATACTAAATTGATCTCACTTCATGACCTTAATACTTCATGAAGTATTAAGAGATTTTAATACTGTATTACAATATGAGCCACTTTTTCTTTAATCTTTCTTGCTCCACTCTTTCATAACTATAGGAACTATGGTCCAAAATACAGCCACAAGTTATACTAGTTTACCCAATAGTATGAAGTCAAAATAAAAATTATTTTATTCTATTCTATTATTCTAAATTAGACTTCATCCTCTGAATTAATTTTAGCTTCTTCAGTGGAAGCAAAAACATAATTTTTTTCAAAGTCATCACAATTTCCCATGAAATACATCTTTAATATTTTTATTATTTTCATCTTGGTATCAATATATTTTTAAAAGTACAGTGTGCCTGGATTTAGACTGCCTTTAATGAATAAATGAATCACAATGATACGCCTATGTGTAAAGTTAGTATTATATACTCATTCTAGTCATGTTTATAATTCAGGCTTTTGGAATTATTTGGTAATGATATTTAGTCTATCTGTGCATGCAATTCTCAGATATTCAAAAGCAAGCAAAATATATTAAGCAATTATACTTCAACAGAGCACCACATAGTTTAACAAATATTTTCACCAAAGCAAAATGACTTTTTTAGCATAATTCAAATCTTTCAGCCAAAGCTTTTATCTTACTTTTTTTACTCTGGTGGTGAGGTCTTGAACAAAGAGTTTACGTAAGTTGTGAAGAGTTTGAAGTTCTCGAGCCTATAAACAGACATATACATAAATTTGGGGGAAAAAATCAGAGCCCTCCACAGAATCTTAGCATTTCTTCAGAATGATGTAATGATTGTGGCAATTTCTGCCCCTTGTGTGTATCTGTGAAATGTCACAATGTATGTTCAAGAGTAGTGGAGATTGCATCACAAAGCATGATGCTATTTTTTCCCCATTTGACTCCCACTCTGGACACCACTACTTAATACAAACTACTTTAAACAGAAACACAAAGTTATCCAAGCACACCAATAATAGTACTTTAACTACAGATAAATCATAGTGTACTACAAGTCCCCTGCAGAAACAATTTAGTCTAGTGGTTAAGACATCAGGCTAGAAAGTGGGAGACAGTGAGTTCAAGTCCTGCTTTAGCATGGAAGCCAGCTGGGTGACTTTAGGCCTGTCACACACTCTAGCCCAACTCACCTCACAGGCCTGTTGTTGTGAAGAAGATAGGAGGAGAAGGAAGGTGTATTAGACATGTTCTCCATCGTGAGTTATCTGTGCTATCAGAGCAGCCAAAGTGAAGCAAAAAAGTGGTTGTCTCTCAATTGGTTAACAGTTAACTGTGAACAACTGCAAACAATTGACAAATTCACAGATTTTCACAGATAATTGTTCACAGATATCTATTAACCAATTATAACCATTTTTAATGATTATTGAGGGACAACCATTTTTTAAAGTTTTTAATATATTAATTGCTCTTTCCTGCACACCGTATAGCATACATAAATATTTTAATTGCTTTCTAGGAGATGACAAGGATGAGGACTATCTGGATTTTGGTGGTTACGGATTATTTTACAGGGATGGGATGGCAATGGAGAACTGTTTCCTTGCCACCTCTTCACCTCTGGAACTCCTAATCCCCATAGGCAACTGAGGAAGATACCACAATCTGTGATTATCAGAATCAGCTGAGGGATTTAACAGAACAGACCCCCCCCCATTTCTCTTCAGCAACAGCTTCTCCAAGGCCTTCCTCACATGGGTTCTCCAAGGGGTTCAATAGGCAATCCTGCAAATACCTTAGTAAAAAAAAGCCATATAGGGTGTTCTAAGACAAACCTAGCACCCTGAAGTATATTTAGCACTGCAGGGCCTACAAATTATGTATAATTTGATTTTAGTGACTAGTGCATGTCAACCAATGGGTTGTTGAATTTTGTACCGTCTGTAGCAAGCCGAATCAGTTCTTAAGTTATGAGATACAAACAAAGTAGAGGAAACATGCAAAAAGTGAATGTCCCCGCCATGCCAGGATCATCTATCAGAATGACTGGCAATGGGTATTTTTGACACAATCCCCTCCTCCCTCAAATTATAGTATCTTTTTTGGAAAGTTATTTCAGAAATATAACTATGATTTATTTAATACATACCACAGTTTCTTCCAGTCCCTTAAGATCCTCCCTTGCTTGTTCCCTCTTATCATTAAGCAATCTAGATAAAAAACAAACAATGGCACAACTCAGAAAATACAAATATATCATTGAGAGTCCCAAAAGTGCAAAACCTGAAGCAAGATCACCGTCTAGTGTCTAAAGCATGGGCGTACAACCTTTTGGCTTACCTGGGCCACACTGAGTGAAGAGGAATTGTTTTGGGCTACATATAAAATATATAATAAAATGTATATAAATCACATAATAATGCTAAAAGTTCATAATTACCAGCTGTCCATAGCTGCATGCGGCCCATGAGTTGTGGGTTGTACACACTTGATCTAAAGGATTTTTTAACACTGTAACCAATCAAACCTGACTGCTCTTTAGAAGGCCAGATCCTGAAGCTAAAACTCAAATACTTTGGCCATCTAATGAGAAGGAAGGACTCACTGAAGAAGAGCCTAATGCTGGGAAAGATTGAGGGCAATAGAAGAATGGAACGACAGAGAATGAGGTGGCTGGATGGAGTCACTGAAGCAGTAGGTGTGAGCTTAAATGGACTCCAGAAGATGGTAGAGGACAGGAAGGCCTGGAGGAACGTTGTCCATGGGGTTGCGATGGGTCGGACACGACTTCGCAGCTAACAACAACAACAAACCATTTTGACAAATTCGTCCAGTGCTTCATGATCATAGGAAATTCATGGATGAACTCAGTTTACAATGTAACCAGAAAACTCAAGAAATAAAAATATATCTGATATTAGCTTGCACAAATTTTAACAGGAAACAAAACTTATCTTAAGAGGTACATCTTGCTTATATTCACACTCAATTAAAAAGAAAATTACTTTTTAGCAATCCTCCGCATATGTACTGCCACATCATGTAAGGCAGATAATATAAATCAAATCCAGTTTTGTCCAATTTTCACAGAATTAGATATGTAAAATAACGGAATAACAGAACACAAGATTTCTTTTGTTCCTTCTTTAAGGCTTATATGCCATATAGTTTCCTATATTTTTGGAGACAGGAACATTTCTATCTTTCAAGACAATATGTCAAGTACAGATTTCTGTGATTTTCTTAGGCAAAAATATTTCATGGTCCTGCAGCTATTTAGGGAAGTAATTCTTTATTTGGGTGGGAGCAATGAAGACTAGGATCCAAATGAGAAAAGTACTATTTTCCTTTATGAATAGCATGTTGATTTCTCAAATGGAGAGGTCACCCCTGAACATCATTTTGGCACAATGCAAAATCCAAGATCTAATTTGTTCAACCTACATACAGAATATTGAGGGAGGATGGATTGGAAGACAAGCCTGGATCTAAAAGGAGGATAAAATATCAATAATCTCCACTATGCTGACGACTCACTTCTGAGAGCTGAAAATACAAACGATCTGGAAGTAATGAAAGTTGAGAAGTACAAGAAGAAGAAAGGGCTTAAGTTTAAATATAAAGAAAACCAAAGTAATAACAACAGGGACAGCAACCAGACATGAAACTGACAGTGAAAATAACTGAAGTGGTCGACAGGCTCTGATGTTTAGGATTGACCATGAACAGTAAAGGAACCAGCAGTCAAGAATTACAACATAGATTAGCACCTGGTAATGAAGACCTTGCAAAAGATATTCAGATGCCATGATGCAGCCATGAGATCAGAATTGTGCAAGCAATGACTTTTATCTGTTAACACTACTTATGGAAGCAAAAGTCAGAACATGAAGCAGCAGGATAGATAAAGAGTACTGACTTTAGAAATTTGCTGTTGCAGAAGAGTCCTGAGAATACCATGGATACCAAGAAAATGAACAAATCATGTGAGGCACAAATAACCAGCCTCACATTATCATATTTTGGACACGTTATGCAAAGGCCTCGGATCTTGGGAACTACATAATGTTGGGAAAATGGAAGGAAAAAAAGAAGACAATTAAGCCCAACATTTCTGTGGTTAAGCAAGATGTTTCTTAAGTGAGTTGCACCTCATTTTATGGCCTTATTTTGCCACAGTTGTTAAGTGAATCATTGCAGTTAAACCAATCATGCAGTTGTTGCCAATCTGGCTTCCCCCATTGGCTTTGCTTGTTGGAAGCCAGCTGGGAAGGTTACAAATGGTGATGACATGATCCCAGGACAGTGCAACTTTCGTAAGTACATGCCAGTTGCCAAGCCCTTGAATTTTGATGGGGATGCTGAAATGGTTGTACGTAAGTGTGAAAGTCATAAGTCATTTTTCTCAGTGCCATTGTAACTTTGAACTGTTACTAAACCAATAGTTGTTAAGTTGAGGACTATTTGTACTATGTTAAGATAGCAACACTTTGAGGTCTGAAAGACGATTTCTAAGAGTTTCGAGTTTAATTTGAATCTCCAAGATGGTAAATCTATACGTTAAAATTAATAGTTAAAATTAAATTCCTGCTCCAATGAACTTCCAGACTTGACCCTGGGGTACTAATAAAATCCTGACATATTTAAAATCCTGTACCCATATTTTTAGAAGCATGTATAAAACGTCTCTCTTCGCCTTATTGGCTTAAGACCTGCTGAGATTCTTTTAGGCAGTTTAAAATATTAAGGCTTCAGTAGATTATGACTAACCAGCTGCAGGTGCCATCTTTGTAAGGATTGCTAAGTGGATATATACTTACTGTTTACACTTACATTGGGCCACTCAATTAAGATCAGATGTTTTAACAACACTCCTGTCCTTGCAAGTATTAAGAACTATCCATAAAATTGCAATGGGTTGGGATAGGTATAATCAAGACCATGGTCTTATAGATCTGTTAATTCTTTTCCATTCTAGATCCTGCAAATGTTGAGAAATGCTAATTCTTCTAAGTTATAGCACTAGATATGCTAATAGAGTCTCACAGAGATCACCTTCTAATAACATCTGGATATCCAAAGATTTCTGTCCTTGGCCAGGATGGCATCCTGCACATATGCGGATGATACCCAGCTTTTCATCTCCACCCCGAACCAACCCAGTGATGCCCTCAACGTGATGTCCCGGTGCCTGGAAGCGGTACGAATCTGGATGGGAAAGAACAGGCTCCAGCTCAACCCGGCCAAGACCGAGTGGCTTTATGTATCGGCATCTCGTGTAGTCCAAGATCTTCCATCTTTGGTTATGGGGAGAGAGGTGTTGCCTCCCGTTGATAGGGCGCGCAACTTAGGTGTCCTCCTGGATGCATGACTCAGTTTAGAAGATCATGTTGGAGTCGTGAACAGGGGGGCATTTGCACAGGTTCGCCTGGTGCGCCAGTTGCGACCCTATCTGGACCGAGATGCTTTACGTACAGTCACTCATGCGCTTGTCACCTCCCGGGTGATTACTGCAATGCTCTCTACATGGGGCTGCCCTTGAAGACCACCCGGAGGCTTCAGCTGGTGCAGAATGCGGCTGCGCAGGTTGTGATGGGAGCATCCCGATACTCCCATATTACATCCCTCCTGCGTGAGCTGCATTGGCTACCGGTTGCCCTCCAGGTGAGATTCAAGGTGCTGGTTCTTATCTATAAAGCCCTACATGACTTAGGCCCGGGATATGTGCAGGACCATCTGCTGCCAGGAACGTTTTCCCATCACCCTGTGCGCTCACATAGAGAGGGCCTCCTCAGGGTGCCGTCGGCCAGACAATGTCGGCTGGCGACCCCCAGGGGGAGGGCCTTCTCTGTTGGGGCACCTGCTTGGTGGAATCAACTCCACCGGGAGCTCCGGATGGCCCCAGACCTTTGTTCCTTTCGCAGTGACCTTAAGACATACTTTTCCAACAGGCCGACCTGGACTGATGATAATGGGGTTTTTATTTATGATTTAAAATGTTTTTATTGGTTTTAGTGGGACTTTGACATAATTTAATTCTTTAATATTTGTATTTATTTGTATTTTATTGTTGTTAGCCGTCCTGAGTCCTTCGGACGGCTAACAACAAGTTTCATTATACAAGTCTCATTATAAATAAATAAATAAATAAATAAATAAATAAATAAATAAATATTATTTTAGGAATGTAAATGTTCATAACAGGAAAAGCAACCCATCTAACTTACATAAGTTTTTCCAATTTATTTTCCCGTTCTTGGTCTTCCATTTTTAATTTTTCATAGTCTGAAGTCAGTTTTTCTTGTTCCAGCTGCATCTTCTGATTCATACTGAAGAAAATAAAATAACTTAAATTAAAAGTGGTACTTCAGGGAGATAAATACAAGCCATTATGCATTTGTCTTAAGATCACAATTATCCAGTATACTTTCATTTCAAACTTTTGGAAAATTTTCTCATAATCATCTTAAATCTCAAATCAATGTTGTTACTGACATAGCTGTTACCCTATTCTATGTAATATTGAAGAGAAATGGGATATTATTCCGTTCCATTTGTTATCATTCTACACTTTTATCTGTAGTAACTACTGGAACAGTTTGTCACAAACAGTATTCTAAATGCATGCCAAGGTATTGATCATTAATTACTTTAATACTATATTTCTGATATTGTTACAGGTTTTGAAATCCAGAGTTATATGTATGCCTTGGACAAAGACACTTTGTCTGCTGTATTTTTTATTATTACAAAGCAGAAGCACTTTATGGATTGTTCTTTATTTTTTCTGGGTTTATTTTTTTGTTAAAATCACCACAAGAAGATTCTAAAGAAACATATCCGCAGCAGTTCTCATCTGATTTTCTTTAGGGTTTTGCCAATAAATATAAGCAATACATCATCAAACATACATCAAATATGTCATCAGCAACAATCTGTGTATGGATGTATATACACCTGCAAAATTATTCAAAACCTGTACTGGGGAATGAGAAAATGAACATACTCTCTTATATCATCAATAATTTTTTGTTTCTCCTCAATCTCATCTCGTAATCGAGAGAGCTGCTTCTGATGAGCTTCCCTGTGACTCTCCATCTGTTGCTCCAAGGTCTTCTGTTCATAGAAGGGATAAATTACAATAATTTAATATTTTACTCATTGTTTTTCCTACTACATCAAACACAACCTGCACATCTTAGAAACTGCTGAGATTCTTGTATATACCATTTTTTTCTTGTGTGTGTGTGTGTATGTGTGTATAGAGAGAGATAGACAGACAGACAGACAGATATACAGATACAGAAAAAAATGCTGATCTTGTGTTGGAGTATGTGAGGAGTTGAGTAAAATCTGGATCATGTTTTATCAGTCTGGAATCCCAACATCCACAAAAGAAACCTAAGTCCAGCCCCCCTTGAAGTCCTTTTACTCATGTCTTCATTGTTAGTAGATCAGATTCTTGATCGGCTTCATTGAAGAAACTCACAGTGCTTTTGACTCTACCCTGTGGTTTCTTTGCGGCACTAAGGCAGAACAAAGAATTATGCTACAAAGTTAGTAATTCAAAGGTTAAGGCCTAATTTTTAGGCCTAAAGTAAATTTTTCTCTTTTGTAGCAGGATAGTACTCTATCTCAGAATCCAAATTATATGAACTAAATGTCATAGTACCAATTCAATAATTCCTGAAACCTGATGACTTCAGTTCCATTCGTACTCCTCTGCGCATTGATACTTTAAAAATGGTTGCTGAATTTTTCACTGAGTGCTGTCAGCCCGATACACAATCAGTATATTGCATGTACACCTGCATATACTGTATTCATTCACTCACTCACATACACATAAGACACATACACACATGCACAATTATGTAACATGCCAGCAATATATAATCAATATCTAGTTATAAAACAAAATAATTCTCAAAGCAATTCCCTTATGTGAGCAAAGGTATAATGGATGGTTTATCTTAGTATCAAATGCTCTAGAAATATATTTTTACAAATACATGTAATGTTTTTAACACACCAAGCAACTGAATTTTGTTTCTAATTATAGAATGTTAGATTTGACTTGGAAGACATAATTTGACCTGGATCATCCTTTTGAAAAACATTTGTAGCGAGAAACTGACATCATAAATGCCAATGTATAGGTAAGATTAAATATGTGGAATAAAAGAAGCTGAAAGTTATCTTTGGGGGTCATCTGAAATTACCTTCATTTCTTCTGCATCCTGTAGCAAAGTCAGATGTTCCTTCTCTTTATCTTTGAAACTGACTTCATGCATTTTTTCTGTTCAAATGAAGAGGACAGTTGAACAACCTTTTAATGGGATATAGTTTAAGAAGTATTAATCAAGCTTTCCTTATGCAAAAGATAACTTTCTACTTTTATTACCCTGCAGGACAAAGAAACATTAACAGGTGTTTCAGCAGAACAATTTGTGTCAAGCTACTTTTAGCCCATGGTTTTTAAGAAATACTTTCTTCCAAGAAAAGCCAATTCCATTTGTGCTCCTAAAAATATCACATTCCATGTGTTGCACACTTTCCCCCATCTGTTGTCATGCCAGCTGTAATCTTTAAAGCCCATCCCTGTGACCAGAAGATCAGAAGCCTGTTAAGTGGATTTGCAGCATTCTAGCATGTGAACAATTGCCCTTGTATAGAAAAATATGCCAATCAGCATGAGTTGAATTTTGATTCATGCGGTATTGCAATTAGCAAAGTAAGGTAGTCCTCAACTTACAACAGTTCATTTTGTGACCATGTGAAAAAGTGACTTATGACCGTTTCTCACACTTATGACCGGTCCAAATTCAGGCACTTGGCAACTGAGTGATGTTTATGACAGTTGCAGTATCTTGGGATCATGTGATCACCTTTTGCAAAATTCTGGCAAGCAAAGTCAATGGGGTTACTAAATTAACAACTGTAGTGATTCACTTAACAACTGTGGCAGGAAGCCAAACTCACTCAACAAATGTCTCACTTAGCAACAGAAATTTTGGGCTCAATTGTTTGTAAGTCGAGGACTACCTGTACAACGGTTATTTCCTGTGTAAAATTGATAGATTGTACTGACATAATAAATGTTGCCAAAGCAGTATTAGTTCTCCTAATTTAGACAGCATTAACCAGTTTGAATGGGACGCGGTGGCTCAGTGGGTTAGGACGCTGAGCTTGTCGATCAGAAGATCGGCAGTTTGGCGGGTGGAATCCCGAGTGCCGCGTAGCAGAGTGAGCACCTGTTACTTGTCCCAGCTTCTGCCAACCTAGCAGTTCGAAAGCATGTAAAAATGCAAGTAGAAAAATAGGGACCACTACGGTGGGAAGCTAACAGCGTTCCGTGTGCCTTTGGCGTCTAGTCATGCCAGCCACATGACCACGGAGACGTCCTCGGACAAACGCTGGCTCTTCGGCTTTGAAATGGAGATGAGCACCGGCCCCTAGAGTCGGAAACAACTAGCACACATGTGCGGGGGATCTTTTACCTTTACCTTTAACCAGTTTGAAAGAACTTGGTGAATTTTTATCTCAGAAAGGAAGGTGGCAATGGAAAGGAACTCAACATATGTTAGAAAAAATAAAATTCAAAGCAGCTATTGAGGATCTGGAACAGGAAATATGTAAAGTCCTGAATTCCTGAAATTATAGTACCTTGTGCCCGCAATTTGGCCAGCTCTTCATTAAGAGAGTCCTGCAGTTCTTCCAACTGCCTTCGCTTCTGCTCCATATTCTGCATATAATCTGTAAGAGACTTGATCTTTGCTTCATGCTTTGGAAGTTGAAAAGAAACCAAACAGAAAATTGTATGTTTAATGTAGATCAAAAACTATGAGAAACTGAATTTTGAAAAAATAACAAATAAACAGCTTACTAACCTGCGAGATGAGGAACTGACAGGCAGCAAGTTCCCTCTCGCTGGCATTTATTTTCCTATTAGAATCTATCTGGGCACTCTCCAGCTGTTTGCTGCGGTTCACCAGAGATTTCACTTCAGACTTCATCTTACTGATGTATAGCCGTGCCATGGTAAACTCTTCTTCAATCACACCGTTCACGTCAGCTAACTGAAACACACAAAATAACTGCATTATTAATCTTTTATGGGCAAATTTCCACTTCTCACTAACTTAATAGAGATGTAGATGTCTGTACTTGTTACTGAAATTGGCGTGATATATACTGTTCTTCCCTAACATCTCTCATACTTGTGGATCCCCATCCCACTTATCTGCGGGTAGAAATAGGTATTAAATTGCTATTACAAGTTTTTGAATCTGAGTAATGCTTCTTAGCATTCCTTATAGCTTTACATCCCTTTCTGTCTGCACTGTGATGCCATAGCTCTACCCTTTTATTACATCATGAATTCTGAGGCCCGGTGACTCAGTGGCTTAATAACTCTGGAAATGGTCTCAGCTCCAGCAGTTCGAGCCCTAGCACAGTGAAGCAGGGTGAGCTTTTTTCACTCACCTCAGTTTCTGTCTATCTTTAACATTTCAAAAGCATGTTCTATGCAAGTAGATAGATAGGTACCACTTCAGTGGGGGGATGGGCTGGTGCTCTCTGCCAGCAGTCAGATTCCTGATAGCTCTGTACTTTTCCGGTTGCAGTGCCCATTTGCGAGGCAGCTCCAGGAAGTGAGGGGGCTTTGAGTAATGCTGCAGGAAGAGCCGCTCATCGTTCTGGTGGGAAATCAGCTCACCCTCCTGTGGCACACCTTGGGAAGTGCACCAACGTTTCCTATAACAGGGCTGGTACCTTGGCAAGCCAAACTACTACTCTGCAATAGCACTGTGGTCTCCTGGCTAACATAACAACGCCATATGATAAAATAATAATAATAATAATAATAATAATAATAATAATAATAATAATAACAACAACAACAACAACAATAATAATAATAATAACAACAACAACAATAATAATAGTAAGTTCTCAAAACTTGCTCATCTGATAGTGAAAGTATTTTTATTTTTATTCACATTAAAATATGGAACTTTTTTTATACAGCCATGACTATTGGTTCTGTTGTATACAATTCCATTATTTTTCTCTCTCCCTGCAACTCTTTGCCTCTAGTCCCAGAAAAGCATACCCTGAAATAAACTTACCAGCCTTTGGTGCCAAAAGTGCCTATTTCCAATAAAGAGGGTTTATTTAGAAAAGAATGCAATAGTAAAAAATAAAAAGTATTGCACTGACTAAATATTGGCTGTATCAATCAAATGCACTCCATATAACCTGCTTATCCCTCACTGGGATCAAATCTGATAGCTTTATACTTAGATCTGATTTAGTTGTAAGGACTGAGAACTGCATACTCTATATATAGTCTTCTCCAGCCTTTGCATCTTTCTGATATGTGAACATCCCAGAATTTTCAGCCTGTACTAAATATCTGAAAAACTGAAATCTACACATCTGGGAGATGCCCAACTAATGAGTAACAACTATAAAATATCAAATAACATCAATGCATCTACAAAAAAGGGGGGGCTTAGAACACAATGTCACAGACATCATCTTGTTCATTTTCATATCCCTTCCCCTGTGGTTCGCTACCTGGTTTTCTATCCTCAAGGATTATTTTTAATTTAGTCATTACTTTTGAAGTTGAAATATTTCTGTCTTGTTGTATTTTTTCCTGCAATACCAGCAACTTACAGTTTTCACATCATTAGTACCAATGATTCCGCCAATCTCTCCCAGGTCCTTAAGCAATAAATTCAATATTTCAGTAGCTCTCTTTTTCTGATGATTACTAAGTTCTTGCAACTGTCCCAGCTCTCTTTGTGTACTTGACAGAGCAGACTGCAAAATAATATGAATAAGAAGAGCTTACATAGTGAACTATGATGAAAATCAACTGCATGTCACACTTTAATTTTTTTTTTGTTTTTGAAGGTTATGCTATGATTTCTACATTGGATGTATTTGGACAGACACTATTTCCTAAAATCTTAAGGCTATGAATCTAACACTCACAGCCTATTTTATAAAGAAGCCTCAAACTGAACATCACATTTCACCTGGGATATAAACAATAAAGCTCTCTACTATTATACCAAAAACATTCAATTTTTGGTACCTTCATTCATTTTGTTAACATTCATTCATTTTTGCTTTCATTAAATTAAGAGTAACCCCAGAATTCTAGATCAGATAGTTGGGTTTATATTTATGTTCAATTGTTTAATTATATTTATTTAATGTCTTATAGAAGCTTGACAGAGATGGAATATCCAGAACTATGCCCTTACTCTATAAGCCCCAGTTTAAGGTAAGCATTACAGGCATTAAATGAAAAAAAACCATAACCTAGCTATTATGTGACAGAGAAATAATTCCCAGCAACATCTTCTGGAAACTCAAGGTAGAATCAATGGAAATAGAAATAGCTTCCATTTTAAAACTTGCATGGAGGTACACATACAGAAATTGGTAGCCTGCTAGTAGCTGAAGCAGATCAAGCCACTAGAACAGGCATGTCAAACTGCCGGGCCACGGGCCGGATGTGTCATGCCGAAACCGCACCCACCCCATTGTCGGCAATGGGGAAAAAGTCCCGACATCACATGACATTGCGAGTTTGACATGCCTGCACTAGAAGGAAACAGAATGCCATTTCTTCATCCAAATTCTTCTGCTGTTAAATGTTGAGCTTGCAAGGTAATAATAGTGATCTTCTCATATATTTTCCAGCAGAAAATTATTATACTACACATGTTTTAAAGAATTCAGCATTCACCATTTTAACATTCAGTACAGGGGTCTTCAAACTTGGCTGAGGAATTTTGAGAGTTGAAGTCCACAAGTCATAAAAGGGCCAAGTTTGAAGACCCCTGATTCACTGCAACGACAATATGGCAAAATAACAAGTGACCTGCTAACAATTTTCACAAACCTGATTCTTCAGCTGTTTGCTAAAGAAAATTCTCTTTTTTACTTTAAGAACGCTTCAATCAGCTGAGTTTCTCTGAAGGTATTTAATGAGGTCTTAGCTGGGATTCATAGAAGGCATATATAAATTAGTATAAATGTATCTAGGAATGAAGATTAATAAGGATTGTTCCTACTGTTTTCAGTGCAAGTTCATCTGTCAGCTGCTCATTAGCTCTTATCTTGTCCTCCACTTCTTGTGATTTCTGGTCATAATTAACAGCGAGTTCCTCCAAAGCCTGGAGAACTTCTTTAACTTCCTCTTTTGCAGCTTCATTTTCCATCTGAAGGCGAGTGAGTTCCTCTTGGATTTTGTCATAATCTCTCCTGGTAGAAGCCAAGAGCTGAAACGGAAAATGAGATTAAGTAGCAAAAATGATCAAGAAAATTAAAATAATTCCAAACTGCTACATTCAATTTTATTTCAAATCAGGAAGGATACAAATGCTAAATGACCTTTTTAAAAAAGATTTTCCAGTAATCTGACAGATAATGTAGTAACATACACCTGCTTGGGGGAAAAATTCTATTAGAAGCTAAAAACCTTTCCCCAATAAGTTTTTGATATTAACCAAATAAATATACTCAAAATTTCACCTTCATAATATAGCAATTAATTTAGCAACTATTTAGTAATTTAGTAACTAAATTCATAATTTAGTAATTAAATTCTGAAAGAATTCAGACTCAACATAACATGTACCATGCTGACAAATGTTTTTGTTATATCCACACAAAAAATTCATCCATGATAAAAAAAAACTAAGAATACTAAGACAATCTGTTTCCTCTCTGTATTACTTATGTTGGCAACACATTGGCTTTTTTCATTGTTCAGAAATAAATACCAGGCCTAATTAAGAAAAACATAGCTATAAGGAAAACTCCAGAAATCCACCCATTAGTGAACTGACAAAACATTAGATTATAGAGAACAGCCAATCTTTATATAAAACATATTGTCACATTGCCCATTTTATATCCACCCTAGTATCTGGCACTCATAAACCTGATTGTTAGAAATGTTGTTGTCTTTAGGATCAAGACGCTACAGTCTTCTTTCTCAAGGAGAGAAGCAACTTAGAACTAAGAAAAAATTTCCTGACAGAACAATTAATCAATGGAACAGCTTGTCTTCAAAGGTTGTGGGTGCTCCATCATGGGAAGTTTTTAAGTAGAGATTGAACAACCATTTATCTGAAATAGAATAGAATAGAGCTGGAAGGGACCTTGGAGGCCTTCTAGTCCAGCCCCCTGCTCAAACAGGAGAACCTATACCATCTCAGACAAGTGACTGTCTAGCCTCTTTTTAAAAATCTTCAGTGATGGAGGGCCCATGATTTCTGGGGGGCAAGCTATTCCACTAGTTAATTGTCCTCACTGTCAGGAAGTTTCTCCTTAATTCCAGGTTGCTTCTCTCTTTGATCAGTTTCCAACCATTGTTTCTTGTCCTGCCCTCTGGTGCTTTGGTGAATAACGTGACCCCCTCTTCTTTCTGGCAGCCCCTCAAATACTGGAATATTGCTATCATGTCTCCCTTATTTCTTCTCCTTTAGACTAGCCAAACCCAAGTCTTGCAGTCATTCTTCGTATGTTTTAGTCTCCAGGCCTTTGATCGTCTTAGTTGCTCTTCTCTGAATTTTTTCCAAACTCTCAACATCTTTTTTTTGTGATATGGTGACCAAAATTGGCTAGAGCATTCCAGGTGTGGCCTCACTAGGAAGTGGTACTAATACTTTGCGTCATCTTGATTCTATGCCTCTGTTTATACAACCCAGGATTGTATTAGCTCTTTTGGCTGCTGCTGCACACTGCTGGCTCACGAGTTAAGTGATCCTCCACTGGGACTTCAAGGTCCCACTCACAGTTACTGTTTTTGAGCCAGGTTTTACCCAATCTGTATTTGTGCCTTTGGTTTTTCCTACCTAAAAGTAAACTTTGCTTTTCTCCACATTGAAACTCATTTTGTTGGATTATGCCCATTGTTCATGTTTGTCTAGATCTTTTTGGATCCTGAGTTTGTCTTCTGGGTTTTGGCTATTCCTGTCAGTTTGGTGTCATCTGCAAAAATGATAAAATAGTACAGGGTTTCTTGCCTATATAGGGGTTTGGACTAGAAGACCTCCAAAATCCCTTCCAACTCTATTATTTTGTTACTCTGTTAAACCTAATTAGATCAGACACTATAAAGGTTCCCAGGTTTCTAGCAATAGTTATGGTTTGTTAAAGTCATCAATACTTTCTTCTTATTATTAACCTTTTCAGGTGTTTTTGGCTTTATTTTGTGTTTTAAATTTTGTATTTGTGTTGTATTAGTCTAGGGGGGAATGCATAACTAAATAAATAAAATACGTACTTCATCTTGATCCAACATCTGTTGTTTTAGTTTCTCAGCCAATTGACTTTGCTGGTTAATTTCATCATCCTGCAATGGACAAAAAAGGGTTACTTTTTCTATTTCTACCATTTTTATGCCTTGAAATCAGCTGGCTTTCACAGTAGACATGGCAATAAATCTTCACTTTCCAGATACTTCACTCCGTATTCAGGAATGTGCTTCTAGCAGAAGCTCAGAGAACAAACTCAGCTAATTTAATTGCTTTATTGCAGACAACAGAAAAGCCATAAATATGGAAAACACAGAAGCCAAGCTATTTCTTTTCATCTCCCCCTCTCTCTTTCCCTTTCCTCCAGGGTACTAAATTCTAGGCCTTTTTTCAAGCCAATGGAAATTTGGCCATTCTGTCCCTAACATTAAGACTGAGGCAAATATCTTCAGTATTTATATAGCAGTTATGTCCAGGGCTTTTTTTTGTCATAGAACGGAGTTCCGGCACCTTTTTTGGATGGAACCTTGTAGGGTAGGCAAGGCAGGTTGTATGACATGTGTGAGTTCCAGCACCTTTTTCTTTTACAAAAAAAGCACTGGTTATATCCATCTTGAGAATTTCTGATTCCCGTCTCACTAGCTCATATATCAATATAAAAATGGATGCTATATTTCCTCCCAATGTAAAAAACTATGGAAACCGAATGTACTATTGTTGCATAGCAGGGGGAAAAAACATTAAACATAAATTGCAGAGTATAGAATTTTGTTCCAACCTTTATCACTAAAACATATCATTCTAACAGATGCAAGCCAGTAGAACTATAAATCAATCTTATCTACTCCCCAGTGTAATGAATACAAAACTAATTCTACAGAACACAAAAATATCTTTCATAATTTGACATGACAATGGAGTCATCTGATTTTTATTCTATCATCTGCATCATTCTGCTAGTTAATGGTATTTTAAATCAGCAGCTGGTTCCGAAGACAACTCAATTCTATCTTACCTTAAAAAATCATATATTTCATGTATAAATGATCAGGAAGATTTTAACGTGTTTGAGCAACATGGTGGAACTAAGGTAACATACGACATACGACCGACAATCTTTGCTGGCCTGGCGAGTTTCTAGTTGTTTTGGAACTGTTGGTGAGACCGTTAAAAGTTGTTGGCGCTGTTTGAATTTGTTCTACCAGCAGCAAGATCTGACTGATGGCCCAGTGATGGATTCTACTGCAAATCAGGGCTGTTTCCAGAGGAGGCAGAGGAGGAGAGGACCTGGAGCTTATGGAGCGAAGGAACTGGATGAGGCTGTCAGCAGGCCCAGAGGAAGAGAGAGAGGCTTTTGGAGGAGTTGGTGGCGGCGGCAGCAGCGTGCTCCAGGGGCGAAAAGAAGCAAGACCTCTTTAAGGAAAGGGTGGAAGAGTCAGGATCAGAAAAAGGAAAGAAGGCGAGGTTGTCAGAATACAAGCGAATTTGAGGGCTAATCCACATGGAGCCCCATTTCCATCTGTCCTGTTTGCCATCGTTCACTCCCTAAAGACTAAAATGGACAATGTGAAATTTGAGCGGGCCCCAAACAAGGAGTATATATCGGAGGTGGTGACCCTTTGAGAGCTGTATGCAACGAAATTTCATTTTGATGTATGCCGATTGGTGTATATTCAAAGTGACAATAAAGTTATCATCATAAATACATTCATTTTATTATTAAGAATTCCTTGTTTTCTTTGTGAAACTTCATGTAATGAAACCTTTGGTGGTGTAAAACTGTACCATACTTCAACATGGAGGTATAAATGTGTCATGTTTCTTTACTGTACTATTTGCTGCAAGATCAAAATGTTCCAACCTTAAGGAATTATACAAGGACCACTCCAAAACTAAAAGAATGTTCCAGAATGCACCAGACTGAATAACAACCTGGTTTGGCCATATAATACTGCGACTTTGAATCACTGGTGGGTTTATGGGCATTGAATGAATAGCTGAGGACCTGGATATTTATGAGACTAGTTATCTCCAATAGTTTCTGTCCGTCCAATCAGGAGGAGAGGATCCTTTATTTATAATCTGTCAGGTATAAGAGTGGTCCCCAACCTTTTCAGCACCAGGGACCGGTTTCGTGGAAGACAATTTTTCCATGGACCCAGAGGGGAGCAGTGTGCAACCGAGAAACCCGTACATGCACAGTTTCGCTCTTAACAGGCCATGGACTGGTTACGTCCATGGCATGGGGGTTGGGGACCCCTGATGTATAAGGTTCTTGGAGACAGGCCTCCTTTCTAGCTGCTCCCCTTCCCTAGAGAACCTAGACTTTGACTTCCCTTGATCTTGTTAGGATACGGGAAGGCAATAAAAACCTGAGTATTTTTGGCAGGCTTTTGAAGGGAGATGAATTGAGAGAGGTTACTCTTGGGTGACAATAGATTATTACATAAATTATAACGCCTCTGCATAAGGATATTTATTAAGCATAGTAGCATCATTTATTTATGTTCCTGTTTTGATGTTAACTATGGTAGGACTATAAAATAATGGTGATGATGATGATGATGATGATGATGAAGTTGGAAGGGACCTTGGAGGTCATCTAGTCCAACCCCCTGCTCAGGCAGGAAATCCTATACCATTTCAGACAAATGGCTGAGCAGTCTCTTCTTAAAAACTTCCAGTGTTGGAGCATTTACAGCTTCTGGAGGCAGGTTGTTCCACTGGTTAATTATTCTAACTGTCAGGAAGTTTCTCCTTAGTTCTAGGTTGCTTCTCTCCTTGATTCGTTTCCATCCATTGCTTCTTGTCCTGCCTTTGGGCGCTTTGGAGAATAGCTTGACTCCCTCTTCTTTGTGGCAGCCCCTGAGATATTGGAACTATCATGTCCCCCCCCCCTCATCCTTCTTTTCATTAAACTAGACATACCCAATTCCAGCAGCTGTTCCTTACATGTTTTAGTCTCCAGTCCCCTAATCATCTTTGTTGTTCTTCTCTGTACTCTTTCTAGAGTCTCAACATCTTTTTTACATCGTGGTGACCAAAACTGGATGCAGTATTCCAAGTGGGGCCTTACCAAGGCATTGTAAACTGGTATTAATACTTCACGTCATCTTGATTCTATTCCTCTGTTAATGCAGCTTAGCACTGTGTTGGCTTTTTTGGCAGCTGCAGCACACTGCTGGCTCATATTTACGTGATTGTCCACTAGGACTCTGAGATCCCTCTCACAGTTACTACTATTGAGCAAGGTACCACCTATACTATACCTGTACATTTGATTTTTCCTGCCTAAATGTAAAACCTTACTTTTTTCACCATTGAATTTCATTTTGTTAGATAGCGCCCAGTGTTCGAGTCTGTCCAGATCCTCCTGTATCTTAAGCCTGTCTTCTGGAGTGTTGGCTATTCCTTCCAGCTTGGTGTCGTCTGCAAATTTGATGAGTTCCCCATTTATCCCTTCGTCCAATTCGTTGATGAAGATGTTGAAGAGC
Organism: Vipera ursinii; assembly: GCF_947247035.1. Classification (NCBI taxonomy): domain Eukaryota; kingdom Metazoa; phylum Chordata; class Lepidosauria; order Squamata; family Viperidae; genus Vipera; species Vipera ursinii. Next base: position 143,930,002 of record NC_139512.1, on the reverse strand, counting down.
ACCAGGCCCGGAACAGAGCCCTGGGGCACCCCACTACATACTTCCTCCATGTAGATGTGGTTCCATTGAGGACCACACACTGAGTACGTCCGGTCAGCCAGCTACGAATCCGTCCAGTGGCAATTCTGTTTAACCCACATTTTTCTATCTTATCAAGTAGAAGGTTGTGATCTATTTTATCAAATGCCTTACTGAAGTCCAAGTAAATTATATCCACAGCATTCCACTGATCCACTAATTATGTCTCTTGGTCAAAGCATGCAGTAAGATTTGTCTGGCATGATCTGTTTTTGACAAACCCATGTTAGCTTTTAGTAATGACTTTGTTTGCCTCTAGGTGCTCGCTGATTCGTTGTTTGATTATCTTTTCCAGAATCTTCCCAGGTATTGAGGTCAGGCTGATAGGTCTGTAATTTCCTAGATCCATTTTTTTTCCTTTTTTGAAGATGGGAACTACATCAGCTCTTTTCCAATCCTCTGGTAGTTCCCCAGTGCTCCAGGATCTTTGAAAAATATAGTTCAGTGGTTCTGAGATCACATCTGCCAGTTCCTTGAGAACCTTGGGGTGTAATCCATCTGGTCCTGGTGATCTGAACTCGTCTAGACTGAACAGGTGCTCACTTATCATTTTCTTGCCTATCTTAACTTGTGTTTCTATTCTGTTTTTTATGGCACTATTTTTGATAGGTTGGTCTGTTTTTTCCCTTTGTGTAAAGACAGATGCAAAAAACGAATTAAATAGTTCTGCTTTCTCCCTATTGTTTGTCACCTTCTTGCCACTTTCACCCACTAATGGACCAATCATTTCCTTAACTTTTTTCTTGTTTTATATATGTTGAAAGAAGCTTTTTTGTTATTGTTGACTTTGGTCGCAAGCCTTAGTTCATTTTGAGCCTTAGCTTTCCTCACTTCATCTTTGCAGGCTTGGACTATTTGCTGATATTCTGACTTAGTTATGTGCCCCTCTTTCCACTTTCTATACTTGTCCTTTTTATCTTTCAATTTGTCAGAGAGTTCTTTATGCAGCCACGCTGGTTGCTTTTGAGAGCTGTTATTTTTCCTCTTCATTGGTATTATGCTAGAGTGGGCTTTTATTATCTCACTTTTCAAAATTTCCTAAGCTTCTTGAGTTGTTTTCCCCTTGAGGATTCTCATCCATGGAATTCTTCCCAAGCCCTCTCTAAGTTTATTGAAATTAGCTCTCTTAAAGTCCAAGACTCTAGTTTGACTGTGTTCTATTGCTTGTGCTTCCATAGTTGAATTCCAATATTGCATGATCACTTCCTCCCAAGGTTCCTGTGGCTTCAACATCTTCTATCATTTCATCTCTGTTAGTGAGAATTAGATCCAAAATGGCTAATCCCCTAGTTCCCTTCTCTACTTTTTGGGTGACAATGTTGTCTGCTAGGTTTGTCAGGAATCTGTTTGATCTTCCACTTGGTGCAGAGTTTGTCTCCCAGTTGATGTCAGGGTATGTTCAGGGTTGGTTGGCTATTAGAGCAGCATTGATTGATTATATGTCATCAAGTCATTTTTAACTCCTAACCTTCACTTAGATTCTCTCCCTGTAGAACAGTATACAAAAGTCCCATAACATAAATATTGTTGGTGAAAGCAAAATACCCAGATGTCTCCACAATACCTGTACATAAATCTGAAAGCCATTTTTATAGGCATAGACCATTTAATTTAATTAAATAATCATCCCCCTTGCATGTCTTTTTAATAAAGGTATTGCGTATATTTCTGAATACTCATATGATTTTATTAACATTTCAGATCCAAAATGTAGGGATATATTGGACAAGAGTTTCTATATAGAGGTTATTATTTCTGATCACAAGACAGTGGGCTGTCTTCAAATAACTATAAGGGCTGGGGTCCCCATTTTGAAGTCCTCGAGCATGGTAGCCAAACACCTTGCAAAATTTGTGATTTTTAATGTCGTATAATAGGAAAATTATTCTACAAGTAAATTAACCCATATTTAATTAAAGCCAACTACATTTACGTAGCCTATAGCAACTGGCAGCATCCTTTGTTGGATCTCCAAAATGTAAGTAGGTTTGGATGGATGAACATTAGGAGATTTCAAAATAGCAGACTAGGTGACAAGCTAATAAAGGTCCCAAAGAAAGCAATGGTAAATCATACTCCCATTGTTGCTAAAATACAAGTACATGAAGTCAGAAGGATACTTTACATTGCTATCTAAATTAAATTATATGTAGCTTTTGTCCTTGCTCTCCTACTACTATGACCTGACCATGTCTAGTCTTTGTTACACACCCACTCTTCCAAGTCTTACTCTAATCCTAAAAGAGGCTGTGTACCATTGTTTTAAAAAATCCACATGAAATCAAAGCAGTTATTTCAGCTTATCTGTATCCCAGCCAATGTATAGAATTAAATATTTATTTGTTATTAAGTGAAATTAAAGAACTGCCACAAAACGTTTTTAAATGTGTGCTATCAAGACTATTAGGATGCAGAATGAGTTATCTCCTTATCCATTTCTCATATTCAACTTAGTATAACATTTTCTGATTTCTTTACATCTTAATCTTATACAGAAGGCAAGAAAGAGATGAAATTCTTCACATTTTATGAGCCGAGAAATGCTCATGTTAACCCCTGAGTCTCAAAGTATTGGAACTGTCACCAGTTAAGGAGTTTCTCTTCATTTTTAAATCTTATTTTTAAAAAGGACATTATTGCGACATGTACACATTTATCATGAAAGTCAGTCACCTAAATATAATTGTGCTGCTTCAGCCTATGGGCAAGGACTTCCATGAAGAAATATTCTCACAAGGAAATAGGAAAGACAAACATCTGTAAATAGAGGAAACTGGAAAGCTGAACTGGAAGTCTTTGATAAGATAATTAATATTCTACTGACGTGAGATATGATATAGATACACATTCTAGGAGTAGTTTTACTGTATTACTTTAGAAAAACAAACCTTGGATCTGTAATCCACCAAAGTTGCTGGATTTCCTTATATATTATTGCAGCCTTATGCAAGTTATATAGGCTTTATGGTTATCTATCACTTTCTTTGTCTTTCAGTAAGAAATGATTTGATAATTTGACTGATTACTTGGGATTAAAAAGAAACCATTTTATTTCATCAGTTTTGGGAGAACTGAATAGAAAGCTTGTGAGAATAAAATACTGGTAGTATTTTACATATAATAATATAGTATATGCCAGGGGTAGGCAACCTTGGCTCTTTTATGACTTGTGGACTTCAACTCCCAGAATTCCTGAGTCAGCATGGCCGATTTGGGAATTCTGGGTATTGAAGTCCACAAGTCATAAAAGAGCCAAGGTTGCCTATCCCTGGCATATACTATATTTTGTACAGTTTGAAGCATGCATTGATTTTAGTTATGAAGAAATAACATTAATGGTGTATGACAACAAACAATTGGGAGAAAATTATGAATAGACCTTATCATCCAACTGTCTGTAGAGACTAGTAACCTCTTCTTCATATTTCCGCTTCTCCTCAGTTGAGATGCTGGCAACAACAGGAACGATGTTATCAATGATAGGCGTATTGTCACATGGTTCCAAGTTCTTCTGGTCTTTTGCACTGATCTGTTCCTCCTCTGGTACCGCCTCTCCTGAAGACACATCAGATCCCAAGAGAGTAAGCCTCAGTCTTTACCTTTACTTCACCATTTCTGTTGGTACTTATAGATAAATTTTAAGGATTTTAATTATTTTTTATTTATTTATTTATTTATTTATTTATTTATTTATTTATTTATTTATTTATTTATTTATTTATTTTAATTCCATTTATATCCCACCCTTCTCCGAAGACTCAGGGCGGCATATGGACATCTGGAACTATAAATAAATACAGCTGGATTATTCAAGGACATAATTTGTTCCCCTACAGCATGTTTCTAAACAGAAGACTCTCTCTCTCTCTTTTGGCTAGATTTGTTCATTATTAAGAGACAGTTTGACTCTTTGGATTGGTTCCAGAAATATGATGCAGCCTCTTGCCTGAGTTAGGGATGATTTTTTTTTGTAAGGTGTCATTTCTCTCTGCAGACACAAAATCACTTCTACAGGTGAAACTCGAAAAATTAGAATATCGTGCAAAAGTTCATTTATTTCAGTAATGCAACTTAAAAGGGGAAACTAATATATGAGATAGACTCATTACATGCAAAGCAAGATAGTTCAAGCCGTGATTTGTCATAATTGTGATGATTATGGCGTACAGGTCATGAAAACCCCAAATCCACAATCTCAGAAAATTAGAATATTACATGCAATCAATAAAACAAGGAGTGTACATAGAACAATATCGGACCTCTGAAAAGTATAAGCATGCATATGTACTCAGTACTTGGTTTGGGCCCCTTTTGCAGCAATTACTGCCTCAATACGGCATGGCATGGGAGCTATCAGCCTGTGGCACTGCTGAGGTGTTATGGAAGACCAGGATGCTTCAATAGCGGCCTTCAGCTCTTCTGCATTGTTTGGTCTCATGTCTCTCATCTTTCTCTTGGCAATGCCCCATAGATTCTCTATGGGGTTCAGGTCAGGCGATTTTGCTGGCCAATCAAGCACAGTAATCCCACGGTCATTGAACCAGGTTTTGGTGCTTTTGGCAGTGTGGGCAGGTGCCAAGTCCTGCTGGAAAATGAAGTCAGCATCCCCATAAAGCTCGTCTGCGGAAGGAAGCATGAAGTGCTCCAAAATCTCCTGGTAGACGGCTGCGTTGACCCTGGACTTAATGAAGCACAGTGGACCAACACCAGCAGATGACATGGCTCCCCAAATCAACACAGACTGTGAAAACTTCACACTGGACTTCAAGCATCTTGCAGTGTGTGCCTCTCCATTCTTCCTCCAGACTCTGGGTCCTTGGTTTCCAAATGAGATGCAAAAGTTGCTCTCATCAGAAAAGAGGACTTTGGACCACTGAGCAACAGACCAGGTCTGTTTTCCTTTAGCCCAGGTGAGACGCTTCTGACGTTGTTTGTTGTTCAGGAGCGGCTTGACAAGAGGAATACGACATTTGAAGCCCACGTCCAGGATCCGTCTGTGTGTGGTGGCTCTTGATGCACTGACTCCAGCCTCAGTCCACTCCTTGTGAAAGTACCCAACACTTTTGAATGGCCTTTTCCTGACAATCCTCTCCAGGCTGCGGTCATCCCTGCTGCTTCTGCACCTTTTTCTTCCACACTTTTCCCTTCCACATAACTTTCTATTAATGTGCTTTGATACAGCACTTTGGGAACATCCAACTTCTTTTGCAATTACCTTTTGAGGCTTTCCCTCCTTATGGAGGGTGTCAATGATGGTTTTCTGCACAACTGTCAGGTCAGCAGTCTTCCCCATGACTGTGATTCCTACTGAAACAGACTGAGAGACCATTTAAAGGCTCAGGAACCCTTTGCAGGTGTTATGGCTTAATTAGCTGATTAGAGTGGGCTCCTTTGAGCCTAGAATATTGCACCTTTTCACAATATTCTAATTTTCTGAGATTGTGGATTTGGGGTTTTCATGAGCTGTACGCCATAATCATCACACTTATGACAAATCACGGCTTGAACTATCTTGCTTTGCATGTAATGAGTCTATCTCATATATTAGTTTCCCCTTTTAAGTTGCATTGCTGAAATAAATGAACTTTGGCACGATATTCTAATTTTTTGAGTTTCACCTGTACTATTCTGAACAGGTACCAAATTGTTCAGCAATTGGGTGGCATTAATTACAAGAAAGGGGCTAGCTTGTGCATGTCTCCCAGTGGTGAGTTCCTGCAAGGACTTTCCTCCTGCCTATTGATGTCTTCCATTGGCATCTCCATGGTAACGAGATCCCCCCTGGATGAACTGTTTCTCTTACAATCCATGGTAAATTTGTAAGCATTTCTTGTTAGGACTTCACATCGTATGTAATCCACTGATTTACCCGAAACATTTACAGTGAGATATCCAACTGTGCAGAACTATTACAATTCTGCAGATGCAATATTCATAAGATAAACTGAGAACTCACGACACACAAGATATTCTAATTGTGGTTTCCTTTAAGTGATTGGCCAGCATGCGCCAGAAAGGAGTAAGATTTCAGTGGTGTCAATAGATTTAGAGATAGTTATTAGGAATCAGCTAAACCCAACTTAAGAGGAAAAAAATACTTAGAAAAGGAAATGCAATGTCTGCAGTTTCCTGGGTCTTTCTCCTTCCTTTTATTAAAGATAAAAATGACATTTGGAGGATATTCTGATTTAGTATTCTAAATTACTTATGTACTATTCAAGTTCATTTTTTTTTAGCTTTTGGTATTAGTGAAGAGCAAACACCCAAACACCCAAATAACTTCAGAAGCAAGATTACAAATGGAAAAAAGAGTGGGATAATCAGTATCAAAAGAAAGAATTTGGCAGCAGTCCATCTTTTTGCTTTTAAAAGCCAACTTCAAAGACTAGTGAAAAATCACACACACACTATAACCATGCCTGAAGAGTCTGCTACAATAATGACTAAAATGGACTTAACTAGGCTACATGTGAAGTACATGTTTATATGTTCATTTGGCATTAAGCCCTACTCAAAACCTGAGTCCATATGGGAAAGATTGCACTGTAAACACCATTAACTCCATGAATAGCTCTAGAAACATACTGTAGGTGATCTTTATTTAAATGATGCATAAGAAGGTATATTCCAACATATATGGAAAATGTCAATTAATAGTTGAACATGAGCTCATCATTATTATCCAGTATTTTTTAAAATCCTGACATATTTTTGCTTCTAAATGTAAGAGAAATCTTATGATGGTCCCAGCATATAATAAAGAGTGACATACTTGAGCCTTATTAGGGGAAATTAAATTCTAGATCTCATGAGAAATTGAAACTTTGGAATTATTCTTATTTAAAAATAGCAGGAAAGGGGGAGGTAGAAATTGTGAGCTGAATAGATGATTACTCTTAACCAGAGAACAATAAAGATGATGTTAAAACTTCTATTTTTAAAAAAGGGGGGTATAATGTATCCCAAATTGCTGAATTGCAATTTATTTATTGTAGATTTTGTATGCCCCTTTTATTATTCTTTTATAAAAAGTGAAGGCAGTGAAACATAGCTAATTCTTTGAGTGATGACTCAAAGTCACCCAGCAAACTAACATGCCTAGTGGCACCAGAACTGCCAGTCTCCTGCTTCGTAGCCTGGTGCCTTAACTGTATTCATGAACATGTATGTGTACACTTTAAAGTTAACAACATTCACCATGCTCCTTGTTTGATTCTGATATTCAAATTCCAGAAGTGTAAACTACAAGGATAACATTTTTACTAAAGGTGAACTATTCAGTAATATAAAAAATTAGAAAAAAAAATATGTCTATGAACTTGAATAGAACACAAGTTATTTTAGAATACTAAATCAGAGAATCCTCCAAATGTTATCTTTATCTTTAATAAAGGAAAGGAATAAAAGGTAAAAGGTAAAGGTTCCCCTGCACATGCGTGCTAGTTGTTTCCAACTCTAGGGGCCGGTGCTCATCTCCGTTTCAAAGCCGAAGAGCCAGCGCTTGTCCGAGGATGTCTCCGTGGTCATGTGGCTGGCATGAGTAGACGCCAAAGGCGCACGGAACGCTGTTACCTTCCCACCGTAGTGGTCCCTATTTTTCTACTTGCATTTTTACGTGCTTTCGAACTGCTAGGTTGGCAGAAGCTGGGACGAGTAACAGGCGCTCACTCTGTTACGCGGCACTCGGGATTCGACCTGCCAAACTGCCGACCTTCTGATCGACAAGCTCAGCATCCTAACCCACTGAGCCACCGCATCCCTTAAAGGAAAGGAATAGGAACCAGGAAATAACAGATATGGCAGCTTCACATCTATCCTGAGCAAAGTCCTTGAACAGATCATTAAACAGCATGCTTGTGAGTGCTCAGATAACCATGCTACAATTAACAGAAGCCAACAGCACTTTATCCCAAGCCAACCATGCTAAACTAACTTTATCTCCTTCTTTGACAGAGTGAATACCTCAGCAGATCGGGCCCTATTTTCTTTCTGGGTTTTGCATTATATATTTCTGTAGTAACGCAAATTAAACATTTCTTGCCATATAGCTAAATTCTGTGCTACCATCCATTCCACACCTAGCATGTTATCAAGGGCAAACCAATAGCCAATGAAGGGTGATGGAGTAGCAGGCTCTTAGACTCTAGGCGTACTTTGGGAAAGGATAAGTTCTACAGTGTTTAGCTGATGAGCTATAGCTTTTTAAATCATGAAATAATGTTTTCTGAACATATATTTCTAACTTGTATTCTTCTTATCTATTATAATAAAATAAAGGATGCTACCTTCTTGGTTATATTATGGTTTACAAACCCAGGAATAGCAATCAGACTATACTATAATGCAATGTATTTAGTACGGAGCATGCCTTCATCTAAATCTTGAGTCCTAGACTATTTCTGCTTTTAAGTTCATGACACATTAAAATATAACTTCTGCCTTACTATTCTAATTTATTAACCAAAGCTTTTCTACATCTAAAACTCTTGTTTAATCCAAGCCTGTACTGCACACAAGAAGGGGATAGTGCAGACCCAATGTTTCTTCTACCTTTTACAGTTAATGAAGAAAACAAGCACCACAATAGAACTGGACCTCTGCCTAGGAATGAGCTTTACTGATACATTTCCAGACATACAAAGATAAACATTGTTCTACCATTGCAAATATTTGGCTTTGGTTTTTAATGTAGATTCTCAGCAGTGACTCACCATTCCGCCATCTATTTAGTTCCATCTCCAGATGCTGGATAACATTTTTTAATGTCTTGTTTTTCTCCTTCTCTTTCTCATATTTCTTCTTCCATTCCTCAGCAGTCAGTTCAAGATTCACAGAAACTGTATTCTTAATTGTTTTCGCTCTGTCCAGAAAACAAACCGAACACAGTCTTAGCTAATGCACTCTGTTTAATAAGTAAATATTCAGATATAAACCACTGTTACGGCTACAGTACAAATTTGTCCTCAGGCTCAGTAATGTGTAGAGTAGTTTCACATTTTGTCATTTATTTGATATAGTCTCTCAATTTATCTCCTAATGCTTAATATTCTGATCACCCTATAGGACTACTAAAGGTAAAGGTAAAGGTTCCCCCACACATGTGTGCTAGTCGTTTTCGACTCTAGGGGACAGTGCTCATCTCCGTTTCAAAGCCGAAGAGCCAGCGCTTGTCCGAGGACGTCTCCGTGGTCATGTGGCCGGCATGACTAGATGCCAAAGGCGCACGGAACGCTGTTACCTTCCCACTGTAGTGGTCCCTATTTTTCTACTTGCATTTTTATGTGCTTTTGAACTGCTAGGTTGGCAGAAGCTGGGACAAGTAACAGGCGCTCACTCTGTTACGCGGCACTCGGGATTCGACCCGCCAAACTGCTGACCTTCTGATCGACAAGCTCAGCGTCCTAAACCACTGAGCCACCGCATCCCTTTTATAGGGCTACTACAGGTATTGAAATAAAGCAATTGTATATCATCCTCTCTGGCTTTTATCTCTCCTTTCTCAGGTGAACAAGGCTCACAGAAAACACTACCCAGGTCACTTCTGTTGGCTGAAATATTCAAGTTGTTGTAAGGGGGCCCTATATGTGCTTGCCTTGCAATGATGCGAGGTCTAATTTGACAGGTTTCCAGACTGGCAGACTTCCGAGAACATCCATGTATTATCTCTTCCCCCAAAAGTGCTGCCAACAAGAAAGCTTAGCTTAGCCCCAGACAGGTAGGGCACAATAAAAGGAACATCTAGGAAGAGATGGCTAGATGACAATAATAGGGAATTAGGGGAGGAAATGTGAAACTGATTGAAGGCACCTGGCCTGTCCCTCATCATCAGAGCTTCTATACAGTACATGAGGATTAGAGTCTTTTATGAATTACAGAATAGGCTCAGGTTTATCTATGCCAGGGTTGCCAAACTTGCAATGTCACATGATGTGTTGCAACATATCGTGACTTTTTTTTCCCATTGCCGACAATGGGGTGGGCGCAGTTTCACTATGATGCATCCGGCTCGAGGGCTAGCAGTTTGACACCCTTGATATCTATACTATGAATTCTATAACTGCATAACTCTCTCCCTCTCCCTCTCTCTCTCTCTCTCTCTCTCTCTCTCTCTCTCTCTCTCTCTCTCTCTCTCACACACACACACACACACACACACACACACACACAAATGCTCAAGATTTGGCAATCAAATAAAAATTTTAAAGGAAAACATACAGATAGTGGAGTGTCTTGAGGGACGACAGGAGACAGTAGGCACGGTCCAAAACAATTCGTTTAATGGGCAGAGGTCCCGGGCGAGGCACCGCCGGGAATCCCCCGTATTTATAGTAAACAGGAACATCAACAACATTGTCTAGAACCAATAAACAGGCGGGGTTCTCCCGCCTAACAAGAACGACCAATAAGGAGGAGACCGGCTAAAGGTAGGCGCGGCTGACAGCGGCTTGTTGCTGGGGCCAGCTGGCAGCTTTGACAGCTCCGGCTGGACTGCGCATGCGCGGTTGGCTTTAGTTTGACAGCTGTCAGTGTACTGCGCATGCGCGGCAGTTTGACAGCTGTCAGAGTCAGCCGGTTTGACAGCTATCAGTGTACTGCACATGCGCAGCAGTTTGACAGCTGTCAGAATCGGCCGCTTGCCGCGTCTGTGGGGGGGAATGCCGCGGCAGCCTTTTGACGGCTGTCAACGGCTGCCGGGGATTCCTTATAGTTGTGAGGGGAGTGAGTGTGTGTTTTTGCTGAGTATATAACACCCCTTCCCCCCTTGCCCCTGGAAGTTCAGCTTGGGTCGGCTCCGCTGTTTCTGCTGCCGGCCCATTCATAGTCCAAGTACGAAGGGGCTTTCCGCAGTCTGGTGGAGCGGCGAAGGCTTGGGCTGGGCTGGCTTGTGCTGGGCTGGTCTTCCCTTTCCTCGGCGGGGGAAGTTTCGGGGCTTGGAGGTTGGGGGCTGTCGGCAATGTCTGGGACGTGCGGTGCTGGGCTAGGTGGCATTGGTGGCGCCGCTGGGGGAATTAGTGTGCCCGGTTGAGCTCGGGAACTGCGGTCCTGTGGCACCCGCGATCTCAATTGGTCGGCGTGTCGCCTGATGAGCCTTCCGTCTCCTAAGTCGATGAGGTAGGAGACTGGGCCAGTCTGGTTGGAGATCACACCTTGTAGCCACTTTTCGCCGGCCCCGAAGTTCTTTGCCCAGATGGGCTGGCCGGGAGGGAAGATTTTGACAGTTGGTGCGTGGATTGGTTCGGCGGCTGCCCTGTCGGGGTGCAAACGGTCCAGTTTGGTGACCAGGTGGCACCCCCAACGGAGCTCAGCCGGAGACTTGCCGGTGGTGGAGCAAGGTGTGGAGTGTTGGGCCAGGAGGTATTTCGCCAGTCTGCAGTGCCAGTCGCCGGAGATGATTTTCTTTAGGGCTTCTTTAGTCGCCTTCACCATGGCCTCTGCGAGACCGTTCGTGGAGGGGTGAAAAGGCGCGGAGGTGGCGTGCCTAATCAAGTTGGCCCTGTTGAAAATCTGGAAGTCATGAGAGGTAAATTGGGGGCCGTTGTCGGATACGATGACATCAGGCAACCCGTGGGTGGCAAACACCCTCCTCAAACCCCTGATTGTGGCTGCTGAGGTTGTGCTGGCAACCGGAATGACCTCGAGCCATTTGGAAAAACTATCCACAATTATAAGAAAATTTTGCCCTTGGAAGGGGCCGGCGTAGTCAATATGAACTCTGGACCAGGGGTTCTTAGTCACCTCCCACTTATGGACAGGGGCGTATGGGAGGGGTGGCCTGGTCTGCTGGCACATGTTGCAGGTGGCTACAAAGTTTTCGATGTCTGCATCGAGCCCTGGCCACCATAAGTAGCTGCGGGCAAGGGATTTCATTTTGACCACACCGGGGTGGCCGTCGTGGAGGGAGGTTAGAGCTTGTTGTCTGTGTGGGGTGGGTATGATGACACGGCTGCCCCAGAGGATGCAGCCGAGGTGGGCTGAAAGTTCATGGCGCCTTAGGAAATAAGGCTGAAATTCTGGACCCGGGGAGGTGGATTGCCAGCCGGTTAAGACCCAGGTTAGAACCCTCCCCAGGAGTTTGTCTTTGCAGGTTGCAGCCGCAATTTCTTTTGCGGATACGGGGCGGTCCGGCAGTTCCTGGATAGCCAGGATTTGACCGGCGGGTGCGGGGTCTGGGTCGAAGTTGGGCAGAGGCAGTCTGCTAAGGCCGTCGGCATGACCCATTTCCTTGCCTGGTTTGTGTTCGATTTTAAAGGAGTATGCTGCTAGAAATGTGGTCCAGCGAAACATTCTGGGGGATAATATTTGTGGGGTCAATTTGTCCCAGGTGAAGAGCCCTAGCAGGGGTTTGTGGTCGGTAAAGATTGTGAAATGCCGACCGTATAAGTAATCGTGAAATTTCTTCACGCTCGCCACTAATGCTAGAGCCTCGTCAATTTGCGCGTAATTGCGCTCGGCTTTGGATAAGGTCCTAGAGTAGTATGCGATGGGGGATTGAGTTCCATCGCTGTGGAGGTGGCTGAGGACAGCGCCTATGCCATAGGGTGAGGCGTCGCAAGCGACGCAGAGGGGCATTTTCTCTTTGTAATGGGTGACAGTAGATTTGCTTGAGAGGAATTGTTTCAATTGGTTAAAACTGTCATTGTGGGCTTGTGACCAGAGCCACTGGGCTCCTTTGTCTAGTAGCCTGTGGAGAGGCTCTGCTATGGAAGCTTTGTGGGGGAGGAAGGCATGATAAAAGTTTATGAGACCCAAAAAGGCTGTTGTGACTCAGGGCCAGCCTGTGGGTCCGACAGCCGGCTCCGACGTATCGGAGGACTCAGATGAGGGGGAGGAGGGAGACGAACCGGATGATGATGGTTTGGAGGCTTTGCAGAGTCCTCAGCCGGGGACCTCTTCTCAGCTGCGTGAGCCCGAGAGTGCGGAGGATGATGACCCACAGCTGGCCCTGTTCAAGGACGCCCGACGCAGGAGGCAGTCGAGCAGGAACAAACAAAGAAAGGCTATGGGACTCCTCGGGAGGAGGCACAGGGAGACCACGCCCTGAGCTCTCTATAAAAGGAGTGTTTGGGGAGGGGCTGGTTGCTGAAAGCAACTTTTCCGCTTGAGAAGACAAGCTCTAGTGTTTTTGTTAACTGCGTAATTAAATCTTGGCAGAAGCCTTTTAGCCTTGGACGCTCTCCAGTCTCTTCTTTCTGATAAGGGGTTTGTTAGAAGAGGGCTGGTTCAGAACAAAGGCTTGTAGTTCTGCCTTATTTTTGGGGGGTGGGGCTGCCCTGATGGCTTTGACTTTAGAATCCGTGGGGTGGATTCCGTTGGCGTCAATTTTGTAACCTAAAAATTCAGTAGAAGGAACCCCTATGGAGCACTTTTCTTTTTTTAGTTTGAGGCCGGCGGTGCGGAATCTTTGAAGCACCTCACGCAGCCTGTCAGCCAGTATTTCCTCGGATTCCCCTGCAATGAGCACGTCATCGAAGTAAGGGCAGACCCCGGGGATTCCCTTAAGGGTTCGCTCCATGGTTTCCTGGAATATTCCAGGTGCCACTGCGATTCCGAACTGCAGGCGGTTCACCCTGAACGCTCCGTGGTGGGTGACTATGGTTTGGGCATTGGCCGTTTGCTCTGAGACTGGCAGCTGCAAAAATGCATGTGCTAAGTCTAGTTTGGCGAATATAGTGCCTGCCTGGATAGAGGAGAGCACATCCCTGACAGCTGGGACTGGATAGGCGTGGGGGTTTAAAGCACGATTAAGGGTGGCTTTATAGTCCGCGCAGAGGCGGACCTCCCCATTAGGCTTGACAGGGGTGACTATGGGGGTTTCCCAAGTGCCCCCTTCTGTAGATTCTATGACTCCCAGTGCAATTAGTCTGTCGAGCTCCGCTTCTATCTTAGATTTGAGAGCGAAAGGTACTCTTCTTGCCTTGATCCTGATAGGCAGGACCTCTGGGTTTAGTTTTAGGTCAATGGGGGGGGCATTGAATTTCCCAAGCGACCCGTCAAAAACGTCTGCGTATTGTTGGCAGACGGCTTGTAATTGGTGAGGCTGAGAGTAGTTCACGCCCATAATTTTTATCCCCAGGGGTTCGAACCAGTCAAGGCCAATGAGGCTGGCTCGTTTACCTGCTGCGATTTGGGCTGTTAGGTCTCCCTGGAATTGCTGGTAGTTAATAGAGAGCCTAGTTTCCCCTTTTAATTTAATAGGGGCGCCCTGGAAATCGGCTAGAAGAATTTTCGAGGGGGTAATGGGGAACCGGCGTCTGCACTGACGCGCGATTCCTTGTAAAGTGTCCCAGGAGAGGATGGAGACTGAGGACCCAGAGTCCACCTCCATTTCGCAGGGAATTCCCTGTATCCGGACCTGAATTTTAATTTTGGGGCGGATATAGCTGGTGGTTAAGGGCCCCTGGTCCGTGCTAGTGGTCATGACAGATGACCATAGGGTCTTCCCTGGCAATTTGGGGGAGGGCATATTACCTTCTGGGGCGGCCTCCAGGTCGTGAAGGGTCTCGTGGCCGGTGCTGCGGCAGGCGGAGCGAATGTGGCCGGTTTTGCCGCAGCCATGGCACTTGGCATTGCGAAATTTGCATGATGCCCTGGCATGGTTGCCACCGCAGCTGGCGCACTTGGAGCGGTTGGTGGTGTCCCTTGAGCCTCCGGCCGGCCGATCTGGTCTTTTGTCACCCTCACGGCGAGCCTGGGGGTTGGCGGGTCTCAGATGAATGGCGTCCACTTCGGTCTTCTGCTCGGCTGTTCCCGGGTCGGAATTTCTAGGGCAGTCATGGTGGACTGACCCTGTGAAGGGGTTTCCCGCCGGCAGCGCGTCTTCCCGATGGCTATCTTCGTACGCCATGATTTCAATTGTTAACTCGGCCAGGTCCATCGTCGGCTTAGTGACGAGTTTCTTCTGAAGCTTCAGGTTCCTCAGACCGATGATGACCTGGTCCCTTATGCGGTCCTCGAGGTCCGGGAAACGGCAGCGTCGGGCCGCCTGTCGGACCGTTGCTATGAACGATTTGGCTGGCTCGCCTGGTCGTTGGTACTGGTGGGCGAAATTCAGGTGCCAGTACAACTCGGACCGTCTCGGCGAGAAGTGTCGATTGAGGTGGTCGACTAGCTCAGCGTATGGGACAGCGGCCACCGAGATGGGGTCGCAGAGCCCTACGGCGACATCATAGACCACCGGGCCGCTGAGGCAGAGGAGCGCCGCGGCTTTGGGGCGATCCTCAACGATGTTATTAACGAGGAGGTACCCCTCTACTTGCCCGAGATGTGATTCCCAGCCCTCGGGCTGGGAGACATCAAATTCTCGGACATGCCCAAGATTGGCCATACTGTCTGGTCCGCGGGTCTGCTTAGGGTGATGTACGTGGAGGGCTCTCCCGGACCAGCAAGTGACTTCAGCGGTGTCAGCTGGTGGGACGGCTTCCCTCCTTCACTTGTGGCTTCAGCTAGTGACTTCAGCTAACAAGCAGACCCGGATCCCATCCTCGTCGCCAGGTGGAGTGTCTTGAGGGACGACAGGAGACAGTAGGCACGGTCCAAAACAATTCGTTTAATGGGCAGAGGTCCCGGGCGAGGCACCGCCGGGAATCCCCCGTATTTATAGTAAACAGGAACATCAACAACTATGAATTCTATAACTGCATAACACTCTCTCTCTCTCTCTCTCTCTCTCTCTCTCTCTCTCTCTCTCTCTCACACACACACACACACACACACACACACACACACAAATGCTCAAGATTTGGCAATCAAATAAAAATTTTAAAGGAAAACATACAGATAGTTCTTGACTTATGATTGGTTGCTTGTAAACTGTTTGAAGTTACAATAGACTATCAAAAGCTATTTATGACCCAGATTTTAAGTTCCTATGTTGGGGGGGGCAGATTCCTGTGACTGCACTTTGGGCATTGGGCAATCAGCCCACATTTATGGCCATTTTCAGCTCTCTGCTGTCAAGTAACTACAATTTAGTATGGCTTTGCTGAAAAACTGGATAATCATCTATCAGGGATGGTAAAATAAATCCTGCAATGTGTAGGGAGTTGGACTTGATGATCTCTTAGGAATCGCTCTATGATTCCAAGACAAATACACGCAAATTGCAAAAAGAGCAAATCAGAGAATGTGCAAGAACAAAGGCTGTTAATCTCTTTGGTTCTCAAATGAAGCTTATATTAAAGTATTCAAATTCCAAGGCATCCTGAAATAAAAACTAAATATATCCCTTCTTCACAGATCAAGCAAAAGGTTTCCAACTGAAATGCGGAATTGAGCAACTGTTAGATGCTAAAAACAGAAGGCAAATTTAACTCGTTTGAGACACAGCAGTATCTATGAATGGGGAATTTGCTTATTTTCTTTTTGCTGATTCTTGGCTTATTTTTTTCAAAGTCCCCACAGTAAAAAGATCCTCTTCTTATATCAGTGTCTTCTTTATTCCTTTATGGTGAATAAACAAATCAGTCTTCTGCACCAAGGAATGAAAGAAGACATATTTTCAAAAAGTGTCAGAGGCCTGACAATTAGTGTATAGATTATGTTATCTCTTCACTCCCAAAGCAATGGACTAAAATGATTTAACCAGAATTTGTCATGTCATTGATTGCTCATTGGTATTTGCAGACATATAAACGTTATAGCTATATATGGTGTGTGTGTGTGTCTGTGTGTGTGTGTGTGTGTGTGTGTGTGTGTGTGTGTGTGTGTGTGTGTGGTGTATTCCTTGATAACATTAAAAATACGAATCCCAGGCATGTTAAAATTAACAAACAAACACTGGGATGGAATTAAAAACTAAAACAGTTTTTATTGCTAAAAAATCAAGCTTTCATTAGCCAACTGCCAACGTCGTCAGGATGGAGATGCTGGGGTGGAGAGATTCCGTTTATACTGTTGGTGTCTGCACTCTGCTCTCTGTTTGTTGAGGTCTGCCGTATGTTTTTTGTGTTTTTTTTATGCACCCTGTCGACCCAAATATGGGGAGAAGGATTTTTTTTGTTAGCAATCCAAATTTTGTGTATATGTGTGTGTGTGTGTGTGTACATACATGTTTGTGTGTATATATATATTTGCATATGCATATATATCCATCCAGGAGTAAGGACAAACAAATCTATTATGCTTTCTCCATTTAATTTTCCAATTTTAAACATTTCTAGCCATTTCTACTTTTTTTGTATTAAATTAAATTAATATGTGTTTAATTCATATTAAATACTATCATATTGATAATATACATATCCCTCCAAATGCATGTATTGCAACAATTTCAATCAATTTAATGTATCATTAAATAAATATAATTGTGGTTTGCATTTTTCTCTGTTATGCTAATTATGTAGCATTTTATTGGAGAACTATGTTTCATTTCATTTGTTGGATTTATAATCCATTTTATATAAGACATTGATCTGATTTGATTTGATTTGATTTGATTAAATTTATATGCCGCCCTTCTCCCTGAGGACTCAGGGCGGCTCACAACAATAAAAATTAAAAAACATAGAGTAAAAAATTTAAAAAAAGAATTAAACAATAGATTCAATAATTACAAGACAATTTAACCCAGTAAAAAGCCTAATTAAAAACCGTAGTCAATCCAGGCCCGCTTGTTGGAACAACCAGGTCTTCAGGTCACGGCGGAAGGACCAAAGGTCAGGGGCCATCCGCAGCTCCGGGGGCAGTTCATTCCAGAGGGTTGGCGCGCCCACAGAGAAGGCTCTCCCCCTGGGGGTCGCCAGCCGGCATTGCCTGGCCAACGGCACCCTGAGGAGGCCGACTCTGTGGGAGCGAACCAGGCGATGGGAGGTTGACAATGGCAGCAGGTGGTCTCGCAAGTACCCCGGGCCTAAGCCATGTAGGGCTTTAAAGGTTATTACCAGCACCTTGAATCACACCCAGAGGGTAACCGAAAGCCAATGCAGCTCACACAGGAGTGGTGTAACATGTGAGTACCGAGATACTCCCATAAGCACCTGCGCGGCCACATTTTGCACCAGTTGAAGCCTCCGGGTGCTCTTTAATGGCAGCCCCATGTAAAAAGCATTGCAGTAATCCAGGCAAGAAGTGACGAGGGCATGGGTAACCGTGCATAGGGCATCTCGGTCCAAAAAGGGACGCAACTGGCGCACTAGGTGAACCTGTGCGAAGGCCCCCCTGGTCACTGCCGGTCACTGGTCTAACTCTCTGTGCCACCAAAGCCACTGAAAGAAATTTAACTAAGTTCTAACAGTGCTATTGTGGTTTGATGCTGGCTGGAAAATTAGAAGTCTGCATATTCTTACAGGTTTTAGAAAATGTTGGTGATACTCACCTATCTAATTTATGGCAGAAATAGCTACTCACATCAACATAATTGCTAAAAAATCAATACAGTCCCATCAGACCCTGAGCCAGCAAAGCATTGATGCATAAAATTAAATCACAATGGAAATTCTTTTGCTGCATGCACAATTTTTTTTCTTGACCACTTTCTCAGAACTATCAGAATGTCATTGCTGCTTGCTGGTGGAATTTTTCAGGCCCTTCAATATTTTTATATTCAGCTTTAATTGGCGAATGTAATTTCTGCTGTGAAATCTTTGTGCAACCCTCTTTCATATTTCACAGCATATTTTACTAAATAATACAGCACGCTAAATAGCAATTAGATATTACATTATTGTCTTTTTCAAAAGAAATAGAATAGACGAGTGTTTGTCTCTCTTTCTCTGTGTATGCTGATTTGATTTTCTTTCTTAAAGTCTAAAACACAGTTCCTTTGTATTTGTATTCATACAATGCATGGCATCTTTCTATTCAAGTTTATAGAGCCTTGGTGGAGCAGTGGGCTAATGCCTCCTTAAGTAACACCAGCTGCCTGCAATTAGTGCAGGTTCGCATCCCACCAGGCTCAAGGTTGACTCAGCCTTCCATCCTTCCGAGGTAAGTAAAATAAGGACCCAGACTGTTGGGGGCAATTAAGCTGACTTTGTAATAATGCCGCTTGGGGTCTGTGTGAAAGCCCTAATAAGCAGGCATATACATAGAATGAAGGCTACTGCTAAGCTTGTAAGCCGCCCTGAGTCTTCGGAGAAGGGCGGGATATAAATGGAATGAAAATAAAAATAAATAAAATAAATATTTAAAATCTGTTTCAGTTACTTTGATTTTTAACCTGTTTTGATAAAGTAAAGGTCAGTAATAAAAGGCATTAAAAAAAGACTGATATGCTTGCTCACCTTTGTCCAAACATTAGAGTAGACTTGGTTTCAGCTTCATTGAAAATGGATGGGGAACAACAGATGACAATGGTGGTTCTACAGTTACCACCTAAGGAGTCTTGGAGAATTCGGGTCATTTTGCTGTCTCGATATGGGACGTGTGTTTTCTAATTAAGAAAGATAAAGACGTTGAAACACACATGCATACACAAACAAACACACACAAACGCCCAGAGGTTGTTGCTGAGATTTGTTGGCAATGCTGTAATTTGGATTTCTTTTTAAAAAAAAAATCTTTTATTGGTTCATCGCAATATAAAATACAAACAAAATGAAAATAATGGGAAACTAGGGGAAGAAAGGAGGAAAAGAAAAAAGTATAAGGTAGAAGTAGGGAAAGGGGGAAAAAAGTCATTGACTTCTGATTCTTTTTAGCACAGTAGAAGATTAATAACATTACAGCCCCAACGTTTTACTTTTACACAATAATATATAACTAGCCATACTATGATTTGGATTTCTGTACGTAAACACCGTCCAAAATATAAATTATGTATCTTGGTATATATACGTGGGAGTGTAGGTGTGATATATTTTCAGGGTATTTTCAATTGGTACATAATTTTAAAAACACATAAATATTTTAATTGCTCAATATTATTTTCATTCATTATTTTGGTTGAGGGGAAAAAGGGCCTCTTGTGTTTTCTGTTTTTTCTCCCCATGCTTTCATCTCCGTTCAGCTGCATCTTCTGTTTGTTCAAATGTTTTATTTGTACAACCTGATGGGTGTCTACATACACCACAACCCACGCACAAATAATTCCACACAAGCCATTTGCTTAGACTAGCGATCCTAGTGGCATCAACTGTAACAATACGATGAAAATACCTGCATTTGAGAAGTAAATAGTTATGCATGAATGTATTTATCAATGGGATCCAATATACTTTCATCACAGGCAATGCTCAGCCATTTGCTGTTGGATAATATGCTGATTATTGCTTCTATCTATTTTAAGATTAAATTGCAAGAGGGAGGGAGGGAGGGAGGGAGGGAGGGAGGGAGGGAGGGAGGAAGGAAGGAAGGAAGGAAGGAAGGAAGGAAGGAAGGAAGGAAACTTACAGTTCCTTCTGCCAATGCCGAAATCACATTACCCAGTGCAGACAAAGACTTGTTAATATTTTTGGCTTCATCAAGAACAGATCCCTCAGCTCCAGTTTTGCTGACCTATCAGAAAAAGAAAACACGTTATTCCAAGTAAACTGAGCTCATATTCTCAAAAGACAGGAAAAAACAATGATGGTGATTACATTTAGAAGAAATGCATAACACTGTCCATTACATCAGAAATATCTACAATACTTTCAGTTCATCCAAAACAGCATTAAGCTAACTACATTTCACTCACATTCATGAATTTCACTTATATTTCCAATATCCGTAAAATCAGCTTAGAAGGCCAAATCTATCTGACTATAGCTAAACACTGGCTTGCATTCTCAGATCATTCTCATATTTTTACAATAAAACCTCAATTTTCCAGACCTCCATTCAGCAAATCTTGTTTCAGGGTTTATTCCCAAATGTGTCCATTGTTTCTGAAGTAGTTTGGGCAATTAATGTAACATATGTTATTTGCAACAGTTTATATTATTTTAAATATGTAACTGTTTTCATCTCATGTAAATCTACTGCACCAATTTACATAATTTGCAAATAATATGAATAAAGCAAATTAAGTAAAATGTAAATTATGTCAACTCAGTTAAACTGAAATTTCACTGTGTACAATAGTAACCAATAATAACTTCATATATCTGAAGATAAAACTGAAAAGCCTGTGTAAAATATGTCCATCTCTTTTCAGGAGGATTTGGAGTTAAATAAATAGTAGGATATGCACACAAATACCCTGATGTGCCAACTAAAAAAATTTACTAGACAAGTGGATCTAAGGAAAAAAGTAAAAAAAGCAAAGAATAACAACGCCTAAACAAGAAAGAAAATAATGGCCTTTATATTTTAAAGATCATCTAACACATCTGGAGGTGACATTGTTCAGAAACATTCAGAAACAGAAATCATTTTAAAAAATAAATTTGAAACCGCAATTGAAAGATATGTTTCAGTTATCCTAACAGAAAAGATTTTACCAAATAATTTTGCAGAAATAGCTGAAGTTTGAGCTGTCACCTTTTTGCTAGATGTTACCTCATTTATTTAGGATAATAGATATTTAGGAGTGGCTAAACACAATGAAGCAGTGTTTTGAATTGGCACGTATTATATCCAAGGCTATCTATTTGCTTCTCAGGCAATCATCTAGCCCCTCCCAGATAGAGATGGAAGCTTTACAAATAGGAAATATAAGGAAATAAATACAATCTAAAGCCTTTATACATTTCAAGTGTAATTTATGAGTCATGAATTTCAAAAGGTCCTACCTTGTAGTCAAGAATTTTATGTGTAGCAGTAACAGGATCATTACCTTTTCACTCCCAGCAAGATCTACTAGATAAAGCTTCCCGCTGAGTTTTTTTTCAGTTTCCACATTTTCTTGTTTGATATTAATTAGGAAGATACTGTGACTTCTAGAACTGTGTTCATTCATGTCTATGAAGAGAAAATGCAATAAGCTAATCATGCTCTTTTGAGTTTTTTTTAATCTTTCTCTTCTAAATTCCATTAAACCATCATCCTTATTTGATTTCCTTGTTTTTATCAGCGAAGACTAAAGTTGGCCCTTATCTGTCATTGCAGTTCTTCAGAATTCATTTCTGAATGGAGCTTCCGTGTGAGTGCAAGCACCCTCTGCTCGCACAAGTGGAGCTTCACGTAACTGCACTTGCCCATTTCTCCTGCGGCCCGGTCTTGAACAGCCTGCGGCCTGGTATTGAGCCACAGTCCCAAGGTTGGGGACCTCTGCATTAAATCACCTATCCTTATAATCGGGGACAGCTTGCTCACTATATTAAGAGACGTTGTGAAAAGCCTTTTGAAAATCCAAGTAGAGGTGGTTCTCAACTTACAGCCATTCATTTTTGAAGTTACAATGGCACTGGAAAAAAGTGAGTTACAACTGGTCCTCACACTTAACAACCATCACAATATCCCCCTATAGTCCAGGGGTAGGCAACCTTGGCTCTTTTATGACTCGTGGACTTCAACTCCCAGAATTCCTGAGCAGACTGGCTCAGGAATTCTGGGAGTTGAAGTCCACGAGTCATAAAAGAGCCAAGGTTGCCTATCCCTGCCCTAGTCACATGTTCGAAATTTAGGCACATGGCAACTGGCATGCATTTATGCCAGTTGCAGCCTCACAGGGTCATGTGATCACCATTTGTAACCTTCCCAACTGGCTTCCAACAAAGCCAAGTTGGATTCACTTAAAGACCACATGATTCACTTAACAAGTTTGCTGAACAAATGTGGCAAAAAAGGTCATAAAATCAGGGACAAATCTCCTAATAACTACTTTGCTTAGCAATGGATATTCTGATCCCAACTGTGGTCAGACGTCAAGGACAACCTATATAGTGGAAGAACTGAAGTAGCCTGTTGTGTTTAGGGCAAGAAGAGGACATGTTTGGCGGGGGTGGCTGTTTATGAAGTTGTTAGACTCCTGAATGAGAATAACTCCAGCACAGTTAAAAATAAGTTGTTTTTATTGTTTTCAAATTCAGACAGGCACTTGAGTACATAATTAAAGCATAGAACCCAGGTCCATCTAGAATATAAGGCTAGAATTGTGTCAGGAGGGTATATCTCTTTTTGTACTGAGTGTGTGTAACCTAGTCTTCCTTTGTTACCTGTCCTGATGTTGACTTATTTTGACAGTTTACTGGAGTTTACTGGTTGTCTTCTAACACCTGATTCAGCATGGCTAACCTATCAACTCCCTAAGTTTTGTTTTTCCCTTTCTTTAATTAGCCAGAGCCAGGATGCAGATTTCCCCTTCAATCCTGTTTTGGTTCCTCCAAAGATCTGATGTAGAAATGAGAAACTGGTTTATAATGGAGGCCTGATGGCAGTAAGGGAATCTAATTTTACAGTCATTTCACCCCCACACATAGGCTATGTCCAAATCAAAGTACCCAGAGGGAGGAATGATTCAACTTGTCATTTATTCAGTCATGTACAACCTTTGGTCCCTCTATGGATCAGCACTCTACATGCCCGTCTGTCTCACACTGCCTCCTTCAGATCCACCATGTTCATTCCAGTGTCATCCTTTACAGTAGCCAGCCAACGAGTATTAGGGAGACCCCTTCAAGCCTGGAATACTTGATTATACATTTCTACCTTTGGGTCTTCTATTTACATGCTTGTTAAAAACTTCCAAAAAAAACCTAGAATGTTTTATCATCATTCTAAATTGTAAAACATAACAATGATTTATAATCAAGTGCACTTATACAGTTGCATCCACTAATCATTGCACGAAATGCTTTTGCCAATACAACTGTGGAATATTGCTTACTTAACTGTTCAGAAAATAATGGCCATACATTTTTAAATATTTGACCTTGAAAACAATTACTGAGGTTTAATATTCCTGGTTGCTCAGCAATAAAGGCTACATTCCATGAAACGTTTATTTTAAAACAAAATGCTGATCTCTGAGGACCCAGATTGTTGGGGGCAATTAAGCTGACTTTGTAATAATGCCGCTTGGGGGGTGTATGAAAGCCCTAATAAGCAGGCATATACATAGAATGAAGGCTACTGATAAGCTTGCAAACCGCCCTGAGTCTTCGGAGAAGGGCGGGATATAAATGGAATTAAAATAAATAAATAAAAATAAATAAATCTCCACTTGAAGCAAGGATCTGCAGTGCACTTTGTTCAGTAAGTATTTTAAAATCCAAAGACCAACATTCTTAAGCTTCAAAATGTCACTCATCATTTTAAAAAAAAACTTTCAAGTCACATAACTAGTAATCTATTTAATTGCTCTTACAGAGTTAAAACTTGAAGATGCTAATGAATTTGATGAAGAAAACGTATATTTTCTTGACTATTGTAAAATTATTGTTAATTTCAGCATGAGAGTAATTGAAATTATGTTTTTAGAATGTAACTGCCAACTTAGAAATGTAGGAATGCTTACTGGTAACAGCCACATGACGGTTTGTTTTCCCTTCATCAATGACATCCATAACTTCTTCAGGACTAGAGACAAATCTCTCTGTGCAGCCCTAGAAATGTGAAATTCAACATTTTTTTAGGTGAAATGTTCACTGGAAACAAACCTAAACCAGTAATTGTAGCTTCTCAAAAACTCAATTTATAAGCCTATATAAAAAAGAACTCAAATCTTCAGAAACAGCTGCAGAAATATATAAGAGGACCATGTACAGTATATGGCCAATATCTTCATTGCTCAGAATTAACCTATAACCAATCTGCAAAATTGACATGATTGCCCACAGAGATTCGTGCGGGTATGGACCTTGATAAACAATTCCTAGCTGTGTGGATAACTAATCCTGCATCCACGGATTCTTTTGTAGACCCATCTTACAGCATACTTTAGGCTCTCACCATTCAAGAGAATGAATACTATTTCATCGTGATTGGGAAACTATATTTTATATCCGATTTATATGCACACTGTGCATCTCTAGTTTGTTTTGGGTATTTATGCATGGTTCTAACATATGTTGAAGCTTATCCTACTAATAAACGGGGGAAATCCTATGATTTGCATTATATTCATTATGCAATAATGCAGGCAATTCAAACTGCCGGCCCGCAGGTCGGATGTATCATGCCGAAACCACGTCCATCCCATTGCCGGCAATGGGAAAAAAGTTGCGATACGTCGCACAACATCACGTGACGTTGCGAGTTTGACATGCCTGCATTAATGGTACTAATTAATTTCAAAGGAATGATTAACAAAATGAGACTATTAAAAAAACAAAAAAAAGTTTTGGATAAAGGAACTATTATCTACACAATTTTGATGAGAATATTATGGAAGAAAAATGAAGAAAATATCTCAGCAAACGCATTTAGTCAAAAGCAAATACAGGTACTCCCTCCATAAATGCATCCAGGTTGGACTAACTTGGGGGGTTTTCAATACCATTCACATGTAGATTTTTTCCTCCACAACTATAATTCTAAAAAAAGGAGTTCATTTATCCAAAAGGTCACTAGGTTGAATTTCAGTCTCATGGGTTTGCAATCTATCTTCATATCTAAGCATATATTTTTGGGTTGCATCTGTTTTAAATCACTCTTAAGCTTAGCCAGATCTTTAAAAAATGGGGGAAAGATGGTGACCTGGAAAAATTGGATGAAAGCAGGAATACTGAATTTGGACCAAATGATAGATGATAGGGATTAATTTGTAGCATATGCTGCATTAAGAGGCAAATATCTATTAGATGTAACTTAGTGGAAATAGTTACATTTGTTAACAATATCATTTGGACCAGCAGCCTTTTCAGCTTCTCAAAATATCCCAGACAGAACTGGTTATTTTTTAAAAAACTAAAAACCTACTATTAGTTTCTAAAGTTATTTGTTATGTATAAATCAATTTTATATGCACATGTGAAGAAATGAGTGATGTAAAGAATTAGAGGTTTCTATATTGCTAACACAATGGGAGAGTGTCTTCACTTCTATAGCAAGAGTGTCAATGGATCGATAGATAGATAGATAGATAGATAGATAGATAGATAGATAGATAGATAGATAGATAGATCATTAGGTAATTATATATATACAATTGTAACTGTTTATCATTGCAAAAACACGTAGTTTGTTTTTTTCACTTTTTAAGTAATTGTTATGTATATTTTTTGATAATGTGTGCGTCTCTGTGTTTTGTTTCTCTTTTTCTCTTATTTTAAAAAGAATAAAATTTATTTTAAATAATATAGGTAATCCTTGACTTACACTGATAATTTGGACATGTTGGGGATAGTGCAAGAGTGCTTGAGAGGTGTGGTGCAGGTTGGGGAGGGTGCATGAGGATGCCAAGGAGGTGTGGGAAGGGTTAGGAAATGGGGGGAGCTTGTGTGATGGAATCCTTCTTCATGACAGATAGGCAAATTTCTCAAGAATGATAGAAACGTTGCTAAATAAGACACCATAGGTTTTGGAGTATGATTTTACATATCAAACTCTGTCTCAAGAGTATAGATGGGGACAGTTTGACATTAAAATACTTTATGACTTGGGAGACAAGTTGCTATTTCAGGTTATCTGCTCTTAATTATCTGTCAAATATGAGATTATGTACAAACAGGTAAACATGAATTAGGTAAAGAATAAAAAGAAGGACCTATTGCAGCTTCCCTAAGTAGGCAGTTCAGATTCTTCTTATTTATTGGCAATTCAAATAATCCTGCTAAGCACTTTACTTTACAAACCTCACTGTACAATGGATGAATTATTATTGAATGCCATGCCAGACTAAACTAACTCAATAATCTTTTGATACGATTCTATCAGTTTAACTTCCAATAGAATTGTTTTAATTTAAAAAATACTTTTTGTTTCAGAAAATGCTCTAAGATAAAGGGCACTACGGATCCTGAAAAATTAATCTCAAAGAACATTTGGCGACATGCTGGAAAAAATAAAATAAAGAAAAAACCCTTAATTATGTCCAGTAACACTTAAGTAATAATTTTGATGAAACAATTAAAGCAAACTGATTTGCTTCATCGAAGAACTCAACAGGCTGAAGGGCTTAGGGCTGGGTGGCTTTAGAATCAGGAGAAGGTGACTGGCATGAAAGTAGCTTTTCCACACTGATGACTTTTCACAACCACTGACCTACGGTACTAGTGAGTTATTGCGAGAGCCCAGCAGTGTGAAAGGAGTTTTTCTGCACTGCTGGCCTCTTTTATCCACTGGTCAACAAAGGAGAGAATGTCAGAAGCACAAAAGAACAAGTCATATCACATCACTGTCTTTTTTCAACTGCTTGCTAACCCTTGGAAATAGTTCAACATGGAGATACTCTGGGGTGTTGGGTTGGCCACCTCCAGTGCGTGCAGTGGGATAAACCCTACCAGAGGTGACTAACCTGGGATTCCTCTTGGTAGAAGGATAAAAACATTTTCCTCAGCTTTTTTTTCCAAGCATGAGCTCTGCAGGGGTCTACAAAGCAGACTCACGAAGAAATAATGACAAAGGATTTTTGTAGAAATTCAATAAACTGTATACAGAGGCTAAAAAAAACTGCTGTAGAAATTCAGTAAGGTATGCACTGAAGAAATATTGCAAAGGAACCATGTTGCTTAGGAGGCAGTTTCAAGAAAGTACTTCATTTGAAGATTTCATCAAAACGAAGACCTTTGAAGCTACAATACAGAGTACTTGTTCATAGTCCATTAATACTTCAGACAAACAACTTTTTATACAAAAGGAATAATGGCACCTAGGAAGGAAGTTTGTAGTTTGCAAAATATTACAGGGCTGTAATATCTCTCCTTTCCTCCCATCCCAGGGTAGAAAGTAACAGCAAGAAGATCAAATAATCCTTGCTCTAACAAACTTATCGATAAATGGGATGCTAAAATAAAATAAGTAATTCCAAGGATTCTATAGCCTAACACCCTTTTCCCTTTACATTAATCTAGCTAATAAGACCTTGAAAATCTAGCATGCTTTTGTGAGGTGTTAGGAGGTTAACAAAATTAAAGTATAGATTTTCCAGTTGATTAAAAACAAACTACTCTTTCCCTTCATCCGGAATCAGTATGACGTATTGATGCATTGTTAGAGACATTCAGAGAAACAGAAATATTCTACTAGTAAAAAATTATACTTAACCTTTAAGAGACAGACATCCCTAAACTTAATTACTATGCTTTTCCATTTACATTATTTTGTATAATACTGCAACTACTGTTTTGGCAATTTTATTATGGAATTATTCATGTTATGGCTTTGGCTTCTCTTATTTAGGATTTCTTAATCTATTCAACCCTGAGCATATTTTACTATTTGTTTCAATGGCTACCTTGAGTTCTTAGTGTTAAGTCACCTTGGTTGTATTTGCAGAAAGATGACACACGTATTTTAAAAAGAAAGTAAATGTGATCACAAACTAATTCAAAGTGCATTTGAAATGGTTTTTTTTTTCCTTTTATGGGTAGAAGTGCTTTTACCTTGACATATGGGACTCTGTTCTTGTCTTCATGTACTGCAAGATTTGTTTTTGAAACTGTAAGAAACATAAAGGACCATCACTTAATGATGCATATAAATTGGATGACTGGCAAGAAAATCTGAATGTATTATAGTTCAAACAGTTCCACATAAGAAATCACCAATAAGTGTTTTCATCTAGGATTTGCATATTTCAAACCAAATGGGCTTTACCCTATTAGCTGCTTTAGGTACAAAATAACAACTGGAATGATTTAATAAGTAATATTTTGCATATTCACATTAAGGAACATGGAAAGGCTCAGAAACATGAAATACAAACAAATTAAGGTAAGTGTCAAACGGCCATAAGCTTTATTTGTTATGATGCATACAGAATTGCATATCACATATAAGGCAAAAACAAGATACAGACCAGTTCCACTATTGATTGGAATGATGCCAGGATACTATAGATAGGGTTACAGGAATTCCAGGCACAGTGCAAACAAAAATAATGTTGTGGTCTTTTTTTTGTATTAAGTGCCTATTAGATCCTATTCAGATGTTTCATTCTCAGCGCAAATATCATCACTTGTATGTCTGCCCTCTGAGAAATCTGCCAGTATGTTAAACCAAGGCTTGCTACATCAGGCAAATAGAAAATATGGATGAAATAATGATTTCTAGAAAATAGTTAAGTCAAGCTTTTCCAAATGGATGTCCTGGGAAACAATCATTTTTAAAAAAAAATCCATAAAACAGAATGCAAAACTGGAAATTGAAAGAACACAGCACTTTGCTATTCATATGAGATTAGGAATCTTCTTGAACAAAGAACTGGGATTTAAAATAGGGGGAAAAACAAATTAACTATGCCATTGCATTCCTTTTAAATGGCTGCCACAACTCCTGGCTGATAATTATATAAAGCTGTAAAATGCTTCTGAAAGTAATCCATTTAAAGCAAAACAATTATGGAGATCACTCTCAATAATAAAGTAGCAATATATAGAAAAGAGATTTTTTTTAGATTAAAGATCATAGTTTCCACTGCAAAACTGCAAAACTGGAATCTAGCTGAACATTTCTGACATAATAGCCCAAAACTAACTTATCATTAAATAGGAATATAGCACATGGTAAGGATTTCATTAAGGTTGGCAACTTAGTCTACATATTCTCTATCTTACAAAAAAGTGTTATGTGAAAATCTTAATTGACCAAAGCCAAGCAGGGTGGCAGAGGTCAACATCTATTGATCCATCAGGGGACAAGTAGCAGATATGGAAGATTACAATTTGGAGGGGGTCTTCTTAACAAGGACTTCATAACCAAGCTTGATAACTGATCATCTCCCTCCACTGGAACAGACAATTACCCTGATATTCAGACTATCTGATGTATTGTAAACTACTCAATCTGCAAAAATGTATGGAAGAAAGAGAGTAAATATATGCATGGATGTTTGTTAAAGGGAGTGTCTGTTAAAAATATATTGAAGGAAATGAATGATAAGATATAAAATTGTAGAATTAAGAGAAAGTGGAGGGAGAGAATAGCTTTGTACAAAGCTAATCTGATCTTGTGATGTGGACTGGATAAAACACAGAAGTGACGATGTAAGTTTAATTATGAATGAAAAGGCTAAAAGGCTAAAATATGTGACAGAACATAAGAAATGTTGACATCCACTATGGATGCCAATAGAAATCCATGGACTGGGATATTTCCCCATCGCCAAAGTGTTTATCCAGATGGATCTCCCAATCATGTGTGGGCTTTGCTTTTTTTAGTTATTTGTTGTATTTTTATTTGTTCTCATGGTTGCAAATGGTTTCTAAAAGGCACTTGGGGAATTTCACAGCTTTCTGGCAGGCAACAGGAACACTATTCTTTGATGTCTAGGCTGTCTCTTGTCGAACCATAGATTGTTTTTTTTTTTTGCTTTATTATATTCTATGGAAGCTGCTAAGATTGATAGATTGCAGCGAGATGTAAATAAAAAAATAAGTAAATAAATGCATGTAAAACTCCAGGAAATTATAATGGAAAAAGCAAATATGAATGCGCAGGAAAACAATACTACACTCTGAATAAAAATGGTCAATAGGAAAAAGTTATTCTGCTCGATCACATGACTGGATGGGTGAGAATGAAGTAAGACAGCACATTATTGGACCGTTTGGAGATCAGGATTATTGAGGACTATCTACTTAAAATGGCTTAGCTCTTTCAAATACACAATTTAAATGTAAGTCTATATGTATATGAAGGATAGAAACATGATAGATTAGGTAGGTACGTAGATCAGTAGGTAGATAGATAGATAGATAGATAGATAGATAGATAGATAGATAGATAGATAGATAGACAGACACAGACAGATAGAGATAGATACTTTAGATAGACAGATATCATTTTTGTTGATTATGATGAATGATTGAGAGAATTAGTGAAACTACAAGTTGAGCACACATTCTTAGTTTGAGACATTTTGGTAGCACTGTGAGTGATCCTAGGGAAAGTGGACAGAAAGGGAAACAAAAGTAGACTGACATAAGGAACAGAAAGTTTTTAGAAAAAAGAGGGGATATGGAAACTGCTTCAAGTAGAATAGAATTAATTACATTATAGAGCATTGCAAAAGTCTGTGGAATTACACTAAAGACAAATATGAAAAGGAGACTGGGAGAATGCCAGAATGAAAGACACTGTGGATGAGAAATATATCCTTGACAATGACTCCTGCAAAAGAACGAGAAAGATATGGAAGTGAAAACCTGCATTTGACAAGGGAAAGCATGCTATTTATGCTTATAATATTCTCCTTAACATTAAAGGGGGAAGGTAGAATCTTAGGAGAATTAGATTACATGCACTTAGCACAGAACTCCTAATGAGAGATTCAAGAGGTGACAATGGGCAAAATTTGGGATATGTAATAGATCTCTATCACAGGTTGTTCTTTTTTTAGCCAAGTCATTGAGATATGTATGTATGTGGGGCGGGAAGTCATCGTACATCTATAGAAGAAGAATTATGGACAAGGACAAGGATTCGTGATCTGCGTTTTGTTTAAGGAACAAATGTATAGGGAAACTCATGGGATGTTAGTTGGTTGAGGATATGAATACATCATACATGTAATTTTATATTAATTGTAATATTAAGGATTGGATATTAATTCTAGATACAAATGTCATCTATCTCTAATTCTTTTTTTTAAGAATTCTTTCTTTTTCAGTAATAGTTTCTGATGATCCCAATGAAAGGCACAAGCATCCAAGCAACCCTGTTTTCTGAATTCTGACAGCCCATTTTAAAGAGGGTCTCCAGAGTTTAGTGATTAAAACAATCCTAAAATGTTCAATATGGGAGAAACGGCAATTTTTGTGAGAAGGGACAGATTTAACACAGGGCTAAGGACAGATTTTAGAAAACAAAACAAAATAAACAAAATAAACTACCACAGATAACTATTAATAGATGCATTAAAATAATAAAATACTGCTTTACTTACCATCCAATAAATCTCTTATTTTGTCCAGGTAAATCTCAAAGTAGGAAACCTAAATATGAAAGCATGCCAATATTACAAATTCATTTGAAAAAGAAGAGAATAGATTGTTAAAGTTCTTTGAAAACATAGGGGATATATTTACTCAGCAGTTTCACTCAAACTAAGAGAAAACATTGAGGAAAAGTTTTTTTTGATTGCTTCTGGGCATTAGGATATGCCATCTCCATAGACCAAAATGTTTCTTTAATGGGCCAGAATAGAAGAGGCATCACCTTATGTCCTACTTTCAATCTCTTTTCTTCTGCTGTTATGGACATTAAAATAT
This sequence comes from Vipera ursinii, assembly GCF_947247035.1. Classification (NCBI taxonomy): domain Eukaryota; kingdom Metazoa; phylum Chordata; class Lepidosauria; order Squamata; family Viperidae; genus Vipera; species Vipera ursinii. Next base: position 143,897,753 of record NC_139512.1, on the reverse strand, counting down.
TAAGGCTGTAACAACTAAAAGCCACTATCCAGGCTGATTAATCACAGTACTGTTTCCAGTAACTTTGGAAAGTTTGGTGTCCTTTGGACATAGCTAGATATAATTATATATCATATCTAGCTATATATTAATAATATAATTATTAATTATATCATTAATTATACACACACACGTACATATACACATACATACATACGTGTTTGTGTGTGTGTATGTGCGCTAGGAATACAAAGTAATCGAACTCCATGATAAATGTAAAAAATGACTGTTTAATAAGCTAAATATTTGTCAGGCCACTGCCGACGTCATCAGAGTAAAACACCAGGGTGTGAAAGTCTGCTTATAAAGCCGCCATTTCAGCGCTCTGCTCATCGAGCTTGTCACTGGTCTACTGGCCCTGGTCGATCATATTTCTTCTAATTGCCTCGCCTCAGTCTGCGTGTTTTTGGATTCAGAGGATGGCTATAGGCAGTGCTTTTTTTTGTAAAAGAAAAAGGTGCCGGAACTCACACATGTCATACAACCCGTCTTGCCTACCCTACAAGGTTCCATCCAAAAAAGGTGCCGGAACTCCGTTCTGAGCATTCTATGAAAAAAAAAGCCCTGGCTATAGGACAAGAGGAACTAGAGGATGACTTGGCAACAACATACATCCGGACATGGCTAAAGCAGGCAGGGGAGGCAACGACGAGAGAGGCAAAGATGTTCAAATCCAAAAACAAACAGACTGAGGCGAGGCAATTAGAAGAAATACGATCGACCGGGGCCGGTAGACCAGTGACACACTCGATGAGCAGAGCGCTGAAACGGCCGGCTTTATAAGCAGACTTTCACACCCTGGCATTTTACTCTGATGACGTTGGCAGTGGCCCGACGAAAGCTTAGCTTATTAAACAGTCACTTTTTTACATTTATCCTGGAGTTCGATTACTTTCTATTCCTAGCATGAATATACCCAGGATTCATATTTTTAGCATAATTAGAGACAACATATATAAAGATTGGTGGCTATATAAGTGTTTTAAATAAATAAAGTAGGGACAAGAAAAGGATTGAATTCACTACCAATAACCCTTCACTGGTTCCTTTGTGAAAGACAGGAGCTGATCTAATCGCAAACAGCAGATTTATATCATAATATATTCTGGCATATGATCCAACTAAGATTGGATATACTCATTACATTTTGATCTGAATTTGATTAAGGGTAAAATTGAAATGGGAGGCTTTTTTTTAAAAAAAAAAAAAGCATTATCCTAGTTGGCTATATAAAGGATTTAATAAATTATCTGTAACATTGCCAAAGCTTTGTCTCCTTTTAAAATAATAGCTTCAGTGGTGTATAGGTAGCAGAAAAGAATTATGAGATAAAATTAAAGCTTCAGAAAAGAATAACTGGTGAAATTATTATTTTTAAAGGAGATTGCAAATCTTAATAGGATTGACTTGGTAAGAGTTCAAACCATACATTTTATTTATTTATCTATCAAATTTTTATAACAGCCCATCTCACCAAAAGCAACTCTGGGCGGCATCCAACAATACGCAAGCTAAATGCAGCATTAAGTATATATTCCTCTTATAAAATTCACAGTGTCTCACTACAAGGAAGAGGGGGAAAAGGCACACTAAGAACTCAAGACTTTTGCCTGTCAATGAGCAAGGAAGGACATGTATAGTCTATGGAGATTATTTGGAGCTATATTGCATATATTGTGGGTGGCAATTATAGCAAAGGCTGACTCCACAAGTACTTTTTTTAACGCTCTTGGGAAAAGATCTCATCTCTATGTTCCTTTACATTATGCATGCATCAAAAGGTACAGGATGTTCCACCAGAAGAAAATGTTCATTGTCCTAAGACTGGATCAATATACATCAGGGCTTTACCATATTAAATAGTTCCTTCTGCTGTAGGACTCAGGACTACAGCAAAAAAGACACAGCAATACAAAGGGTGTCTTTAAACATGCACAATATGTTTCCCATCATTCAACAAGAAGTTCCCCAATGTAACTGGAATTAGGAACAATCAAGATGGAAGACTTGAGCCACAGAGCCTGTTAATTTTGAGCCGTAAGCAGATTTGGGATCAAGAGAGGATTATTATTGACTGTTTTGCTTATCAATTGAAAGGATTTTAAGAAGAGGGCAGTTAAAGGCTAGGGAGCTATGAGGACAGCAATAAGAGTGGGTCTAGGATAGGGGTCTTCAAACCTGGCCCTTTTATGACTTGTGGACTTCAACTCCCAGAATTCCTCAGCCAGCATGCCTGGCTGATGAATTCTGGGAGTTGAAGTCCACAAGTCATAAAAGGGCCAAGTTTGAAGAACCTTGGTCTAGGACAACTCACCATAGCCAATGCACCATGGCCAACTCACACAGTCAACTCGCCGCAGGACGAAAGTTATATAATATTGAAGAAATAGTGAAATAGAATCATTAAAGAAAGGATGCAAAAGGAGGGACAAAATGAAATGGGAATGACAAATATTAAAATATTTTTTTATTATTTTAAATAATTAAATAAAATAGTTGAATTGTCCCATGGTGAGCTGGCCATGGTGAGTTCACCATAGTGAACTGGCAGCAGTGAGTTGGCCATGGCGAGCTATCCCATTCTGGTAAAAGGAGGTTCAACCATGACAAGGGGCACAGTGTCCTACAACAATAACATTTAGAATACTACTAAATGAGATAAGGAGAATTCAACACTTTAATATAGAAAGATCTGCAAGAATGGAACTGCAAAAAGAGGGTTTTAAAAAAAACACCCCAAAATTGGAAATAAAACATTAGTTCTATATTTCAAAGTCCTACGCCCACAATAAATATTTTGGAAGAAATCTTTTAAGAGATCTTCCAATATGCAAGCTCAATAAAACAACCCAACAAATAAAAATAGACATTGTTCCAATAGTCAATCTCCCCAAACAAAGATTGTGAGACTGCATTGAGAATCCCTTGAAAGATCACAACTGTCATTTAAAAGCTTCTTTCCAACTTAGAAAATATAATTTGCAACCAGTATGAATGAATGAACTTTTATTGTCAAAGTACAGCCATGTATACATTGAGATTGTCTGAGCCTCCCTTCGTGCCCCCACCACAACTCACAGTGACAACAAACTCACCATCTTGTTACACCATTTGAGCTAATTGCACAATACACCAGCCTCGCAAGTCAATCATACATAAAGTTATTTCCCGTTCAAGAGCCTGACAGCCCATGGATAGAAGCTGTTCTTCAGCCTGTTGGTACGGCTGGCTATACTCCTGTGTCTCCTACCTGATGGTACGAGAGTAAAGAGGTACCGACCATGGTGTGAATCGTCCCTGAGAATTTTCCTCACTCTTCCAAGGCAGCGAGCCCTGGCGATGTCATCCAGTGGTGTCAGGGGACAGCCCACGATGTTTTGTGCTGTGCTCACCACCCTCTGTAATATTTTCCTATCCGCGGCTGTCAGGCCAGCATACCAAACCACAATACAGTGCAAGAAGGCGCTCTATAGTAGACCGGTAAAAGAAGGTCATTAGCCGTCGTTCTACCCTGTTCTTCCACTAGTCCCTGAGGAAGTGGTGTCTCTGTTGGGCCTTTCTGGCCACCTGGGTTGTACTGACTTTCCAGGTAAGCTCTTCACAGAGGTAGACTCCCAGGAATTTAAAGGAGGAAACTCTCTCCACACATCCCCCCCTGATGTAAAGTGGGGCAGGTTCCTCTCTTTTCCTCCTGAAGTCTAGCACCATTTTCTTTGTTTTGTCAATGTTCAGGTGCAAGTTGTTCTCTAGACAACATAAGGATAGTTTTTGTACCTCCCCCCTGTATGCTGTTTTATCTCCACCTGTAATAAGACCCACTACGGTGGTATCATCTGCAAAATTAACGATTGCAGTGGATGTGTACAGTGAGTACAGGTAGGGGCTAAGCACACAGCCCTGTGGCGAGCCCATGCAAAGCTTCAGAGGGATGGATACAAAGCAAACTGGGAAAGATTTTGCAGAATGAAGGAGGAATTATATGAGAATTTCACTCATTACTCCATGGTTTATTGAAAATAAATTTATTGTGTTTAGTGACACTTACTCATAAGTAAACATGCACATAATTGTACTTTGAGAGTCTAGCTCAGTTGGCTTGTATTTAAAAAACAAAACAGGGAGTGAATAAATGCTCATAAATTTTATCAGATCTAGAAAAAAAAACCTGTTGGCCTCAGACTGGAAAACAATCTCACTGTGTTCTTTAAAAAACTGCATAAATTATTATACAGTTGTACTTCTTTCTGTATAAATTATTAACAAGCATGAATAATTATTGATTCCTAGTCTAACTTGGAATTTCTACAAAGTGCTTGCATTTTAAGTTTGCTTATAAGTCTAGTATCATCACTTTTACTTGACTTTTGGGTTTCTGCCAGAGGTGTATTGTCATCAGGAATTTATAACTAGCAAGCTAATGTAATCATTTTATCTAAAACCTCCACCCCTTTCCTCCAGCATGAAACTATGTACCTAATAGCCTAAGATTTTTATATATGTAATACATCATTTTTTTGACAACTATGTGGACAAAATACTGATTTATATTGAAGTGTTGATATCAATATGGAAGCCCTATAGTTCTTCTAAGAGAACGTTCCCACCACAGAACCTAGTTTAATTAAGGTTTCTTTTTCAAGTAATTAAGGAAGAGCTACATATCAGTATGTATAAGAATGGCAAGAAATCATATGAAAACTTTAAGCAAACTGAATTTAAAGTTCTCCCAAAATTGTAAGTCCATTTTTAAAAGTTATTGTTTAAAAAGCTTGAGAGCTTGAGAGAAAAACTAAATCTGTCACTTTTACCCTTGAGGAAAACAGGAAGATAAGAAGATGCTTGGGCAACAGAAATCAAACCACAAAAAACAGAGCCTGGAAGAAATTTAGATGATAGATAGATAGATAGATAGATAGATAGATAGATAGATAGATAGATAGATAGATAGACAGACAGACAGACAGACAGACAGACATAGAGAGATAGAGAGATAGAGTGTGCGCGCACGCACACACACATCTCCATATTTTTCATATAATTAGATTTTTTGCCTTTCCTATTTTTTCATCATATAAGGATATCTACGTGTCTGAATAAGTTCTTATTCATTTATTTTTGTTTAAAGAGCAATGTTTCAACAATGACATTTTATCCAGAAAAGCATACATTGCATAAACATTTGTTTCAGAGCCAAAACATCTTTGTTTTCAAATGACACTCCTTTTGTATATTCAGATTGCCCAGTTACTGACTAATGTTCATTTATATATGTTGTCCTAGCAATATGAAGCTAAGTCGATTTTATTATATGACCTCACTTAGGATAAATTTAAGAATATCTGAACAGCCTAATTAGAAATACATTTCTCTTCTATTTTTGCATTTAAGAGGTTATGGAAAACATATGTAGTGTAGTGTTTTATTTAACATCCAGAGAGTTTTAAAAAGGCTATGGTATATAAAAAATTATTAGAGTCAATGACTACCTTACAAAGAAGTTCTGTTTCTTTTAATCCAAAATCTAGTGGTGCTAATCCATCAAGAAATGTTTATATAATTTAGAAGAAATGCTGAATATTACTCTGTCTTAAAATACATATAGATCAAGTTTTTGACATAAATGTGTAATCTAAGTAACATTTTGTGCACTCTTATTGATGAGGACATTATTTTTTCTAGCAAAGCAATAAAAAAATGGCCCAATCCAAATAATTGCTATTACATAAAGTGTATTCTTTAAAAAAAATTGCTTTTTTGTTGTTTTAATTGTGCTTGTTATTTTACTATGAATATACCTCAATGTTATGCCAATCAAAAAACATTTTATCTACACAGTGCAATGCTAATTCTATCAAATCAAGCATAATCCCAGGATCATCCAGTAACTCAATGAAAGGCAGAATGTACTAAACTCCTAAATTTTGATAGCATGTTCTGGAGTGACATGTAACTATTTCCTTTCCAGAGTAAAATAGAGACTGAACTAGCTCCAAATATACTGCTTATGCTTACTATACTCCAAAAGAAGTGTCTTCATTTTGTCTAGAAAACTGAGTTACTAGAGATATTATGTCCAGATATTGCACTGATTGAGATTTCTTTTTTATTTCACTACTTGGTTTAATTTTCTTGAAGCTACATTTGAGGAAATTAATCACTCAATATCCACTTTTAGTACCGACAATGCAGATATAAAAAGTCATTGTGCCAAAAAATGGATGGATGGGAGGGCAGAATCTTTTCTTAGCAACTGTGTGGTGATAAACTATAAACCCAAATTTATTCTTTGAGGAACAAAAATGCATACACAAGGAGAATAGTAAATGTCAAGGAAAGAGGTTACCACATTCACAATGGGGTTTTCCCCCCCTCCACACAAACAGTTTGATCATTATATGATGTTACCTTTATATGGAATTCTAGATTTTCATCCATGGAATAAATGTGATCAAAGATGTCATGTGCAATTCTTGGAATTATTCCCATCAGCTGTGGGTCATGCAGCTTCCCCTAAAAGTGCAAAAAGAAAATGAAGTTAATCATATCATTTTGTGGAAATTAAGGTAGTCATCTGCTACTTATTCAAGGAAAAGCCTAATTAAGATGGCTAATTTATATTGATGTTAATATACTGGTATTAAACAGTGCCACAGAATTTCTACGAAGGAGTCCAATATCAATCCACTGTTCACCTCCAGCTCTAGCAAAGCCAAAACCAAGTCATTATTTTTTAACATAGAGTAATAATGTCAGCCAGGCTATTCAAAACAAATAAAAGGGAGACTTCCATCTTAAATACTAAAACTGAATTACTTAATAGTAAGAAATTAATGAGAAATGGAAGAATGGAAGATGGAAGTATAATAAAATCTGCTGATTGCTTGGTCAGGCTTAATGCCAGCAGCGTCTGCCTGCACAATCAGCTTCCTTTGCTTTACTCAGACCTTTAAAGAAAAAAAAGATAAAAATATTTTTCCTGACTACATGCCTTTTTTCATTTTTCCCCAGAAGTAGAAATTAGCCAGGGCTACAATAATGAAACTCTATTGGCATCAAAAGTAGAAACATACCAAAAGCATGTAATATGAAAATAAGAAATGGAAAATGTGGTTTGTCCTCTTTCACCTCATGATTTTAAGATCGTGGTCATTCTGGCTGAAATACCGGGCTCTTAATTTGAACATATGTACATGTAACCAGGGATACACAGAATGATTTCAAGAACAAAGAACATCATACAAATCCTCCCCACAAAATGAAAAATGCTGCAAACATCAGAACCTAATATTTTTCATTACACACATGGAATTTAAAACTGAAAAGATATAAAAATTCATTGATTATTACTCTGCAGGGCTACGAAAAGATATTCACATACAGTATGTTCAGACAGACTCAAATACTTCGCAAAGTGTGCTTGGTAATAAAGAATATAAGAGAAAATGAATGGAGACAAATTGCAGGGAATAAAGTGCATAGGACTCAGAGTACTAACGTCAGATTTCAAAAGAAGCAGATTGATGCAAACCAATTTTCAGAAATTTCTATCTCAATTACTCACATTATAGTCCAATGTGAGGAATTCAATATACATTTATTCGGTTTCAGAATTAAGAATATGAAACATAAAATTAATTGGACTCTTTTCTGACATGGAGGTTAGAGGGGGGAAAATCATGATAAGAAATGAAATATCTGGGTTATCTGGATAACCTGCAATTTCCTGAAATTCTAGGGTGGCATTAGTTTTCCACTGTAAAAAAATAAGCTTTTTTATCATCATCTGCGAACAATGGAATTTCTTGTTTTTCATGTGAACAGAAATTTCCAAAATGTTTGCATAAGATTCAAAATTACATTCAAACCAAAACCAAATTAGGTTTTTTGTTAAATCTAATTAATCAGCTTGCATATATTAAATCAAAATGGAGGAATAGCAAGACAATTTCATATCATTATATCTTGAGTGCCCACTTTCTTATTTTATAGTTCTAGAACAGTGGTGGCGATCCTATGGCATACATGCCAGAGGCGGCACTCAAGAGCTCTCTCTGTGGGCACGCGTGCCGTCACCCCAGCCCCACCTCCCACCGCGGCCCCCTCCTCACCAGCAGCCCCCCTGGAGGAGAGTCGCCCCTGGACGTGGCCTGCGCGGAGCAATGCAGCCAAGGACATGGCAGCCGGGCAGCAGGGACAGGACTCCGCCCTCACGCCCCATCACATGTAGATGATGCTGAGGGGCGCGGGAAGAGGGTGTGGCCGGCATGGCACTGCAGGGCCGCCTGGGCGGTCTGCTATGGAGGCATTAAGTGGCCCTGCAAGGGGTGGTGGTGGTTTTTGGGCACTCGGTGTCTAAAAGGTTCGCCATCACCATTCTAGAATAATGAAGTTGACAAGCCTATTAAAATATTATCTAAGATCAGGGCTTTTTTTCTCATAGAACACTCAGAACGGCGTTCCGGCACCTTTTTTGGGGGGAAAATTTTTTTTCAACAAGCTGTGTAGCAATTCCTATTGGCTTTCAAAATCCAATAGAGGGAGCTCTATTGGATTTTGAAAGCCAATTGCTGCTGAGCCCGCCAAAAAACCCAGCCAGCAAACTTTGCACAAAGAAGTTGTCTGCAGCGAAGGCTAGTTGTCAGGAACTTTGCACCATCTCAACGGTAAATAAGAAAGGGCAAGGAGTGGGAGGTGGGTTTTGCAGAGTGCATGTGCACTTCTTCCTTATGCTCACCTGTCAGCCAGCTGGTGGCCTACCCGGTGCTGGACCTGGGGGGTAGTTAGCGTGTGTCTCCGAACCATATCCATGTTGGTCTTTCCCGGCTGTGCCTTCCTTGTGTGATGAAACCCAGACACGGAGCTGCAGCGGGCATTGTTGCTAGAGGGGGACCAAATGGGCAGCGCAGCTGAACCCCAGGGGCTGGGGAGGGAGCTCAAGGAGGCAGCCCGGGGTGTCTGTGTCAGACACCTCGCAGTCCTGCAGCCCATAAATAGCCACAATGTCCAGGAAGTCCCCCAGCGGGTGTCCAGCTTCCTTGGCATGGTGGGGAAGGCAGGGGGCTTGGCTTGCTGTAGACCAGGCAGCTGCAGGGCGCCACCGCAGCCCCCATCATGCAGCCGCTGCCCAGGGCCAGCCCCGCCCAGCCGGCAGTATCGTGAAGTGTGTTGGCCTAGCCGGCGCAGGCGGGCGTCCATCCGGGAGGCGCTGACGGCCCCGGCAGGCAAGTGGAGGAGTGTTTGCAGGCTTCTACACCCTGGCGGTGCCCGCCAGCAGCTGAGCAGTGGGCTGTTCTCGCCGCCGCCCTGGACAGCCCAGCCAGAGGTGAAGTGGGTGGCCCATGGAACGCCATCATGTCTGGTTGTGCGCGCAGCGGCGGCAGATCACGCAAGAGCAACTCCGGCTGCACAACTCAGAGCTCTCCAAGCGGCTGAGCGCTGCTTGGCAGCGCCTCGACGCCGCTCAAAAGCAGCCCTTGGGCGGCGTCGAGGCGATGCCAAGCAGCGCTCAGCCGCTTGGAGAGCTCTGAGTTGTGCAGCCGGAGCTGCTCTTGCGCGATCCCTTGCTACAAGAGAAAGCAGGCTGAAACGGAGTGAGGTAGATTGCCAGGAATGCAAATCGGCTGATCTGGTGCTGCTGCAATCTCCCTCGTTTCAGCCTGCTTTCTCTTGTAGCAAGGGAAGCTGAAACCGAGTGAGGGAGATTGCAGGAGTGCGAGATCAGCCGATTCGCGTTCCTGGCAATCTCCCTTGCTCCGTTTCAGCTTGCTTTCTGCAAGAGAAAGCCGGGCTGCAGGGCCGCCTCCGCAGGTACTGCTCTAACGTGGAGAGGGAAGGACAAAGAGGGAGGGAAGGAAGAAAGGAAGGAATGAAAGAAGGAAGGGACAATGGGAGAGGGAGGGAGAGAAATAGAGAGAGAGAAAGAGGGAGAGAGAGAAGGAGAAAGGGAGGGAGAGAGAAGGAGAAAGAAAGGGAGAGAAATAGAGGGAGAGAAAGGGAGAGGGAAAGAGAGGGAGAGAAAGAAAGAAAGAAAGGGAGAGAGAGACAAGGAGAAAGGAAGAGGGAGGGAAATAGAGGGAGAGAGAGAAAGGGATAAATAGAGGGAAAGAAAAATAGGGAGAGAAAGGGAGAGAAAGAGAAAGAAAGGGAGGGAAATGGTGATAGAAAGAGGGAGAAATAGAGGGAAAGAGAAAAATAGGGAGAGAGAAAGAAAGAGGGACAGAGAGGAGAGAGAAAGAAAGAGGGAGGGGGAAAGAGGGAGAGAAAGAGAAGGGGAGAGAGAGAAATTAAATTAGTAACATGATTGTTAAGTGAATCTGGTTTCCCCACTAAGGTTGCAAAAGGTGATCACATGACCCTGGAACAATGTGACCATCATAAATATGAATCGATTGCCAAGCATCCGAATGTAAATCACATGACCCTGGGGATGCTGCAACGGTCATAAGTGTGAAAAATGGTCATAAGTCACTTTTTTCAGTGCCGTCGTAACTGAACAGTCACTGGGCGACTGGTGGTACTCGGACATTGCCTTGTCCTAAAAGTGGTGCAATGGATGAAAAGGTTGAAAAGCCCTGTTTTAGTATACCGGTACTATTTGGTTCAGAATATTTTTTTTCTTGTTTTCCTGCTCTAAAAACTGGGTGCGTCTTATGGTCAGGTGTGTCTTATGGTCCGAAAAATAGGGTAGTTCTTGCCTTGCTCAGCAGTGCAGGTTGATCCCTTTCCATCGTCCCACCCTTCCTTTCCTCACACAGCCTGTTACTTGACTAGCACATTAGATTACAATAAATTACTGGTTGACCTCTACCTTCTGGAGTGTTCATTTTCTAATTTTATGGCCTGTATCAATCAGATTATTGAATGGTGTCTGAAATGCAGCCATCTAACACAGAAATCCAAGCCACATGGAGTGGAGCCTTAAGAGCCAGACTAGAGTTTACAGATGCTCATTTTTCATAAACTAAATCCTTGGCCAGGAGGCAGAATCATGCATCTCCTTCCTTGTGATCAGAGTTACTGATAAAACACACTATGCAAATACACAGATCTGGGTCAGTAAAGAATCCATATAGATAGTCTGACAGTATTTCTTATTTCTTTGAATCCACAAGTAATCTTTGAATTGGACAGCATATCACATACCTGTGTCTGATATTATTACAGAGTTATAAAATAGACTGCTGTCACTAAATAATTATATGAGATTCTAGATCTATCAGCCCAGTTCATCGAAGGTCTGAACTCCCATGCAGTGAAAAGCAGATGTGTTGCAACTTCTGTTTGTAGTTATCCACGTTTCTGCACACTGAGATAATCGGCCATCGTACAAATACAGAGCCTATCATGCTTTTATATTAATATATGGAACAAAATGTATGTTAAGAATTGAATATATAATTGTTTAATTATATAAATAAATATATAAATAAAATTATATAAATAAATAACAAGATGAGAGTTCCGGCACCTTTTTTTTTTTAGAAAAAAAGCCCTGTCTAAGATAGTGCAAAAACATGAAAAAATGTTTAGTCACATTTTGAGAGCTTAAGATATGCCTTTAAGATAATCGTCTTTAAGAGCTTAATCATTGATTTAATATGGGATAACCCATTTTTTAATTAAAAGTTATTGCAAATAATTGATATCCACCCTGACAATATAATGTATAATTGCTTATTTAAAACATTGTAGATTTAGTATTCAGAACACAACTTAACACTGACTGTGATCTACATGTTTTAGATGCTACTAATGTATCTGGATCAAATTGTAAATCAAAATACATTTTAATCAGAAATTCTTTCTGCAGTTTTAGAGAATCCAGATTCCTTTTGCCATGGCTGACCTGATCTCAAACATCAATATTCTTAATAGCCATTCATGTTTACAGCATTTCTAAGACTGTCTTACTTTTTATAAGGGACAAACTTGCATGTCACTAGTAAGACTTATTGTAAATCAAAGGGCTCATTGTAAGGGTGACAAATTATTATAAATATCTTCTTCTGCTTTCGTTGTATTTTCTTGCACATTTGTATTGGTTATATAATTTTGATATGGTCAGGTGACTAAATCAATAAAGTTTCCATTCTACTCACTTACATCATGCATATATTTCAATTTTTAACCATCTATTTATATCTTTATTAGAAAACATTTCTAAAATGGTTATTCTATAAAGAAGATTTACTTGGAATAGTAATTCCAAAATATTTAAAATTATTCAAACACCAAAGTAGCTACCAAATTGGTCTCTGTGGGACCTTATGCTATAACTATATTTGGACTACTGGAAGATATGCAGAGCTGGTAAAAATGAAAAATAGTCCTTGGTTTAGATAATCAAAGAGCAGAAGTTATACCATCCAGAACATGTTAACCTCTGAGTTGAACATCAACCAAGCCAGTCAAGCAGTACTGATAATTATAAATATATTTGGGGAGGTAAAATTAAGAATGCAATTAGGTGGACTCCATTTTTTTATCTTCTAGATTAACTCTAGAATGGCTGCTGCCACATAAAACTGTATTTATTATTTTAAACTATTTTTGAGACATTTTTTGATCCAATTCAGTGCTTTACACGGAGAAGCATGCCAATACCTGAGCAGTGTAATATTCCTAGCTCCTTACACTACTTCACAAAAAAATCTAGCACATCAATCCCTTTCATATTTCTCAGCTGCAGCTCTTTTTTGCATGGAGAGTCACGGAATTTGAACCTAATCAATTAAGAAAATTAAAAACGAAAAACAGAATATGGAATAGCTGTCTGACTCTGACACTGTCTTTTAAATTGTCTGTCTGCAAGGAACACGTGGGAAGCAAACATTTTTAAATAAAAGGATATTCCAGTAATAGACAACATTCCTCTAACAAGATAGAGGACTGTGATGACACTACATATTACACTGCAATATATACTTGGTTAAGAAGAAATGATTTGGCTACTGTTTCCCAAGTGTCTTAAGACTAAATGACTCGTTGTTGACTACATCCATTTGAGAATTTCTAAAAAGGGCCCAATTTAGAATATGAGTGCATAATTTAAAATGAAGGTCCTTTAATAATACTTCAACCTTCAGAGGCAGATTGTCAGATTTACTTTTATGTTACTATAGTCTTTTTGGAGGACGTGGCAAACAAAATCCCCATGTGCTATTTATTGCTTGAAAATCTTGAAGGATTAACATTTGAAATAAGAAGTATTTCATAGTAATTCCCCATCCTTGCAGAGACTTCCCTCTGAAAAGGAAGTTTTACATTACATAAGAAGGATTAAATTAAAAAGACGATTTAAAAGCATCTACCAAATGATAGATTTAAATCCTTGTAATGAGACACATATAAAAAGAGGCTACTGATGCCTTTCTCCTTTTTTCCCTATTGCAATCTGAGCCTGTAACTGCCAACATGATCTATGTGTCATTTCCCTATAGAGAAATTGAAGACAATCCCTTTGTCTGACACTACTACAAATCTGTTCTCTAAAAGGTAACAAGGAAAGGTGTTAATGAGAATTGGAGACATTCTATTGGGAAAATCAATTGCTTTATTAAAAAAAAAGATTGATTTCCCTTTTATGGCAAACAGAATGTCTATTTATTAACGTGGCTTTATTTCACCCCTCCTTCAGATAATTTGAGGGACTGCTTCTTTCTTAATGATGTAAAATGCAAACAAATCACCAAAATATAGTTTAAAAACGGATAGGTAAGATGTAGCCCTAGGACCACAGGAAACTCATTCACATCTTAAGAAGGTGCAATTGGGTGGCAAAATGGCCCTTTTTTGGGGAAGTATGGAAGTAGAGGTAACATGTCCTGGAAATCTAGAAAAAAAAACCACAACCACACCACTATAATCCAATTATTTTGATAGTGAAAGACTGTTGCCTAATTTCATTCCTTTTGGTGGGGATAAAGATAAGTATAGAACTTTTTTGTCCCCTGGGGCCTCCCACCTTTACTTTTCCCCCTTACATCTCCCAAATTCTCCCAATTCTTCTGGTGACATTATCATGGCCTCCAGCAGCTATCCAGATGATCAGGAGACAGGTTTGCAGCCTGGCCACTGTGGAAAATCCTTATTTCTACCCAAGTCTCAATTTGGAAGAGATTTGATATCTAGGAAAGGGGTCTCCAACCTATCGGCCGTGGCCTGGTACCGGGCTGTGGCCTATTGGCCACTGGGCCCCAGGAATGTGAGAGCATATTTCCCTGCTTCTCCCTTTCCCTCCGGGCCACCAACCCGGAAAAGTTGGGAAGCTCTGATCTAGGATATTCTATTTTTACACAGTTCATAGAAAACTAAACCTGTGCATCTACTGCATCTCTTTAAAGTAACTGCATCTTTTCCTGGGAAAAGCACATCAGCAGTGAAAGGCAGCTTTAAACTTTACATCAACTTTAAATTTCAGTCTTACCTCCATAGTATGTGTTTTTCCTGAAGATGTTTGACCATATGCAAAAATAGTTCCATTGTAGCCTTCAAGAACATCTGTTAAAAAAAAAAACCACAATAGAAATCTCTTACTGTTATGAAGTGCTACCGGTACAAATCACCAAAGGAAAAATGGTATTATATGAATTAGTCATTATTTAATAAGAAAAGAGGAAAGAATTAAGAAAACAGTTACAGACACTTAGTGGAAAGTGTATCCTGTTGCCAAGAAAGTTAAACACAAATAAATATTTCTCAACATCCAGATCTAATATAGGCAGTAACAGCCTTTATGATTTTCTAAATAATGATCCCTTCAGTAAAAAAGCATTGGTAAAAAAGTTCCCTATGGAAAAAAGCAATGACAAACTACTTCACAGTTCTATCCCGAAAAACCTGATCTGAGAAAACAAGGACAAGATTGAGGAAAGATTGTTAGGAAAAGGCTGGTGGTCAAGGAAGAGACTTTACTGCAGCTCAGATTCCAGGGAGAATGGAAACAAACCTGGATCGCATAGCAAGTATCTCAGCACCTTTTTTTCCCCTACCTCCATGAAAGATATTGGTAAAATGTCTACTTTTTAACTGTTAGAATGTCTTAATTACATCCTGGAAGATGAAAGCAGATTTAAATGAAATGGAATTTGGCCAGAATATATATGGCTTTAGTTACTAAAAGTCTATCCTTGAGGACAATGGCTGATAGGAAAAAATATATATAATCTAAGAAAATGAGAGTGATAATTTACCTTGTAACATCCTATGTCTTTTGGTGAAGACAAGCCACAAATTCATGCACAGTGTCACATCTACATCTTACACTGCGTACTGTTCTTCCTGTACTACAAAAAAACAACAACAACCCCACCCTACCTCCCACATTTAAAATTGTTTTGTCAGCTTAATTTCAATAACACTGTAGATAAGAGGATTAAAAAAAATAGTTACTTATAATTTGGATAAAATGTGGTAATCCGAATATCTGTAACACCTACAATTAGGAAATGTTCACAAATATTCACTATTTTGTGAAAGCTAATTTGATTTTTAAAAAGCATGCAGGTTTATGGAGAGGGATTTCATCAGTCAAGTAATTGGAAAGGAAAGCAATTTCATGCTGTACTCTGCAATGCACAGGGAACAAGAACTGACATAGCTTTCCATACAAATCAAAATAACACTGAAGGGCAGCTGTATTCTAGACATTTGTGCTTTAAATAAGTTTGCCCGTTTTAAATACTGATCTACAATACAAAAAAAATATGCTGAGTTTTACATCTACCCTTCTGCTGAATGTGTTTAATTATAAATAGTAAAATAACATCCCAAATTATTCTTATCTATTTTTGAACTGTCAATAAGTCTAATAGTAAGATATTAAATTTCTGAGAAATGGAATTCAGTATCATGTTCATTAGATCCAAAAACCGTAGGATATTTTAAAATCAAAATATAAATAAACAAAAAATGTGCTGTAAGCATATTAAACAGTTTTGGTAACCTGCTAGATGCTTTGATTTCACAAGCTGTTGACATATTTATTGAAATAAAATATGTTCAACTCTTCCAATTTCTGCATAAATTGATTAACCGGTGTGTTTTAGTAAACCAAAGATTGTTTGGGGATAAATGTAGTGCTAAATAATAATGATTTAAAGCAGTTAAAAGCAGGATTTGGGTGTTGTTTTTTTATATTTGAGGAGCTGTCCAAAGAAGTGGTGCTGACTCTCCCAAGCTAAAATGCATTGAAGAGATATGTTTTTAGAATTATTTCAGTATTTTCAGCAGGGTTTCTTCACTCATTCATAGGGATAGTGTGCACACATGCATATTCTTCTCTGTGTGAATGTAATGGCTCTAAACACTATCTCATGATGACACAAGAAGAAAGAAAGTGTGTAAGAGAGAACAGGATGAAATAGAATCTATAATGTTACCTTGGCTGAGCAATGCAAATTCTGGACTTAAGCAAGATTATTTTCTACTCATCCCAATGGATTTTTACACAAACAGAATAGCAACAGTTTGTGCAGAGATGTTGAACTAACAATTTTTCACTCTCTAGGGTATGATCTTCAAAACTTTTTAAAACTGAAGTGTTGAATGTGACCAAGAAATAAAATTATCAAATATTTGGAAATTAATTCCTTTCATTTAGACAAAGTAATAGCATTTCAATTTAATTAATTAGTCTGTGTTCTGGTTTCATCCATTGTTCCTCATCCTATCCTCCTAATGGATTACAGCTCTTGCATTCTTTTCAGCCATGTACAGCCCTTAAAACCCAAAAGATTAGGTATTCAAGAGTAAGAGAAACATAGGTGGTAATGTTGAAAAGAAACTGGTCATCTTTTGAAAGTTTTCTAATCAATTGCTCTCTTTTTTTTCTTTTTCAATAGCCATCACTATCTCCTATTCACGACCTGGCCAACTTTTATAAACCAAAGAACGTTGCTTCATCTATCTATAGAGCACTGCAGGTTTAGTTTAAGCAATTTGGAAACTCAATGAAGTTTCCAAATCCCCCACTCCCCCTAAAAAAAAAACACAGCTCTGGATTAACAAGGCACAGAGTTACTCAAATTGTGAGATGGGCAGCAAATAAATGTAATAATAAAAATTGCAGTTGCATAATTTTGTGAAAGATTTACAGCTATGAATTCAGAATTAATACCTTTTAACCTGAATGAAACATTAAAGATGTATTCAGAAAAATGGATAGATATCATGGATAGAAAAATCACCAGAGAGAGGGAGAGAGAGAGAGAGAGAGAGAGAAAGAGAGAGAGAGAGAGAGAGAGAGAGAGAGAGAGAGAGAGAGAGAGAGAGAGAGAGAGAGAGAGAGAGAGAGAAGGGTAATTTTACTTTTGTGAAGTTACTTTTTGTTTTTTGTTTCAAGTGTGCTTTGGCTGCTTATTTTCTAGTTCTTTCCCAATTTATATATAATTTTATGAAGTAATATAGAATGTTAATTATGTCAGGCCCAAGTAATAAGGAACCGGAGTTAAGTTCAAAGCACTAAAAGTTTATTACATGCTAACTAAAATGGAAGAATCTGATCTACTAATGATCAAGCCAAATTGGTGCTAGATTGGAATGTAATGATTCCAAACTGATGGTGCATTTAACCCCACCATCAGGCTAGCATGTTCACCTCCTACAAATTGTGACTTTTTAAAGTTTAATGTAAAAAAAAGTGGAGCTATGTTAGCCAAGATGGACTTGCCCACTTAAAATCCCCACTGGACCAAGAAAAACAGGAGACACTATTTTAGAACAGGAAGAAAAGGGACCGGCAACTCTAGCCCCACTTCTGAATCCTTAATTTTTCTCTAATGCCCATTCTCTAACCTGGTGATCTGGCTGCCTATTTCCTAATCAATTGAGCAAAACCGAGGGGTTGTTAATGCTTTCCCAAATGCCTCCTGACTCTTTATCAGGGCAAGGACAATTCATACTTTATACCTGCAGGACTATGGACTACATACAGAGCAGTAATTAGAAGTCATGGAAATAATTTTTTTAGGGGGGAAACTAATTTATTTTTTTAAAAATAGACTTTCTTGGGTCCGAGTCCAGATTTTATGACCTTCTTGTGCTCATGTAGGGATTCCCAACTAATTCCCCATTTGAGTCCTCTCCCTAACTTGGCTAGACTTTCTCCTACATATCAATGACAAAGTAAAATAAATTTTGACTTTAAGACTAATTTCCCTCACAATTCAACAGAGTTAGCTATGCAAATAAACTATTTGGGCTGTTAATATTTTATACACTGAGATCGAGAAGAATCCAGTAAACAATTACACCTGTAAATTTGTTCCAAGTTCTTCTTTTTTAACAAAAAAAATCAAGATTGCAGCAAGTTCAGTTTCCAGATTTACTTCAGATCCATGTTTGTGTGTGAAAGTGAAAATTGAACATACTTACATGTTCTGTAAACAGCTATAACAAAAAGACAAAATGCTATCAGCCTATGTATATTGGTGATTTCTCCATCCAGCCACCTCATTCTCTGTCATCCCCTTCTTCTATTGACCTCAATCTTATACCACAGGTATTCCTTGATTTACATCCATTCATTTACTGATTGTTCAAAGTTGCAATGGCATTGAAAATACTGTAAGTGATTCATCACCATTTTTCACACTTACAATCGTTGCAGCATCCCTTTGGTCCCTTGATCAAACTTTGGATGCTTGGCAACTGGCTCATATTTATGATGGTTGCAGTATCCCGGGGTCATGTGATCACCTTTTGCAACCTTCTGGCAAGCAAAGTCAATGGGGAACGTAGATTCACTTAACAACCATGTTACTAACTTAACAGCTGTAGTGATTCACTTAACAACTGTGGCAAGGATGGTCATAAAATGGGGCAAAACTCACTTAACAACTGTCTCACTTAGCAATGGAAATTTTGGGCTCAACTGTGGTCATAAATCGAGGACTGCCTGTACTGGTTTAACCTTAAATAAGTAATGCACTTACTGAACAAAAAGAGCCTCTATTATGAGCATAACTTTTAAGTGTTACCAGATTCACACCAATTACAAGAATGGACCCAAGAGTCCAGCTTCCCTGAGAATATGAGAAAATGTTAAATGATTCATGGGGAGGGAAAGGAAAAGCTATTAACTGAATTGTCTCACGTTTTCAAGCAGGTCTGAAAAATTGCAGATGTAAATCTTGTTATCTGAACAAACCAAACCTTGCAATGATACTAAATGCCCACAGCATTTAACAATGACTAATACTCACTAATGTTTCATTTTATCAGAAATTTTAAAAGTCACTCTTGACACATATCAGAATCAAACTCATTACACAAATAGTAACGCTTATTTGAAATCATGTAGTGAGAAATTATGTAGTGAGAAATTATCCTGTAAAGAACCGTACTTCGAACCTTGAATAAATTTTTTCTCAGTGAACTGCCCTAATAGAGCTCACTAATGTGGTGCTAATTACTTGATGGATGACAATTAGAATTAAATAAGTATTTTTAATCATTCAGTTTAATAAACCATTCACACTAAATAGCATAGTTATCTCATAAAAGATGGCCTAAATTATGAGCTATACATCCATAATGCCTTGTTTCCTAACTTTATATTACACTCACTGAATTCCAATTCACAAAAGGGAGAGTAAACAGGGAACAAACCCAAACTCACTCACCCTGATGATGTTACCTAAGTGGGTAATGAAAAGTCTACAAGCAAACAACCAAATTCAGAGAGCACCAAGGATTGCATAGTTCAGCTCTGAGCTACACATTTTCTCTTCTTTTGGAACTATGAAAAGTGTTTCACATCTGCAGTATAAATAGCTAAGGGATAAACTATAATCATGTCAACAGCATAATGGAGAAGTTACAGTAAATCATTTTACATAAAGAGCTCTAACCAACTGTCTCAATATTGGTTAATCCGCAAGTTAATGCATAATATACTGCTTCAGCTACTTTCTGTTCACTATTATACAAAATATTCTTGCTAATTATACTACATAAATTAAGAAATATAACAAAAAAGGTAATACATGTAGCTAAAAGGAGGTTCGGAGAGAACCTGTAACATTAAAATTGTAATACATTTAAGATATTCAGCCATGAAACTCCATGGTCATAAGCACTACTATAATCTCACAGGAGAATCAACACCAGAGAATGCTGGTTTATGTAAATTAATCAGCCTTCTCCAGAACATGGCCCTTACTTGAGATCTTATCCCAGAGCAGATAATAGCAAGGAAAACAAATGATAGTTTATTGACTCAATTTTTTTTAAGAGAATACATCAGTGTTACAGATGAAACCCTGACGGAAACCAGCATGCTCATTCATTTATTCTGTGCAAATAGTCACATTGTCATCTCCTGAATTTTCTTGAACTGGACATGGCATCAAAAAGAGTGTCATTATTCTAATTATTTGCATGATTTTTCACATCTTCTACCACTTAGAAAAAGGAGGCTCATCAACCCTTGTTAACATCCATCAGCTTCCAGAGGAATCTAAATTTTATTTTTAAAAATATTTCTATAAATTTATACACTCACACATCAGGAGAAACAACCCACACACACACACCCAAAACCAACAGACCATTTACACAATTTACCCGTCCCTTTTACATGAGCTTTCTACGCATTCCCTACTTCTGCTCAGCACCAACTACTGTACCACAAAAATAGTTGTTTAAAAAACTCTTACCTTTAACAATTTGTTTGGCACAGGCATTATAAACTTGTTCCTGGGATGTATTGGGAGGCAATACTCTATCAAAAACATAGGGTTTCCCTTGCTGAAATGAAAAAAAAAATAGGCATTTTCAGAAAAAAGCCAAAAATATGATTAAAAACAAAACATACATATGAAACAAACACATACTCATTGTGGATTACAAATTACTAAGAGATATACTAAATATGATTAGCGATACAGGTCATTTTTATGAAACATTTTGTATTTAGCAGCTATTCTAGAGACTTGCAGCTACTGATAATCAACATACAAATGTTGAGGAGTACACCACCACGGTGTCTGCATATATCCAGAAGTGCACAGATGATGTCTGTGTCCTGAAAAGCATTGTTGTGAGGGCGAATGATAAACTGTGGATGACTTAGGTCCGCAAGATGCTGAAAGCACGGAATGTGGCTTTTAAATCTGGCAACATGCTGACACTTATAACAGCCAGAGCAAATCTGAAAAGTGCCATAAAAGGTGCAAAGCAAGCCCATTGCCAGAAAATTCAGAACTTTTTTCAAGATCTTACAAACACCAGGCGAATGTGGAAAGGAATCCAGACCATTACAGATTACAAGGTGAATCCACCGAGATGCAAGGATGACACGGACTTCCTAAACAAACTGAACGCAATTTTTGGTAGATTTGAGGCATCAAATAGCACTCCTGCTAGGAAAGCTGTGCCCCATCCAGATGAGCAAGTGCTAAGCTTTGATGTCACCTCTGTCCGGAAAACACTGAGGTAAGTTAACATTTGGAAAGCAGCAGGCCCAGATAACATCCCTGGACGTGTCCTTAGAGATTGTGCAGATGAGCTGGCTTGTGTTCTTACAGATATTTTCAATCTCTCATTGCAGCAGGCAGTGGTCCCATCGTGTTTTAAGATGGCCATCATCTTGCCAGACCCAAAAAAGTCCAAAATTATAGGCCTTAATGATTACCGTGCGGTTGCACTGACATCCACCATTATGAAATGCTTTGAGAAGCTGATAAAGGACTTTATTGTATCTAGCCTCCCACCAGCATTTGACCCGCTTCAGTTTGCCTACTGACCAAATCACTCTACGGAGGATGCTATTTCTTCTGTTCTCCGAGCTTGAAGCACTTAGAGGAAAGAAATACTCATGTGCATTTGTTGTTTGTCAACTTCAGTTCAGCATTTAACACAATCATTCCCCAGCGTCTAGTAGACAAACTGGGCCTTTTAGGCTTAAACACCCCTTTGTGCAACTGGATTCTTGATTTTCTTACCAACGGGCCCCAACATGTGCGAGCTGGAACAAATACCTCTAATACCATTTTCTTGAGCACAGCTTCTCCTCAAGGCTGCGTCCTAAGTCCGCTGATGTTCACCCTGTTGACTCATGACTGTTGTGCTAGGCTTCCCACCAACCATATTGTAAAGTTTGCAGATGATACAACAATAGTGGGCCTTATTCATGATGACAATGTGGAAGCTTATCGCAAGGAGGTTGTGGGGTTGGTGAACTGGTGCAAGGAAAACAGTCTAGTTTTAAATACCGGTAAAACCAAAGAGATCATTGTCAATTTCAGAAAAGGCAGGCACAGCCACACTTCTCTGTGCATTAATGATTCACCTGTGGAGATGGTTACTAGCATCAAATTCCTGGGTGTGCACCTAATGAGTAGGCTGGCTTGGTCATTCAAGAGTGAGAAACTGGTGAAGCGGACACAGCAGCGCCTGCACTTTCTGCATCACATGAGAAAAGCTCATCTTCCTTCCCCTGTTCTGACCACTTTCTACAGGGGGACGATTGAGAGCATCCTGTCGTACAGCATCACAAGTCTGGTTTGGAAGCATCACTGCTTCAGACAGGAAGGCGGTGCAGAGAGTGGTGAGGATGGCCGAAAAGATCATTGGCAGTTCCCTCCCTCCCATCCAGGACATAGCACAGAAGCATTGTTTGAACAGGGTCCGTAAGATTATCTGGGACACTACTCATCTTCACAACTAAATTTCATTTTTGATGTGAGCCGTTGTGCCCACAGTAAAAAATGACAATAAAGATTACTTTATCTTATTTATCAGACTCAACCTGTATGCAAGAAACATCAGATAGCAGAAAGCAGGAACATTACACTGTTTTTCACATCCCCTTGCTCCTCCTTTTAAAACCTAAATTTGGAAAAGTGATTTGATCAAAATATTAAAAATCTCTTTTGTACACTTTCAGTTTCCACTGACATCTATTTAAGGTTCTTCTCAAGAGTTGATACACAATTGTAACAAACAGAAAAATGTGAGGTTCCCCCCCCTCTTCCTTATCATTCTTTCATTGTATTAATTTAGTTTTTTTTAAAAAAACTAAGTTTGTTTTGATTGGAACCTTTAAATGAAAATGGATAGCTAGAATGCAATGCACCTTTTCTTAGTCAAGGCAACTCCTGGAACAAAGCATTAATATCATTACGCAGCTAGGAATTATATCTAGGGAATAAATAAGACTATGTATATAAAATTTCTCTTCACTGTCCTTGCCTAATTCTTCCTCCTCTGTTTTTTTTCCATCCCTGGTTATTCTGAAGGCTCACACATTACCTTGTTACAGAAGAAACATAAATAAGTACAGTACAGATTCATTATAAGAAAAATGTTCAGACAGCCAGAATGGCGATCTATTAAAAGCACTTGAGTCTTTGAATTGTGAGATGGTAGAGTTTGGGCAACAAATCTTATTGTGTCTCAGGAATATGGAAATCTACCTTACACTTGATAGACCATTGATCCTTCTATCTCAGTTTTTCAGCTAGAATTTCAATCGGAATTGAACTTTGAATTCTTTCTTTGTAATGTTGAAGCAGCCACTGGAGGCGAGTATTGCGCTAAGGGTAAAATGGCAATGGCAAACATTTTCAATATTGTTGCTGATGTATCCACTAATTCATCAGCAGACTTCAGCTCACCTTTATAGTTTGTTTTAATCAAGATCTGAGTCTTCGGAGAAGGGCGGGATATAAATGGAATTAAAAATAAAAATAAAAATAAATAAAAATAATTAGCTGCAATGGCCACATTCATATATTGTACTAACACATGCACAATAGGCAACCAGATTAGATTCATAGCATATTAAGGCAAAACCAAAGGAACCACATTATGGGTTTGTGTAATTTCAGTCAGTAGGAACAAGTTAAAATCTTTAACAGTCATTACTTTTAAAGTAAGTGTTGGCCTTGTATTATGCTTTGTATTATGGATGGACTCTGTTATAATACTTAAGCTATAGTTTATGGCTTTTGGTGATACATGAACCAAGCCTACTGGTAAACTTTGAATTTGCTTGATACAGGAACACAATTCTTAGCCTAATCTGTTTCACCAGACTGCTTTTGAGAATAGTAAAATAGGGAGAAACTATGTGCCTTATGAGCAACAGAAGAAAGATGAAATATAATATGCTAATTAAGAAACTAACTAAAACTCTAAACTAGATTAAGGGTCGCTTCCTGAATTAAATATGTCAGTTGCTCCAAGGAAAGACATCACGTTAACCTTTCATGCTATTCAAGATGATTGATGTTGTAAAGATAAAACATAATTCCTCAAGCGGTTTTCACCAGGTTAATAGCATCAATAAGTCACCCTCAAGTCTCCTTTTGGGTTTTCACATCTTAGGTTGTCATTAAAACTGTGTCACCTCTTAGACACAATCCCTTCCCTGGAGGCTATGATGAGCTGAAAAAATCCATTTAATGGATGCTCACACACTTCTTTGCAAATGCAAATTATAAGAATTTCATAATCATAAATTGTTATCTACCATCCTATTTCTTTTCCTCAAGGCTAAGATAAAGGATAAAAACCAAATACATTAAACAAAGAGCTGTATTATAACCAGCTATAGTTGCTGTCATCAGCTTTTTACTGTTGTTCATCATTAAGTGTATAGAATTATATCACAAGAAACATGTTTTTGACAAAGATGTATGAAAATGTATGTGTCAGATTTTATCTGTTACAATAAGGAAACATTTAAAAGGTTTCTTAAAAAAATACTACTGAAATAAAAATTTCTTATTCCCCCTCATGTACAGCAGCCCTTACTGTACTGTTTCTATTATTAATTCTCCACCATCAGTGAAGGATAAGAACTTTTGTTATCTATATGTCAAAACATCCTTGCCAGGCATCAAATGTGGAAACAATTCAATTCCAAATCTTGTGGAAGAGCAAACTGTAATAAATGTATCTGCTTTCTTTATCTTTTAATTTTCACTCCCAGGGTAGGGAATCTTTTTTTAAAAAAAGCATTCAGTAGGGGGAACAAATACTTTTTTTAATTGATGGGATGTCCAACTGCCAAACAACTCTATAGAAAAAACTTTTCACCAACAACATGAGCATTTCTAACAACACAAAAGTAAACTGGTGTGTAGGTTTGACTTAGAAACCAGGAGATTGTGAATTCTAGTCTCACCTAACGCATGAAAGCCAGTGGGTGACCATGAGCCAGTTACTCTCTCCTCAGCACAGAGTGTTGTTGTAGGGAAAATAGGAGGAGGAAGGTTTATTATGGCACGTTCATTGCCTTGAGTTACTTGTAAAGTAATAAAGATGGGACAAAAAAAATCTAATAAATACATAAATAAAATGCACCCTCCATCGCAAGAAGAAACAGTTGAGGGAACACTCCGCATCTAGCCTGATAAACATGGAACAATTCTCATTACACGTATTCTGGGGGGAAAAATCATCTGTAGCAGCGGCCCCCAACCTTTTGGGTGCTGCGGACCGGTTCCATGGAGTATGATTTTTCCGCAGACTGGGTGGGGGGCATGGTTTCATGCGCTGCCTGCATCCCGTATGTACGCAGATGGGCTTTGCTTGCTTGCGTGGCCCAATTCCTGGCAGGCCGTGGCCCGTTGCCAGTCTGCAGACTGGTGGTTGGGGACCCTGATCTATAGGATTTGCATAAGGTAACAAAACTGCTAGTTGTAAGGTGCCTGAAAGCCATGGTAGGGATAGAGTTTGGGATGGTGTACAAAAAAAGAATTTTCAGAAGAGTCTAAATTACTGAATCACAACACACCTTAAGCTTCTTAAAACACAATCTATCCCTACCTAAAATAATATTTTGTTGTTACTGATGATTTAGATGTATTTCTAGTTTTGACACAGTTCTGACAGAATGTGTTAGGGGAAGCACAACCAGCACCACCACATCCATGTTCTTATTTCTGATTCAGATATGTTATTAGGTGTGCTGTACAAAAATATTAAAATTCTCTTTATCAAGCAATCAACTAGCAGAATTAAAGCAAGGGGTTTACAATTTTCTAATGGTTATTGGAATCTATGGATTGACTAATCCTGACCATAGCTACTTGAGGTCAAAATAACTATGGCATAGGATGATAATTTAGACAAGATGGAACATGTAATTTATCAAATACATACCCCAGCAGCTTCCAATCTTTTGGGCACCAGGGATTGGTTCTGTGGAGATTTTTCCATGGACCGGAAGGGGTGTGGTTTTGTGTACAGTATGCATCCCATGGATGGGGCTTTGGTTGTTTGCGTGGCCTGGTTTCTGGCATCCTACAAACTGATGCCGGTCTATGGACCGAGTCTTGGGGACCCCTTCCACCCCAGTTTCTTTCTTTAATAGGGAAAGTTTTGTAGTTCTCAAAATATTTATCAGAGGCTGCTGGGAACAAGAAATGTTCTCAGCAACCTCTGAAAGGGTATTATTTCTGTTTCTTCTCACAGTGGTAAGAAACAATTATTTCATTTCACACTTCTGTGGAGGTTCCTCTTGCTGTTTTGTTTTGTTTTTTTACTATTATCATATCCAAGCCTAAGTAGCGTGAGAAGAGGAATTTTTCTCAAGTGTTCAGGTCCGGACTCATTACAAAGTTGCAAATCTTAGATTCCTTGCATTTCAGAACAAAAAAAAATCTTCCCACACCTCCCTGACGTCCTCTGCATAGTCCGGAAGACTGGGTGAAAGAAGCAAGATTTGGAATTGAAATAAGTAGTGAAGACAAATGAAAAGTGCATAAAACAGCCAAAATTTGTAGATGCTTCTTGCTCCTGGAAGCAATGGTCATATTAATACAGTGATAGATAAAACAAGTGCATTTTTTAACCTAAATAACAGAATTTAGCAAATAAGGGAAGATACAAACACGCATACGCACTCACCCCTGCTCTGGACCTGTCTGTCCCAAAACATGGATATGAATAGTTGGGGAATGCTCTTCAAGACACATTGCTTTCATGTAACGAATTGTTTATGATTTTAGATCAAAGACCTTTTTACATTTTGATCTTACACCAAATAAACCCAATCCTTTTAGCGCCCTAGGACCCAGATTAGCGGAACTGCAGCCTGCAGCATTTTGCAGCCAGCAAAATTGGGGGAGAAAGACAGTGCCAGGACAGAGAGCATGCAGTTTTATGTCTTTCTATACCAATAACAGGAAGATCAGAACTGACTTCACATCCTCTGTTCTTCAATAATCAATCACAGAAAGCTTAAGCTTAGGAGTATGAACTGATCCTTTCATGAATAATGTAGATGTCTTCTTTCAATAATCTATGGTGATGCAATTTCATTTATGTAGTGCCTTCCCCCCCCTCACAGTAGCAAGCCCTGTCCATTACATGTTGTTTAAAGGAACTATTTTTCTTCTATTTCCCTCCTATTGTGTTTGGACGTCATCTTCTTTTTTTCAGGACTTCATCAATTATAGTTTCTATTTATTTATTTATTATTTATTTATTTATTTATGCATGCATGCATGCATGCATGCTATTTCTTCCTGTTTTATTCTAAGCTCAACCACCAGGGATTCATTCTTCATTCCTGCTATGTTATTTTCAGCCTTCAGTCAGTTCTCTCATTTAGGAGGGGGGGGAAAAATCAATATTGTAAATAGGGAGGAAGCAGCAGGGACCCAGCTGAGGGTCGTAAAGCACTGTGGACAATGGCTAAGTCCTGAGGCAGGTCACTGAAGCAAAAACAAAAAAAAATGCCAAACACCTTAATCAATTGGCTACTTGCTTTGAAGGAGAAAGCAATTATCATCATCATCATCATCACCCATTTATAAACCAGAACTAGAAAACCTCCAAATTCATTTTAAATTGTAAATTTGGAACTTTAAAGTTATAATAATAATAATAATAATAATAATAATAATAATAATAATAATAATTGGAAGAGACCTTGGAGGTCTTCTAGTCCAACCCCCTGCTCAGGCAGGAAACCCTATACCATTTCAAACAAATGGTTGTCCAACCTCTTCTTAAAAACTTCCAGTGTTGGAGCATTCACAGGTTTTTCCACTGATTAATTGTTCTAACTGTCCGGAAATTTCTCCTTAGTCCTAGGTTGCACTCTCCTTGATTAGTTTCCATCCATGGCCAGTGTGAAGACCAGGAGTAAGGGTCTTAAAAATGATTAAAAACCTCCTCCCCATTTCCCATA
This sequence comes from Vipera ursinii, assembly GCF_947247035.1. Lineage (NCBI taxonomy): Eukaryota > Metazoa > Chordata > Lepidosauria > Squamata > Viperidae > Vipera > Vipera ursinii. Next base: position 143,869,567 of record NC_139512.1, on the reverse strand, counting down.
GGGTATTTTCTATTACCAGTTTTGACAAAAGCTAGTAATCAACTGAATTTTGTCATCTGTGATTTAAAATACCGTACTTACAGCTCTACAAACAATTTATGAACATGTTCACAAAGTCACAAAAATCTGTTTTTTCTTCTTGCTTATTACAACGAACACTTCCCAAGCTCTATTTGTATACTAAAAACATTTTCTGTAACTAAATAAGTAGAAGTTAATTTTTGTTTTATTAGGGATGAAAGGCAATGTTTCCCGATTAATTTTTATTTGTACTGCTTTCTTTACTACTTCCTAAACAACCATCTCATAGCAATTACACCAGGTATTATAATATTGGCCCATCTTCTTTTAAAGAGGAGCTAACCCTTTATTGCACTGAAGGGAAGTCTATATTCTGCTTTTGCTGTCCAGTTATAGGGAGCTTCTAATGATGATCAATTCTAAAAATGCACTTCTGTAATTTTTCAGTGAAGAGACTTTTTAAAAGCCTTCAATAAGTCTTAGAATTCAGCTGCTACAGTTGGTAGTCTCAGCATGACTTGCATAACTAGCCACAGGTTCTCTCATGTTTGCTTTTTTTTTTATAAGCAAGTAATAATGACCTCTTTATCCATCAGTTACTATCAGCAGTCACTACCAAATGACACAAGTTGACTAATGTATTGTGAAGAGGAAATGCTATTTACATTTATGATGGGGTTGGACAATCTTTTTGGCATGAAGGAGAATAGGGAGTGTCAGACTGTTGACCAAAAGGCTGCACACACACACACACACACACACACACGCACACACGCACACGTGTGTGTGTGTGTGTGTGTGTGTGTGTGTGTGTGTACACACATATAGAATCCTCCAAAATGCAGTAAAGAATATGATGCACAAAGCAATGCATCCTTATGGACTTTCTTAATTAGGCCAGACACTTTGTCACTAAAACGATTGTGTTGCCATTACAACACCAACTATTGTTCCCCTGTCACAGGAGATCATTATCTCCTGTGGCTGGTCTTCCGCTTTGCCACCCCTCGCCACTGGGCTGCGGAGCCGACCAGGTGGTTCCGCCCCAGGCACCTAATGGATCCAGAACGGTTCCAGACAGCGCTTGGGTCTATACCTATCTCCCTCACTCACAGCCCGGCCGACGCCTTGGTGGATGCCTGGGAAAGGGTGGCCACCAAGGCGCTTGACCGTGTTGTACCCTTGCAACCCCTGACCCAGCGCAGATCCCGTTGGGCTCCATGGTTTTCTGTGGAGCTCTGGGAGATGAAGTGCAGGAGACGGGGTCTGGAGAGCTGTTGGAGATCCAGCTGGCCCGAATCTGATCAATTGCGGTTAAGAACCTCAACGAGGTCTTATCTCGCTGCGATGGAGGCGGCGAAGTCTGACTACTTTGCCGCCCTCATTGTTTCCGCAGATAATTGCCTGGCCCCCCTGTTTAGGGTCACTCTCTCCCTCCTTAATCAGGAGGTGAGGGAGGAGCCATTGCAGGGGCGGGCCGAGGAGTTTAGCCAGCATCTGACGGATAAAGTCGCTCAGATTTGGGCCGGTCTGGACTCCGACTGGGCAGAGTCGGACGGGGGTGAGACGAGCGGTCTTGGAAATATTATCTGGGATGAATTCGATCCTGTGACTCTGGAAGAGGTGGACAGGATCATGTGGAGGCTAAGTTCCACCACGGGTTTGTTGGACCTGTGCCCCTCCTGGCTGGTATACGCAGCTCGGGAAGGGACACGAGGCTGGATCCATGCAGTAATAACTGCTTCTTTGAGGGAGGGTAGCTTCCCTACCGCCTTGAAGGAGGTGGTGGTGAGGCCCCTCCTCAAGAAGCCTGTCCTGGATCCAGCTGTTTTGAACAACTATCGTCCTGTCTCCAACCTTCGCTTTGTAGCGAAGGTTGTTGAGAGCATGGTGGCACATCAGCTCCCTCTGTTCCTGGAGGAAACTGATTATCTGGACCCGTACCAATCGGGCTTCAGGCCTGGGTACAGCACAGAGATCGCATTGGTCGCGCTGGTGAATGATCTCTGGCAGGCTCGGGACAGGGGTTGTTTCTCTGTCCTAGTCCTATTAGACCTCTCAGTGGCTTTCGATACCATCGACCATGGTATCTTGCTGCGGCGTCTCAGGGGGTTGGGAGTGGAGGGCAGTGTTCTACAGTGGTTCTCCTCCTACCTCCTGGGCCGCTCACAGTCGGTGTTGGCAGGAGGGCAGAGGTCGGCCCCGAGGCCTCTCGTTTGTGGAGTTCCTCAGGGGTCGGTCCTCTCTCCCCTCCTGTTCAACATCTATATGAAGCCGCTGGGTGAGATCATTCGTGGTTTTGGGGTGGGGTATCATCAGTACGCTGATGATACCCAGCTTTTTCTCTCCACCCCGAACCAACCCAGTGATGCCCTCGATGTGATGTCCTGTTGCCTGGAGGCGGTCCGGGTCTGGATGGGGAGAAACAGGCTTCGACTTAACCCCACCAAGACTGAGTGGCTGTGCATACCGGCATCTCGGATTGACCATTATATTCCATCGTTAATTATGTGGGATGAGGTGTTACCCCCCGTAGATAGGGCCCACAACTTGGGCGTCCTCCTGGACTCACAGCTCAGTTTGGAAGATCATATAGGAGCCATGGCCAGGGGGGCTTTTGCCCAGGTTTGCCTGGTGCGCCAGTTGCGGCCCTACCTGGACTGAGATGCCCTACGTACAGTCACTCATGCGCTTGTGACCTCCCGGATAGACTACTGCAATGCTCTCTACATGGGGATGCCCTTGAGGACCACTCGGAGGCTTCAGCTGGTGCAGAATGCGGCCGCGCGAGTTGTGATGGGGGTTTCTCGATACTCCCATGTAACACCTCTTCTCCATGAGCTGCATTGGCTTCTGGTTGCCCTCCGGGTGAGATTCAAGGTGCTGGTGATGACCTATAAAGCCCTAAGTGGCATGGGTCCGGACTATCTTTGGGAGCTCCTGCAGCCAGCATCAATTTCCCATCATCCTGTGCGCTCCCACAGGGAGGGTCTCCTCAGGGTGCTGCCGGTCAGGGAGTGCCGGCTGGCAGCCCCCAGGGGGAGAGCATTCTCGGTGGGCGCGGCTGCCCTTTGGAATCAGCTGCCGGTGGAACTCCGGATGGCCCCCAACATTCACTTGTTTCGCCATGACCTAAAGACTTGGCTATTCGAGCTTGCCGGCCTGGACTGAGGGTTTTTAAGGTTTTTAAGGGTTTTTTTAATTTTTGGGGCTATCTAATTTAATTTTTATTTTAACTTGTATATATTTTATTGTTTTAATCTGCCCTGTAAACCGCCCTGAGTCCCTCAGGAACAGGGCAGTATATAAATCAAAATAAATAAATAAATAAAATTTTTAGAAGATAATGGTTACAGCATCAGGCTACAAACCAGAAGATTGTGTGTTCTAGTCCTGTGTTAGCACAAAGCCAGTCACTCTTTCTCAGCCCTAGGAAGATGGAAATGGTACACCACTGTAGAGCAGAATAACAGAGTTGGAAGGGATTTCCAAAAAACTTTGCTAAGAAAACTCTTAAGAATTAATCCAGGCAGTCTCCAGGAGTCAAAAACTAACTGGAAGGCTCACATGCACCCTTTGAAAAAAGAAAAAGAAAATGATAATTGTTCCTAAGGAACTACGTTATTCCATCTTTCCTGATAGCAATGGTGGTCCATGCTATTATGTCTGCTGCACAGAAGCAGCTTCGAAGTATAGAATGCTGCCTGTGAAAGAAGAAATTTTAAAAACATGTTTCACAACTGAAGTTAACATATATGGCCAACTAATCATAGGACCTGTAAGTTAGGTCAGACCTAAAATTGCTTAGCTATACTGTACTAGCAAGTGTTCTGCTTTGGCTTCTGTTTTCTCATGCTGACAAAAGACTTGCCACAGTGATAGAAGACCCTGGGACTGCAGTTTTTTTCATTGTGTAGACACTTGCTCTACTAACAGCAGTTGTAGGGCTGAAGAGAACTGGAAAGTGTATACTATACTACGCTTCTTAACCTAACAAGAGAGCTGTATTTTATATCTTTGTTGTGTACTAATCTCGGCACTCTGCAGGGGGATGACATACTAAAAAAATCTACTGTAAGGACTTCTCCTAAAAACACTGCCCAAATTTTCCACTTCCCTTTTGGTTTGAAGGGGATTATGCAATTAGGAAAAACTGCTGCCTCAGTTCCAGGACCAGCACACTGTGGTACAGCACTGGACAAAAGCAGATTTGTAATTGTAGAACTGTAACCGCCCTGTACGTACATCGGGGGGGGGGGAGAGAGACCAGACGTTATTGTCTGCTGTGCTTACAAGGGAATTTTTAGGTTGATATTAGGTAATATAATTACAATATTAGATAGGTAAAGTACATACTATTACAAGTATGACAAGGCCATTTCATATAAATTTTGCAAAAAAAAATTGCTTAACTTGCCTATAAAAATAAAATGCTGAAGAAAAAAGTGTAATGCAGTATTCATTCATACACCCCATTGCTGGCAATGGCAAAAAAGTCGCGATACATTGCGACACGTCACATGACGTTGCAAGTTTGACACCCCTGGGTATAGAGCATTAAGAGAAAATCTCTTTAATAGTAATTTTGTTAATTACTTAAATGAGGGAGGCAAGGAATGCCTAAACAGCTAAAACCCAACATATCTGCAGGGTACTAGATTGGGGAAGACCTCATAGTCAACATCAATTAGAGTTCCAAAACAGAGGTGATCCTCACTTAAAAACCACTTGTTCAGGGACGAAACTTATGATGGTACCGAACAAGTGGTACTTATAACCAGTCCTGTATGTCCTGGCCATTGCAGTGTCCCTGCAGTCATGTGACTGTAATCTGGGCAGTTGGTAACTAGCTCAGAATTACATTATAGCATCCTGTGACCACCATTTACGACTTTCACTGCTGGCTTCTGACAAATAAAGGCAATGGGGAAGCTGGCAGGAGATCATAAATGGCAATCATATGATGTTGTGCTCAACAAAGGGGGATGGAATTGCTTAAAAATGGCAACTAGAAATGCCAGAACTGTCAGTGCTAAGCAACTCAATCATGTGACATCCAAGGTTTACAACCGCATCATTTAGCAAAGGAAATTCCAGTCCCAAATGTGTTGTTAATCAAAGATTATCTGTATATACCTTAGTTTTCAGCTTCTTGTTGAGATATATTACCCAAAGGGATTCTACAGGCTCCTGTTACTCAAAACCAACTGTGGCCTTCATTAAATGTGCTCTGTTTTTGGTTAAATGAAGTTTTAATAATTGCAAAACAAATCTAAAAATGTAAAGTTCATAATTTTCTATTACTTAAGAATGGTTGCAAGGGAAGGGATCTAGGAAAACACCTACCGTAATCCAATCATTTGCTCAGTGCAGGAATCCACTACTGCAGAAATAATGCTACTACATCTTATTGAGATCATTGCTTTTCGGTTGGGTAAATTAATATCAAGTCATGACTGATGCTTGGACAAATAGAGATTAGTCTGATATGACAGCAAGAAAAGAGACCACATTCAATGCAAGGAAATGCAATAACTTTTCCGATCCTTTCCTTTTTTGTTCATATGCAAGTTTAACAAAGCAAAGAAGCATGCAAATCCTAAAGGCAACTTTAAAAGTCAGCAGAGCAATGCATCATACCCAACTATTTAAATGCAGAGTTTCCAAATGAGTAGCAAAAACATCAAAGTTTTGTAGCAGGGGTCTTCAAACTTGGCCCTTTTATGACTTGTGGACTTCAACTCCCAGAATTCCTCAGCCAGACACACTGTTTTGTAGCATCCTAGCAATGAATAAATATTACATAAATTCACTGGCATCTATACAATATGTTTTGCGACTTTCTCTTATCTACAGGTAGCTCTGAGCCAGAGTCAGTTCTTACAGTCAGGGGAAACCAGCCATTGGCCATTGCCAAAAAAAAGAGAGGAATGAAAACAACAGCATCCATTCATATAACATCCAGTCTACTGCATGGGTCAAGCAGCAAAAGGAGATGCAGAAATGTTAACTTTGACTTCACTATAAATAGAACTTGCTTCTGATACAGAAAAAAAAATCCAAGGATTGCTGTGTAATGGCCTCTTTAATTATTTAGCAGGAGTTCCTGGATTATTATGGACTTGCTTACTTGATTACAGTCCAGCTGTGCCAAGAAAGACTGAAACCATGACTATCTCCAACAGTTACATTGTATTTCCTCAGATCACTACTTATTTATTCTCCTTTCTCCACAAAAACTGTATTTATTTGTATCCTGCCTTTATTATTTTTACAAATAACTCATTTGTCCAAATTTATAAATCAATGTGCAAATGTATAAATCAACATTTAAGGAGATAGCATGTATACCGTAAGATACATGTTACTTTTCAATGTGTTTGCACTAATAAATGGGTTTTTAAAGCTTGGCCTTCATATTATAAAATGTATTTCTTATGAATTCAAAAGATTTTCTCTCTCTCCAAAATTGCTACCAAATATGGAAAATCACTTTAAAAAAAAAAACTAATGATGTAAAAGTATAATATTTCAACACACAAAGTTTTACATTTCCATCTTGCAATGATGTCCTTCCAAAGCTTACATTATAAAATTCAGAACTGTAGTAAAAATATGGTAAAACTACCAACATTCCAAACCATGGAAACAGTAAGACTAAATCTGACCAAGCATCCAGGTAGGTGTAATTATATATTCCAGACAATAATATGCTGCTATCACTCATCCATATAAACGAGTCCCATATGTTTATTTGAATTACGATGAGATACACCACTATAATGCAACACTGAATATGTCTAATCAGAAATTTCACTAGATTCAGCGAGAGTTCCCCTTGTGTCACAATGGTGAGTGCAATATTGGATGTTCCAAGATAATTGGTGGATACAATGAAAGCAGTATTACTGGGAATTTCTTTTTTGCACCTTCTGTAAAACAAAAGTTACAAAAAACAAGGAATTTTGAAAGTATAGGTTGCATCCAGAGTATTTACATTTAATTTTTAAGGTTTATAATAATGACCACTCTCAAAAGAGATAACATTGTGTACTTTCCTTTAACAGGTTAAATCTTAATATGTTAATACATCTATTCAGTTGGATGCTTAATGAGAAAATACAACTGCTCCTGTGATCACCTCCTCCAGTGACAGCAGCTGTCACAACACAGTAATCCTAAAGTAACTGTATTAAAAGGCAAAATCAAATGCAATTTAAAAAGTAAAGACTTCCTCATGTTGAGTTGAGCTCAGGATGCTCCTTTCATACATGGGGGTGGGGTTGAGGCAATTCTTGGCAACAATATTAAAGTAGCTTGCTTTTACTTTCTTCCAGAATACTTTTAGGACAACCAAGTGTGAGCCTGCTTACTTTTTTATTGTTGACTAATGTTGGCTAGATAATGCCAGAGTAACATGGTGTCAGACTAGTTTCATAACTGGTGGATATACAAGAATATATATAATGTAAGCTGTTTCTAATAAGGCAGTTAATCAACAATTACTCACAAACTTGAGTAAAAAATAATAATGAGCAATCTATGCAAGCTTATTTCATTCATGGCTCATTAGCACAGAATCATAGAATCTAACAAGCATTAATAAAAGAAGATAAATATATTATAAAGGTCTCTCTCCATTTTAATGCTGCTGATAAGCATGGAATAATCTGGCATATTTACTGTTTAGGTCAGTACTGAAGAATTTTTCTAGATCTCATTTTTGTCCTAGACAGTTTATAGACTATTTCAGCAAGTATTCCAGTGAGTATTTATTATACAATATAAGAAAAATAGAGCCTCAACCCAAGATGGTTCAAATAACCACGGGGAATTTATTTTCCTTTAGCAATTGAAACAATTTTTTTAAAAAAAATTAGACCATTTACTGCAGGGGTGTCAAACTGCCGGCTCACGGGCCAGATGCATCATGGCAAAACCACACCCAGCCCATTGCTGGCAATGAAAAAAAAAGTCATGATACGACACGTCACATGATGTTGTGAGTTTGACACCCCTGATTTACTGGAACTGACCAGATGATTTTAACTTCTGCAAGTGAGCACCAAATTCACCCAATACACATTGCCAGAAAATAATGGTATGAAAAGGAACTGTCTCTGATGTAACCAAAATTCAAAATAATTGTACAGTTCTAACAGGAAAAAAGATAATTATATATAAACAGGAAATAGATTAAGAGGCAAGTGCATAATTACATTGTAAATTGAAGAAGCTGCAAGTGAAAATTAATGCTAAAGAAAGAAGAGACAGCAATAAATGTTAGATAAGGAAGCAGGGATGATAACTAGGTCAGAAAAAGGAGCCAAATAAAAGTGACATGTTCCTAAATACAGCATGGCAGGCCTGCTTGTAAAGCTAGAAGTGGGAAGGTAGTTAAAGCAAACAGGGCAAAAGAAAATCCAAACATTATTATCTACTCCATGAAGAGGAATAAATAAATTCCTTTATCCCACAGAAGATGAACCTAAGAGAGGGGGGGGAGAAATGAGGACAAATCAACTCTGTGAAAAGTGGAGATGACACCAGCAGTTATTTTGAATCATTTTTAATAAGGAGAGGATGGGAGATCACCCACATGCGCTCCAAACATATGCTCCTTACAAGTAAACTGCAAGACAGCAATCCGTAGCAGGTTTCAAGCACTGGGAGATGGGAATAGCCATCTTACTCACAACTGTGGTTGGCATTTTCTAAAGGACATTAAGTTCGCAAACTTCTACCATAATTACATTCGTAAATTGCTTGCTAGCTACTTTTAACATATGAGAGGGATTTCGCTCAAAAAGTCTAAAAATAGGTTTTACTTCAATCCTTAGTGAAAGAAAATTGTAATAATAATTTGGGGAAAAAATAAACAGCAAAAAGCTAAATAACACTTTGATCCTAGAATGTTACAAATGGATTAAAGGTCCAGATAAATAAGGAATAAAATTTTGGGATTAATCATAAAGAATCCTTCCCGTGGGAAAAATATTTGTTTGGACATTTGCAAGACAAAACAAAGGTAAGTAATTTTAAAAATTGGTCACTAGAAGGAACTAAAGATTTTAGTTAAAGGAGAAAAAATATACAATACAATAACAGCTAATTAACTGTGATATATAAAATGATACCAAACATAACCTTGAATGAACGACACTTTTGAAAAATAGAATTAGAACTTAGTGTCAACAATATCAACAGTGATGTTTGCTTCTATGGATAGACTATATCCAAAAGATGTAATGAAAGAAAAAGCAGATGAAGATCAAGTTTTATTTGTTAAGGCAGAGATGGCATCAAAAGTAAATCTACAAATGACAAGTTATAAGCATGGAACCTATGCTTATATGGAAGCATACAAAAGGATATCATACTAAGCATACAAAAGAAACCAGCTGATGTTTTAAAAATCAAAATGGAAAATGAAATAATAAACTAAAAAACTGACCTGGATATTTTATATATTGGATTTACAAAAGAGGCTCATCTTAAGGCTTTGAAGAATCTTGTGAGAAGGCACAAAAAAAATGAAATCAAATTCTGTGGTGTTACAGTATTTGAACAAACTAAAGATTACAACTGTTAAAAATAAAAAGGATCATAAAGTTGGTTTATTTGATGAAGGCTGAAATGTGTTTTTATTTCTAGTATCCCTTAATGGACTTCCTGCTGACAGTAGGACTGAAAAGATTATGCTTTATGAATTTGTGTGTAGATAGCAGATGGGACGAAAAGATCATTAACTGTAAACTAAAGAGAGGTGAAGAGTTACCGTAATACAAATGTTTATACTGGTTGTGCTGAACAAATGCTTAGCAGAAAGAATAGAAATCTACCTCTTTACTAGATAACCAGAATATAAAATAACAAATATATTCTAAACAAACCACACTTGAATTGGACAGATGGTTTAAAAGGACTCCCTCAATGGGGCAGGAATTAGGGCAGAGGTCTTCAAACTCGGCCCTTTTATGACTCATGGACTTCAACTCCCAGAATTCCTCAGCCAGTGTGCCTGGCTGAGGAATTCTGGGAGTTGAAGTCCATGAGTCATAAAAGGGCCGAGTTTGAAGACCCCTGAATTAGGGTTTTCACATCATAAGATTAAGCAAAAAATACTTTGAATGTCCTTGGTGCTCTCTGAGCTTGGTTGTTTTCTTGCAGACATCTCATTATCCAAACTAGGGAACATCATCAGTGCACTTCAACAAAACCACCAACTACACAGAGCACCAAGGACCCCTCATTTCAAGCCTGAGCTACAAATATTGTCCTTTATCAGCAAAAAAAAAATTACTGCACACATTATCACTGACTCAGTAGGACTATCCAACAAACAGTTTAAATGTACCAGCCTTCGGATGTGTCAAAAGCCTATTTATTGTAATTGGGCTTAATATTTAATTCTATCTTAACTTTTGTATACTGTATTTTTTATTGTATTTATTGCCCTGTACACCGCCCTGAGTCCTTCGGGAGAAGGGCGGTATAGAAATTAAACTACTACTACTACTACTATTATATTATTATTATTATTATTATTATTATTATTATTATTATTATTATTATTATTATTATTATTATTATTATTATTATTATTAGATTCACTCAGAAGCAAGCCAGCTCAGTCTCAGGGGTTCATGAATGGAAGAAAAAGTGATAAATCCCCCTTCACAGATGAACTCTAGCAACTGTTATTTAAGACATGCAAGCTATCAAACTTACCAGTGACAGATAAATTTATCTTCCATTCATTTCTTTAGTTCCTTGTTAAAACTGTTTAAATTGGCAGCTGTCATGACAGGTGAAGACATTTTAATTACATTTTGTATAAAAAATGTTACAGTTAGCCCAAAGTCTCCCAGATTTATAGCTATAGTGAATGTCTCCAGATTCTACTTTGGGAGGCAAGGAGATTTTTTTTCCCTTTTGTTTAAATCGGCCCTGAGTTTTTGCCAAAGGTTACAAAACTCTCTTAAGCATGATAGGAACAGCCATTACTTTTAACAATACCTAATACTTTTGATGCCCCTGAATGCACATTTTAAAACTATCCCTCACAATACTGACCAGAGAAGCCCCACTGTGAGATGGGTGGCAAAGAGATTTAATAGTAAGTAAAAATAAATAAATACCATGTGGTTTATTATAAGTCTACAGAGTTCCTTTGAAATGAGAGGTTAAATGTTGGCTACAAATTCTCAATTACTAGTGGCTCAAGAAAAAGCAAACCGCATCCAGGTTGAAATGAAACTGTGAAACCAATCTAAAGGTTCTCTAGCATATACCGCAACACATTAAGAGAGCAATCATTTTCTTATGCACATATAACTATGCATTACCAAGAAGACAAAGAAGTTTCCAAAACATAATCTTTCCATTACTAATCATCTCATTGGAACTTGAAGTGAGACTTATAGTTATTAATTTGTAGTAGCAGATTAAATCATTCACACAACAAGCCCATTATTTACCTACTGGGAGCCAATTCTAACAAATAAAATTAAAAATCAAAATTACCTTCCATCAGCATATTTCAGACAAATTAACACTATTAGCCAAGGCTGTTAATCTAAATTATGTGAGCTGATAAGAAGTGGAACTTTTCCTAAGAGAAGGAGATTCTCCACTGATTGCACTGCAAGACAAGGAAATGAACACAGCAGACAACTAAAGACTATCACTGGATAGGGTATATACATCCTGCTTTTATCTGCAGAGACTGCAGCTTGGCAGGCTTTTAACTGAAGTGAGTGCTGATCCGACACACAAGCCACACAGATCAAGCTGAAATGGCAGAAAGGTGGATATGAAGGTGAGAAGGAGGGAATTATTCTACCCTCTTGTAATTTGTTTAGCAATTTCTCTCCACCTGCCAATCCATCAAATACATCAGGGAACAAGCAAATGAGCATGCCCAGTGATCCAGATGACATCAGCTTGATCAATGCTCAGGATTGGAAGACTGCAGTAGCAATGAGGGAAGGCAGATGAAAGAGTCAATTGAGGCTGACTCCATTCAGTTCCCCACCATTGCTTTTGCTGCAGTTATGAAAGCAGGAAATTCAGCTCTGGACCACCTTTCAAGGGAGACTTCCCACCCCCTGCAGAAGCCATCCAAATCAGGCAGGTGTAGAATATACTTTGCCCACGCATTAGCCTTCACCCTGCTGTTTACCAATGCAACCCAAGCTACGTCTCCTCCTAAATAAGCTGAGTTTCAGTGGAACTCATTTTGGACTTTTACTGAAACCTTAAATAATTCAGTAAAATGTGCAAATGAGATTAACATTAAAAGCTTGCCTTTCGTGTGACACATTCCCCCGCCGATACCCAGCTCCATCAAAGCCAGCAACCAAAACCTACTTTGAGCGTCTCCCAGTGTGGTTGCCAGACTACAATACTGGGGCCCCAATAAAGATTATTCTTTGCACCGCATGACTCTTTGCGACACGGTCTCGACCCACGCTCACACCAAAACAAGGAAAACTTTGCACCCATCCCGAAACACCAAAGTGATTTCACACTGCACCACAAAAAAAAAAAAAAAAACATTTGTTTTTAGAATCACCTGCCACTGTAAACCCACTTCTTATCCAAAGCTTTTCATTCCTGTTATGGAAAACAAGGGTTCTTGTCCTTTTTGTGAGTTTAACCCAATTTCCAAGTTTGGGGTCGGGACGGGGAGGGGAGGGGGGGAGGGAAAGGCAGGCAGTACAGAGAGTTTCCTTTCTCCCCCCCCCCACCACCATCCTTCTCTTAGCCAAATTTGGCGCTCAAGGTGAAAGAAGTCTTGGAGAACTTCCAAGCGACGTTCACACAGACACAGACACAGACACACACACACTACAGCAGCGTTTCCCAACCTTAGGAACTTGAAGATGCGTGGACTTCAACTCCCAGAATTCCCCAGCCAGCATAGCTGGCTGGGGAATTCTGGGAGTTGAAGTCCACGCATCTTCAAGTTCCTAAGGTTGGGAAACGCTGCACTACTATGTTGGGAACAATGGACGGAGGAGGGAGTACAATGCGGTGCAGCGGCACGCCATTCAGCCAGGCCCCCCCCCCCCGAAATAAACCTAAAGGGACTTGGAGGTGGGGTGGGGGGAGAGAGAGAGACACACACACACACAACAAATTCGCCAGGTTTCGCAGAGAGTTCGGAGCCGAGCCAAAAAAAAAAAAAAAGAGGAAAACGCAACTCGTTCGGTTGAATAAAAAAAGGCCAACGCCGAAAAGGCGTCCGGGGCGGGAGGAGGGAGGGAGGGAGAGAGAGAGAGAGAGAGAGAGAGAGAGAGAGAGAGAGGGAAAGAGAGAGAGAGAGAGAGAGAGAGAGAGAGAGACTTACCCCGACGACGACCGTGTCCTCGCCTTTAAATTTCGGGATGAATTTGTCCCCGCGCAGGATCTCCGCCTCGTTGAGGGGTCGGAACCGGCACATCACTTTGATGCTGCATTCGGCTGGGTCCGCCATCTCGACGCGGGCGAGCGGGGCGGATCAGCGGCGGCGGCGGCGGCGGCGGCGGCGGGCGGCTGGTTGGGCGAGGCGGCGGCGGCGGGCACCTTTCTTCCCACCTCAGGGATTTTTTTTAAAAAAACAAACACAAAAACACACACCACCACCTTTGGAGGAGGAGGAGGAGGAGGAGAAAGGGAGGGGGGGCCCGTGGTTATTTTAGCGGCGGGGAGGCATGGCCCGAAGGAGAGAGAGCCGAGCCTGGTCAGAGGAGAAGAAGGAGAAGGAAAAAGCAGCGGCAGCGGCGGCGCCGAGGCATTCCCGGCTCCTCACGACCTCCAGGCTGGGCGGAGGGCAGAGCGCGTCTCCGGGCCGGGGCCAGTCCTTGGGCGAAAAGAATAGGGAGAGGCCGCGGTCCCGGCGCTTCAGCTGCCTCGCCCGGAGACCTGCCGCTGCTTCGAAGCTGGGCGGGCGGCCGGAGGGGGGCTGCTAAACGAAGCCAGGTTTTATTTCTCTATTTCCCCCCTCCCCTCACGCCTCTCCCGAGCGCCGCGGGAGCGTGGCAGGCGCTTCTGCTCTTGCCGCCACCATCCTGCATCTCTCTCTCTCTCTCTCTCCCCTCCGCCCTCTTCCCCCGTCCCCAAGGGCTTTGTGACTTCACCGCATTACATCAACTCTTCCCCCAGCTCACTGGCTTGAGGGGAGACATCCCCGGCGCATCCTGGGAGCTGTAGTTCGGGAAGCACCAGGTAGGGACTCGGGGGAAAAGAGGGGCGGGGCCACGAGGCCAGGGGAGGCTGGCCGTTGCAGCCCAGCGTCTTGCCGGGCGCTGGAGGTGCTCGTCTTGGGATGCTGAGCGGAGAAAAGGGCTTTAAAATAGGAGTGGAAACGCAGGGGGAGACTTGAGCGGCCCACAGAGTTTGTTCCTTGGTCTAGGGTCGTGGGGCACCTTGGGGACAGAGTTCCAGGTAACTTCTTGGGAGCTAGTGCTCTTTATTTATTTTTTAAATAGTTTTTGTTTAATAATAATAATAATAATAATAATAATAATAATAATAATAATAATAATAATAATAATAATATAATATAATAATAATAATAATAATAATAATATAATAATAATAATATAATAATAATAATAATATAATAATAATAATAATAATAATAATAATAATAATAATAATAATAATAATAATAATAATAATAATAATAATATAATGGTGTGCTGCACTAGCCTCTAACTTTTTTTATTTATCAAAATGTGCCCTGGGCATTTCTTGGGGGGGAAAAATAGTATGCGACTATGCTCCAATGCTTTGATTGGAAATGGGCTTCCCAGCACAGGTAACACTAAACAGGGTTAATGGGGACCTTACCTTATGACTTGCTACACCTATTACGGCAGCCATTTTTTAAAATGGTGCCTTCAAGTTGGGGTTGACTTTGGACACGGGTTTCTCACTTTTCTGCTATAATGTGGGTTGTAAGATAGACTCTTTTTTTTGCTTAGTTAATACATGCTGGTTAAACCCAGCAACTTGTGATGTATTCTGTTAACTATGATCAAACAAACCAGGATCTGGAAGCTTAGGTCAGGTGCCTACAATTTACTAAGGCAGGTCATGGACCATTTTTGTGGATAAAATGAGGTGAAATGTGTTTATGACACACCATGTTTCCAAATTTGCCACTGGGCTACTTACTGGTAGCTGCCTCTGGAAGATCTGTTTCATCTGAACCCAAGAGAGGATTACTTTGAGATTAATCTCCCTTGTAGCCTCTGGAATATCAAGATGAGAGACTGGATCAGATTATGAAATAAAGTTCCCCAGCATATCACATTTTGTTTCTTTCCTTTAACATTCCATCATATTGGAAGAAAATGAGAGCAAAGGTTTACTCTAGCCTCCCACTGCATTGGCTCCAGTTCCTGAAAAGACAATTATGTATGTATATATGCCTTAACTTCCAGGGGTAGGCAACCTTGCCTCTTTTATGGCTTGTGGGCTTCAACTCCCAGAATTCCAGCATGGGTGGCTCAGGAATTCTGGGAGTTGAAGTCCATGAGCCATAAAAGAGCCAAGGTTGCCTACCCCTGTTCTAGACCATGAGTGTCAAACTTGATCACATCATGTGATGATGTATCGTGACATTTTTTGCCTTTGCAGAGCTGGGGTGGGCGTGGCACATTCGTAACACATCCGGCCCGCGGGCCACCAATTTGACACCCCTATAGTAGACCAAACTAACTCTCCTTGCTCCGCCTTGCTTATTCCTTCTCCTTGTTCCTTCTTCCTCTTTCAATTTCCTTAAGTTAAAAATCCTGCCCCCACAAAAAAAAAACCAGAGAAAAAAAAGATTATTAATTTGGCCTAAAGCAAGTGATATTGCTGCAATTGATTTGAGAGATTTCCTTGGCAAGTATTCCATTCATTGGCTTCCTATAAGAGCAAAGGAGCAACACACTCACATGGTTACTTTTATTTCTAAGGGTCTTATGACCCCATCCTGCATCATCTCTTATTTTTTTGATATAACATGTTCAGGTGGTTCAGGGAGGTTCACAATTGTTTCAGGTTGGCACTTGCTTCCCCTGAGACCTTGTGACTTGGAGTTTTCCAGAACCTGCTTCTAGACCAGGGGTAGGCAACTTTGGCTCTTTTATGACTCGTGGACTTCAACTCCCAGAATTCCTGACTAGACTCTAGAGTATGGAATGAGCATCCTAAGGCTCTTTGGACAACAATCAATTATCCCATCTTGGATAAGAGTTGAAAAGGCATTTCAGTCAGAATACAGCAGAAGGTGGCCACACAGGTAGGATGATATTGTAAAATCTGGCCCTAAACAAGTGAAATCTAAACTACAACATGTTTATTGTTTATGATTTTTTTTTCATTATTTTCATTATGGATTTTTCATTATTCATTGTACAGCTATTTGCTAGGATAGGAGATTCCATGTATCATTAATTTTAATACTAAATAGTTTTAATTGGTTCTTGTGGAATTGTAGTTTATTATGTGATTATTTGCAATGATTGGCTGTCTTTTGGCTTCTAATCTTTTAATTATCTCTTGAATTGTTATGTACCATGTTGAAATATATAAACTATTACTTTTTGCCCTGAGGCTGGATTCATACAGCATAAGTCAGAAGAGGGTTTATTTGTGACTCATCATGTCATAAAAATGAAGTCATTAATGGCTTGTAAAGCATGTTTCATGATTTAGTATGCTATATGAACTGCCAAGTATTTTATAAATCATGGTTAAATAAACAGTGGTTTATTACAATGTATGAATATAGAATTAAAACAGGTAAACGAGCTAGAGATGTGGGGGTCTACTAATTACTAGAAACAATGTATCCTTTTGCAGTCTGAGAAATATTCAGTCAAGCCTACTATGTTGGAACAACAGTCTAGGCTGGCCAATTTATGGTTTCTTAAATTGTGGGAAGCCAAGCAATTAGGCTAATTCAACTAACTAAGGATTAATGTGTTTTTTGAATATAGTTCACTAATAGTGTATCTAGGAGTGAGCTTCATTGAACACAGGAAGATTTGCTTTCAAAGAAGTTTTATTCATATTGGATTATAAAAGGGGATTCAAAAGAGATTTTTAATTTCAAAACTGTCTATCCTCATCCAAACCAAACCAAATTTAAGAGGAGGAAATTTAATCTGTTTTTAAAGTGTCTGCAGTTAAAAGCTGAACAAAAGACCCAGCCAGGGAAATGAAAATGCCAGAATCTTCAGTTCTATTTAAAAGTAAACTCTATGAGTTCTATAGAGCTGGCTCATAAGTAAATAAGCTTAGGACTGCATACCTGAACTATAGACTACTAAACTAGTGACAGTGATTCATTTAACAACTGTGGCAAAAAAGGTTGTAAAATTGGGCAAAAGTCATTTAACAACTGTTTCAGTTAGCAACAAATTTTGGGCTTACTTGCGGTAATAAGTCAAGGACTACTTGTATAGTCATATAACCTCTGCCTTGAAAGGCAAAATTATTGAAACTTGCTTAACAAACCCATAGTTTGTATGACTTCATATAACAAAGTCAAGATAAACCAGAATGATTTCCTACAAAAAATGTTCTATTAGTGTTATAAATACATTTCTGCATCTATTTGAATGTCAGTTTGTAGATTTTATTTATCACATTATTTAAGGGTGCAAATAAGATTGTGTTTAAGAGTTTGGTCCATTTTGGGCCAAATCTCAAAGGCAAATAGCCAAGCTCTTATGTTTTGCATTGCCAATTTTCCCCATGATCATTTATAACTGCTAAAGAACAAGACACTTTGTTCTGATCATATTATACAGGTTGTTTTAAAGTATTTTGGAATTTGGTGACATTTGTACATTTCTTAATTCTCAGAATATTACACTGCTACATGATTGGCCAATCATTTGCTTCACAGCTATTCAAAACTGTCACCTGCTTACTGCATTAAATTTGAGATGGAAAGAACTGTTGCAATTTCACACTCACAATATTTCCTATTGTAATCGCTTGAGGCCAAATGCAAAATAAGATTTTCCAAAAAGAATGGTTTGTACTCAGGGATTTCCTAGGTTTTTAACTTATAGACTGTTTCTAAATTGCAATCCATATCAAAGTATTTTTAAAAAATATTTGGAGCTACATGGCATGTTGAAGATGAGGCAAGATATTTTTAGATTAAGTAAAAGTGTTTATTAATGGATATTTACTAATAATTATTGAAACTATATTAATTTTTATTAATCAATTAAAATTTTGGAAGCACAACTTCCAGGTTCATAAAAATATATTTTTATTGTGGTGATCCTTTATAGAGTTGTGATACTGCTGTATTAAAGCAGCTATGCTAAAATGATTAATTCTAAAAATAAATGGTTGTGTTTGGAAAGATTTAGAAAAGGAGAAGATGAAAAATAGGGTGGATGGATGCAATCAAATGTGGAAGAACTCTGTGTTATTAAGTCAGGACAAGTTGATAAGCATATGTCCACATAATCACCAGGAATTAAATGTGACTTGTTGACTAAACAAAAATACTTCTTGCAAGGTATGTGTGTGTCCATTTGTGTGTGTCTCAGATGTCAGAAAGACATATGCATTAGATACTGACATAAAAACTGGAAGATATGTGAGAAAAATGCTTGACTCCATTCAGTCTTGTTGAGTTTTAAGATATGGTGATGAATAGTGAAGCATTATTTTTCCTGCACTTATTACATTCATGAAGTCCCTGTTGAGAATGACCTGGACCCATTTAGCAAAAGTGAGATAAGGCACTGTTGTTGTGCCAAATTATTTTTAAAGATTTTTGATGAATAATGTAGCCGATACCACATTGGGCTAGATGCCAGTGGACAGAATCCACTGTGTTGAGCAGAGCAAAGGTCTTGTATTATCTGGGATTTGTTTTTGCTTGAGAATAGGCTCAGATCCTCTGTGGTGCAAACTCTGCCACCTGTGCACTTTAAGGAAGTGTCCTCAGTGCCTTCCTTGGAGAGCCAGGCAGTGAGGGTGATTGGATTAGGAAAATGGTTGTATACCTTCTTTGGAAGAAGCCTCTGTGGAATGGCTATTTGTAACAATTTCTGCTTGGTGTCCAATTTTTCCTGGTGGCTTAGCTACAGATAATCCAAAAAATGAATTCTCTCTTGTTATAATAGCATTGATTGCCCTGGTGGATGACTGTCATCTGGATCTGTGATGGGAAAGTGCACCTCATTAGTCCTGTAAGGTCTGTCTGTGGCATTTGATACTGTTGGCTTGTGGTATCTTTCCAGGCTGCATACAAGGCTGAGGAGTCAGAAGCACTGCTTCAAGTTTCAGCTCCTGAGGTCATTCCAGTCAGTAATTATGACAACACTTGACCCAGCAATTCTTTCAATTCAGGGTACCTGGGAGTTCAGTTCTCTTCCCCAAGCTATTTAACATCTAAGACCCTAGGAGAGGTCGGGCCAAAGCAAGGATACCCTAGAAAGCTTGGTGCCTGGCTTCTGTCAGGGTTTTAATGGAGCAAAACGATGTTAGACTGAATCCAAGGCCATGTTTTTCAGCAATACACATTCAGGAAAGTTACTGGATAGGACAGAATGGCCCCGTCTCTAAAGGGGTTGGTTCATGATCTTGACTTGTAGGTATTACTTGAGCAACAGGTGGAGGCTATGGGGATTTAGTCAAACTTTGCCTAGCATGCCAATTACAATCCTACCTGGCCATGTAACCCTACTTCAACCAACACTGAATTGGAATGCTGTAAATGCTTTATGTGGATCAGCCCTCAAGAGATTACTTTGAAGCTGCAGCTGGTCCAAAATGCAGTATCTAAATTACCAACAGTACGATCCTACCATAGTAAAAATAACACTACTGCTAAAGTTGCTTCACGGCCACCAGCTGGGCTTTCAAAACACTGATTCAGAACTGGGGGTGTGTGTGTGTGTGTAGGATCAGATGTCATTTGTCAAGGCTGAATGGACACAACTATGTGTTGGCATTCTGTAGCATTTGCTATTAGTAAATTATTTTTATTGATTCAAATCAGATCATGGGTAAACCTGTAGGTAAAGAATATCCAAGGGTCTTTGACTTTTTCCATCCAATGTATGCTGTGTAGCTTTGCTTCACTTCACATATATGGTTCCCAACCTTTTTAAAGGTTAATTTCTAGGAAGGTGACTGAGAAATAGTTACCTAGATTGTGTTTCCTGAGCAAATGGATAAGTGTTAAAGCATACTGGACTGGTATGCAAATGCAATCATTAACTCTTTGACTTCATGGAGCAAAAAATTCACTAGCTAATATTCTCTAGCTACTTTTTTTAATCTTTGGAAAACCCTGATAGCCAAAAATCAAAAAGGCTCAATCCATTTTACTTTAAAAGAGGTATAGATTTTTATATAATAACGACCAATGGAAGTATTAATAACATGGTATACACACGATTTATCCTTGTAAAAGAGGCACAACATAAAAATAATAAAATTATATTGAACCTAAAGAAGCCAAATTCATGTTTCTCTTTACTTTAAATATGTTCAGACTCACTTCAAAAATATAACTTGAGGAAGATAGATTAAAATTAGTGAAGCATCGTTACGATTCTTTTGCCACTTACATATAATCAAATAGTAAATTTCCATTCAGATAATTATGCAAAAGCATGTACAGCATAAATTACAGCTATGAGGTAGCGATTATATGTGCAATATGCACTAATGTACATCAAGTACAAATGAAGGAAAACTCAAATTTTTACAGCTTCAAGCCCCAGTCCAGAAACTGACAAGATACACCATGTGCTGCTCATAGAGTTCTGTACATGCCTGGCGCTCATCACATAGAAAGCAGTGTCAGTGTGTTCCATGATGTTTACAAAGTACCCGTCTCAATGCTGGGAATCACACAGGCAGCCCAAGTGCTGGATGCAAACATCCAATTCCATCCGTCACGTTTTTGTACACACACTTCCTGATCCAGCAGGTTACATGCCTGCAGAAGCTTCTAGAGTCATCATTCTATTGAGATAGTGCTGTACCTATACATGCCAAATTGCTGGTGTCTCAGTTTGATAACTACTGGCTTCCCACAATTACAAACTGTTCTCCATGTTGTGAAATAAACACGTATGCAAGATGCCCATGTTTTGATATGTATTTTTATTTCCCTGCAGTTTTCACTTATCAAGAACAAGTAACAGGGAAAGTTGTCTGAACTAGTGCATAAACAAACATTCTGAAACACCACTACACATATCTAATTTACAAGAACCGTATAAAAAAAGTCACTAAAACACTACACTACGAAGGTGTCCAACGCTTACAGTCAGACTTTTTCCAACCCGTTACTTGCCTTGTAGCCACAGGAAAACTTTCCAAAATTGAAAGACAATCTGCCATGACCCTCCCCCCTCCCCCATTACCTGGGATGGCTCGATATCTAGACATCCAATAATTATTGCAATGATATATAATGCAATACATACCTGGTAAAATATCATTTATGTGGTGTGTTACAGTTAAAAGCCGGTTAAATTATGCAGACTTCAGATAAAATATAATCAGTTGAAAATTTTCTTCATATCTGCACAGTTTAATATGTGCTAGATGCATAATTTGTACTAGTCAGGTTTTCTGTGTAATTATTTTTTATAAATTGGTATTATAAATAGAAATATACATTCAAAATATATGGAAAAGTGGGTTACTACATTAAATTTGCATGTATCGATCCATCCCTTTCCCCTGCACAGTAATAGAAAATACTATTTTGCCTTGAACTTCATATTTGACAGTGAAATGCCACTAAAGTATTTACCAAAAAGTCCATCTAAAATTGTGAAACAAAATGAACCAAGTGAAAACTTTACATTTCCTTTAGAAAAAAATTACAAGAATTTTTCCTAGCTATGAATCTTTAACTTTTTTTTTTAGACACAAAGTTGGATTTATTTTTTTACAAGATACAAAATGTAAACATGGCAAAATAAATAGTTAAAACAAGTGATGCAGGATCCCATTTCATGCTCATGATCCCATTTAAAGAATTATTTTTAAATCCATTCAGTTGCAAATTCAAGTGCAAAAGCATGATGATGAATATCTACTATTCAAGTAACAGAAATAATATCGATGATACAAATAAACTATTTTACAAGGTAGTGATTTTCCCAATTTTACAAAATGTACATTATATATCGACTTAATATACGATATGATAGTCCGTTTAGGTCCATTTTAATCCCCTGTGATCCACAGAGTTTGGTTTTGCATTCAGCTGGAATATAAATGACACCATCAGCATACATTGAGCTACTATGCTAGGTTATGTCACCTCCATTGCTACTGTCGTCTCTGCTATTCCATTCAAACCCAATCTTTCGGGTTCATGGTTCTCTCTGAAAGTGAAAAGAGAAAGGCAAATAAATATATAGTTTTAATAATGAATTACATGTATAATTTCTTAATATTTGACATTTTGTTAACTTAGTATCTCTCATATGTATTATCTGAGAAATGTTTAAAACGCAACCAAGCTAAAACTTTACTAGGAAGAAAATGACAATTTATGCAAATTTCCCGAATGGTAAGTGGTCTCTCTCACAGCATGTAGAAATGGAATAAAAAAGAAAAATCAGAGAATCTTAATTTTCATTAGAAGGGTAAAACAATGTATAAATATAGAAGTGTAGAAGATTTATACATTTATAGAGTGTATAAAATAATGTATAAATCCTATACATAACCTACAGGATTTCAGATTTTTCTTGAGATTTGTAATATAAAATAATTGGCTGAATTAACCTTTCACTTATGAGGGTAGATCTTTTATGTCATTATAGCTTCTTGCATTTTGCTAGCAAAATAATTGTAAAACCCCACATTTTTT
Source organism: Vipera ursinii (assembly GCF_947247035.1). NCBI lineage: Eukaryota > Metazoa > Chordata > Lepidosauria > Squamata > Viperidae > Vipera > Vipera ursinii. The sequence continues at coordinate 143,846,688 of NC_139512.1, read as the reverse complement.
CCCCAACAAGATATAACAGGTGTTTTCAAACTTGGCCCTTTTATGACTTGTAGACTTCAATTCCCAGAATTCTTCAGCCAGCGTGTCTGGCTGAGGAATTCTGGGAGTTGAAGTCCACAAGTCATAAAAGGGCCAAGTTTGAAGACCCCTGAGATACACAAATCAAATATCATTACTTAATTCAGCCTTTCTTGGCTTAGGATTTGTTGGTAAATCCACTTTTCTTTAAAAAAAGGGGGGGGACACGGAGGAGGAGGAGCAAGAGGCACACACCTTGCTATGCTGCTGATGGCACTGCTTGGAGTCACCTTTGGCACTCTATCCATACTGGCAGCAACTGTGGCAAGTTTTAAGGCGGTTGGCGATGGTGCTGAAGTCCTTGCATTGATATGTACATTGACTGGAGAAACAACACTGACATTGTTCAGGTGCACTGCATTGGTGAGACAAGAATTGTTCATAGGAAGTGTCTGAGAGCTGTTTGTGCACAATGCTGGGATTAAATGGTTTGTGGTGGTGTGACCGACTGTCCTTACAAGTTGTACAGCTGAGATCCCTGGGCTAGATGACAGAGCCATATTGGTGGAATACAGAGTTTTTGATGTTGCTGTTCAAAACAAAACAGATGTACTCAATAGGTTTCAAGCAAAATGAAACATGAAATAAAACCAAGATCACCATCCCATCTTAATGCCTTCTGGATATGGTATATTCCAGAAGTTGGGCTAAGGGGGATGTAAGTTATAGGGCAACACATATGGAGGGCACCAGGATGGAGCAAGCTACGAAGCAATAACGAAAGAGATCTATATCCAAACATTAGGGCTCATTTCTTAAATTCAAAGACACACTGTAATACATTAAAGTATATAAGAATCTGCAGATGCCCAACAAGAATTTTATCATTTTTATTAAATAATAAAAAGATCAAAAACTTCCATGACTTCAGTTAAAAAAACAAAAGCCATTATTGCCCTATCAAACATTTTCTCAGACTGATCTTGACTAGAAAGTAAGCATTAGCAACATCCTGCTACAAACTAACATGACAATAATGCAACAAATATATATATATACCTGTTGGCTGAACAACACCGTTGATATTGTGGCTGGCACTCTGTTCCTTTGTTGCCTCACCCCGATTGGGAGCGGGTGCACTCACCACTGCAGATGCAGCAAAATGGGCACTGGCCGAGTCAAGCGTTTTTGACATGCAGTCAGAAGTGCTTGAGCCCTAGGAAATTTTACACAACAGTTTTCATAATTACAGATTATTTGTAAGATACTATCAAATTAACTTTTGATATAAACAGTAAAAAAAATTATCCAGACCCAAGAGATGTTCTCTTAATGACAGAACTGTTTCTAATTCCCATGAAGTTAGACTGCAAGTACCGGTGCAGCTGCAGGAGAGGAAGGGGCTGCTTCGAGTAAATCAATAGGCTTTCATTGGCTTCAGATTAAGTTCTGTCCACTAAATAAGCTAAAAGTTTTTGCTTTCTATCTTTTACCTTTACCATTTTAAAAGTTGTGGTCCAGTGCTGAAATGTTAAAAGCACCTTTATTTAAATGGGAACGTCTTCACATCCTTTCCAAAGAGGATTAAGTTTTAATTGCGTACATGGGGTAAAGAAACCCAGATAAGTATAAGTAAAGATACTGAGCAACATGCTATACTGCAACCATAACATAGATGCAAAAATATCAAAACATTCAAAATATTCCATTATGTTCATATATTAATAGTGTCATAGGAATGGCATTAATTCATATATTAATTAGACTATTAATGTTGAATCAACATTACAAAGGGGCTGGAGAAAACTGATTCAGAAATGAATGTCAAATTCTAAATATTAAAAAAATAAATCATATGGGTTCGGTATTACATTACAAATTAGTAGATTTATTTTATTTCACCACAGACTGTAGCCCAAGGAAGCTCATGCCTTAAAGAATAACACTGTGAATCTGCTATTCTTTAAGGTGCCCTCACACTTTAAGGTTTTTTTACTGCCACCAACTCAATATGTTAGTTACTCTTTGGAAGAATTATGAGGCTAGTTATATGAATTAGAAGAAAACAGGTTTTTTTTCTAAAAACAGATAAAGACAGGTCCACGAGCATTAACGGTATTGGTTTATATAATCAATGCACTATAGCATATGGGAATAATCAATAGACAAATCTGACTATGGCAGTCCTTTTTTGGCACAATCACAAAACTGCATTTATCTATTCTATTTAGGTTGCATGTTAAGTATATCAGAAACTGGTCTATTTGAAGTAGATATGAAGACAAAAAAAATGGGAGAGGAAAAAACTGGAAAAAAAGCAGAACTGGTTCTACATGGGTTTCTAGAATATAAGAGAAGCTATTTTCAAGAAAGGCATTTGTTACCTGTGCTTTTGGATATGTCTGTTGGGATTGATGCTGAGACTGCTGTTTCTGTTGGAGCTGAGCCAGTTGCTGCCTTTGCATTTGAACTAACTGCTGTTGATGTGTCTGAAATTGTTCTTCTGTAATACCCCCCGTTACTGTAGAAAGAAAGAAAGAAAGAAAGAAAGAAAGAAAGAAAGAAAGAAAGAAAGAAAGAAAGAAAGAAAGAAAGAAAGAAAGAAAGAGAAAGAAAGAAAGAAAGAAAACATGTTTGAATTTAAGGGTTCAAAGTCATATAAGTCACTGTATAAGTTACACGGGTTGGGAAGCAAAGCATCTTTTAAATAGCTACATTACATAGCACAATGAATTTACGGAACAATCATTTTAAACTTGTTCAGTAGTTTAGTTAGTTAAAGGTCTATTTCTTATAAATTAACTAGCTGATGGTGTCTCAAAAAAGAGGAATATACAGGTTAAGAAAAGCATCTGTAAAGTGTTATTTAAAAAAACCAAACCACCAAAAAAACAGCAGATCCAACTGCAACTAATTATCATTCATTAATTGATTTATTATATCTGTAGTACCCTGGAACTCAATGAATTCCTTGAGTAACCTAGATCTTTTTTTTTACTATGATTTGAAAACTATGGATCTATTTTAGATGTTTATACTGCAGTATTTGCTAAAGTTACTGGATTGGTGGCCATGAAAACTAATTAGGGTAGTTTCAGAGTAAAAGTGTTTAATGAGACAAAGCAGATGAAGTCCTTCACATTCCTTATCAATAGGCTCGTTTGCATATTGTATCTTCCTAAGCCTATAGTTAAGCATTGAGTTTATCTTCAGTCCTTTTTCAGTCCTCCCACCACTCAATACCATAGCCAACAAATAGCAGTAGTTAGTTCAAGGTTTAGTATGTTGTCTGAATGTACGCTCATGCTACTTCTAACCCAGGGAAACAGAGAATAGGTTATAAGCAGGTCTATCACAAAAATAATGGGTATGAAAATCTAATGTACTTATTTTTCTTGTACCAATTATCTGTGTTGATGATTTAAACGTAGATTTTCCAGCTTATGATTCACAATGCATAAAGGCACAAAAAGGAGGAAAATGTTATGTAGGCAAATCACAGTTACAACACCTGCCCAGTTAAGAAATTAATACCTACAACAAATGGACTTCTTAATACATATAACTACTGCATCACAAGTAGAGATACAGTTTCACATTTTCCTCTATGTGCTAAATTGTATCATTTGATCTTTTTTTGTTTAACAGCTGACAGTTCGTGCAAACTCCCACTTGTCTTGATGAGAGTATTTCTGCAGACATTCATTTTCACTCAGATTATTCCAATTTAATATTTTAAAAACACCACAAGTATAATTGAGTCTGGAAATAATTTTGGGATAGCAGTATACATTACTGCAATGCTGTCTACATGGGGCTGCCCTTGAAGACCACCCGGAGGCTTCAGCTGGTGCAGAGTGCGGCTGCACGGGTAGTGATGGGAGCACCCCGATACTCCCATATTACACCCCTCCTGCATGAGCTGCATTGGTTACCGGTTGCCCTCCGGGTGAGATTTAAGGTGCTGGTACTTACCTTTAAAGCCCTACATGGCTTAGGCCCGGGATACTTGCAGGACCATCTGCTGCCGGGAACGAATTCCCATCGCCCAGTACGCTCACACAGAGAAGGCCTCCTCAGGGTACCGTCGGCTAAACAATGTCGGCTGGCGACCCCCAGGGGGAGGGCCTTCTCTGTGGGAGCGCCAGCCCTGTGGAACCAGCTCCCCCCTGAGCTTTGGATGGCCCCGGATCTCCGGTCCTTTCGCCGCGGCCTCAAAACACTCCTTTTCCACCTGGCTGACCTGGACGACAGGGATTTTAATTATGTTTTTAATTTTTTAACTCTTAATTTTTAATTTATTTTAATTTTAATTTATTGTACAGGGACCTTTAATTTTAATTTTATCTTAACTTCTGTATTTATTGTATGTTATTGTTGTTAGCCACCCTGAGTCCTTCGGGAGATAGGGCGGCATATAAGTCCCAATAATTAATTAATTAATTAATTAATTAATTAAATTAGCTTGTGCAATCCAACTGGGTTTAGCTTGTTTAGAAACTGATAAGCTTTGTTGGTCAGTTATGTCAATATAATTTTCTTATGAAGAACATATTCTATTCCAGAAGTTACCACAGCTTTCTAAATAATTATTCAAATCAATGAAAATAAGCTAGAACTGAACTAATGAGGCTAAAACTGGTTCAAAAGCATTTATTGTTGCAGTTCAATTACTATATTTATACCTACATACAGTATATTTATACCTACATACAGTATATTTATACCTATAATATATGACAGAAATGTTTTCAACTATTTCAGTTCCATTCAGTTTTCAATTCCATTTACAACACCAGAAATATTTCAGATATTTTGCAACTCCAGACCCTGTTCTGTCACTTATAATTTTATATAAGCACCAGGGGCAAAGAAGCCCAACTATGTTGTAAAATATATCATATAATAAAAAAGGTTAAAGCTAAAATCAGAAAAAGCCATTCCTTTGATATAAATTGCTTTAACATTCTCTGTTGCTGGATCAGAGTTCGGCAATCTTTTAGTAATTGGGGTGCACATATTTTTAAGAAAGCAAGATGACCCAAAGTAGGTATACGCATGGATAGGGCCAGGATTTTTTCTATTTTCATGAGCTGGAGAAAGAATGTTCCAGGACTTCTTTGCTGTAGCTTGTACTGTAAGGCATTTTAGAATTTAACTAGTTTATTAGTTACTTTAATTACAGGAGTTCCTATAAAAGCTCTGGAGCTTCAGGTTACTTACTCATTCCTGCAGTATTTTATTTATATATTTATTTTACATGTTGCCCATCTTATAGTCCTGCAACTCTGGTCATTTCACCATTCTTTTTCTCCAAAATCTATTAAAACTTGTGATTTTTAAAAAATGGGAATGGGACAGTAAAGTACATTCTTCACCCTGATAATGTTCCTTTGAAAGGAAAGATTTCAAGATCAGAGCAGTTGCAATTCAACTGTATATATCTTTGTTCAGATCTTTGCATAGGAAGACCAAGAATGAAGAAAAAGGGCAAAATGTACATTTAGCCCTCAACTTATGGCCACAATTGAGTGCAAAATTTCTGTTATTAAGTGAGACATTTATTAAGTGAGCTTTCCCCATCTCATGACCTTTCTTGCCACATTGTTAAGTGAATCACTGCAGTTAAGTCAGTAACATGGTCGTTAAGTTTACCTCAACGGCCACTGTGAAGAATGCGCTGCATATCTGGCAGATAAAATCAGTCACATCTGCTTTATGTTGGACTCCAGCCTTAGAGCAGAGTCTATGGAGATGATGGGGCTACATCTTGCAAACCAATCTGGGAAGTTTAAACCCACTGAACCTGAGGAAGAGGACAGGGCTCTCTCACCTGCTAGTTCGGTCACCTGTGTGTTAGAATGTTGGCTGATGGGGAGTAGAAAACAAGCTTTTTCTGCAGCAGCCCCCCCCCCCTTTGTGAAGCATCTTCTCTTTAGAAATTAAAGTAGCCCCAATCCTATTAGCATCCCATAAAGCTTTGAAGGCCAAGGGCCCCACCTCCTGGCTTTATTGTTAACAGGCCAGATGTCATACTTACTCAAATTAGATGTTTTAATGTTTTTTATTGTTTTAATGGTTTTTATTGTTTTAAAATGTTTTTTAAATTTTAATTATATGTCTCTGAATTGTCAGCCACCCAGTCATTTGCTGAGATAGACTGAGATAAAATAGATAGATAGATAGATAGATAGATAGATAGATAGATAGATAGATAGATATAGATAGATAAGATAGATATAGATATAATATTTATCTCACACAAATATACATTAGGATTAACAAAATCTATAGAATTAGCAATGCAATCCAATCAAGATGGTGTTAAGAAAAAACATCCATTGGTAGGGGAGATCATGAACATTTCTGACTGTACAAAGCCATTCACATTTTGAAAGACAGACATCTGTTAATGGCACTGCACTTAACTTCCAATTGTAAATTCTGCTCTAACTTTTTTGCCCTAACTTGTGGCACACTCTTATCTCTAAGTTTTTATATCTACAAAAGTTACTATTTCTGTTACCCAAAAATAATAATGATATTTTGACTGTGGTGTAGAACAGGGTTGATCAGTTTTACAAGTAATATTAGTAATTATCACAATTCTACCTAGTAACTAGTATGCAAAACCTACCTAATGTATTGTTTGGATACCAGATCACAGTTTAAAATGCTATCTGCTAACTAACATCCTCTCTTTTCAACATGGAGCAAAAGATGTGTTTCTGGCATCAAATATAAATTGCAAAAAGCATAGCCTTAGCCCATGATTTGTTTTTATGAAGTCACATTTTCTTCATGGCAATATATTAAAAAAATCAAGCCATTTCTCTTTACCATTCTTACAAAACACATGATGAGCAGTCAAGAAGCAAATTGGTAAAATACCTATACTTAAAATAGTATTGAATTATGACCAAGTGCACATGTATGGATTATAAAACAGAGCACTATATGCTACAAAGCCCATTTGGGGGGAAGCCCTCCTCCATCTCTTCTAAGCTTATTTAAAAAGGCAGGAGAGAAGAAGTCCAGCTAAGTAACCCAAGCTCTGTTCTTAACAGTATTGCCAAAAGGTTATTCTTTATTATTTAGTTTTAATTTCAGCATTAAATCACCTTGGCTGAATTTGTATGAAGAAACTATATAAAGACTTAAGTCAGAGCAGCAAACATTCCTTTTCCAGCTTTCCAGCCATCCTCAGGTAGGACCTGAGTTTTTCTACTTTTAGGGTATCGATAAGTGTGTTTTTTGTTTTATTTAATTAGTTTAAAGGATAAGGTCAATAAAATGTTATTGAATTTGAAAATGAATATGTAAAGCATTGTATGATTCAGTGGGCAAGGAACTCTGGATATAATGTTAAGCTTGAACAATGGGAAAATATGTGAACGAAAGGCTTAAAATTACAATTTAAAAGAAAGATTTTATAAGATAATGTATCATTGGCATTTAACACCAGATAAGTTACCAAGTTATCAAGAATGTATAAAGGTATTTCAAATGAATGCTGAAAATGCAAATGTAAAAAGGGACTTTCTATCATTTATGGTGGGCATGTAATAAAGCAAAGAAATATTGGAGTAGGATTCATATTCTAATACAGAAGATTCTTAAAATGAATATAAAGACAAAACCAGAAACTTTTCTTTGGAGTTTAATGGAAAAAGACTTGGAAAAAAATTGGAACTTTGATGTTATATATGTTGACAGCAGCAAGATTATTTTATGCACAAAAATGGAAGGACACTTCAATTCCCACAATGGATGAATGGTTGCAAAAGCTGATGGAATTAGCAAAGATGGCTAAATTGACTGCTTTGATAAAAGAAAAGAAAAAAAAAACACAAGTACTTTTGTTTCTACTTGGAAATCACTCATCTGGACTTTGTGCTTGAGGTGGGGAAAAAATGAAACTTTGATTTTCAGTTTTACTGATTAGGTAGTCTGCTGTTATAGAAATGGCAGGTTTATACTATTATGTAAAAGTAAAAAGTTGAGCTTCAATGTTACTTCTTATTCAACTGTACCAAAGGGAGTCAGAGGTCAATGCCTTTCCTTTCTTTTTCCCTTCTTCTCCACACTTTTCTCTTCCCTTTTCCCTCCCCTATTTTTCCTATTATTCGCTTTTGTATTTTTGTATTATATATTATAAACTAATAAAAAGGAGGGATAAACCGAGTACTTTAACTTGCACACCCTTTCATACTTTAAGCAGCCTGAATCCTCATTAAGCAAAAGGTACTGGTCGTATCCACTTTTTGGAGTACAGTTCTCAAAATGCTCTAGAAGATTTACTGGAGCTCTCAAGCATATGGAAGTTGTTCTCTCCATCAAAAAATGCAGGTGCTCGACAGCCTTGAACACTGCAGGAGGGGATAATTAATGCTATCAAACATTTTATAATTCTTTCTGAATAGGTTTTTAAAGCTTATGAATAATGACTACAGAAATCGTAGATTCAAGGAGTGAGCTTAGTCAAAAGTAATTCCTAACAGGTGACTGCAGTCTGAATTTGTAATCCTATGTACCAACCTAATACTCTCTGCTTCATAACTTGGGAAAATCAGCTACTGTCCATCACAAGTTTCATTTCACTCAGGAGAACATTTGAGCAGATTGTCCTGAAAGGGTTTTATACTTTCAGGCTACAATAGCAATAGCATTAAGACTTATATACCGCCCCACAGTGTTTTACAGCACTTACTGGGCAGTTTACAATGTCATAGACGTATCTAGGAATAAGCTTCATTAATAGAATAGTGTTTAGTTTTGTGTCAGTAATCGTATAATGGTTTAAGCTACCATGAGATAACTTTTACTACATAAAGCACAAAGCTATCAAAAAATTTGAAACAAAAGCAAAATATTTTGTGATACCAGATTTTCTCCATTTCCTTTTCCCTGATGGACTTCCAAATTTATTATGAAGGATACAAAGTTAGAAGGCAGAATTCTATCAACTGAGATATATTAAGATGTAACCAGTATTGATAAAACTGTAAGTTTCAATGAAGTTTGAAAAGAAAGTATTGCATATTGTGCTCTTTATCTGTCTACCTAACTACCTGCCCACCCATCACATTATTTCCTTTCAGGATAAAGAACATTATGCAAAGTGCAGAAAAAAGTGCAAGGAATGGTAAGCTGAGAAAACTGAGGCACAACGTAAGAAAAAGAAACATAGCCAAATTGAATTTTCACCAACACCATTCATTATACTTCATGCTCCTGTGTGCAACCATCTTTGCTTCTACTACCTTCATACACTGTTTCATATATAGCTCTTCTCCTTTTGAGGAGCTCATCAACTCCATCTAATTGCAACATTATTGGTCTTGCAGTTCAATTTTCATTCTATCTGACTAAACCACTTCTTTCATACTGGACACATTCCTCTGTATTTCATTCGGCACCATTCCTACTTGATTCATTGTCTAGTTTTATTGCATACATTTCTTAAATACATTCAATCTACTGTGTTTAACTTAACTTTTCTGTTTTACCTGACACACTGTTGTACTGTATGAAAGATTTAATATTTTCCCCTAAAATGTATGTCTAAAACAAACAGCACAGGAGCCAAATGGTTAGGATGCTGGGCTTGTGGACCCGAAAGTTGACAGTTCAAGACCTAAGCACAGTGTGATGGACTGAGCTTCCGTTACTTGCCCCAGCTCCTGCCCACCTAGCAGTTTGAAAGCATGCAAATGCAATAGATAAATAGATAGCACTTCAGTGGGAAGGGAACTGCTTTCTATGTGCCACAGCGTACTGTCACGCTGGCCAGAAGTGTCTTCAAGATAATGCTGGCTTTGGCTGTGAATTAGAGATGGGCACTGCCCAATAGAGTTAGACACAACAGGCAGGGGATGCCCTTATCTTTTTTAAAAACAGTAATGATGTCTTAAGACTTAAGATATGAATGATATGGCAACAAGAGGGTAATAGATAACTGCACAATTGTTTAAGGTTAATGTAAACATTTGTTTTTTTCAAGCTTTCCAAAAAATTTTCTGAGGGGAAAAATCTTAATGATTGAATTTTCTCTAATAATCCAGTTTACCATGTGTACGTTTATTTACTATCTTCGGTTTTAGTTGTTATTACAGAATGATATTACAATAGATGAGTACAACCAGAGTTGCTGGGAGTTGAGCAGTGTTAAAGATTAATTTAAAAAATATTTTTAAAAAGCTACGTTAAGGACTAGATTGAAAGAGAGAGTATTGCTAATTCAGTTTCAAGTAACAGAAAACTGAAAAGAAGGGGATGCAGAAACGTCTTGTAATATTGGATTGGCCAGTATAGACACTTGCCTGTAGCAGTGGGATGAAACTGACTCCCATGAAAACATTACTAAAACTATGCCTGGTACTATATTTTAAAATTAAAGCTATTTTATACGACTAAGAGTACAACCCTGCATAGTGATAGTATTTTTTTCCCCTGAACCCCACTATTACAGCTGTAATAGACATATATGCTAGTGACAGATTTTTTAGCCAGGATTCAAATATAAAATTAAAAAGAAATCTATTTAAAGGTTAATATTGTAAATCTTTGCCTACCTGAAATCCCATTCTTGCTGGTGTTCAATAAAGCTACAGAAGGTGCAGAAACTCTTTTATTATTCACAGCCTGCCCTGGTTTCCTTGAGGTACATTCTTCACTATCGCTGTCCTGTACGTTTAGTAGCCTTGGTTGGAAACACTGCAGTCGAGATGACCTGATATTGCTTAGTATTTCAGAAAGGGAAAGTTTATTTCCACAATGTTTATTGGAAGCACTGGTCCGTGAAAAATTAGAAGAAATGTCTATATTTTGGGAAGAGCTTGAACAACTATTCAGCATGTCTGGATCAATCTGCTTCAGGACAGGATCGTTTTCTGTGCCTATCCGGTCCATTAGTACCCTGATTTTAAAAGAAATAAAAAATAAATGTTACCAACAACCTAAAATACAAATACTTGCACTAAGTATTCAACTGGAGGAAAATATCTTATTTTACCTTCCACCTCTTCCAACTCGTCTTCTTGCAAATCCTATACATCTTCTTGGAACTGTAAGCGTTGTGAGACAATGTCTATATCTTAGCTTATCCAATTCTGCCAGTTCTGAATTTTCATGAGAATAATTAGTTTGGTCCAAATGAGCCTAGAGAAGAATGAAGTGAAAATTTATTGTTGGCTGATTTCATTTAAAAGAATTATGTGGCCGCACTTCTTAAGAAACACAGTTCTGGGGGACCCAGAACAATAAAACCAAAAAACAATAAAAGCAAAAAAGCAAAAACCTGGCATCTTGGCCGTTCTTCTCTAATGCATTCAACAAAACCATCCTCCAAGCTCACCCTATCCTAGCACTTGGAGGAAGAGTTGGTTCTTTATAGCCTCCTAGATTATGAGTGGAGGCCTGCTAAAATCTGGGGGGAAAGGTTGTTCCACAGGGTAGGGGCTACTATGAAAAAAAGGCACACTTCTGAGTACCGCTACAAGGCAGCATTTAAGGAAAGGGACCTGGGGTTTGCCCACACTCTTATCTGACCTGGTAGAATGGACAGATATTCTCAGTGAGAGTTGGTCCTGCAAATAACCTTGCCCATGCCATGTAACCCCCCCGCCCCCATATTTTCCCTCTTCCATATATTTATCAAACAAGGAAAAGTCTCCAGAGACAGAAAAGACAAGCCGCTGAGGGAACTAGCTTAAAAAGGCGCATTCCTTTAAGAATTAGCTAGTGGCTAGAAAGGAAAGTTAAGGAACCAGCAGCCCACACTTAAGGAAAAAAACAAAGCAAAACCAAATGTAGCAAGTAATGGCTGCTGGCTAAATCAGCTGTTCTGTACCAGCCTGCTACCAGCCCTGCAGAAAAGGCAGGGACAACCCCTTTTACAAGAAGGCAAGAGGCTGGAATTACGCCTGCCAAATTTATAGCTACAAAAACAAACAAGACACAACCAAGAAACAGGAGCTTTAAGAAACAGGAACTATCCAAGCGGTTGCCTTCAGCAAACCAGCCCTCCCACACATTCCCCTTAAATACAGTTCAGGGCGTGGCTTCTCTCTGCCTCCTTTCGAGGAGCCCCATTGCCTTCCTCTGTTTACTCCTAATTGACTGCCTCCTGCATCGGGTGTCCTTGAACAGGGCCAGCTGTGGGTCATCTTCATCCACGCTGTCAGGCTCACACAGCTGGGTCTCCGTGGTGACCAAGTGGGAGGGGCCTGGCTGAGGGCTCTCATCAGCAAGATCTTCAACCCCCTCAGCAAGGTCTTCAACACCCCCCTCCTCCTCTGAGTCGTCCGACCCAACTGCCGAACCCACAGGCTGACCCTGAATCACAACATCAACCTCCCCAGATGGCTCCATTCATAAGTAAAAATGCTACAGGCAAAATCCATTCAGGACAAAAATACTTCAAAATCCCTTGCAGCAAAACTTAAGAGCTAACAATTGCAGAGCAACAGAATTAGAACCAGTAACCCCTCACCCCAAAATCCAACACAGGACATAAGCCATCAGCCAGAATAGAAATTGCCAAACACACTGCAGAAATCCCAGAACTTCGAAGTCATAAAATCACATAAGAATCCTTCCACTCTCCATTTGTTGTTTACTTGATCCAGAACCGAACTGCTGAAACAGCACTTCACTTCTGCCAATAAACATCTCCTCTTAAGCAGCTGGCTTCCTCTCCTCTATTTCAAACAGCGGTACTTCATATATTTTTTTCTCTTAAAGGTATAGCCTCTTGGCTGGAAAGCAAGCCCCCAGCTTTTTCTTCCAACACTTCCTTCCTTTCTGTTTCCCTCCCTCCCTCCCGCTATCTCCCTCTTTCTCGTTGCCATCTCCTTCCTTCTTTCCTCCCTCCGTGCCTCACCTCCAGCCAATGGCGCCTTTCTTCATTCCTCGTGGAGGGCAACCCCTCCCCCGCTGCATTGCTTGCCTGTTTGTCCCTGCCACATGTGTCCACGGATGGCCACATAAGTTCTAGATCGGCACCCAGCCAGCCTGTTTGATCTCCTCTCCTCTCTCCCCCCTCCTCCTTTTTCCTTTGGTGCAGCTCCAGCTGACTCCTCTTCCCAAGGCTGCATCTTTTTTTTTCTCTCCCTCTCCTGCCCAAACTGCCTCCTTTTATAGCCTCTCCTGTCTCCACCCCGCTCGTCCTCCTTTCTCTTCCAGGTGAGCCGGAAGTACCGATCCTGGGACCTTTGCCTCACTCCAGCAGCCCTGCAGCTCCTGAGGAAGCTCTCACAGCAAGTCCTGCGCTGCGCCACTTTGGCTCATTCCCTCCCCCGCAACACTTGGCTAGGCTGGGCAGGGCCGCGTACCACCTGCCTGGTACTAATGTAACACCAGTGGTACGTGTACCACTGGTTGAAAAGCCCTGCTATAGAACCTCCCAGTCTCTCTCCAAGGCACCCCATGGTCCTTATCTGGGACACCATCTACTTCATCCCAATCCAAGAATAGACACAGTATTCTTATAGGGAAAGAATGACTAACTGCACTGATCCATTAACATTAGGAAAACTATTTGTTTCATTTTATTAAACAAATTTATATAGCCGCCCACCTCACACACACACATTGATACTATACAGCCCAAGATATAATTCAATTAGTCCTGTAATTCAATTAAGTCTATATCAATAATTAAAAGCAACCAGCAATTTTGTCCTCTAGTATACTGTATTTTAAAATACTTCAACAACATCTTCAGGTTCACAACTTGTCAAATTCAATAGCCTTCACTAACAAAACTGCAGCTAACATGATCTGAAGCAAGTTCATTCATAAATAAAAATATTTTTAAAATACCTGGAGTAAAAAGGAAGTAGAGAAAAAAGGATAATTTTAACAAAGAAAAGATCAAAAATACGTTTCTCTTTCGGCCAAAAATCAATAGTTTGTGCTACAAAATTATCATTTTTTTAAAAAAAGTAAAAATCCTTACAGCATAATATTGGCATCCTGCTCTTCTTCTGAATGCACAGGCTCCATCAGGATCATTTTCTTCTTCTGGCTCAGATACTGGTGAGGATACCTAGAAGTCGAAGAAAACTAATTTAAAAACGAGATTAGTTTATCATTCCTGGTGAATATTTCCTTCCTTGGCTATGCAATTCAATATTTTAAAACCCAGGAAATAGAAACTTAAAAGTGAAAATAACAGCTTCTGAAAAGGCTTCTTGATAATAGTTTGTATTACATTCAGAGAGATCAAACGCCCAAAGAGCCCAGTGAATTTTCAAAAACTCAGCTAGGTAGGTTTTACTTATTTTCACAAACCTAACCTTTCTTTGGATTCAAAATTAATGTTAACACAATGTATGGTATTTTATCCAAATGTACCTTTAGTCACAAATCCTTTTTTTTTTAATTTTAGAAAGAAAACTTTTCAAATTCACACTGCTTTCCCCTCAACCCACCCATGTTTCTATCCAAATATAAATCAGGATTCTTCCACTTACATATACAAAAAGATCTGCTTTATAATGTGTCTGACATGTATTACCTGGGGGAATTCATCTTCATCTGAACTGTGGAAGTCATATTGTTTGATATCACTTTTACTGATCACAGGCAAGGGCTCAGTAGTAGACTGCGGAGGATTTATTACACTCTCAAGTTTAGGCTTCTTTGGATATTTCTTCTTTTGACGGACAACATCAGACACTTCCTCTTTTAGAGATGAATGGTGAGCATGCTGTTTGTATACAGTAAATTTTGGACAAAACCCCCCACATTGTTAATCATTACATGATTTTCATGAGATAACAAACAATTATTTCTCCAATTGCTCCCCCCAATTATATTTACAAACTCCGAATAAGTAGTACTTAGAGCACATATTATCCAAAGATTTAGACATATTATTTATTGCATTTATCTTGTGTATCATTTTAAACTATCATTTTAACTAACATTTTAAACATTTAGTATTTCTAAAGAATTTGTGTCTAGTATATATTGTTTATCTCCAGTGAAAAACATCATTTCAAAAGGATCTTTCTCCTGTCTTCAAATGTAATTTAAAAACAGCTAAAGCAACATTACTTTTTTAAGATTTAGATGAGCTTAGCATGGAAAATAAAAATAGCCCAAATAAAGAGTGATAAATGCCTACAATCTAATAACCACTAGATGTCATCAAAGTTAAAAAATAAAGACCAACATTTAAACAAATCTAATATTTTAAAAAATATTTGGAAATTTTCAAAAACAATGTAATGATATTTCCTACAAATAATGGAAACCTAAATCCTGGTAAGCATGGCAATTAATCTTTGAAATAAGTACAATTCCACCATTACATGGATATGACAGAAGATTTTGTTAAAAATGTTAAATAGATCATCAAATAATTAACATATATTTAAAAAAAAAATTGTAGTCATAAAATTGTCACAAATATATTTTAATATTTTTTAAAGAATCCTAATGATGCATTGATCAGGATAAAACTAAATCAAAATACTAGTGTGGAAAATGTAAGAGGCAATATTATTCTGTCAGAGATATGTTTAATGTAGGGTGGGCAATCCAAAGCCTCCAAACACCCAAAAAAATATTTTGTGGCATTTAGATACTGTGCTGTTAACAAAAATATGAAATCTTTATTGAAACTTAATACATATACCCTGACACACCACAAACATACACCATCCTCTGGAAATTATCTGTTCTACCATCCCAATATCTTTGCTTACAAAAAAACTTTCCCTCTCTTTCACTAACAATTGTATAAGTAGATGCAATTAAGAAAGACTAGCATAAAGTTGTGAAAATGCTGTATAATGGGTTATATATGCAAGCTTAAATATACTAACTGATATTTTTACAAAGGTATTAGTGAGATTGGCACAAACAGTAGAAGCTGCACTAGCATTAACAATACTGAATCTGAAGTTGTTAACGCTCTAAATTCAAAAACTGCCAGTTTCCCAGATCAATTAAAGTTGATTTTCAAACAGCTAGTATCATATAATTGATTGCATTTATCTACGGTCTAACGTACAATATGCTCAATTTAAATTTATTTTTATTTTGCTTCGATTTCATCAATGGAAATAAACATAACAGGATAGGAGAAAAGAACCATTAACTGTATGTTTGAAAAGCCTCTCAAACTTCCCACATTAACTAGCTAAACATCCCTCTAATTAAGCAATAAATATAACCACTAAAGTCATTTACCTACCTTAACTTTACATTCTTGAACTTTGTGATGATTTCCATTATGAAGTGCTGCAGGAGTGGTGTTCATCTCTTTCTCAGTTGAATTAAGCTTAACTTCATTAAGTATTTCTCCTCCATAATCACCCAAATGATATCTTTTAAAAGAGTGAGAGAGCTTATAGATCGTAGAGATAGCACAATAAATGAATCTTTTTTAAAAAGTTTTTATTTTGTAGAAATCCTACAATATGTTCTGATCATCTTTTAAAAAACAGAAGAGCAGATGAGAAATATTACTTTGCTTAAGATCATTTTACGGCTGATGAAAGATGGTATAATGTTTTACACAAGCTGCTATATTTGTTAATTAAGGCAACTGCATTTAACAGGTTAAATACACTACAGATAATCTTCAATTTATGATAATAACTGAACCCAGAATTATAGTTGTCAATTGAGGTATAAGAGATTTTCCTGAATTTGAAATTATGACCATTTTTATTATCTTTGTTAAGCAAATACAGCAGTCATTACATGAATCATTTTCCCCAATGGGTGGGGGGTTTGCCAGAAACCAGAAGTAAACACCAAAAATAACAAAAAGACACAGCAAATCAGTCACATGACTGCAGAATTCTGCAACTGGCCATAAAGGCAAGCCAGTAACCAAGACCTCAAAATGTAATCATGTGACCGCAGGGTGTGGGTGTCTACCATAACTCTGAAAACAAATCATTAGTAGCTCTCTGGTGATCTTTTGTAATTTTGAACAATCATTAAGCAACCGGTCTTAAGTTGAGGGCCACCCATATACTATTTGGAATGCGAGATGATCTTTCTTGATAAGAATGATCAACTTGGAAAAAGTTTTACCTTTTCTCTACAACTTCTAATGTCAAATGTAGTAACTCTCGTTTTGTTTTCTCTCGTCTCTTAATCATCTCTAAAATTGTTATGGCTCTACTGAACTCTCGTCTTAGTTTCAGCATCTTCTCATAAGAGGCTTCATCATTTTTTCGATTCTGTTAGAAAGAAGTATCTGAATGAAAAATATATCTTGAACATGTAGTCAGACCAAGTTTAAACTTAACTTTATATAGCTTTTAATAATACTGAATAATATTTGGAGGGGTTAAGCCAGACTATTTGAAGCCGAACTGTCATTCTTCACTGCAGCTTCTGGAACAATTAAGGGATAAAAAACCATGCAGAATTGGAAATGCCAGTCTGAGAAGAGAGGGAGGAATCACCAGAATCATCTTGCCTAAGAGAGAAATATTCTTTTTGCGGAACACACTTTTAAATCCAATCTTTAATGAACAAATATGTAAAAATACTAATCTGGTGAATTTAAATACTAAATTATATCTGTTTATATTATGTCTGTTTGTATTAATATATCTTTTTTCATACGCTCTAGCGATTTCTGTGTCATGTATATACTCTACTTGCCATTTTATTTGAGAAAGGAAGCTATTTTAAAAAATTCTGCTTTAAAATTAAATATCCGAAGCACCCTATGAATTCATATAACGAGTCATGCATACCCAAATTCAAATATCTCCAAAATCATGAAAATACAATAAATACAGAGGTATCTTAGTACTATAATGTAGTATCTCATGAGTTTCCACAATCTTTGGGCAATTAAAGAAATTGACCTAGGTATGCCAACACCCACAGCTATCACAATAAAGCCCTCTTGTGTCACTTTCTCACAAATTCCATTCAGCAAAAGCGTATGTTAAACAGCCTACTAAGGTTTGCTATCCATGTTCTTAAAATTCATATGTGTATGTGCTTGTTGAATGTATATGCATACAATAATTTAACACACGCCTTAATGAATTAATTTGCCTTTCAAAGAAAAGGTAAAATAGTGGTTTGGATATAAAGTTGTCTGCGATCCATAAAATAAATGTTTTATGTACAGTCTGATCCACCAGGAAAATATGAGGGTAAATGTCTCACAATTAGATAAAGGGACACTCAATTCTCATAGCAGCTCCTTATAAAAACCCACATATTAAGAGCACTAAATTATTTTCTAGGGAATATTGTGTTATTTATTCACTTTTATACAGATTGTACATCTTTTAATAAGATATAATTTTTCAAAATGGATAGTAATTTAGTGTGTAAGCAATATGTAAAAAGCACACACAAAGCAACTATAACAACATGCAACTTTTCTGGGGATGGGGGGAAATGCCCGCTAAATTCAGTAACCGGTTACAGCACCTTTAGCAGCAATAAACTGCAGCCAAACGGTTGCTGAAGTTTGTAGTCAGTTTTTCACATTGCTATGTAGACATTTGGGGCCATTCTTCAATAGCGACACACCGAAAAACTACTGAATTGAGAAAATTACCTTTCTTGTCTGCATTTTCTCAGTTCTCCTCCGAAAAGCCACATAGGGATCATTGTTGGTAGAACCATCTCTTTTCTCTTGTTTTATTTGGGGGATGAGGGATGGCCCTCGGCAGTTCTTACGTTTCCTTACCCAGTAGTCATAGACAGCCTTAATAAGATAATCATCCTCATTTAGCAGCAATTTAGCTTCCTGAAGTGTTACAAGCTGAAAAAGATACAAAAACATATTTCTATAACAATCACATTAGAGATTTTAGTAGCTGTTCTTCACAATAATTCAAGATGTGAATTTTGTATGAAGAAAAGTAGAAACAATACTGTATGTATATAAACACAGTTAACATAATACATTTCTCCAAAATTTCTTCATGTACTTACAATTATTTTTTCCATCATATTCTCTGGACGCATCCAGAGAAATGTATTATGTTAACTGTGCTTATGTATGTATAGCATATCATACATTCCCTAGATGCATCCTCCACAGCTCTTGCATGGCATTTAAAAAAAAGCACAAGGAAATTGGTCATACTTCTAGTAGCAAATACTACTGTAATCATTGGTATGACACAACTGAATACAATACAATTACCCTTATCAACAAGGGTATAAATTATCAAGAACTAAAACCTAACTTGTCTACAATTTTAAATGTGCACCAAATAACTGTAATTGTATCCATCAGCTTCTCAAGTATTTAAATTAAGGTGTTAAATTTTCCCTATGTCAAAGAAAGTTTTTCAAGAGTTATTGCATATTTTTTTTATTTTATTCTTTTTAGGAGCTTAGCAAGTACTTTTGAATATTATATTATAAAAATGGTGCATGTATGAATGCCTTACAATTTACAGCAAATATGCTTCCAGCCTTCTAATCAGTATGAGATCTGTCCTGAATTCTATACACATAAACCCTTCAATGAATATTACTTCACTTTCAACACAGAACAGCCTGTAATGTTCAGATTATTTTAAAATCTATTTTTTAACTAAATCATTTTTTCTTTTTGTTGAAGGAAAAACGAACTGGAAATGTCAATCCTTCATTACATATAGGCGTGTTATTGCAATTTAAGGCTATAATATTTAGACTGATAAAACTTTTATACTTATATGTAAAATGATTATAAAGACAATCACGATGTTCATAGACTGTGTTCAAACTGAGATACAGGAAAAAAAACACTGAAAGAATGAAGTATTTATGCTGTTGTGGAAATAAAAATAAGTCTGCAGGAGAAATGGTCTCTAGGAAGCTTTTCCGCTACGGCAAAAATGGAAGAAACCCCCAAAGTACCCTGATCAAACTACAATTAGTCCTTTCTAAGTCCCATTACAATGCATGAGATTTTAGTTAGTTGCAACCTATTTATATCACTGATTTAAATGGGACTTTAATGTAATTAACGTTAGATTGGAATTTACTCAGAAAACCTTTCAAGCAAATTACCTAGCAAATCTTAGTCTTTCTTTCTAAAGACTTATCTATTCCCAAAATCAGATTTCTGAGCCGATATGAATTATAACTCACATTCATCCTCCCTCAAAAGTTTCTAAAGGTAACTTGTTATCTATTTCAAGGAGAATATTTCTTAGATAAAGTAAAATAATTTGATCTGCTTATTTTTGTTACCTTTTTAAAATTAAGCACCCAGTTCAGGGTGGTCCTGAATTCTGAAATTCTGAATTCTTACATGCAAAAATAAATTGTATGAATTGGTTCTTAACTTCCAAATGGCAGATTCAATGATTTTAGGTATCTTGTGCCACAAGGTCTATTAAAAGTTCAAGGCCCATCCCTGAAAAATTATGATTCTTTTTTTGTACCGATATGCATTTGAGATCTATTGACTATCATAACCACAAACAATTGTTCTTTCAAATATACATTTTGTTTAATGAAAAACTCACTTCACAGCAGAAAGACCAGACTTCTCACTTTATAACAGCTATATACATTTTACTGTATCCTGCATGAAAATATTACACAAAACCTAACTCGATTCCTTTCTCTTTCTGGTATTTTTAAAAGCAAATATATATTCCAAATATTTTGAATTTTTTTTTATTATGAACCAGTAGACTTTCTATTGAATTAAAGTAAATAACTTTCAATCCGAAGAGTGGAGACCTATAGCTATCTATATTGTAAAAGGCAGCGGCAATGTTAATACAAATAAGCCAATCAGTTCAGCATACTTCTTTCCCTTTCACGCTACCTGGTCTCATTTTCTACACAAATTACAACGTAAGGATCCCAGCTTTTCTGATTTTGAAATTTTGAAATTTTGAACTTGGCAATATCAAGCTGAGGATTAATGTATCTAAAGGTTTCACGTTTTAAAGTAGAGTAACAGCTAAAAAATGTTTAGCTTCATAAAAGGGATCATTTTTCTACATCAACATTTAAAATAATTAAAAAGACACTGAATTCTGGAATAATTTAAGTAATTCAAGACAAATTTGAATACAGAAGTTGGGGGTTAAGTAATATATGTATGTTTCATCCTGGAGAAATGGACATGTATTAATCAAAGAAGGAAATAACGGGTAAAATAATGTTTCCCCAATACTTCAAATATGACATTTATGGACATCATTGCTTTCTCATTGCATTCATCACAGCTGCAACTGGAGCACAGCCATAGTAGGCTAAATCACTACCTGCCTAAAATCATCTTGTCTCCTTGTCTGAAACAGCTACTATGTGGTATAGGAAATAGCTCTCAAAGTGAAACAATTTCCACACACAAGTCAAGGCCTCTAAATATTATGGTAGAGATATACACAAAGTGTTAAAAAAAGAGCAGCAAACAAAGGAAAACTCCCCAGACAAATGGATGTATACAAGTACTCCTTGAATAATTTATGCCATAATATTTCTTCTTAATTTCTTTATATAATAATGATATATGTTTAGCATTTCTAGTAAAAAGAAATTATTCATGCATTATAAATAAAGGCACCCGCAAAACTTATAAAAATTCAATCTTATCTGCAACTGCTATAATGAAGAGTTGGGTGGGGGTGTTGAATTCATGATACCTGATTAGAACTAGCTTTTTCAAGCCTGTCTATCATAATTTCAAATTGCAGTGGTTTGATTTCCATCTTCCGATTAAGCCTATTTAATAATGTTTCATCTTCTGAGTCCATATCATAATCAGGTTGTTCATTGTCCAGATTAAAGGCTGAAACACAGAGAAAAAAATATTTTAATTTAAAATGGCATGCTTTAATGGATATAAGTATGCTAATAAATTATATGTAGCGGGGGGGGGGAAATTGGCCATTTAGTTCAAGTATTGGAGTCAAAAGACATATTTTCATTACTGGTCAAGCCATTCCCTCCACCACTGAGGAGGAGTTAAGAAAGATTATGTGTGTCAGAGCCCCAGAGCACCTGACTTGCAGAAAAATAGGTATTAAGCAACATAGCATTTTTACTAAAAAAAAAAAAAAGAATCATTAGGATTAATGCAAAGAAAAAAAGGTACAGTTTGCAAAACATTTACAACATACCAAGTTGTGAGACACTGGATCTTAATACCCTAAGTCAGCAGACTGTTGTAAACACATTTTCAAAACCACACAATAAATTACAGCAGAGATTAGAGAAAATCATAATTTTAATTCAACCATGACCCTTATAATGATGACTTTACTTATCATTTCTTTACTGGTATTTATGAAAGACTGATTTTAAAAATGTGTATTTATTTCTGATTGTATATACTATTAAATTAAATGGCGTCCATATTACGGTTAAATATCCTGCCTTCATTTTTATAAAATTTTTGAATATAAAACAATGAAATCAATGCAACTAAAATAAAAAACAAAAATACATTTCATTAAATTAACAAAGGCTTTGGGAAACAGATACGTGTCAGCTTCTTTTCTAAAGTTTATGATATTTGAAAGCAAATACTTCTTGTGAAGTGTATGCCATAGGCTAGGCAACACCAGAGAAGGGCCTCTCTGACCTAGCGAGCATCTTGACAGCAGAGAAATCTGACAAGTTTATTAGGCTATGATTTAAACTTTAGAGCAAGAGATAATATCCTTCCAATTCCTGGGGGGGTACTCACCTCATCCAGTGTTGAGACCTTGAGTTTACAGATTTTTTCCTATTATTATTATTATTATTATTATTATTATTATTATTATTATTATTATTATTATTATTATTATTATGGTTTTAAAAGTAAGTCTATTCTAAGGCTTAAAATATTAAAATAATTCTTACTGAACAGTGCCGAATCATTAATTCTCTATGAACACTTTCATAACAATGCTTTTTCTTATTTACAAACAAAATATTTCAACTTATTTCATGTTCTTTTTTTGCAGTAAGAATTTCATGACCCAACTTTTGCAATGGAAGGGGGAATGAAGTCAAACAAGGCATCAAGGAAAAAAACCCCAGACAGTCTTATTTGCTTCCCCAAATTTCTATTTTATTTTTTTATTTTTGCCCATACACCTTTATATTTCTTCTCAGAATTACAAAAAATGGGCTTTCCGGTGGTCATGTGACCTACCCTTTGTGAATGCTACGTGAATGACACAACAAAGATATTTCAATTTTACGAAGATATGCTATATCTTATTTCATTATAATAAACTATAGGTTTTTGCAGACAGGTTTATATTACACTATCCCTTCACATCATATATAATCCTTTCACTTGTCTATAAATTCAATGTTTTGCAATAAACAACTAGTCAAACCAAACTTGAAGTTAGAAAAACAAAAGAAAATAACATAAAGCTTAGCCATTAGACAAGCATTGTTAAGAGACAAATATCCAGAAAGATGTGCATTTCAAACATTAACTTATGTTCACTGGAGTAATTATGTAGAAAAACAGACCTGCTTTCTATCCATTTCCACTCTAAAAATAAATATATAATGGATGATTTTTGCATTAAAAATGTTAAAAGAAGTTTTTGAGTGAAAAATAAACATAAAAATACCACAACTGTCTTCCATAATCAGCAAAATATTCAGCTACATTGGTATCAAAAATGACAATTTATGAATTTCCTTGGAAAGCCATAATAAAGTTTTGATGAAAACTATTCATATATCTGCCAATGAGAGAAAGCCTCTGAATAAGTAAGTTACACTTTAATCACCACACATCTATCATGATAAAATCTATTCTTATCAAATTTTCTAAACACAAGCAGAGTTCCAAATAAGGAAGAATGCAAATTATGTTCTTGAAATAATCAGTTTAAATCTCAGTATTTGCTTCCCTCCATTTAAGAATTAAGGTTTAGCTTTGGGCCTTCCATCTTTCCCTAATGGATAGTTAACATCAGCAAAAGTGATAAAAGATAAGCGGACAAGAAATACATTGTTTTTACACATCATTAATATGCACACATAATTCACACACCTGTTCATGAACCTTGGTATTTTGAATTCTTTTAAAACAAAACGTAACAGGACAGGATAATATAAAAATGATAGCAGAGCAGAAATGTCAATATTAAAACTAATTTTAAAGATATAAAAGACCTGAAAGATCTTCAGAAGTATTAAAAGGAGAACAGGCTAGAAGTCAGGTAAATTTTCTTAAAGAATTCCTACTTGCCTCGTAACAAACAGGAAACCTGCAGAAAGACCTTAAATTTAAGCAGGTTATTTTGCACTTCTTTTGGGATCAGGGCAGTTATCAGTAAGACAAACCAATTTTCTGAATATCAGAACATAAAATTTAGAAATTTGATGTATAAGTACTTTAGTCCACAAAAATAAGAAAACAGATTGTTCCTTTACAATGTGAATTTAATAATAACTTCCTTCTCTTCCAAGACAAACACCCAAATCTCTCTGAAAATACCTTCCTTCCCATTCTGTGGTTTTGACAGGCAATTAAAAAAAATAAACAAACAGTAGTTAATGCTGAACTTACGTTGAATATGAATGAACTGCTTTGGCTGTTTAAATTCTCCTTTGTACAAACGACTGTAATAGTTGACATTACTTTCTGCTTCAGGAACTGGAATAACCATATTCTCTTTCTTTTCTCTGAAGACTTGCTGTGCTGAGATTGCTCTTTGCAAATGGTGTTCCTAAAAAAAAAAGCATACTATTTTTTATAAAAGCAATATCCTGTTCTACCAAATAGAAAAAAAGTCTAAATTTGGTGAATGCTTCCTTTTAGGACAGTAAAATACAATGCTTGTCCTTAAATTTGGGACAATTTTGGAGAAATAAAAATCTTCATTAGGTATTTTCACATGAGGATGTAAGTTACATTTGGTGGAAGGGTCTTGGGTGAATCCAGATAATATACAGCAAAGGCTTGAGCCAAGTTCTTGATTGTCCCACTAATTCAAAATATCTTCAAGATAAAAAGTCTGGGAAAATTATTTACCCACCTTTCTAAAAACACAAATAACATAAGTATGTGTGGACAGGCATTCTAAAAAGCAGTTTTAAGACCAACAGGCCACTGTAAAGTTTTCCCCAAGAACAGATGTTGTGAGAAGAACAAAAAACAAAGATGTGTGAAGAATGGGGAAAGCAGAGCAAAGGCTCATGTTCGTTTTCTGCAATGTAACAGAGAAATAACAAAACAGACTTAATGTCTATGGATGTTCTCAGTCATCCAGGTATGGTTATCCCAAAGGTGCTTTTTTCAGGAGGCAACTGGACTTTCTTGTGTTTCTTTTGAAGATGTTTTGCTTCTCATCGAAGAAGCTTCTTCAGCTCTGACTAGATGGTGGAGAGTGGAAGAATTTATGTCTGCTCACTCTCCACCGTCTAGTCAGAGCTGAAGAAGCTTCTTGGAGGAGAAGCAAAACGTCTTCAAAAGAAACATAAGAAAGTCCAGCTGCCTCCTGAAAGAAGCATCTTTGGGAAACGAGACTTAAACAGAAACTCTTGCAGAACTTAAAGCTCAAACAGCACATCTAGTAATCAATATATTGAAAAGTTTAAATATTTTAAGATATTAATAAGGACCAGGTCTAAATCTCTCTCCTTATAACATAGAAACTAAGTTATTCCCTCTCAAAGTAAAAAAAAATAATTCCAAGATTTGTTTTTAAAGCAAACCCCTTTCCCCCACTTCATCAGACATGAACTCTAATACCACAAATATAAATTATCTATCTGTGCAAAAAAGAGATTTTTCAGTTTCTCAAAAGATCTTACATAATTTATTTTGAATCCTTTGTACACTCTTTACATTCCAATTTAAACTGCTTCTCACAATATTTCTATATAAACTTTTTAATACACATGAAGACAAGAGAGGATTCCCTAAAGTATACACAAGAAAGATAAGCATATGTGCTATACAGGTAGTCCTCGATTTACACCCATTAGTTAAGTGAAAACGTTCAAAGTTACAACAGCACTGAAAAAATTGACTTATAACCATTTTTCACACTTACTACCATTGCAGCATCCCCAGTCAGCTGTTCAAAATTTAGATACTTGGTAACTGGTTGATATTTATGATGATTACAGTGTACCAGGTTCATGCAATTATCTTTTGCAACCTTCTGACAAGCAAATGGGGAACACAAATTCATTTAATAACCATCTTACTAACTTACTTAACAACTGCAGTGATTCACTTAACAACTGTGGCAAGAAAGGTAGTTGGGGCAAACCTCAACTGTTTTATTTAGCAACAGAAATGTAGGACTCAACTGTGGTTTACGTCAAGGACTACCAAGTATATACCGTATTTTTCGGACCATAAGACACACTTTTTCCCCAAAAAAAGTGGGGGGGGGGGAAACGAGGGTGCGTCTTATGGTCCGAAGGTGATCCGTATGGCCAGCCCCAACCTCTGCAAGTGGAAAGCAAGGGAGCTTGCCAGGAGCACGAATCGGCACGTGCTGAGAAACGCCGATCTCACGCTCCTGCAATCTGCCTCACTCGGTTTCAGCTTCCCTTGCTACAAGAGAAAGCAGGCTGAAACGGAGTGAGGGAGATTGCCAGGAATGCGAATCGGCTGATCTCGCACTGCTGCAATCTGCCTCGTTTCAGCCTGCTTTCTCTTGTAGCAAGGGAAGCTGAAACCGAGCGAGGGAGTTTGCAGGAGCGCGAGATCGGCCGATTCGCATTTCTGGCAATCTCCCTCACTCTGTTTCAGCTTGCTTTCTGTAAGAGAAAGCCGGGCTGCAGGGCTGCCTCCGCGGGTACTGCTCTAATGCAGAGAGGGAAGGAAGGAAGGAAGGAAGGAAGGAAGGAAGGAAGGAAGGAAGGAAGGGACAATGGGTGCGTCTTATGCTCAGGTGCGTCTAAAAACTGGGTGCGTCTTATGGTCAGGTGCGTCTTATGGTCCGAAAAATATGGTAATCTATATTTAGTAGGATATTTATTTATTTATTTATTTATTTCGATTTATATACCACCCTTTTCCCGAGGGACTCAGGGCGGTTTACAGGGCAAATTAAAACAGTACAATATATACAGGTTAAAATATGTATCTATGAGATTGTTGAAAGTAAAACCCTCAAACAAATTAGCATTTTTAAAGTAACGTAGACATTATAAACTTTTATTACACAATGAAACAGGGATTAAATTCATGATTTGCAAAAGATACTGTAATTCTGCTGCAAATTACCATTGCTAACTATGAACCAACTCACAGAAAACTATCTCCTATAATCAATTTCTGAGCTATTTCGAAGAATATAATTCAAGGAATTTCATCAATACAATTTTCAACTCTACCCAATAGTGCAACAGTTTCATAATAAAGCAGACTCCACTAAATTCTTTCTCTATCAAATTGTAAACAATTAAGCAGTAAGACAGAATGTATGTAGAAGTTAAATTTAGTGATATTAATTTTATTTATTTGAAACATAAGCTCCAATTAAAAGGGAATTTTTCTCAGAACAACCCAAGATATTCCAGATTTTAGTCTGGCTGAATCACAAGTCACATTTACCTGAACCTCTGGGCTATCATGTGGCACAATTTTGTACATACTTCTAAAATATAAGTATTAGCAATAATTTTAAATGATTGTCTAATTATTTCCTTATGCTTTTTACCTTTCATATTTAAAAAAAAACATTCAAAATATGTCATCATGTTCATCTTAAAGTACAAACCTACAATTCTATTCACAAACTACACTTAATAAGACTTGAGGCTTGAAATCCAAGTATCCAGCTTGTTCAATAATCAATTATAATTATACTTTATTTTTCTTAAAAAGAAAACCAGTTTTATTACCAGTTATGATCAATGATCAAGTTTGTCTTGAATTATACTCTTTCTAATCTTCTGAACAACTTAAATATTAATGAGGCTGACTGGACCTTATTCATGAATAATCTTCCAAACATTTCTTTTCTAATTCAATTCAAAATGCTCGCATTAATCAATGAGGTCCAGCACAGTAACTTTTGTTACAATTGCTTTAAAACTCTATATTTGTTTTAATTTTCTCTTTGGAAGGTCACCTTGTAACTGAAAAGAATCAAATAATAAAATAAGTCCATAAATAATGCAGACCCACAGCCCAGTTCATTATAACGGCCAACCATAATATGTTATAGTTTAGCATATAACAAGCCTATTCTTGCTAATGAGCCAATAGTTCATATTCATCTAATGAAATTAGAACTGAGCTTTCTCCAGGCCTCATCCAATCATGTAAGCATTATACACAGCTTTGACTGAAAATGTATTTACAAAAATAGCTCTGAATCTAAATGGAGCTGAGCATTCTTAGAAAGTGGAAACAATTGGTGAAAGCAATTTCATATCAAAGCATTCCTAGCTTCTCAAAAGAAAAAGACAATTAAAATTGGAATTTCATGGTAGGCTAGATGGGGAAATAGATTGCCGGCATTTTACCCTCATTATGAGAATATCATGCTTCAAGTAAATGACAACATTAAGCAAGTTTCTGGTGTGACTTTTTGTGTGCATTTTACATGGAGGAAGTGAATGTGTTACTTGTTTTCCACAATATCCATGTTTTGTTTGTGTCCTGTGTGTCCATGTTTATGTGTGTTTCTATAAGCATTATTTTAGTGAAATATATTTTTTTTGTTCTGCTTTGGGATATTGAACATGCCCTACCCTTGTTTTAGTCAATATAGTATCTTGATTATATTTTTTCTCTATGCACCGTAAACATTTGCATTTATAACCTGAATATCTACCATAGTAGTCATTTACAAAAGCCAACTACACATTAAAAGAATTGTAAAGATGCAGCTCTGGAACAACATAAACCCAGAAAACTGATTAATGGCATCTATATGTATCTCTACAATATGGGTCTTTCCTAACTATACCAATATGAAACTGGAAAGCCTATTCAACGGCAATCTGATCGGCCGCACACAACATCAAAGTTCAACATATACGAGACAAATATGTCCTTCCTTACTAACAGCAAAATACAAAGACAGAAACAAAGCAAAGAACTATCAAGGGACATGCATAGCTAATTTAAAAATAATGATTTTATGAAGACTAAAATAAAGTGAATGCTAAAATAAGGCCTAGAATGAGGCTTGGCCCTCCTTTTGTTCATGAAATGAGTTCAGTGAGACGCCTATGATACAGCCAAAGCTATTTGCTGAATAGAGTGAAAAATATGGCTGCCAATCTGTATTCTCCCATTGCTTTCTCAAGAGAGAATCTATTAAAGTTGGCGCAGTGGTCCAGTTTCAAAGGGGAAAAAAGTGATTTGGAATGCTGTGGATGTAGTTAAGGACATCTCCTTAAACATGTCTTTTCCTGGGATCCATTGTGTGAAGTCAGCTTCTTAAGGAGTTGCCAAGAGGTACAATAATGATCACCCACATGTGTTCCTAATTAAGTTTTCACCTTCAAATCTAAATTGTCACACAATTCCAGAACCTGTAACAAATGTAATATCAACTCAGATTTCCTTATTTCTAACAAAGCATGACTAAGTAGAACATTGGGTAAAAAGCTACCGTAGTTTCCGGCGTATAAGACTACTTTTTAACCCATGAAAATCTTCTCAAAAGTCAGGGGTCGTCTTATATGCCGGGTGCTGAAAATTTAGGGACAGGGCTGGCTGGAAAACCTGGAGTGGATCTCCCATTTAGTCTGCGCAGGGAAGGCGGGACCAATTGGAGAAGAAGCTGCAGTCTGTGATTTTTTACAGGCTGGGGTCTGGGCGTCTTTTCTTCTAAAGTTGAAGAGCAGCTGTAGTATATCCCAACTTGAAAGGCAGGTGGGGAAGGCAGCAGCCAGAGCAGCGGCTTAGCTCTAAGGACACATTTGACTCAGGAACTGGGCGGGCTGGCTGGAAAACCTGGAGCGGATCTCCCATTTGGTCTTTTTTTAAAAAATCCCATTTATATCCTGCCCTTCTCCCAAGACTCAGGGTGGCTTACAATTTAAAGCACAGATCAATGTGCTTAGCAATAGCCTTCATTCTGTGTATATGCCTGTTTATTAGGGCTTTCACCCCCCCCCCCAAGCAGCATTATTACAAAGTCAGCTTATTGCCCCCAACAATCTGGGTCCTCATTTTACCTACCTTGGAAGGATGGAAAGCTGAGTCAACCTTGAGCCTGGTGGGATGTGAACCTGCACTAATTGCAGGCAGCTTGTGCTACTTAAGGTTCTGCGCAGGGAAAGCTTTAGAGTGAATTAGGAAAAGTGAAAAAGTGAATTAGGAAAATAGGGAATGGTTGCTGGAATCAGGGGCTGCCACAAAGAAGAGGGAGTCAAGCTATTCTCCAAAGCACCTGAAAGCAGGACAAGAAGTAATGGATGGAAACTAATCAAGGAGAGAAGCAACCTAGAACTAAGGAGAACCTTCCTGACAGTTAGAACAATTAACCAGTGGAACAACCTGCCTCCAGAAGTGGTGAATGCTCCAACACTGGAAGTTTTTAAGAAGACACTGGACAGCCATTTGTCTGTAATGGTATAGGGTTTCCTGCCTTAGCAGGGGGTTGGACTAGATGACCTCCAAGGTCCCCTCCAACTACTACTACTACTACTACTACTACTTATTATTATTATTATTATTATTATTATTATTATTATTATTATTATTTAATCCACTTGCACTGTTTTATGTTTACGTTTGATGACAAACAGCCTTATGTTTATAAGTGAGTTTTCCTACTAAGCACCTGCATGTCATAAGCATTTGAATTAAAATTACCATATTAAAATCAAATCTGATGTTTTTTAATTTTTATTTGGTGTGCGTTGGAAGAGGGGTAGTCTTATACGGCAAGTATAGCCCAAACCCTATAATTTAACAGGAAATGTAGGAGGTCGTCTTATATGCCGTCTTATACGCCGGAAAATACGGTATTGTATTTTTAAACATACAATTAATGAACAAACTTTGCTCTACTGCAGGGGTGTCAAACTGCCAGCCCACAGGCCGGACGCATCTTCCGGAAGCCGCACCCATCCCATTGCCGGCAATGGCAAAACAGTCCCGATACGTCTCGCGTATTCTATGCTTTATTTCAAGGTTTTTATTGTTCTTTCTTGACAGCTGCTAAGATTGCAGTTTAAATAGATCCAAAATTGTAGAACAGACTAAAAAGTGCTTAATTCTGAAAGATTTTTGGTAACACAGACCAAATCTCAATATAATTATAAGTATTAGTTAAGCAACTACCATACAGATTGAAACATATTATTAATCACATAATATACTATTTAATTTGCTCAATCTCAAGAAAAATAAAAACTATTTCTAGCAAACCAAATAATCCGCCAATATAAGGCATTATTATAAATTCCAAGCACTAGCATTTTACAAGGAAAGTACGTATAACATTCCTGGTAGAAAATTTTAGACTGAGAGGACAGTATGTTCACAATCCTAAACAGTTGTTTATCCAGTGTTCAATGTATTAAACATGATAGCAACATCATTGCTTTACCAAAATAAATGCACTTTAGGTATGACAATACTCCTTCAAATACAGGAAATTAACTTGGTCAACTTGATTCATCCTCCAATATCAATGCATATGCTAAAACAGAATAAAAGTATTTGGCTAGAGTCATTTATCCAACACACTAATCCAGCTACATTTCTAATATGGGAACTGAGTTTTATGCTTCCTTCACTGCCCTACTTCATCTTTTTTTTCAATAAATCTTCATTTTTGCTTTTCAAGCTGGCTTGCTTTCCTTTTACATCATTAAGGAAATATGTATCCTTATGCACCTAAATATCTAAAACCTTATTTTCTGAGCTATAAAGAGAAGGAATATGAGGTAGAGTAATCATACCCCAGAGATTTCTTGGTATGCAATTAACTATGCATGCACATGCACAGCCACTTGACTCCAGCTTCTTTGCATGAAAAACACTCCGGAGTAGCTTCCTAAGAAGATGTGCAACCCCTGCAAATAACGCAACTGCTTTAAAAATTCAAAATCAGAGTGCTTAATATGTGAACCAGCACACAGAGAAACATTCCTTCTGCATGTTTTCCACAGCCCTACCAACCTTATATACATACATACAACATACATAAGCCTCTCTCAAACCCATTAAATGCATGCACCTACCATTTCATCAAGCAGAGGTAACAAAAAATAAATAAAATGGAATGAAGTGAAAGAAATGGACAATAGGCTGCACAGAAAGAGAAAGCTGCTAACAACACAGGATAGAGATGAGGTGAGGAAAAAAAGGGAACCAGATATGAATGGAGAAAAGCTCTTTATAAAAATAATAAAAAGAATGAAATTAAGCAAGCAATCCTTCCCAAACCATGACTAACATTTTAAAAACCTCTCTGCTTTTTAGCAGCAATGCCTGCATCTCATCTTTTCAACTGTTTCTTTTGTTCTTCCCAGAAATGTAAGATGATCCCTTCCTTCCAATTAGCAGGCAACTAAAAAAAAACACAAGTTTACACCTGTTAAGTATCACTTAGTAAGTTCCACTGAGTTCTGTGTCTTATTGCCCGGTATTTATAAATTACTGCTATACAGAGGATGGAGCCGTTTAAACCAGCTTGTGTGAATTGGTGTAGAACTCCGAAAGATATTCTAGAAATCCTTTCTCTCTTGTTTGCAGATAACAAGAGTTCTTAATAAGGAACTGCAAGTAGAAGGAAATGTGTGCATGCCTAATTTTGTATTAAAAACCTATTAAGTACAGAGTAACTCCTAGGGAAATAAGCTTATGAATTCTAGACTCTCATGAAGAGAAAACTTTCTATTGTAAAAAGTCAGCTTCTACATAGGAAAAGAAGGGTTAACTAGAGAATAATAGAAATAGTTTTTTGTACTTGTTTCCCTTTTTTTAATCTAAAAAAAGGCAAACAAAAATAATTGATGGAAAGATATATCGATAAATGAAGAAAGAACTTACAAGGAATTGAGCAGCTAATGTTCATTATGTCCAAAATAACCAAAAAAGTTATTTTTAACACAAGGAAAAAGAATTTAGAGAACTTTTTTCAGTCTCTTGAGTTGAGTGCTATTTTGTTAAATATGCTATAAAAAGAGAGGGGAGAAGAAATACTACAAGATATAGGTTTGATTTCTAACTGTCCCTTTATTTTGCTCCAATTGATATTTAATATTTATAAACATTTAAATTTTTTCATGTCTAATTTCACATCTGTCAATTCTTTTTCTCCTAAATGCTTAAATCTGTCTTGCTGCATGCTATATAATATATATATACGGAAGCCATTCTCGCTTAAATTTGATCAAGCTTGCTATGAATATACGCGGATAATTTTATCATTACTACATTTTCTCCAAATTTAAATTCCTAGTCTGATATTATCAGTAACATTTCTAGTGTTGTTAGGTTTATCCTTGCGGCCATGAACATACATTTCAATAAATTGGGGGTTGCGGGGTTGGGGAGGTTGTTGATAAATCTTGGAATTAGGATAGCATGGAATTAGACCTAGATAAAACAAGAGGTTTCATTTCCAATTCTAATATCTGTCTAGTGCTTCTTTCCAGTACTTTTTTTTGACATGTCAATCACCTATGGTAAAATCTTCTTTCTCTGTCATGACATTTCCAGCATCTATTATTACGTGATTTATTTGGCAATTATTGAAGGTTATTATACAGGTTTTCTCTTGAACTTTATAGATTTGTTGCAGTTTTTCTCACTGTTTATTGTGACTGTTTCTTTGAGCTTTTGTATCCATTTTCTCATACAATTTTTTATTTGTTCTGTCTCCATAAGACAGATATGTCAAACTCGTGACATCACGTGACGTCGCACAACGTACCGGGACGGTTTTGCCATTGCCGGCAATGGGCGCGGCTTCCGCATGACGCATCCAGCCCACGGTCCGGCAGTTTGACACCCCTGCTATTTATTTTATTTATTTTAATTCCATTTATGCTATAAGACATCTAGGTAAGCACAAACCCCAATAGGCGGTCTTGATTCTGTATGAGCATTTCAATTCATTTTTCTATAAGTCCTTCCTCTTTTTTGAGCCCAGTTTTTATTCTTCCAACAACGTCTAGGTATATTTTGGCCTCTGCCAGGTAATTCTTGC
This sequence comes from Vipera ursinii, assembly GCF_947247035.1. NCBI lineage: Eukaryota > Metazoa > Chordata > Lepidosauria > Squamata > Viperidae > Vipera > Vipera ursinii. Next base: position 143,812,609 of record NC_139512.1, on the reverse strand, counting down.
TGTGTCTTTATTTATGGGATCTGAGGAGACCATGTCTGCATTTGCAAAATTATCTCTAGAATAAAAAACATTTAAATGAGAGGGTAGCAGTGAAATGTTTGAACTTATTTTTCTCACAAGTTTCCATAATTATATTGAACTCTGTCTCATGTCCTTTTAAATTTTTGTTCCCCTTTGTGTCCCTTTACTATAAACATCTATCCTTTACGGCCATTTTATTCCTGCTATCTAATCTTCACTTTTCAATAATATCTCATAGTGTAGTTCAGTTCTTCGATGCAAAACAAGTATATTAAAATCCACTAATATACAAAGTCCAACACCAAAATACAGTAAAAGTACTGTTTTTATAGTTCACTATAGCAACCAAAGGTAGCATTTATGCTTCAGGAAAATGACGAATTCTGTGAAATGAAACACAGAAATAAAATGAAAAAAGTGTGTTAACTTGTAAATTCTAAGCCTGTGCAAAAACAGTGAAAAAGGTAATTAGAAAGCAAAATACTTTGAATGAACAACTATATTCGTTTTTTCAGTCAATGAAGAAAGTTTGACAGTTTCCCCAGGTCAACTCCACCTGCACGAGTATGCACACCTGTTTTACTTGGTCAGCAAATCTGACAAAAGTGTTGTCTGTGCTTGCACATAAATGCAGGTAAATCCAGGAACCCTGAAGCAACTGCACTGAACCTTCTGACAAAGGGATGCTTTGCTTGCCTCAACAGTTTAAGGAAGAGTGCTTTACTTGCACCAACATGCTTCTTGAAGCATTCCATATAATCTTTATAAGGCATAGTAAATCCCACATAAAAAACAGGTGTAGAATGATGCCAACAATCTTTGACCCTAGTTTTGTAGTGTCTCTAATAAAAATTAAGTTTTATAGCAAGCCATTAAATATGGGGATATTAAAAGTGGTTATGGTTAGCAGGAAATATCTTAGTCTTTCTTCGTCTCCAAAGAATCTGCTGTTGCACAGGTGTTAAAGGGGAAAATCACCAAAAGTGTAGACAATTACTATGATTTATACCATTTCTTACCTCAGACACAACCACTATTCAAGGGATCCTCTCAACTCTCAGGAGAAGGCTTTCTAACTACTACACCACTGGACTTGCAGCCAACCAGAGCTTCAGATACTATTCAAGGCACACTTTTTTATGTATACTGTGATTTTTGTCACTTAAAGGTAAAGGTAAAGGTTCCCCCGCACATGCGTGCTAGTCGTTTCCGACTCTTAGGGGCCGATGCTCATCTCCGTTTCAAAGCCGAAGAGCCAGCGCTTGTCGGAGGACGTCTCTGTGGTCATGTGGCCGGCATGACTAGACGCCAAAGGCGCACGGAACGCTGTTACCTTCCCACCGTAGTGGTCCCTATTTTTCTACTTGCATTTTTACGTGCTTTCAAACTGCTAGGTTGGCAGAAGCTGGGACGAGTAACAGGCGCTCACTCTGTTACGCGGCACTCGGGATTCGACCCACCAAACTGTCGACCTTCTGATCGACAAGCTCAGCGTCCTAACCCACTGAGCCACCGCGTCCCTCTTTGTCACTTAGATAAAATATGGTAAGGAAAATAAAGGAAACAACTGTGACTAAACAATAACAGTTTTCACTTTAAGTTGCTAAGTCACTATGACATTTCTGGAAGGTCAAGTAGCAAGTACACATGGTTGTTTTTTTTAAAAAAAAAACCATCAGGTATATTATAGCAATGAGAATTTGCTACACGAGGTAATTATGCTTTACCACCAGCAGATAAAGGAATAAATAAAAAAGAATATAGGAAGAATGACTGGAATATACATACAAAAGGGAATTTGTAGTGCAACAGATTTCATTATTTATTCTCTTCTGCTTCCCTTCTGGGGACGCCCATGCCAACTACAAGATCTAAATTTGGGGCTCCTTTTTGAAGTATTAAAGGGCAAAACAGATGACTTACACCCCCAACACTGAACATTCTGCTTATGTCCATTCAGTGACACATGACATTACTGTCATTGCAACTCTTATAGGACATTTCTATTTTTTTAAAAAAAAGTACAGCTGCTACTACAAAGAAGTTGCTCACTTCATTCTTACAGGAATGGTGTTTTCCATACATTACCCATAGCTTCTATGTCTATATTTCATTCTCTCTTCCTAAGCTTTATTTTTCATAGAGAACATTAATTTAAAATTTCAAATACCTGTATATGGCATAAATATAGCAATATGCATATATCTACAATCTAAATGATACATTTTTGTTAAAAGCTCCCTGTAAATAGCAATGCTGATTTAGGACTCAACATTCATATATAAAAGAATATAGTTCATATTTTACTGTTCTATTTTCTTTTCACTTTGTTTAAACTTCCTTTTTATTTCATTTTTTATGGGTGTGAGACACCTAGTCACCTGGCAAGATAGATGGCAAATAAATAATAATATTCCTCAAAATGCTACTAGAATTTTGCCACAATTTTAAATCACATTTCAAAACTGATATAAAGGAGTTTGGTGAAGAAAAATCATATTTGCTTATGTAAGTTACTATAGCACAGGGGTGTCAAACTCAATTTCATTGAGGGCTGCATCAGCATTGTGGTTGCCCTCAGGGGGCCGGGTGGGTGTGGCCTGGGTGGGCGTGGCTAACGTGCGTATGGCCTACTGGGTGGGCATGGCCAGCTCTACATCATTCGCATCAAGGGTGCCTATGGGGGCCTGGGCAGGAGTGGGACAGATCTGAGGGTCTCTGGCAGGAGGAGGGTCTCTGGGCCAGGGCCAAGGCAGTGGGAGCCATTCCCTCACTTTTTCCAGGATGGCTTTGCGGGCTGCATGAAACCACTTCACGGGCCGGATCTGGCCCCCGGGCCTTGTGTTTGACATGTCTGCTATAGCAGATGTCTTTAAAGTATTAGAATAAGCTCATCTAATGTTAGCAAGAAAATCCTATAAAATATATTTGTGTGACTATTTTTTTTCATTTTGAGGGGGCAGTTTGTGGATACAATTGCCAAAGAAAAGTATATAATGTGCTGTACACAGCATTTCATTTTCGTTTTTAAAAGGGTGGATGAGTAATGTATATGTCAAAACATGCTGATATACTCGTTAGGAAAAGGAGGTAGGGACAATGGGGGATGGTACCATGTATCTACAAAATGAACATGTTATGACATAATGTGTATTTTACACACACACACACACACACACACACACAAACTCATGTAGGAATCATACAGCAATCTTCCAGAGGAATCTAATTTTTACAATGAAAAATAAACCGTGCTGGAAGAGCCCTTGAAGACCTTCTAGTCCAACTTTCCTTCGCAGCGTAAATCACATTAGCTCTATTCAATGATATATTTGCTACCAAAGTATTTTAACCCAATAAGCACTTTTTTCACTAGAAAAAGGGAGATAATTTTCATATATTTCTCTCATTTTTACATTGCCCGAATCTACTTTAAACCAATCAGAAGGCATACTATAGGACAAATTAATAATATTTGTCAATTCTTGTTCCACTGATGGAAGTTTCCCATTACCAGACAGCTTCATAAGATACAGCTGTTCTCTCACACCCTTCATCTCCAAGGTTTGATTTTCTATCCTCAAGGATATTATCAATTTAGATGTTCCCAAATATTGCCACTGGCTTTGTAACAATTTCATATTTCATGCTGTGCAAAGGCTTTATTTTCTTAATTCCTTGGGAAATAGGAAACTGAGACCCAACCAAGTCAACACAAACTGAGTTTGTCACAGAAGAGTTAACATACTAATATTATACATCAAGCGTTTGGTTGTAAACAAAGGATTATTAGTAATATGTAAAAATAGGGACTGTGACTATGAATACGCATCTACAGTATATTTACAATTTTAAATAGAGCCTGGATAGGAACTGAAATATATAGGGAACATTTCATCCAGATACATTTTTGCAACACATGAGCAAGACCTCTCCTTGCAAATTTCTTAACTTCAGCAATTTATTCCTCAGCATGTTTTCAGGGGGTGTACTTTCATTTGTATCTACTTTTAAAACACTTGGTTTGTTAAAACTTTCTTCCTCTCAAATACTTTTTACCTGAGTTAAAGACAAAAAAATACTTCTAAAATTAAAATGACAGACTTCTGGAGTTGCTTCATTTCTACATGCCATATTTGATGGTACTACAATCAATGTATTCAAAAAGTATGATGACATTTAACAATTTACAGCAGATCCTAATAATATCAAATTGCAATCTTGCAATTGTATTGTATTACAATTTTCAGCTGTCCTTATTTTTAACAGACAAATCTTTAATCATCTGCAAATTATTGTATAGGAATAGGTTCCACCATATTCAGTGAACTTCTGTGAAAATATGCACATACTTTTGACTAATTACTTTAAGATTAACAGTATTATTTTCTATAGAAATTGTATATGGAATGCTTCTATGTCGAGTATTGGCTTTTTCCTGTGTTTCAAAATTGAAAATGAAAATCTTTTAACCCAATCCACTGAAATAACTGAATTAAATCATTGGAACTACATTTCCAGTGGAATGTTGACTTAGGTTACATTAAGATGCACCAAAATTTTCCATAATATACCATTCATGTAAAAGAAGTAACCTCTGAGATAATATAGACAGATTGGCAGATGCCATATACTAGCAAAATTGTATATTGTAAATGTTGCAGATAGTCAAAGTAATGGCTTACTCACATAATGCTTTATTGGAAATTACATGCTGCAATCTAAGCCAGATCAAATGTAACTTTTTTATTATGTCTAGGTTCATATAACACATAGTGCCTGCAACATCCACCTTTCTTGATGCTGTTTTCTGAATCAGGAACATATTGTATAGCAGACATGTCAAACACAAGGCCCGGGGGCTGGATCCGGCCCGCGAAGTGGTTTCATGTGGCCCGCGAAGCCATCCTGGAAACAGTGAGGGAATGGCCCCCACTGCCTTGGCCCTGGCCCAGAGACCCTCCTTCTGCCAGAGACCCTCAGATCTGTCCCACTCCTGTCCAGGCCCCCATAGGCACCCTTGATGCATAGGTCATATGCACTCTAGCCACGCCCACCCAGTAGGCCATGCCCACCCTGGCCATACCCACCCGGCCCCTTGAGGGCAACTGCAATGCTGATGTGGCCCTCAATGAAATTGAGTTTGACACCCCTGTTGTATAGGCTAAGCTGGTATAGCTCAAGTGTGATTGGCTGGATTAAGGTTCAGTATATTGTACAAACATTAATTTTATGGGATACTTTTAGTTTAACCCATTTAATTTAGCTAAAACAGAAACTAAAATTTAAATTCAAAGTGTATACTCCTTTTTGCTGGCTTAGCTAATTCTTTCAGATATCTTTAATCTTAAAACTAGTGTTTAATATGGAGCTCCAATTCCAGTTAAGATTAGCTGTAGTACACACATAACACATTATTCTGGGTAAAACAAACAATGGAAGAAAGGGGACAACTGAATATTTTATGATGGCTCCCTGAATGCTTTTAAGAGATACTGAAATTAGAAAAGCTTTATTTCTACATGTGCCTGGGGCCATAATCCATTTTGGACAGCTAGGAAGTAATTAAGGATGGAATAATGACAGCCGTGGATCTTCAGCTCTTCTATCAGGTGAGTTCTCAACTGAAAGGAACTCATGATTGGGATCTGGCTGACTGGCTATATAGGGGTACAGCAATTTATCTGAAACTCTACAATAATTATTTTCCTATATTATATGACATATAATCACCTCTATATTTTAAGAGCCCAATAAATGAATGTATACAAAACACATTTGCTAAGTTAATAAATCAACTTGTCTAACCTTCTAATTCAGGGGTGTCAAACTGCCAGCCTGCGGGCCGGACGCGTCATCCGGAAGCCGCTCCCACCCCATTGCCGGCAATGGCAAAACCGTCCCAATACGTTGCGCAACATCACGTGATGTCGCAAGTTTCACATGTCTGTTCTAATTGTATCAATATAAGCAGAGACACTAATATTTTCCTCCCAAAACTCTTATAATATCAAATTATTGGGCTAGTCAAGAGCAGAATTTTAGAGTTTTCTGTTTATCTTAAATTGCAAGCAATACTACAAATTTACTATTCCATTTTATATTTTTATAATGTATTTATTTACGACATTCATCCTTACTAACTTATATTATCCCAGTAATTTTGCTCATAATATCCCTTTGAAATAAATAGAAACAGAAATATAAAAAACTGATGGCAGAAAAAGACCCTGTGATCCATCAAGTCTATCGTTAGGGTTTTTTAAAAAATGTATTTATTATTTTATTATTTTATTTCATTTTTATATTTTTATTTTTTGTTATTTTTTGTTGGATGATAGATGTGTGTTTATCCCAAATATGTTTAAACCCAATTACTGATGAATGTCCCACTACCACCATTGGAAGTTGGTTCCAATCTTCTAATACCTTCTGTGAAGTAATACTTTCTAACATTACTTTTGAACTTCTCCTGTAGTTTGAGGTTATGCCCCCATGTTTTTTAATTTTTGCTCAACACTGAAAATACAGCCTTCTAGAACCTTATTCACACCCTTAATATATTTAAGGGTTTCATTTAGGAGACGTGGTGGCGCAGTGGTTAGAATGCAGTATTGCAGGCTAAAACTTTCAACTGCCAGGAGTTTGATCCTGATGGGGCTTAAGATTGACTCTGCCTTCCATCCTTCCTAGGTCAATAAAATGAGGATCCAGATTGTTGGGGGCAATAGGCTGATTCTGTAAACTGCTTAAAAGAGGGCTCTAAAGCACTATGAAGTGGTATATAAGTCTAAGTGCTACTGCCTTTTCCATTCTGTCTTTCGAACTGTACATATTCAATGAATTTATATTCAATGGATGAATTTATAATGCAATGGGAAACTGAATTTGATTTAAGAATTACACTTTATTGACTAAATTTACATATATTAAATCACAATGTGCTGAATAACTACAATTGGTGCATTCATATAGTTCTTGATTTATGACCACAACTGAAACCAACATTTTGGTTGTGAGGCACCACTGACTGGTCACAATTTTATGACTGTTTTTATTATGGTAGTAAAGCAAGTCACCATGGTCATTAAGTGAATCATGTGGTTAAGCAACTCACATTCCATCAAATTATAGTTTTTGCCAGAAATGAGCAAAAAAATATATATTGCAAATTACAGTTATGTGACAGTGGGATGCTGCAATTGGTTGTAAATGTGAGTTGGTTGCCAAATGCCGGCAATGAGATCATGTGAGTGAAGGGGGGGAGGTCATAACTTTGAGGATAGGTCATAAGTAACTTTTTAAATGTCTGTTGTAACTTGAAACAGTTGTTAAATGACCAGTCATAAATTGAGGACTACCTATATAACTTTCTAAACAAGTAATCTTTGGTTACAAAATGTGTGACTATTGATTTTCACCAATAAAGTAGATTACCAAAATAATATATGGCAACTACTGAACATATTAAATCCAACTACTTTTCCACCCTCATCGCGTCCGCAGATAATCGCCCGGCTGCCTTGTTCAGGGTGACTCGCTCCCTATTAAACCAAGAGGTGAGGGAGGAACCCTTGCAGGGTCGAGCCGAGGAATTTGGTCAATATCTGCTGGATAAAATCGCTCGGATTCGAACTGGTCTGGACTCCAACTGGGCTGAGATGGAAGAACAAGACATGGACAGTCTTGTCGACGTCATCTGGGAAGAATTTGATCCTGTAACTCCTAAGGAAGTGGACAGGATTATGAGAAGGTTGAGCTCCTCCACATGCTTACTGGACCCGTGCCCTTCCTGGCTGGCCTATACAGCTCGAGAGGCGACACGAGGCTGGTTCCTAGCGGTCATCTCTGCTTCTCTGAGTGAGGGTCACTTCCCCACCGCCTTGAAGGAGGCGGTGGTGAGACCTCTCCTCAAGAAGCCCACCTTGGACCCATCCTCTTTGAATAACTTTCGTCCAGTCTCCAATCTTCGCTTCCTTGCGAAGGTTGTTGAGAGCGTGGTGGCGCACCAACTTCCTCAGATCCTGGATGAAGCGGTTTATCTAGACCCGTACCAATCGGGTTTCAGGCCGGGCTACAGCACGGAGACGGCATTGGTCGCTCTGATGAATGATCTCTGGAGAGCCCGGGACAGGGGCCATTCCTCTGTCCTAGTCTTATTAGACCTCTCGGCGGCTTTCGATACCATCGACCATGGTATCTTGCTGCGACGCCTCAGGGGACTGGGAGTGGGAGGCACGGTTCTACGTTGGTTCTCCTCCTTTCTCCAGGGGCGCTCGCAGTCGGTGCTGACAGGGGGACAGAGGTCGACCCCGAGGCCTCTCGCTTGCGGAGTCCCTCAGGGGTCGGTCCTCTCGCCTCTCCTGTTCAACATCTACATGAAACCGCTGGGTGAGATCATTCGCAGTTTTGGAGTAGGGTACCATCAGTATGCTGATGACACCCAGCTTTTTATCTCAACTCCTAACAATATCAGTGATGCCCTAGACGTGATGTCCCGCTGCCTGAAAGCGGTCCGGGAATGGATGGGGAGAAACAGGCTTCAACTGAACCCGGACAAGACTGAATGGCTGTACGTACCGGCAAGCCAGGAGAGTCAGAACGTCCCACTGCTTAACATTGGGGACAAGTTACTTCCCCCGGCTGATAGGGCCCGCAACCTGGGTGTCCTCCTAGACTCGCAGCTCTCCCTGGAAGACCACATTGGAGCTGTGACCAAGGGGGCCTTCTCCCGGGTTCGACTAGTTCGCCAACTACGGCCTTATCTAGACCTGGATTCCTTACGTACAGTCACCCATGCCCTTGTGACATCTCGCCTAGACTATTGTAACGCTCTCTACATGGGGCTGCCCTTGAGATCCACTCGGAAGCTTCAACTGGTGCAAAGTGCGGCGGCACGGACACTCTTGGGAGCCTCCCGATACTCCCATATCACACCTCTCCTCCGTGCGCTGCACTGGCTTCCGGTTGCCTTCCGTGTGAAGTTCAAGGTGCTAACAATGACATTCAAAGCCCTACATGGCATGGGTCCGGACTACCTACGGGAGCACCTTCTGCCGATGTCAGCACCCCACCGTCCTGTGCGCTCCCACAGAGAGGGCCTCCTCAGGGTGCCACCGCTCAAGGAATGTCGGCTGGTGGCCCCCAGGGGGAGGGCATTCTCAGTGGGTGCGCCAGCCCTCTGGAACACCTTACCTACCGAAATCCGGATGGCCCCTGACCTCCGTACCTTCCGTCGCGACTTAAAAACTTTTTTGTTCCAGCAGGCTGGCCTGGCATGATAGCGTTAATTGGGGTCCCAGTTTGTGTGCATTAGTGTTTCTTATTATTTTATTGTTCGGTCTGTATACCTTCCCTTCCTCTGTACACCGCCCCGAGTCCCTCGGGAGAAGGGCGGTTTATAAAAACTAATAAATAAATAAATAAATAAATAAATATTAATAGGAATGTATGTACTTTTAAAATGTTTGACAAAATGAGTTGGCAACCTACCGTCTTTTGATAAAAGCTACAATAATCTCATTTAACAGTGGTAATTGGGATCAAAAATTCCATCACTAAGTGACAGTTGTAAAATGTGATATATTACTGCATAGACTTACGGCAACAGTTGCAGCAATCCCTCCTGTCATTCTTAGATGAAAACCATATGACTGCAGCATTTTGCAGACACATGATCACCATTTGGAAGCTCCAGCCAGCTTCCACATTGACTTTACTTGTTTGAAAGCAGGCAGAGACCACAAATGGTGATCATGTGACTGAGGAACACTGTGGTCACTGTAAATATGAGCCAGTTGTCAAGTGTCCAAATTGGAATTTAGTGACCATGGGTATGCTGTGATGGTCACAACTACAAGAAACAGTTGTATGTCCCCTTGTTCAGTAGTCATAATTTCAAATAACTGCTGAACCCATCTTTACAGTCAGGTTATTCAATAAAATAGCACATTATATTAATACATCTGAAAAAACCTTCCCCTGTCTAAATATAGCCAGCTATAGAATTCATTTATAACAAACAACGTGAAAGTTTATTTAACAAAAATCTTAAACCAGAACCTTAAAATATTATAGAAGAAAACAAAAAAGTGATTGTAGTAGTTTGGGGTTATGTAGATTTTATTTAAATTTAATTGGGATTACAACCCATAGCTGGGGCTAGTATTTAGCTAATAAATCAAAATCAGTGGATTTGCAAAAAAAAAATTGTTTACCTTACTGTCTAGCAAGGGAAAAAAAATACAAATAAGTTTTTTAAAGGATGTGAAGCTTTTCATTAGAAAAGGCTGCACTTTTTAAGTTTTATTCATATAAAAACTAACAATACCTATAATTTTGTTATTTAGAGTAACACATCAAATTTGCCAACATACAGTTTCTATATTGGGGAAGGTCCGTGTTAAATTTTGGGCAGATAATTGAGTGATACTTGTACAAAGGAATTAATTATTTAAAAAATGAGTATGACCCTCCTAAAAGCAATGAAGCTCTGGAAATGTCAGAGTCAAATTATTGTTTGATTTTTGTTTTCCATCAAATCAGTCCATCAATAAACTAGATCATCTAACTAACAGCAGCTCACAAAATACTGTTATGTTTATACAAGTACTCACAGTGAGACCGAACAACAAAGTGGAATGAGTCATAAAACTAAGGATCTTCAATTTGCAAGATGCTATGGGCAATTAACCAAACTACTGTAATAGATCAAGGTCACTCTGAATTGAAAGCAGTTGTTGGTCACTGAATCCAGTATTCCCCTCCTTTCCATTATAGCTTTTTTTTTTAAAAAAAAGTTCTCCTTCTGAAACACATCTAGACTCTATAAATCAGATCTGGTTTTCTGATTTTGTGAAGGTTTACAAGCAGAAAACAGGGAGAATCAAATCTATTCATCCTGACTAAATAAAATCTTCTAATTTATGAGCCTTCGTTAAATTCAATGCCACATTCCCAGTTACTTCATAATAATCCTGTTTCATATTCTCCATGTCAGGCCTATGAGTATACAATACGTAAGATACACCATGTATTTTTCTCAAAAAACAGACAAAACAAGTCAATGAGAACATAATAGAATTAATAATAATAATAATAATAATAATAATAGAATGCCTCCTTAAGTAACACCAGCTGCCTGCAATTAGTGCAGGTTCGCATCCCACCAGGCTCAAGGTTGACTCAGCCTTCCATCCTTCCGAGGTAGGTAAAATGAGGACCCAGATTGTTGGGGGCAATTAAGCTGACTTTGTAATAATGCTGCTTGGGGGGGCCAAAAGCCCTAATAAGCAGGCATATACACAGAATGAAGGCTACTGCTAAGCTTGTAAGCCGCCCTGAGTCTTCGGAGAAGGGCGGGATATAAATGGAATTAAAATAAAAAAAATAAAAATAAATAAGTATAGATTTTCTTTAAAAAAAATCCCTTCATTTGCTGCTATCATACTGTTACCTGGATTAACCTGCAAACCAGAAATGAAGTCTGCCAAAAGACACCAGTTTGTCTTGCATATGATTTTCATTGATGGAGAGCTATTTACAGATGATCAGGTGCATTTTAAGAATCACCCTGCTGAAGCAGCTACCACTCATGCAATCATACATTTGGTTCCCCACAAGAATCACTTGGACACCCTTGGAAACTCCAGAAGTAGGACATGAAAGCTGTAATAACTGAGCAGTTATTTCCTACAAACTGGTACTGAGAGGCAGATCGCTTTGATAGCAGAAGGAATATATAAGCCATTTTCACTAAAACATAAGGTTTGATTTTCCCAAAATCTATTTGTACAACCCCCCACTAAAATCTTTAGCCTAGCAAAGTAGACTTTTTCTCTGGTAATTTGCCATCTGATCCTGTTGAGTTTTTTTTCCCTGACAACTACTTGCAGTAGAATAGGCAGAATAGTCGACAGAACTCAGTAGTCACGTCTGGAGAAACTTTCAATGAGAATAAACATGATTTAGTATTTACTTACTTTATATAATCTGCTTAATAAGTTCATAGAGTATTTAAAACAAAAATATGCTAAAATACCTCAGAATAAATGCCACATACTTTGGGTACTTCAAAATAAACGCCACACACTTTGGGAATACTTCTTAGTAAATATATTTAGATCTTACTATAATTTTCCAAATTCTCTTCCTATGACTTGGAAGTACTTTCCAGTAAAATTGATGGATTGTAGTGGAAATGTCCTTGTATGCATTTATTAGTTTGTATGCATTTCAAAATAGCAGAAAATGTTAGCATACATTATGGCAATTTTATTTAAATTGATTTATTAAAATTACATCCATAGATCACATTTTATATCTAGTTTAAGATACCTTTAACACAAATTTAAACTAGCTATTTAGACAATTCCACTTTTTGCAGGTTAATAATTTTACATTTGAATGTTATTTTGTTTTCAACTAATCTGTACAGTGAAAAACAAAATCAACAAAAAGTGTAAATATTATAGTTTGCTTTACAAACATACTTCTAACAAAAAGCTAGTAATGAATTAGCAACATGAAAGCTCCACTGTAAAATTCATAATAAAAAAAGAGAACACAGGTTAGGATATAACTACAAGCTACCAATCAAGGACTACAAAGCTGTATATTTTAAAAGGCTAATGAGAAAGCCAATCACAAAGAAGTGCAGCCTTTGTTGATGTTGACAACCCCAACCTCTGAAAATCCAATCAAATACAATGTGGGCTGGCAATAAGGCGGAGATATCTTTTCATTGAAGAAATTCCTAAGGACATTTACTATGAATTCTGTATGCAAACATAGCCATGTTATAAGCAATTCGTGCATAGTAAGCAAAAAAAATAAAATGACAGAATATATAAAGTCCAATTTTTAGGGCAAAGAACGCACTGTTTACCTAAGCAAGAGTACAGACAACAACTATTTTCTTTAGAGATATTTAAATACAAACGTTGCACAACAGTCCATGGAAAAATTACACATACAGCTTTAAACTTAAATTCATAATAGGATAAAATGTGACAGAGATTAGTACCATGTATTTGCAGCAAATTAGACTTAGTAACTACAATTATCTTTAAGGAAAGATATTTCCAAGGCTTAAAGGAAAATATTCATTTCCATTTGTTAGTGACATCAGACAAGCTAGTCCCCTGCTAACTGATCTCAAGTTATAATTCTATGGACGCATATTGGCCTTTAAAGTATTTCTCACTGAAATTTACAGGTCTATGCAAAATTAATCATAGCTAAATTTACCCCCCTACTGTAAGCATGCATAAAGATTTCCGGGTGCCTAAGCAAAGAATTGCATTAGAACGAGTGAAAATAAAACACCCCAGCCATGTTAGTTAACAGACCTAAGATTATATAGAAATTCAAGATGTTTACTTTGCATAGCCTGACCTATACATTAGCTAAAGCAACTGACAGCTTAAGCCCATTTCCCTAAAGCATGGCTCGGAAAGCGTAAGATGTCAAGACTAAAAAAAAATTTTTTTTAAAGCGCTTAAGCCCCAAGACAAAAGGGCACAGGGCTATTTCATTAAAATGTAACGGGCTCAAGACTTTGCTCCCTTTCCCCAAAGGTACGATTGCCACTTTTTACGCAGTCGGAGAGCTACCCCCACTGGCTGCTAAAGGAGCCGCCAGCTTCAAAGCGAACCGGGGGAAAAAAAAAAAAGGGCAAAGTCTGTCTTATGAAGAATTGATGCCTTGAAACGAGGACGCTCCTTCAATGGACAATTAGGAGCTCAAGCAGCCCTCCAGTCCCAAGTCGCAGAGGCACGGCTCAAAATCGAAAACCGACCGCGGCGCAAAGACAAGCTTCCTGTAACAGCTCACAAGACAAGTTCCGGCAATAGCGGCCGGCGCGCACCCTCTTGCATTCAGGGACGCCTTTTGCGCTTCCCTCCAGTTACGCCAACGTAAGGCCTCCCCCTCTTTCCCCCCCCCCTCCCGCTAATCAAAACACTTCGCGAGTCCTGGGCAAGCAAGAAGATGGCGGAGCAAGGCCCCGCTTACGGCGACGGAGGAGAGTTTACGCTGCGCTCTTTACGTAGGCCCCATCGGGAACGTGGGCCGCTGCGGCGGGAAGCGTGCGTAGCGGCGCTTAGTGAATGCCGATGGCCTATTTCCCGTGAGGGGAGGGGGACGTCTGATAAACAATGGTGGGCCCCCCCTGCGCGGCTCCCTTACCGATTCCTCTTCCTTTTCCATGCCCGTGGGCATCTGCGGCACGGCACGGTTGATGGAGACGCAGTCATTGAGATCGGGCATGTCCTTGCCGCGGTAGATAGGCAGCGGTTTGGCGGCGTCTAGCGCCCGGGCTCGGAAGGAGAGTTTGCTCATTGTCTCCCCCTCACAACAACACCCCGGGGCCGGGCTGGGGGAGGTGGGGGGGGCGAGGGGGACCCTCACTACGGCCTCACCGCCGCCTCCCAGCCGCTCCCGACCCCGGCCCGACACACCATGGAGAGCCCCGCCGCCCCGGAACAGCTCCCTCGAAGAGCCGCCCGCAGCCCTAGATCCGCGCCGGGGTCGCTCGATCCGCTCCCTGCGCCATGGCAAACATGGCGGACATTAACCAAAGCGGCCAGCGATCCCGGCAACCAACGCGAGAGCGGGGAACGTGAGGGGGGGGAAGAAGAGGAGGGAGGGAGGGAGGGAGAGCGAGCAGGCAGGCAGGCGGACGGGAGGGGGACGGTGGAGCGAGCCGGAGGGAGGGAGGGAGAGAGAGAGAGAGAGAGAGAAGAGGAAGGAGCCGAGGCGGCTGCGTGCGCACTCCCAGCCGGCAACCAGCGGCGAGCCAGACCTCTGCTTCTCTCGGGCGCCCCCCCTTGCCCCCCCCTCCCGGCTCGGCTGCTGAGGCGAAAACGTCGCCCGGTCGGTCCTGCGCGTAACCTGCAGGGCTCGTTCAGACGCGCCTCCCTTGAGCTCCTCCGAGGGGAAGAGGCCGTCTCCCCTCGCCAGCTAGCCTTGCCCCCTCCCGCCCTGAAGGTCTTTGCACAAATACTGCACACCTGGTCCTGAGGATGATGTTGGAGCAGGCTACGCCCACCTCACCAACTCTCTCTCTCTCACACCCCGCTTCTCTCTCTCTCTCTCTCTCTCTCTCTCTCTCTCTCTCTCTCTCTCTCATATATAGAAGTATATATCGGAGGTGGTGACCCTTTGAGAGCTGTATGCATCGAAATTTCATTTTGATGTATGCCGATTGGTGTACGTTCAAAGTGACAATAAAGTTATCATTATCATTATATACACCCCGCTTCAGGTAGCGGTCGGTCAGAGTTTGGGCTCGTGCAAATCGGAGATGGACTTGTGGCTGAGTAAAGCTGAAAATGGACGCGGCGTCTCCACTTTGAAGGACAGGAGTTCCTCCTGATTGGCAGTAGCTCTGTAAAAAGGAGGTTTTCGGAAGGAACAAGTTTCCCCTGTCCTAGGTACTAGGTAGTTATCCCTCTTTTTGCTGCAGGGTATTGCTGAACTAGCCAAGCCCTCAATTCTAAATTTGCTAGCTATAATTCTTCAGTCGACCTGGAAATTTGTACAAATTTAGAGGGCAGTGGCAATGGGGATATATACAGATGGTCCTCGACTTACCACCACAGTGGAGTCCAGCATTTCTGTTGCTAAATGAGACATTGGTTAAGTGAATTTTGTCCCATTTTACGACCTTTCTTGCCACAGCTGTTAAGTGAATCACTGTAGTTGTTAAGTTGCTGGCAAAAGTTGTTAACAATCTGGCTTCCCCATTGACTTGCTTGTCAGAAGGTCACAAAGGAGGATCACGTGATTTTGGGACACTGCAAGCGTCATAAATATGAACCAGTTGCCAAGCGTCTGAATTTTGATCACTGCCATGATCGTAAATGTAAAAAAATGGTCATAAGTCACTATTTTCAGTGCCGTTGTAACTTTGAATGGTCACTAAACAAATTTGTAAGTCAAGGGCTACCTGTAATGTGATTCTAGGATCTATAGTGTGAACTTAGCCACTTATAGATAAAGATTTGGATACATAAATTATAGACAAGCTCAGAGAGCACCAAGGACTCTGCTATAGATTATTCAGTAAAATATCAGGTAACAAAATATTGGACGCCACAATGTATGTGCCCCAAGTGCATGTTGATAAAAAGGATACTGCAGGTGACAGTACCTGACTAAACATGTCTGAAGCTAAGCCAGATCAGACTTGGTTGGCACTTGGATGCAGACCATCCAGTAAACACTAAAATCATAGGCTTGATTCTGAACATGGAAAACCTCATAAGGCAGGAGACTTGGGTACTATTGCCAAGAAAACAGCAAGACTGCATACATGTTAATAAAAGACTCATCAGGAATCACTCTGAACTCTGAAGTGTCTTTAAGAGAAGGAGCAACGATCAGTAAATAAGCAAAGGGGTTGAGCAAACTATCTCTTCCAGATGTGAAGAAGACTCCAGCTTTCAAAGTGTGGGGGATGTGAGAGAATAAAAGGGAGTAGAAAGTTGGTATGAGGTGGAGATAGCAGACAAGGAGATACTTAAAATATTAGAGCCCAACAAACAATAGAAAGTGCTTTTTCACACACTACATGGAATTGGCTGCAAAAGATATGAGCGATGCCACCAGCATAGAAGGCTTTAGAACAGGGGTGTCAAACTCAATTTCATTGAGGGCCGAATCAGCATTGCGGTTTCCCTCAGGGGGCCGAGTGGTTATGGCCAGGGTGGGCGTGGCCTACTGGGTGGGCGTGGCCAACTCTACATTGTTCGCATCAAGGGTGCCTATGGGGGCCTGGGCAGGAGTGGGACAGATCTGAGGGTCTCTGGCAGAAGGAGGGTCTCTGGGCCAGGGCCAAGGCAATGGGGGCCGTTCCCTCATTGTTTCCAGGATGGCTTCGCGGGCCACATGAAACCACTTCGCAGGCCGCATCCGGCCCCCGTGCCTTGTGTTTGACATGTCTGCTTTAGAAGATGGTTAGATTAAATTCCTGAAGGATGAGGTTATCAGTGGTAATGCATTACACCAATGTCAGAAGCAGTATTCCATCAGATATGAGTGACTAGGTTATTGGGCTCCTTGGACTGGCCACCTTAGCCAGGCAGAGTAGAAATAACTAGTTGCCTGTTCAAGGCCTCCACAGTTCTCAATTTACAACCCACGTTTGGTTGCTAAAAAGTGGACGACAACATGAACGTATAGCTATGATAAAATTAAAACAATTAGCAATTATTAGTTTGCATTCATTTAGCTGATATTTAAAATGTACATACATATTATATTGTGGTCTTATATTTTGTATGTGTGCAGCTGGCAAGAGCACAATCACAGTTATTTAGTAGGTGTGGTGTGAATGGACACTGTGTTCTATTTTATAAAAATTCCAAATATGTTCAGTAGATACTGGATCATTTATGTCTCCTTTGTATATATTTACTATTGGGAAAACTCTTGAAATACAATTTAAAAATAAAACTTTTGTTAGACATAATGTGCACCAATTTTAACACTCCCTCCAGCATTTTCCTTGATGGTGACCAGCATTATTAAGTAAACTCATCGGTAATTTAAACATCACATTAAACATGTATTTGGTTATTTTTCTATAAATACCTTCCATGGCATATTCCTACTCATATATTTGCATCAGATTAGGCAAAGCATAAACCAAGATATTGACAAACAACTAGCCAAGCTGTGCTACTTGTGCTTTGGTTGCATAACTTTATATTTGATTGCAAACCCTAAAGTTATCAGATCTGGGCTGCAAAGTGTAAATGGCCTGCAGATAGCGGCAAAGAATTCGTTTTCCATATCTCTCTGCTGCCATGTAGAGGTAGCCAGGTTTTAGTAACCCTTTTGACATGCAAAGACTACTAATCTTTCAGTTTTTATTACCAACTTGCACATATATTCCAATGGGAAGACTGTCTTATTGCTCCTCAGAACAGCAGCTAATGGGAAACATTGTATTCTAATGGGATAACTTTTTTATGCCACCAATATCCTTGGTCTCAAAATTTTTCTACCAGTTTTCCTTGCTACAGCTCTGAATTATTCAAATTATAGAAGGGCACTGCATCATGTCTAACATGCTGATTTAAGTATGAAAATGTGTGGAAGCAAGATTGTGCAATGTGATCATATAGTATAAATTTAATAGTTACATATTAGTACTACGGTAAGCGTAATGTTTATATTTTCAGATTATGGTAGAATATAATTACATGTCAAAAAACAACAGTAATCTTGAATGAGTACTAAAATATATGTCCAGCAGCAAAAATATTCAACCAATTTCATTATACTAATGAATTTCTTTATTAGACAAAAATGTGTAATATAGCAAAAAAATTACCTTTATTCTATTGCACAAGTCAATATGGCATCTTGGATGTGTACTAAAATATAGTGTCTAACAGCAAAAATATTCAACCAATTTCATTATACTAATGAATTCCTTTATTAGACAAAAATGTGTTCTATATCAAAAAAAATATCTTTATTCTACTGCACAAGTCAATATGGCAACCAATCCAATCCAAAACAAATTCCTAAATAACTAAATTAATACAATGTTGAAATGTAAATGACATTTATGTTCGTACATAATTTGCGACTTTATTATATTGTATCCTTTTCCTATTAGAATCACTATGTTTTGACACACGTTTACAATCTCCTAAATTATATTTAATGGACATGCGGCACAACTGACGTTTATATGAACATATGGGAATCAAAATAATAAATATTGTCAGACAATAACTATACAAAACCTATCAACATACTACTTGACCAGCAGTGGTGAATTATTAGTTTCTGTTAAAGATTGCAAAAGTATATAAAGTATATTCAGTTTTAAAAAGCTTACAATAATAATACCTGTAATACCTATAACTGCATGAACTACAATAAAGAACATGGACAATGTTTAGCAATATGAACAATGTATCCTGCGCATATTGTGTAATTATTGCTTAGGTTTTGCCAGAGGCATTGCTGTGGAAGGCAAAACATGCTAAAGGTTCTGTATGTTTAACATTCAATGGACAAATCACTTAAACTGCAGTCCTTGGAATGAAATGTAGTTAGAGTTCATATGAACCTTATTCTGTACTGTGGACCCACTCAATAGCTTGTGGCAAGTTACTACCTTTAGGAAGAGGTGAACTCTATGGGCAAGGAAGAATGAACTATAAAGCATCTTGTACTAGCCATTTGAAACTGTTTTAGAATGAGATTTATAGAGCCTTTGATTTAAATTCTGTATAAGCACGATAAGAAAATTAGTTTCTTAACATTCAGGGCAGATGATACCCGCAACAGTCTTTTGAGAACCACATTATTCTTCCACCACACATTTTGAAATGGCACATTTCATAATTGCTTTCACTTTTTCCTAATACTTTCTAATACACCGTAAAATAAAATAGATTATTAAATAAAATCGCAATGAAGTTTTTGGTGATTGCGAATAAACTTGGAGTGGGAAATATGGAAAGTAAAAACATTATGCAAGTTCTTGGAACAATATTTTTCACATCAAGCTGGACAAGAGGCTGTGTTGAAGTCTACTGCTGAGAGCTATTTGGGAATATGGAAGAACCATATAGAATGGCAATTTTAATATAGAATCTTAATGTTGGAAAGGATCATTTAGGCCATCGAACCTCTGGTCATAATAAATCCAATCTAAAGCATGCTTGGTAGATGGTTCTCCAGCCTCTGTTTTAAGAAATCCAGGGATGCCCAAGTCACTAACTGCTCAATACGGTTCATTCTACTGTCAAACTACTCATATCATTTTTTCCAATTGATTGTGTGCCATCAAATCTGTGTCAGTTCTTAGCGACCAGATAGATTTTCTTCATGACAGTCTAACTGGGTGTTTCAGGTCTTCCAACAATGCACCCATTGCTATTTTAAGTAGGGTCATTCTGCTGATGACCATGTTCTTCTTTTTCCTTTCACCTTTTCCAGTGTCTTTTCCAGAGAGCCAGGTTTTTGCATAATATGTCCAAAGCGTGATCATTTGAAACTGGTCATTTGTGCCTCCAGTAAGGACTCTGATTTGTTTGATTTGAACCATTTGTTTGTTGGTATTCTACTTGTGGTATTTTCAAGAGTCTTCTCGAACACTTAAGGTTTGAAAGCATCAATATACTTCCTAATCTGCTTCTTCAAAGTCCAAATCATTACATTAGAAAGGTTTTTTTTCCCCTGATAGGTTGTACTGAGTTGTATAAAAATCAAGGAAAAGCAAACTAGGGTTATTTAATTATACATTCAAATGTGATTGTCATCATGAAACAAATGAGACTGACTGGGAAAGCAGCAATAAAGCTAATTACTGCTAATGACAAATATGTTATAAAAAATTGGGGGAAAGTCTCAGGATTCTGTCTTGATTTATTTTAAGCTCGGCGGAACTTGGAAAGCCCTTCAAAGGCAAAGTAAGAGTACAGAGAAGAGCAACAAAGATAATTAGGAGACTGAAGACTAAAACATATGAAGAAGAGTTGCAGGAAATGGATACGTCTAGTTTGATGAAAAGAAGGACTGGGGTGAAATGATGGCAGTGTTTCAACATTTGAAGGGCTGCCACAAAGAAGAGGGGGGCGGGGGTCAACCTATTTTCCAAAGCAACTGAAGGTAGGACAAGATGGAAACTAATCAAAGAGAGAAGCAACGTAGGAGAAATTTCCTGACAACAATCAGTGGAACAACCTGCCTACAGAAGTTGTGGATGTTCCCATCACTGGAGGCTTTTAAGAAGAGATTGGACGGCCATTTGCCTGAAATGGTGTAGGGCAGGGGTAGGCAACCTCGGCTCTTTTATGACTCGTGGACTTCAACTCCCAGAATTCCTGAGCTAGCATGGCTCAGCTTGGAAACTCTCCCTTTCCCCTCAGCATGGCTGGCTCAGGAATTCTGGGAATTGAAGTCCACGAGTCATAAAAGAGCCAAGGTTGCCTATCCCTGGTGTAGGGTTTCCTGCTTGAGCAGGGGATTGGACTAGAAGACTTCATTCTGTTATTCGTTATTCCTGATCAGTGTGCTTATTATTGAGCAGTACATTACAGATAAAATGTTTCAGGAGGCAGCCAACAACAAACCTATAAGGTGCCGATATAGTAAAGAAAATAAGTTGGAATATTCATGTTTTGTATGAACCATTCTACCAAATGCACAATAGGAAAGTACAGCCAGGCTTCGGCTGCATTTAGATAGTTTGGCTGGCTGGGTGTTAACGAGAATTATTGTCCAACATAACAGTCATTCAGTGGCATTTGGTTGAGTAAGGAGATCTAGCTTCTTGATGACCTTTCCGGAAATAAATCACCTAAAAATCAAAAGAATGACTCACTGACGGGCAGACTAAATTTGTTATGAAGCCATAATAAATATGAGAGGTATCCTGGGAGACAGAGAGCTATCAAATCCACCCTTCCTATGGAATCCCTCATAACAGTGGCCAATTCAAGTTAATATATAATGCTTAGTTAAAGTTAGGTTTCTTGAAATCGTAGAAGACATGGACAATGCCAGCAGTAATTTCAGTGTTAATGTAACAATTTAAGTTCCATAAAAAAACTAAGATTTTACTTATGCTATTATTGAGAAAGAGAGAAAATTTTGTTTTTCATATAGACAGACAGAGAGAGAGAGAGAATGAAACATCTATGCCGATTAATAAAATCAGGCACATCCTAGATTAAAAAAAAACTTCAAAAGCATCCATTCATCCCTTAACTTTGTCTATGCAAATCACCTTAAAGTCATATCTTTATTGAAATGTACAATAGTATTAACTTTGTACATTTCATAGTATTAACTTGTCAAATTAGACAAAAGTTTATTAGATTATAACTTTGCCAGGTTTTCAGCTTACTCAGATTAGAGATATTCTTGATTATTTTTATTTTAGATTTATTTCATTTATATCCTGCTTTTATTATTTTTTATAAATATGATGGCAAACAAGAGCCTTGGTGGAGCAGTGGGCTAATGCCTCCTTAAGTAACACCAGCTGCCTGCAATTAGTGCAGGTTCGCGTCCCACCAGGCTCAAGGTTGACTCAGCCTTCCATCCTTCCGAGGTAGGTAAAATGAGGACCCAGATTGTTGGGGGCAATTAAGCTGACTTTGTAATAATGCCGCTTGGGGGGGGGAGGCGAAAGCCCTAATAAGCAGGCATATACATAGAATGAAGGCTACTGCTAAGCACATTTGATTTGTGCTTAGATTGTAAGCCGCCCTGAGTCTTCGGAGAAGGGCGGGATATAAATGGGATTAAAATAAAAAAAAATAAAAAATAAAAATATCCAATGCACCTTCCTCCTATTTTCCCCACAACAACAACCCTGTGAGGTGAGTTGGGCTGAGAGAGTATCTTTCCCAAAGTCACCCTGCTGACTTTCATGGCTACCGCGGGACTGGAACTCACCGTCTGCAGCTTTCTAGCCTGGTGCCTTAACGACTAGTCACTAGGCCAAACTGACTCTCTAATCTAAGAAATGATTAACATTTCTTAGCATTATTGCCAATGCCCTACTAAAAATAGTTTTAGCAGTGACTCTTATAATTAGTTTAATACTGGGGAAAAATCACAATACTAATCTAATACATATCTCAGCTCCACTACTGTACCATAGCAGCCCTAGCGGCTAAATGCATGCAATGCCACTCAATCCACTGTTACTAAGATTGTAGATTGCCACAAGCAACCAGGCTGAAAACAACCCAAATTAGCAACTAAAAACAGTACAAACAAATCCACCACCTTGGAGTAATGCTTAGAACAAAATTAAATTCCAGGAAGAAAATACAGAATAAAATGTCATTCATTCCTTTGGGAGATAAATTTCTGAATCTTCTGTTCTCTTCAATAATGAACAGAGATTAAGTCAATACTCCTGAGATTTGATGGCATAAGGAAGAAGACAACTATATTCTGCAAGGCATCTGAAATCCTCAGGTACTTTTCAAAGATCATTTTAGAGCATCACAATAGATTTAGTTCCCAGATTACTCGACCAGTACTAATTGTTAATATATTCTCAAGATAATGCATTGTATCATTTTTACAAGATCTTTAGAACCTGTTAAATCCTTACCTTGAATTATGTAAGTAAGTGGAACAAGAATGGAGAAGCTACAACTTTCCCATAATTGTTGAACCCAGCTAGAAGCAGCATATAGTTGATGGACTTTCAGTACCTCTGAAAGGAGTTTCATCTCTCTCCTGGGGATCTTTTTTGGCAAGAAAGATTCCATAATCAGCTATGAATTTGTCAGCATCCTTAGTAAATTGCAAAAGATTCTGGCTAAGTTCGTGGATGCATTTTTAGTTCATGTGAAACTCTATCTAGGTCTGTTGGCTTTACAACCTGATATGAAAAGGACAATACAGGGATGACCAGTTTGCATATTCCCGGGGAGACTCTATTCTGCAACCCAAAGATTACCCATCTAGTGCTTTCCAGATATTTGATACTATATTTCTCACAGTCCAGTGACATTAGCCATTCTGACTGTAAGTAAAACTCCCAAACAGCTGGAAACTATCAAGTTGCCTAACTCTCCTTCAGACTGGTACATCAAAGACTAAAGTGAATTTTTACACAATTTTTTTTACTCAGATGACTTGAATAATTTATCTAGAAAGATGCCTTTAATGCAGACTTTTTCAAATGAAGGAAATCTATTGCAACAGCACTCTTAGGAGGTGGTCGTCTAGAAACATAAATAGGAAGTCGTCAGTGAAGGCAGGCATGAGATTAGACGGGGAAGAATTTCAAGGAAAACTAAAAGAACATAAGCTGATGCAGAGAACATAAGAGTACATATTTTTTCCTTCACTACAGAAAACAGGAACTATTTGTTGGGTGGGAATCTGAAGAACTAAGGTGACTGTGACAACAGATAAAGCTTCAGAGATCTTCTTGAAAAATAAAAATAAACCATATCCCCCATCATAGAGGCTAATGCTAGATTCTAAGGTCCATTTAAGTTGAACAATGTGAAATTCAGGACAGCCATAAATCAGTACTTCTTATAGGTAAAGGTAAAGGTTCCCCCGCACATGCGTGCTAGTCATTTCTGACTCTAGGGGCCGGTGCTCATCTCCGTTTCAAAGCCGAAGAGCCAGCGCTTGTCCGAGGACGTCTCCGTGGTCATGTGGCCGGCATGACTAGACGCCAAAGGCGCACGGAACGCTGTTACCTTCCCACCGTAGTGGTCCCTATTTTTCTACTTGCATTTTTACGTGTTTTTGAACTGCTAGGTTGGCAGAAGCTGGGACGAGTAACAGGCGCTCACTCTGTTACGTGGCACTCGGGATTCGACCCGCCAAACTGCCGACCTTCTGATCGACAACAAGCTCAGCGTCCTAACCCACTGAGCCACCACGTCCCTGTACTTCTTATAGTACGTTATTAATCTGAATATTTTTAAACGTGAATGAAAGACTGATAAAATATGGATGTACATATACTATTGTTATCTTTGTTATTTGTTGGAGTTATTCTTCCTCTGTTTGAATGGATATCGTGCTTTTTATTTATTTACATGAAGACATTAGTGAATCTCAAATATAGCCATGAGAATTTCAAATTATTCCTTTAAAAATGAAACAGGTAGCAATATTTTAGCCACTTCCTAACTTTTCATAATCTATGCTAATGGGAAGTTCATGCATGATACATATCTAAAACTTTGATCAAGAGGCTACAAATTGCAGAAAATGTAAATCAAGTTAGCTTGTCATGAAAGCATTAATCTGCCTTAAAATTATATTGGTTTAAAACAGAGTCTGTATCTGCTTTAATATAAATATGTCTTTCTTTACAGAGAGAATTGGAAAATACTCAGCTGTGTAGAAAGTTTAGTCTCCTTGTAATTGATTCCGAGATTTTAAAACATTTTATTTTGACTAGGAGAAATAACATATTCACAGGCTAAAAATTCTGTTTAGCCATTTATTTTGAATCTGTGTTCATTAGTGTATTGTTTATATAAAGGGTATAGGTTGTTTTTAACTATGCTGCTTGCATTCTTAACAGTATTATTCTAAATACTGTAGGTAGGTAGGCGTTCTGGTTGTGGGCATTTGGTTACATGCACACAAAGCTGCATTGTTCTGTGTTTTTGTGATAAAGCATAGTAGAATTGCTAGTGACACAGAGTGTTTATGAATATCTCAGAAGCACTGGACATGAAGTTCAAAACAGGAAAATGTTTATGATCAAATTTTGAGAGAGGGGCAATAATTGTTAGGCTTTTTCTTATTCTTTTTTGCACTTCAGCCTTTAGTACTTGACTATTCTGCACAAGACATTTGGAAATGAAATCTGTTTATGAAGTACTATTCTAGATTTCAATATTTCCCTCCACTTTTTCCTCATATTCTGCCTGGACCATGTTTGCTAGGGCGCCTGATTGATGGATTCCTTTCCTGTTTACTCCATCCACCCATGCCAAGAAAGCAAGCATTAAATATTTTTCTTTCCATTGACAATTATTTGAGGACATGTGATTTCCATTGATAACACCTTTTTGTTATTCATTTATTCCAGGGGCCTTCAAACTTGGCCCTATTATGACTTGTGGACTTCAACTTCCAGAATTCCTCAGCCAGGCACACTGGCTGAGGACTTCTGAGAGTTGAAGTCCACAAGTCATAAAAGGGCCAAGTTTGAAGACCCCTGATTTATTCAGTTGGAAGGCTTCCTGATTTCGCCCAACTCTGAGTAGCTCACAACAATACATACCATAAAAACAGAAGAGACAACCCCTCCCTTCAAAATAACTACAGTCTAATCATAAGATGGCAGTCCAATAACAAAGCAACCATAAAACACCACAAACAAGGAAGCCTCATCTACCCTATCCTAAGGCCCGAGAAAATAGCCAAATCTTTAAGGGTTTCCAGATTGCTATTGGCTGAATGAATAGCAGGGCGGATTTCATTCTAGAGGCCATGTGCTGCTAAAGAGAAGGCATGCTTTCTGGGTCCTGAAAGATAAGACTTCTTAATTGAGGGGACTCAAAGTGTACTGTGCTAGGTTGTCTTGCAAATAGGCAGAGCCCTACGTCATGTAGAGTTTTATGGCTGATAAATCACCTTAAATCACACACAAAAGCACACTAGCAATCAATGCAGTTCTCAAAGAAGACATTTCACATGGGCATCCAGAGACAGGTCCTTCATTACTCATGCTGCTATATTCTGAACCAATTTGAAGTCTTCAAGGGTGATCTCATGTAGAGTGGGATGCAGTACTCAAATTGTGAGGTGGCAAGGGCATGAGTAACTGGAAGACCGATCAATTCAGGATGGGGCACAATTGACGCATTGGATGGAGCTGTGCAAATACCCCCTTGGCAACAACTGCCATTGCACCTCAAACAGGAGCTGTGAGTCCAAGAGAACCCCTAAGATGAATGCCATTCCTTACTATGAAACTGCAAGCCCAACCACAAGTAAAGATGGAAGATCCCAGCAGCCAAAGCCATCAGTCATGATATGATTGAGCCAGAGTTACTTTCTCTCCAGCCAGGGCCTTACAATCTCCAGGCTTTGGGACAGAACTTTGATGGTTGGCCTGCAGGTCAAAAGATGTTGATGAGGTTATTCATTCAGTCATGTCCAACGCTTGGTGGTTCTATGGGCCATGTCTGTCCAGGACTTCTGATCTTGCACTACTTCTTTGAGTTGTTCTGTGCTCTGGCTGGTGTCAGCTTTGATGAAGTCCAGCCACTGTGTTTTTTGGCAACCTGGTTTCCTTTGACCAGTAACTCTTCCAAACATACTTGCTTTCTCCAGTAAATTCCCCCACATGACATGGCCAGAATAAGTGAGACACAGTTTTGTGATTTTGCCTTCTAGTGACATTTCTGGTGATACAAACTGGGTATCATCAGTATACTGATTATAGAAGACCCCACACCAGCAGATGACCTCACCAAGCATGAAACAGTTTCACATTTCAGCTGTTAAGTAGGAGGGGAGAGAGCATAAAGCCCTGGAGCACCCCACAAAAGAAGCACCTGGGGAGCGACCTCTCTCTCATAGCTAATACCGTGTAGAACTGATTATGAAGGAAGGAAGTGAACCACTCAGTGGCGTAGCGTGGGGGGTGCAGGGGGGGCCGGGCGCACTGGGTGCAACATCTGGGGGGGCCCACTCGCACTCGCAGCTCTCTGCCCCTGCCTGGCTCACTCACTCTCTCTCAGTGCAGTGCTGGCTGTGCGAATCCGATCCGAGCCGCCGGGGCGGGTCGCCGCCCACTGTGGAGGGGGGGTGCAAATTACTTGCCTTGCCCCGGGTGCTGACAACCCACGCTACGCCACTGGAACCACTATAAACAATGCCTACAATTTCCATCCTCTGGATTGCATCCAGAAGGATACTGTGGTCAAGGGTATCAAAAAGCCACTGAGAGATCAAGGAGGACCAGGATGGGGATGGGGAATTGGTAAAACTCTTGTCAAATTGACCTGGTTAAAAACAAAAAACTTCAGCCTTTCATCAGTGCACCAGAGCACCTGTTTTTTTTAAGATGTAATGTTTCACTAGCCTAGTAGTAGTAGAAGTAAGTATAGAGTAAGTATAGAGGGCACTGACGAGTGACCTGAGGATGGCATCCTTGCTGCAGCACACAGTAGCCAATTGGAAGGGAGGTTCTTGCATTTTGCAAAATGAAGTACAGCATGAAAATGGGATAGCACCAGTTTAGCCAATCCACTTCTTTTGATGTGTAATGGGAAAATCAGGTAGACGTTCCCAGTTAACAGAGGGCAGGTAATGAACGAATAACACTCTGTCCTTTTGCCCCTAGAGAAACAATTGATGATCTGTACTTGGGTTGGGGCAATGTGGTCATATTGATCAGCCCTTGGAGAAGGTCTGAGAAGTAAGCAAGCTAATGGGAGAAGAACCCAGAGGCATGTGGGGGGGGGGGAGAGAGAAGAGCTGCATTTGAAACTATGTGAAACTAATGAGAGAGAAGAGATGTGAAATGGATCCTGAGTATTAAAAAAAATCCTAAAGTTCATGCATCATAATAAGCAACTATATACCTCACCATGTTTTACTAAGTATGCCACATTTGGTTGGAGTCATAATGATAAAGCATAATTTACAAATACCAGTGGCTGGATTCACACACACACACACACACACACACACACACACACACACACAGCACACCAAACACATTATAATTTATACATTATTGACCAGCAAATTGATGGCTGTGTTCTGTGAGCAGAGCAGGATTTGAAGAATACCAAGAGAACGTGGAATAAAGAAAAGGAAGAATGATGAATTCAAGGTGGAGAATTTAAGAGGAATCTAAAATCATCTACTCTGTTGACCCCAAACTGGATTTCGAGGCAGTACTCTTAAGAATGAGTCCCTTGGACTGCAAGGCGATCAAACCAGTCAGTCCTAGAGATCAACCCTGAGTGCTCTTTAGAAAGCCAGATCCTGAAGTTGAAACTCAAATACTTTGGCCACCTAATGAGAAGGAGGGACTCACTGGAGAAGAGCCTAATGCTGGGAAAGGTTGAGGGCAAGAGAAGAAGGGGACGACAGAGAATGAGGTGGCTGGATGGAGTCACTGAAGCAGTAGGCGTGAGCTTAAATGGACTCCAGAAGATGGTAGAGGACAGGAAGGCCTGGAGGAACGTTGTCCATGGGGTCGCGATGGGTCGGACATGACTTCGCAACTAACAACAATTCTTAAGGAAGGGAAAATCTCTAATGGTTCAAAAGAAGAAAATAATGAGAGAAGCTTGACTTGAACTGGCTTAGACAAGTAACAGAGTTGCAGCTTTAAGAGTTGTATAAAAGGGCCATTGTGATAGCTCTGCCACCACACCAGCTTTTTACAATCTGGCAAATTTGAAGCACTTTTACCGTAATTCAAATGAATTGTGGAAGAAAGAGGAGGTCGGGTTGAATTTCATATATTAACTTCTATCATTCTGACAGTATTTTGGTTGAATGTTTCTTAGTTGTATCAAAAGCACACAGCTACTACCGAATGACTTAGTACGCTTATGCCTGGAGAAGCAGAAGCAGCAGGGAAATTAATAAAAGAAGAGATGTTATGACCACTCTAATTAGGTCTGAGATTAGAACTTGGCTGTCCAAATAATTGAACTATAACCTTTTTAAAAAAAATTGCTGAAATAAAACTCATTTTTTCTGACCAGGCGGTATTGTTTTGGAGGCACTACAGTGAATTGTTTTGTGGCAAATTCCTAATTTTTAAACTGCTGCTCCCAAACAGCAAGGATATGCAGCTTCTCTAGGAAATAAAAAAAGGCAATGTAGTTGCTCCATACTCCAAATAAGCAGTTTTGCTCTGCCTGATCATTTGTTCAAACTTCAGTCGTATCTATTTCCAGAGACTTGGCAGGTGACACTTCCTATAGCAATTGGACTCAAACAAAATTACCCACTGGTCATTTTAGCTTATTTTTCCCCAAACCAATCCTCTTCAGAAGAGTTGGACTCCAGCTTCGATGTTGACTGGAGCTATGGTACCTTCATACCTCTGGAGGGTATCGGCTTGGGGCGGGGAGGATGTTTTCGCCTGTGACTTGCCCAATGTGAAAAGCATTTCATATTTTCAGGAAACGGATCTAGCACTTATTACAGAACTCGAGATGTGAAAGCAGCCTATCTTTTCGAAGGCTGCATATCAGAAAGACACATATCAGAGGCTGGGGAGGCACCCTTTCTTTAGAGCGGAAAGCACTCAGCATTCAGCTAGATCACTGAATGGACTCCAGGAGTCCTGTTAATAGCGATGAAGCTTTCCTTTCTCTCTTTCATTAAGACCTCCCCAAGGAAATGAAAAGATCCTCTGTCCTATCATTGTCAATGGGGTTTTGTCATTGATGAAAAGCTGAATGTAAATAACTAACTAAGCACGCTGAGAGGCTCCGGGTTGGAGAGTTAAATGTCTCAGCTGTTGTGATCTGAAGGCTCTATTAGAATTAAGAGAGACTAGCCACCTGAATGGACTTCTTCCTTTTAATGAACTTACTGTATTAAAAAGATCTCTAAAGGGCCAGAAATTGGTTGGGTTAGAACTGACTCCTAAGAGATGTTCCCTTCCTCCAGCCAATGTCTTGGCATTTTAAAGCTTGTATCTAAATGTACAATGCATTCTAGAAATGATCAGTCCTAAATCCTGTGGGGGAAAAGTAAGATTCTAAAGATAAACTTTATTTAGAATTGAAAAACAAAAATGAAGAGAACTGGCAAAGAATTTAAAAGCAGACCTAAAAATAAAATTCTTCTAACAGCTAGCCAACATGTATGGTTTTTTTAAAAAAAAGAAGTGAAAAATTCTACATTTTCTGCAAGCACATACGCTTATGCACAACCAGTATTGCTTAAGCTAATGCTCACTTCCCCA
This sequence comes from Vipera ursinii, assembly GCF_947247035.1. NCBI lineage: Eukaryota > Metazoa > Chordata > Lepidosauria > Squamata > Viperidae > Vipera > Vipera ursinii. Next base: position 143,782,167 of record NC_139512.1, on the reverse strand, counting down.
AATCAATGCTTTCCAGATGTGTTGAGGCTACCACTCCCAGATTTCCAGCATCACATGACCAACACATCTGGAAAGTGACCTTGTTCAGGAAGGCTGAGTGATAATAACTGGCACAATCACAGCAGCATCTTTGTCTCTTGATTACCAAGTCATAAAAGAGGGAGAGGATGGACTAAAAGAGTGTCTTCTTCTACAGTGATTCCTTGGAGGCATTTTGAAATCAGTGATGTACACACTTACATTCATTGATAAAATCCAGGCCCCAGCTTCCATTTCTGGAAGACCAACAGCTACCATTTGGTGCCCATTATTAACTTAACCATGCCTTCTTCCCAAAGTGCATGACCTGCCTCCTGTCCCTCAAAGTGTTGGGGCAGCTCTTAGAGACTTCCAAGAGTTATGACCAAATTGTAGTGCTCAGTGTGGTAGATGATCAAATACACGAAATAATAAATGAATATTAATTCATTTAATATTAAAATTATTTAATCATTTAATCACATTATTTTTTTAAAAAAAAATATGTGTTTGTGTACCACCACAGTCTCCAAAGATTCCTGATGATTTACAACACTGATAGATAGCCAGAGGAAATAATTCCAAAATTAAAACATCCACAACAATACAAATCATAGAATCATAGAGCTGGAAGGGACCTTGGAGGCCTTCTAATCCAAGGCAGGAAACCTACATCATCCTGGTCAAATGGTTGTACAATCTATTTTTTAAAATCTCCAGCAATGGAGCATCCACAACCACAGTAGGCAAGCTATTCCATTGATTAATTGTTCTCACTTTCAGAAAATTTCTCCTTATGTCTAGTTTGGATCTTTCTTTAACAAACTTTCATCCATTACTTCTTGCCTTAGTAATAAGTCATTCTCCTCTTCTTTATGACAGCTATGTCACCCCCTAATCCTTCTCTTTGATAGACTAGACCAGGTGTAGGCAACCTTGGCTCTTTTATGACTCGTGGACTTCAACTCCCAGAATTCCTGAGCCAGCCATGCTGGCTCAGGAATTCTGGGAGTTGAAGTCCACGAGTCATAAAAGAGCCAAGGTTGCTTAACCCTGGACTAGACATACCTAGCTCCCTCACATTTGTCATACGATTTAGCCTCCAGACCCTTTATCATCTTTGTAGACCCTTTGACCTATTAAAATAACTTAAGTCAATTGAACACTGAACAACAAACAATAATCATACATAATAACCATAGACAGTATTATCCCAAATTGGCCACCAATGTCCTCCAGAAGGACTCAGTCTTCACCAGCTTCTGGAAGGCTAGGAAGGAGGAGGCTAATAAAACTTATAGCATATAATAATGTAAATGTTAATGTATTCAAATCAATTCGTCCAGTGCGCTCCCACAAGGAGGGTCTTCTCAGGGTGCCGCCGGTAAAAGATTGCCGGCAGATAACACCCAGGGGGAGGGCCTTCTCAGTGGGTGCGCCTGCCCTCTGTAACCAGCTGCCCGTGGAGCTTAGGACTGCCCCCGACCTCCGATTATTCCGCCGGGACCTGAAGACCTGGCTCTTCGAGCTCTCTGGCCCAGGCTGAGAATTTTAATTTTAATTGGGGTTTTTATTTTTTCAGGGATTGATGTAATTTTTTAAAATTGTTTTTAACTTTTGTATTCCTTGTTTTAAATACCCTGTAAACCGCCCTGAATCCTTCGGGAAAGGGTGGTATATAAATCCAATAAAATAAATAAATAAATAAATAAATTTTAGTTTTTGTTCTGGCTGCAGCTTTTTGAAGCATGTTTCTCCCATATATACTACTTACAAGTCAGTGGTGCTTCTTGGTTCAGAAAATGTGCACAGGATTATTGCATTAAGCAAAGTGAGACATAAATTAAGTACATGGGTGGGGGTTGTGCAATATACTGACTAAAATATGATTGACTAGGTGGGTATTTTAGGTGAATATAATCATCATCAAGTTGTTTTTGTTGGTTATGTAAAAAGTGTGCAACTCAATGAATGATCATTTATTTCATGATGTTTTATAGTACCTGTTTTTCCATTATGGATCCAAACTTAGATCTTACACCAGTTTAGCTCATGATAGCAAACCTATGACCCATGTGTCAAAGGTGACCAGCCATGATGTTTTGGATGACATGCTGGCATTCAGCAAAACTATTGTTGAAAGCACACGCATTCTTGCACAATTCTCAGAGGCTGCAGTGCAAAAATGGAGTCTGCTCTGACACAGCCTCCTGACTCTCTGAAAATGAGTTTGTTTTACTCGTATTTCATTTTTGTAATTTGATGGTTCTTTATATAATACATCACACCACACATGATTGGACTGCACACAGTATTTTTTTTAAAAGAAATGAATATGCAAAGTGTTCCTTCTCTTTTGTTCAGGGTGTGCAGGAGAAGGAACCTAGAGACAGAGTTAAGAGAGTTATCAACCTGGAGTCATTACGCTGCCACAAGTCCAGCCCCTCTTGAATTCCATTAACTCTTTTCTAGTGCCAATTTAGTTTTGTCCATTAGTTGACTAGTTTCTTGTGTATAGGCTGGAGCAATAAATCTTCTGGACTAGACGTTAACATGTGTTCCTAATTCCTTGCACCTGACCGTGTGTTTGTGTCAGCAGAACCAAGTTAGGTATTTTCTGAATTTTTGACATGCCGAGCCCAAAAGGTTCACCATCACTGGTTTAGCCACTCCACGTACTATATCTGATGAAGTTTGCTATAGCTCATGAAAGCATATAGCAATAGCAATAATTCATATACTGCTTCACAGTGCTCCACAGCCCTCTCTAAGCAGTTTACAGAGTCAGCCTATTGCCCCCAACAATCTGGGTCATTTTATCAACTTCAGAAGGATGGAAGGCTGAGTCAAACCTGAACCGGTCAGGATTGAAGGAATCAAACTCCTGGCAATGTGAGCAGAGTTAGCATGCAATACTGCCACTGTGCCACTAGGGCAGTTGAAATAAAAGCATATGCCTTTCACACCAGATCATGTTTTCTACTATATAGAGGACAGGGCATTCAACTATTCAAAAGTCCCCTCAGTCAGAAGGGCTATGTGGGAGGGCAGCAATCTTGAAATTACTTATCAAGAATTGGTATCTGGACAATTCTTCCCATTATGGTGAAATTAATTACATTATTTACTATATAATGATTACACACACACACATCAAGTCCAATTATATTACAAGTTTTTTATGCTGGTCACTGATTAGAATTTTCCAGGTTAACGAAGTAAATTACTGTTTCAAATATGATAAAATGGAATGCCAATGTAAAATTGTAACTACATCATTGAAGTAACCAAGGCAGGTTGAGTTTTACAGATAGTGTAACAAGATATTGCCCCATTCAAGGACACTGAATCATACAGGTCTGACAGGAGTAGCTGTACATAAAATTAATCACAACTGTCAGTACCTCACCAAATAGGGAGTATAAATGGCCCTTGTTTATTTACAGCAAGTGCAATTGTAGGAATGTAAATTAATCCTATGGTTCGATTGAGATCTGAATTCTGTAATGTGGAAAAGTATAAAAGATCTTGTGAGTTGTTCCACTTGACTTAAGCATGAACAGAAGGCAAGGCCTGAAACTCCAGAGTCATCTAATCTATTATAGGATGACTTTGGATTACATTCATATCTCTTTTCCACCTCCCCTAATATTTATCGCAAAAGTGTGGACTTTGTGAGGACTATGTCCTGAATTACCGAATCTGCCTCTTGTAAAAACTGTGCAAAAATATCAATGTTTAGCAAGTTCTTTTAACCTATGTCTTCCTTTCTTGGTTTTACCATCGCCAGTGGCAGGAATTCAACCCTCTTTCTCTCTGCTGCCATCTCTGGAAAAAAAAGAACAAATGAACTAGTTTTCCGAGATCAGAGTCTCTACACTGGAGGGGGAGGGGCACTATTTTGATTTTCCAAGCGGTTCCTAACCAACAAATATTGGGGATGTGGTAATGCTGAACATGCACTGAGTCAGAACAGACATTCTCTGCTGGGCACCATGTGGTTTGCCATCACCTAAACTGATTCCATACTGATGTCAATAGTAGTGTATGAAGAATTAAGGACACTATTAGCAATAAGAGTGCTTGTACACACTGGTTTCCTTGTAGCAATTATGAGACAAAACAGTGAAGTACGTCATTATGTTGATGAATTACTGACATACGCTAGGAGAAGAAATAATCGAGGAGAACAAAAAACAAAATTCAATGTAAAAGCACCAAATGCCTGTTTTCCGTTCTGCTTTTGTTTCCTTACTTTTTAACAGAAGTGAATGAATTTTCCAGGCACTGTAAACCTTGTGGAAGCAATCACCAAATTTGAGAAAAATAGGTCTTCAGTGCTCAACAATTTAAGCTATTTATTTATTTAAAGTACCTATGGCATTTCTGATTTTTGACAGAGATTTAAATAGAATTATGTGGGATTTTTATTTACTTATTTTTATTCTGCCTTTATTATTTTTTGTGGGTCAACACTCCCTCCTTCTCCTGTTTGAAAGTTTAGGAGTCAAACTTATTGGAAAAAAGACATATCTGAGGAAGGGCGTCATTCTGCGAGCCTCTACAGAAGGGGATAATAAAGCAACTTTACACCCTTCATTGTTTGCTGCCATTTTCTATACGAGATATTTTAATGACATCATTAAACTCAGAGATACTATAGATCTTTCCATGGAAGGCTCTTGGGATTAGATGCCAAAATAGTTTGGACAGGAAAATATTTTGGATGTGGATGTGGATATGGATCCATGGACAAAAAGCAAAGAAAGCTTGAGAGAAGCTGGGCACTGGAATTTGATGTGACGAAAGAAAAATCTTACATTAAAGACTGGTGTCTTAAATTTAGACTCAGCTTTAAAAAATTTAACTACAAAGTCCTTGTTCGTTTAGTAACCATTTAAAGTTAGAACAGTACTGAAAAAAGTGACTTATGACTGTTTTTCACACTTACAACCGTTGCAGCATCCCCATGATTATGTGATCAAAATTTGGACACTTGGCAACTGAGGTGTATTTATTTATTTATTTAGTTAGTTAGTTAGTTAGTTACATTTATATACCGTCCTTTCCCTGAGGACTCAGGGTGGTTTACAGGGAATTAAAAAATCCACCATACAAAAGTTAAAAAACCAAATTAAAAAATATTAAATTGACCCTGTACACTTAAAACCCCAATTAAAAATTTCTCCTCAGCCTGGGCCCGAGAGCTCAAAGAGCCAGGTCTTCAGGCCCCGGCGGAATGATCGGAGGTCGGTATTTAATGACCATTGCTGTGATCCAGGACCATGTGATCACCTTTTGTGTTCTTCTGACAAGCAAAGTCAACGGGGGAGTCAGATTCACTTAACAAATATGTTACTCACTTAACAACTGCAGTAATTCACTTAACAACTATGGCAAGAAAGGTCATAAAATGAGACAAAACTCACAAGACAAAACTCACAAGTACTGTGTTGCTTAGTAATGGAAATTTGGGGCTCCGCTGTGGTTGTAAGTTGAGGACTATCTATATGGCTATGAAAAGATTTTGGATTTCATGGAGAGAAATTAAGGCAGAATAAAATTTGGAAATGTTGATTATTGAGTGAGACTACATGAACAACAGTGTTGGGCTAAAAATCTCAAATATAGTTGAATCTGGTTGCATAAACTTTACTTTGGGATTACAAATCAACATTAATATATAAAGGCTGTTTTTGAATTGGTTCAGAAATGGAGGAAAGGAATCACAAATACAATTTGAAGAAGAGGATATACAGAAACATTCATATATATTACGGACAAAACCATACAACTTTTTGGGGGGGCTGTTTTTATTTATATTATGGAAAATGTAGACTAGCTGTTCACAAAAAAAGAAGAAAATATAAAGTATTGATTAATGAAATCAAGAACATTAAGTACATCATATTGTCAAAAATGGAGTTATCAAATGGAAAATACATAGAAATAGTAGTCTATATGGAACGAAATGAATCTTATGAATATATTGTATTATTTTTACCTACCAATTTTATCCCGTCTTCATTTTGTGTGATTTCTCCCAATTTTGTCCTAACAAATCAGCAAAGTAAATAATAAAAAAGAAATGATGGAACATTTTTTTAAAATTATAAATTTAAGAAAACTTCCATCTCAATTAATCTTCCAATTTCATTGAAAGGTTAAAGATGGTTTTGCACACTTGTTTCTAATCTAATTAATTGTCATTATTTCCCTCACTCCTTATCATGAGGTTCAAAGATTTTAACAGATAGAATGAAATTACTGTAGGTGCATACTATACCGGCTTGAAAGGAAGAATCCTTGTTTGCAAAAGAACTAGCAGAACTATTGTTATGTATTGGGCTTGTGGTGTTAAACCACGTGTGTTGCTGGAGGAGCTAACGGCTCTCCAGCAACCCAGACAAGCCGTCTCCGGTCCTGCAATTCGTCAGCCCCAGGCGGCAAGCGTGGGTTCAAACCTATTGGCTGCCACCTAGGGGCTAGTCTATATATTGTGGCTGGTTGCAGCCCAAGCTTCAGTACAGTTCCAGCAAGAATAAAAGATTGAGTTTTCCTGTACTCAGCCTCGTGTCATCATTCCTGCTCACCAGAGCCCATGACTTAACAACTATTTTATTTTGAAAATAGTTCTTCTCTTGTCTTAGCACTGAGTTGTGCTTTAGATGCGGCTTTTGTGTCTTCCAATATTACCAGTGTCTCTTTGGTACATGAACCTGCTGAAGTGCTTTGCTGTTACTGCACTGCTCATCAATTGGGTTGCTGCTTGCTTTGAAATTACGGTGCTTTCTTCTCATTTTCTTTCCCCTAGAATGGTTAACTTTGGCAAGACAACAGGGGTATAGCATTATCGATCTTACTTAGAGTCCCATCACCAAGGAGAAATTTGTGCTTCAGTTGTTGCAAACATAAAGGGGACTAACCCCACCTGAAGGTCAGGAAAAATGTTCACTTCACATTCACATTCTAAGCTTTGAAATAGATTATAAAACTATGTTAAGGTTAATGCCTTTGATTCACAGCAAGGCACTAATTACGCTGATTGTCCATAAAATATTTCAGAACTTGTAGACCTCCAGAATTATTCCTTTGTTGAGAAAATTTGCATGCCAATACTAATGGCTATGGTTGGCTTACAACATTGTAATTAAGCAATTAAACCATCAAGGTCATAAAAGACATAAATTGTGGGTGAAAGGTTATACAGGTAGTCCTCGACTTATGAACACAATTGAGCCCAAAATTTCTGTTGTTAAGTGGGACATTTGTTAAGTGAGTTTTGCCCCATTTTGTGACTTTTCTTGCTTCAGTTGTTAAGTGAATAACTTCAATTGATAAGCCAGTTACTTGGTTGTTAAGTGAATCTGGTTTGCCCCTTGACTTTGCTTGTCAGAAGGTCGCAAAAAGTAATCCGATGACCTTGGGACAGAAGCAAAAGTCATAAATATGAACCAGTTGTCAAGCATCTGAATTTTGATCACGTGATCATGGGAATGCTGCAAAGATTGTAACTGTGAAAAATGTTCATAAGTCACTTTTTTTAGTGCCATTGTAACTTTGAATGTTCAATAAATGAACTTTGGTAAGTCGAGGACTACTTGTACTTCGGATTTTCTCAACTAGTTCTGAACATAAGCCCTCTGTGAAAGAAGCACAGATATTGACTTAAATGGACTGTTGGTTAATATCCCCAAAAGATACTTAGTGGTGATCCAAGAGTGGAATATTGTGGAGCAGGCAATTCCACAGGAAAATCGTTCCTATGCTAAGATTCTGAATGCAGTATTGAACATCTTGAGTTGGCACTGCAGGTAGTCCTTGACTTGCAACCACAATTGAGCCTAGAGTTTCTGTTGCTAAGTCAGACATTTATTGAGTTTTGCCCCATTTTATGACCTTTCTTGCCACAGTTAAGTGAATCATTGCAGTTGTTAGTAACATGGCTGTTAAGTGAATCTGGCTTCCCCATTGACTTTATTTGTCAGAAGTCTGCAGAGAGTGATCACATGACTCCGGGACAATGCAACCATCATAAACATGAGTCAGTTGCCAAGCATCCACATTTTGATCAGGCGACCATAGGGATGCTGCAATGGTTTTAAGTGTGAAAAATGGTCATAAGTTGCTTTTTTCAGTGCCATTGTTAATTTCAATGGTCACTAACTGAATTGTTGTAAAAGGAGGACTACCTGTATTGAATATTGCTGGAGAATATTGCTGGAAATTATGGTTCAGCAACATTTGCAGGTTGATAGGTTTTTCATCCTTGCTAGATACATGGATAGATGGATATCATCAGGACCAGCATTAGCATTGTGCTGTGAAAACAATTAACAATACTACCTTTCACAGTGAGGTTAAGTCAGAGCATGTAATCTTCTCAGAGGCACTAAAATTTCTCACAAGTTGCAGTTTGTGACTGGAGTTACACTGAAGAAATCAGCCATTGGTTGTTAGAGTCTCACCTGGCACAAGCAGTGGAGGACTGTTCTAAAAATGTCCTATGTGTACGCAGATGACAGATAAGAAATTGCGGTTTTGTCACCTTGCATCTTTTTTTAAAAAGAAAACAACCATTCTATTTCTATAGTATTTGCTATTGCAGACTTTTATCCCTACCTGATGATTTCATTCAACATATCCAAGAGGACTTTATGAGTTTGTCACAGATATGTGTCAAACTCAAGTACCCTATAACCCTTGGTTTTAACATCTTATTACCTGAAAAATACTTGGTTTATTTTTCTGTTTTATCTGTCATGGATGCAGGTAGATGATGCAGAGAGAATGACTGGGTGAAAGTCGGTCACTTGGAAGATCCATGGCTGATTGGAGCTTTGTTTTCCAACCTCTTTATTCCAAGGTCATCTTCCTACAGGCTACACATACCAGCTTTCAGCCGCACAAAACGAACCTGTTAGGAATTTATGGATTTTTAAATGCAGGTTAATATAGGACTGCAATCCTAGCTACATTTATCTGATTCAAAAACTCCTGTTGAACCCAGAAAATAGAAGATGATGACCATTCCAAGGTTTAATTACACTTTGTCTCGAATCCTCAATTAAAAGATAGTATTATAACAGGATGTGGTGATAGCAGGAAGTAACAATATCTACAAAGCTTACAGCAGAAAGCCAACATTTTCTTAGAATACTTTTTCTTTCCACTAAGGGGAAACTGATCCTGCATGAATACAAAATGCAGCTTTGGAAAAAGAACAAAAATAAAAAAAAACCCAACCCAATTGCATGTAAAATGTAAGACTAAAAGCAAATACTGATAATGTACTAACTGGTCGGTTATCATTATTATGCCAGTAGGTTTTCTGTTTGTTTGTTTCCTTTGGTAAAGCTTGTTTTTCATTCTTCCTAGAGAAGGACAGAGTCTGATTTGGTACGAGAAAAGGTGGCAGGCAGCAACCGTTCCATTTATCTTTTAATAAATTATTACTAATGACTGGCTACATCCATATGGTAGACATTTTGTGAAGTGTTTACATCATGGTCTCAAAATCTAAAATGTATCCATCCCCTTTTGCCTATACCTTCTTTAGATAGTTAATTACTCAATGCTTTCTCTCTGCTTGTAGTGCACATATAAACCTAGGGAGATAACGCTATAGTATTGTTTCAAGCAGCTGCAAGGGTTATTGGGTAGGATGCGTTAACTTCAGGTTATGTAGTATAAGGATATGCATGGAGTGTATATTTAATATATGCACAAACACAAATCGTAAACATAAATACATGCTGATTGTCCAAATAATATAAATAAACAATAATAAACTGGTCCATGGCCAAAGGGTCTGTGGTCCACAATCCTAGGGCCACACAACAGTGATGCTCCATGAATGGTTTCCAAAACTATAGAGGGCTTCATTTATTTTCAAGGAATGTTTTGTGCCCCTGCAAAAGTTGTTGATTGTTCCAGAATGAATCATGGCCATGATCTTTATGTCCAGCCAACATGAAATTTGCTTCCATGGATAGGAGTTTTAGGTCTTGGCTTTGCTGGATGTTATTCTTTCTCTGGTTCTAGGAACCCATCTAGATTGTGTGATGTTTGTTGCCTGAAGTAAAAGGACAAAGGTTTTCACATGTGGAGGTAAAGCGACTCTGTTTTCCCCAATACGGCTACTGGCTTACCTGACTGCTTCAAGGCTGATGACATTTTTACTGCCATTTTGTCTTAGGGCTGGGTGCTCAGCTGAAGTCTAGATCTGTCCCTCCCAGTGGTATGCACATAGACCTGAGAATTACCTCAGGTGGGTGACTGTTGGCTCCCCAGTTACAGAGTAAGAAAGCATCAGATTCTCCCTTCCATTTGCAAATCTGCCTAATTTTGATTTGAATTTGAAATGTAAGAATGAAACAGAATGAGATTAAAATCAAACCAATTCAAGGTTTGATTCAAGAAATGATGTAGATGCGGCTTCAATGGGGCACTCATGCAGAATCATTCAGATCCTTCCAGCATTGTTTGGTAGGTTGGAATGAAAATAGCTAGGATCCTCTAGAGGACAGTTGAATTTTGGTCACAGATCAATATAACTTTAAAGGATTGTAACTTTACAATTCTGCTGGATAGCTTCAAGAGATTAATTGGGCAAATGAACTGAAACAACTCCCTTTTATTCACTTAAGACCGAGGTAGTGGGAATGAGGAAAAACAACATTGAAGCCTCCAAATTGTTCTTCAGACAGCCTGTAGAGATGTTGTAAAGGGCCCAACTCAAATTTAAAAATTAAAACTTTCAAAAATTGTTGAGAATGTATTTTTTTTATTTGGGATCAAAGACTATATCTTCTGGGAATGATATTGCTTATTCAACATTTTTTTAAAAAAGAAAGTCTGAAGTAAGTGGTTAGCATGTGTAATAGACTACAATAAAAAGAACGATTTAGTTCCGGTTTGCCATCGCAGCCACCACAGCCTCTGGAAGGCAAGATCCATCTTTCTTGTCTGATTTCGCTCTGCTGGGGGACCCTGGAAAGGGTCAAAAGTCATCCTGTAGGGATGACGAGCAAAGAGGGGACCCCCGCTTGATCATGGGAGGGTGGCAGCCCTTCTGCTCGATCTGGGGCAGCCCTCCAAACCGGCGGAGGAAAGACCGGCCATAGTAATATGGCCCATCATTAGGCTGCAGACAGCTGAAGTCAAACTCATTACCAAGCACTTGGATAGCAACACAGATGAAACTGGGTGGGATCTGATCTTCTCTTTACCCTAAGTACTTTCTCTTCATGTAAAAGCTGCTTGAAGTATTTTTCCCTCTGCAAGGAGAGAGGGAAGGGAATTTCTATCCCACCCTCTAAGAATAGCGGCGTCTGACTACACAGTGAAATTAAAGCATTAAAAGAACAACTTTAATCTAATTGGATTTATATGTTCCTGAAACTTGGGGACCAAAATTTTTCCTATTTTTATTAGAGACTCTTGTTTTTATCTACAAAAAAGAAATTAAATTGGAAAAAGGATTATAAGAATTTTGGATTTAAAAAACCTTGTGGTGACATTTGGTATTACAACTTGTTATTTCCTAAAAGACTTGGCTTGAAGCCCAGACCTTAGATAAACTTCTCTGACCTTGGCACCACTTTAAGAGACTTAGCTGTAATTATATGTGGCAAATTGCTTTCCTATCTTTTTATTTGAGGAATATTGGTCACTATATGACATGTTGAAATACCTTGAACTATAAAATCTTGCTTGACAAACAACTTCTACTAGAAAGACTATTTATAAACACGTGAAAGAGATGGATGAAGACCAGGAAAAAGTCCTTTCCATGTTGAAAACAATAAATGAACCATTCTTTCAGCTTGTGATAAAATAAGACCTAACATAAAAGATCAAGATGCCAGCTTAAATACACAAACCCAAACTTTGACTACAACCAAAAAACCAACAATGCAGAAGATAACAGAAGAAGTGGGACAATCAAATATTAAGACAGAGGACTCAATTGATCAACAAATGCAGCTGATGGAAAATCCAGAAAAGGAAGTGATAACACTGAAAATGGAAATGATTTTCTATATAAATCAGAAGAAATTTGAGAAAGAAGAAGAACACATTGAATGGAAGACAAACATATCAGGGCAAGCATGGGGAATTGGAATAACAGGGAGACAACTTAATGAATACAAATGAACTAGTCTTTCCAAAAAAATGGCAATTAAATGGTCTTTATTTCAAATAACATATATAATAATAGAGGGAAATCTATTTGACAATTTAAAAGCACTGATATGGAAGCCTAGTTGGCAAAGGAAGAAAGCCAGAATAAGGTTGAAGAAAATTGGGGTCTTGACTTATTAGAGGAGAGTTCATATTATTAGTTAGAGGGTTAAAGGGAGAAGTTGAGATAAGGGGAATGCTGGTCATTAGATTTAAAATACTTGGAAATTAGTTGAAAATAAGGACTTTATCTGTTTACTATCTAAAAATTAGACCTGAAAGGAAAAAGAAAATTAATTATTATGAATATGTTTGATTTATTGATTAACCAAGGTAATATATGTAGTGGTTTTGATTTATTAGAGGTGGTATTGTATTATTAAGTAGATGATTTAATATGGTAGGAAATAGATAACTCTTAGGAAATAGAACAAGATTATATTCAAATAGATAAAATGTGTATTTTGGATATTAGATTTGTTATGAATTGAGACAAGGGAAATCTTGGTTACCTAAAGCCTGAAAACTATAAATATCAAAGGTTAAACTGGAATATTGATGAGAAACTAAAAATTGGGTAAAAATTAATAACAGGATATGGATTGTTTATGAAGATTGAACCTAATTACATATAAGCTAAAAATTCATTGATAAATGTAATAATGATGTTTTTACTCAGTTGATATAATAAGAACTGTACTAACCTGAATACAATACTGTAAATGTTAAGGGAAAAAGAGAAGAAATATTAAACAGAAAATTGGAAAATTAATAAAATATTATTTTTTTTTAAAAAAAAGAACGGTTTGCATCAAACGCAAGAATATAAAAGCCAACACACTAGCTTAAACTCATTCTGGACAAAAGAGGAAACTAGAGGCCAAGAAGAAATGGACCACTTGCAAAAAGAAATCGGGATTTATTTATTCCTCCTTTAGGGACTAGGCCGAATGAAAGGCCTATGTAAGAGTGAAGAATGGCAAACGGACGCACAGACTAACCGGGAGTATACAAAATGGGGTCAGAAACGTGGGCTCAGAGGTGAGTCACAATAAGGACAAAAGACAATGCACTTGGGGGCAGGTAGAGTTACAGACAAGAAAGACCTTGAGACCTGAAGACATTGCTGATTATAGGTTTCTTGGCCCCATCCCTTCAATCTAAACAACATTAACAAAAAGCTGTTTGTGTGTGATCCCCACACAAGAACCACAGCAGAGGGGGCAGCACAGAAGGAGGAAGGAACACTGTTGCTGGCATACCAGCTGCTCCTCTGCTGTGACTCTCAAATCAGCAATTGTTTCAATCGCTGTTTGGTGGCTGAGGTGGTGAAGGGGAAGCCCTGGGGAAATCAGATCCAGAGTTACATGACAGTAGCCACCGCCTTCCCTCCAATCTGGGATATCTCCTGCTATCAGGGGTGTTCAGTTGAAAGGCTTGCCTTGCAGCCCAGAGAGCTCTGTTTGTATTATTAGTGGTGGATAAGACGCCAAAGCATAAATGGGCTACAACAACAGCAACAAAAGCAGAATTCATTCCTCTCTCTATGCCCCCTGCTTTTGTTCTCTCTCTCCCTTCAAACAAACCCAATTAATAAAATTCTAGCAGAAGAGTGAGACTGTACTAATGTAAAAAAAATTTCTCTGTGAAAACTAAATGAATAAAGTTAAATTGTTTTTTTTTAAAAATAATAATTAACAACGAACTAAGGAACTGTGGAAATGTTATGGAAAAGACCTGGAACATAATGACCCCGGTACAATAACAGGAAAGGGATGGTGGGAAAGACAGAGGGGATTAAAAAACAGATTGATTTATGTCACTGCTGATAAGGCCATCCTTGAAAAATCAGTATCGTAGTTCCAATAAATCAGACATTGCTCTTTCTTGCTTTCAACCACAAGGAGGACAACGGTGGGAGTTCTAACATAAAATGGCCAGGCCTGGAGGGAGTTTCAGAGCTAGTTTAAAGGTTACTATACATCTTTTAAAAAGTTTCTCATCTCTGAATGGCAAAAACCTGTACCACTGATTTTCAGTTATCATCACATTAGAATTGCTGTGCAATTCAAGGAGTCCCCATGGCCAAAAAAGCATGGGAAATGGGCTGAAGCACCTCAGCAATAAATAACAAAAAACACTGCCACTTTTATTGGAGTAAGCAATAGTGGGCTCCTTTTCCTCTGAAGATTTATGTTATTGATTGATTGATTGATTGATTGATTGTGTGGAACGGGCCTAGAAACCAGGTGACTATGAGTTCTAATCCTGCCTTAGCCGTGAAAATTGGCTGGGTGATTTGGGGGCCAGTCACTCTCTCTCAGCCCAAACCACCTCACAGGGTTGTTATTGTGGGGAAAACAGGACGAGGAAAGTGTGTTGGATATGTTCTCCACCCGGAATTACCGGTATCTCTAAACAAATAATAATAAAGCCTGGACACAAATAAATAAGTAAATAAACAAAATGCACTATTTTCAATACTTATATTCGGACATGTTTATATTGTATGCCACCCAACGTAGCTTAGGTGATGTTATGTACTGGGCTTGTAGTGATACACCACGTGCATTGCTGGAGCAGCTAACAGCTCTCCAGCAACCCAGACTAGCTGTCTCCTGTCTTGCAATTGGCTAGCCCCAGGCGGCAAGAGTGGGTTCAAACCTATTGGCTGCTGCCTAGGGGCTAGACTGTGGCTGGTTGCAGCCCAAGTTCTAGTACAGTTCTAGCAAGAATAAAGTATGAGTTATCCTGTGCTCAGCCTCATGTAGTCATTCCTGCACCCAAGAGCCCACTACTTAACAGGTGAGATGTGCAATATAGAAATATGATCAATCAATCAATAATTTTATAAACCCCTCAGAAGTAACAAAAATGCCGGGGGGAGGGGGGAAGGGCTTCTACTTAATTCTGTGAAAAATACAGAATTTCTATTTATTTCCTTATTGTAATTTGATGCTTTGAGCATCACCAAAAATAGCCCAGCCCAGGCCTGGTTTTGCTACTTGTGTTGGCCATAAAACAAAAAAGGCTGCCTTAGTTGCAGTTGCTATGGTAGGAGAAGTCCAGTTGATGGTAGGCCTGAGCCAGATCCGGCTGAGAGAGGAGAGTGCAGCTGATGGAAGAGAAACAATCATTGGCAAGAGGTAAAGACTGCAGTGGTCGAAAGGACAAACTAACTATGTGATGGTGGCAAACTCCACCACCAGAAAGCAGAAGCCTAACAATGATCAGGCACTCAACGACTGTTTTACAGCATTGTCTCTGCCCATAATAATAATAAGAGGATATTCTGAAAGAGAAGCTGCTGAAAGCTTTGCTAGGAGCAACTGTTTCACCTTAAGAAACTTCCAACATATAGAACGTTAAGTCAGAATTGAAATTAAAACCCTCTTATCTCCTTCAGAGAGCCACAATTCCATACAGAAAAGCCACAATTCCATAGAGATTTTTTTTTTAGTAAATGACTTATTTTTGATGATCTTGTCAGTGGTTTCTTCAAGCTGGGAAGAAGGGAACCAGGCCTTTAAAAGATATGAAGGATTTCTTTTGGTGACAGTGGTTGAAATACTTACATTTAACTGCAGGATTCCTTGTGATATCCGAGAATTGTAACCACTTTGTGGGAAGGGGTTCCATAAACCTAGTGCGTATGCTGACAGCTACATTGTTTTATCACTTACAACAATAACCTATATTCATAGTGCATAAAACAGTAGTAATCCATTTTTTTAATTTACAGTATCAACTTCTAAAATGTTAAAACCTCAAATTTCACACCCTAAAATTTATCCATTAAATCATGCATTTTCCTTTGTCAATATGTTTGAATTCTAGTGCATACAGTAGTTATCAAATATGGTATAGATCTGCTGTTTGGGAATTACATTTTTAATATTTGAACATACTGACATGGTAAAATGTATAGAATTTCTGTGGGTTAAGGTATCATTTGAAGAATAATTGTTAGCATAGTCCTCTTAACCTAAGAGGAATTTAGGTTTAATCCCTCTGTAATATTTTTAGCAATAGCAATAGGACTTAGACTTATATTTATAAGGCTTTAAAGCTCCCTGTACACAGCTTACAGAGTCAGCCTGTTGCCCCCAACAATCTGGGTCCTCATTTTATCAACCTCAGAAGGATGGAAGGCTGAGTCAACTGTCTATACATGTCCTCGATGAAAGCAAACACAAATCTTCAACAGGAACATGTGACAAAACAGAAGATGCTTTATTCAGCTCCAATGCACATAAAGTGAAAACAAAGTCTGCATTGGGTGTTAACCGCTCCCAACACTCATATAGCCAGAGACAGGGCCCCGCCCCCAACCCCCAACGCACCATCCACCCGTAATTCCTTAAAGTCATTCTTTCCCTCTCAGCTTTGTTTGCTGCGGTTTCCTATTCACCATTCCCCCTCCGTGCGTCCATCAACCCATCTCCCCCCACATCCAACAGTCCACCAACAACCAGGTAAGTAGAACATGTAACCCCCACCCTTAATGCTAAACATTCGGGCCTGCTAGACATCCAGGCCTGCTGATTCCAGCCTTGTGAAGGACGGTGAAGGCTGAACTGCCCCTGAGGCAAAGCAAGGCCTAGAATGTCCGGTAACAGCGGCGTGCAGGATAAAGGCAGCATCGTCTGCGTCTCAGCGGCACCCACCGACACTCCCATTGTAGAACTGGGCCCTAGCTCCAGCTGGCATGCTACCTCCATCGGTGTCCCCTGGAACAGCTGACTGATGGCAGGCTCACCTGGAAGCTCTGACTCCCCCACCACCTCCACTGGCATCTCCTGGACCAGCTGCTCGGCAGCGGACCCGGCAGGGAGGCCTGACTGTGCAGCCACGTCTGCCAGTGCTTCTGGAGCCAGCCGGGGAGCAACAGAAGGAGCAAGACACCCAGGACAGCTGGCGGCGTCTGCAAGAGGACCCGACTTCAGCCGAAGGTGAGTAGGGAACGCAGGGGGCTCAGTGGTGGTAACAGTCTCTACAAGGGAGGCGGTAGTGCTGTTGGCTCCGACAAGGGACTCTGCCTCCCCCCCACTGAATGTCAGCCCCACGGCTTCCCCGGATGCTGACGATGAAACACCCGAACCAAACGAGGTGCATGGACATCCACCTCCTTCACCCACGATGCCTCCATCATGGGATACCCCTTCCACAATATTAGATATTGAAACCTCCCCCTCTGCACCCTTGAGTCGAGGATCTCCTGGACCTTGAAGTGACTGTGCCTTACGGGTCCTGGACCCCCCTCCTCTGGTCCCTGCGATGATACCCCAGCTGGCTTCAGCAGGCTGCTGTGAAAGACTGGGTGTATTGAGCCTTGGTGGAGCAGTGGGCTAATGCCTCCTTAAGTAACACCAGCTGCCTGTAATTAGTGCAGGTTCGCATCCCACCAGGCTCAAGGTTGACTCAGCCTTCCATCCTTCCAAGGTAGGTAAAATGAGGACCCAGATTGTTGGGGGCAATAAGCTGACTTTGTACTAATGCCGCTTGGGGGGGGGAAGCCCTAATAAGCAGGCATATACATACATAGAATGAAGGCTATTGCTAAGCACATTGGTTTGTGCTTAAATTGTAAGCCGCCCCGAGTCTTCGGAGAAGGGCGGGATATAAATGGGATTAAAATAAATAAATAAATAAATAAATAAATAAATAAATAAATAAATAAATCTTACCCAGATACTTGGGCAGCTGGAGCCACACCATCACAGGGTTGATGACGTGTGTCACCCTGAAAGGTCCCAGGAACCTGGGACCTAGTTTCCTACAGGGTACTTGAAGCTGCAGATATTTAGTGGATAGGTACACTAAATCCCACACCTGGAAGGGTTTAAAGGGTCTCCTTTACTTATCCGCCTGTTCTTTACTCGTCTCTGCACCCTTAATTAGGGCTTTCTTCACTGTCTCCCACACTGCCCCCACCTGTCTCATCCATTCTCTGGGTTGGCATGGGAGAGGCTCCCCCTGGACATATTCGGGAATGGGGACAAAGTCGTGACCAGACACCACCCTAAACAGGGAGAACCCAGTGCTGCTGTGCACTGCATTGTTATGTGCCACCTCAGCAAACACCAACAGGTCCACCCAATTGGATTGATGATACGACACATAACATCTCAGATACTGCTCCACCATGGCGTTCGCTCGCTCTGCTGCCCTGTTGGTACTCGAATGGTATGCTGAACTGAGGCCCTGGGAGGATACTATAAAGCAAACAAATTCCCTCCAGAATTGAGCTGTAAACTGCACCCCTCGGTCCGAAATGATTCGTCAAGGCACTCCATGTAGGCGGTATATGTGGGTGATGAACATCCATGCCAGCTGCCTGGCAGACGGTAAATCCTTGCATGGCACAAAATGTGCTTGTTTAGAGAACAGGTCGATAACTGTCCAGATGATATTGTAGCTGTGGCTCTCCGGTAATTTGAATATGAAGTGCATCGCAATGTCCTGCCAAGGTCTAGTAGGGTCTGCTATGGTTTGTATCAATCCCAATGGCTTCTCCGTACGAGGTTTAGCAGTGGCATATGTGTGATAACCTTGGACGTAGTCTTCAATCTCTTGTTTCATACACAGCCAACAGAACTGCCGTCGAGCCAAATGTAAGGTTTTTAAAAACCTAAAATGTCCCGCCTGCTTGGCTTCGTGACACTGATACAGCACCCTGTCTCATTGGTTGAGGTACATAAATTTTATCCCTGTGCCAGGCTAGCGCATCCTGTCTCATCAAAATGTTCGGATGGCTTTGCAACCAGGTATCTCCCTGGAGCGCGTTCTGTAAGTCACAGACCAGGTCACCTGTTACTCTGCGAGATACAACCCCTGCCACCTCTTGTTGGCAAAGGGACATGATCACTTGCACCACTTCCTCCCTCTTGCTTTTGTACTGTGGTTGTCATGAGAGCACATCAGCCAAGAAGTTCTTTTCCCCCGGCACGTATTTTAGGGTAAAACGGAAGCGCCAAAATATTGGGCCCATCTGACGTGTTTTGCAGACAATCATTGTGGCATTTGTAACACCTCCAGGTTTTTATGATTGGTCCACACTTCAAACGGGGTTCTAGCCCCCTCCAAGAGATGTTGCCAAGTCTCGAGTGCCCAGCTTATGGCAAAGGCCTCTTTCTCCCAAATAGCCCAAGCCCGTTCAGTGTTTGTCAGCTGTCTGGAAGTGTAAGCACACGGTTGCAGGGACCCGTGCCTATTCCGTTGCAGGAGGATGGCTCCCACCGCAACATCACTGGCGTCCACCTGCACAACAAACGGCAGGTCGGGGTCCGATGGCACAGCCATGCCCGCTAGTGTGTCTGGAGCCAGCCGGGAGGCGACGGAAGGAGCAAGACACCCAGGACAGCCGGTGGCGTCTGCAAGAGGACCCGACTTCAGCCGAAGGTGAGTAGGGAACGCAGGGGGCTCGGTGGTGGTAACAGTCTCTACAAGGGAGGTGGTAGTGCTGTCAGCTCTGACACGGGACTCTGCCTCCCTGCCACTGAATGTCAGCCCCACGGGGCTGGTTAGAATCGAACTGCTGATAGTTGGCAAAATTAGCCTTCAATACTTTATTCTAACCACTGCACCACCATGGCTCTTTTTCTTACAGTTAGTATAATGTATTGGGATTTTACTTGAACTGTTTCGTGTGTCTGTTTGAATGCTGCTTAAGGTGGCTCAATTGGTGTGTCTGTGTAACTGTCAGTGACTAAGCAAGACTTGCTGTCTCCAAGAAGATCATTGGATGATTTTGGGCGGGAATGGGTCCTTTTAAACCTATTGGCCACTGCCTAGTGGCCAACCATATAAGTAGCTGCGCAGAAGCCTCTGTTTCAGTTCTGTTCCTGTTTGCCTCAATAAAGCAATGTTCCTGTTTGCAACCTCTCATCTCGCTTACTGCCTCTAAAGAACTCACTACACAACAGTTAGTATCTCTAATCCAAAACATGTTTCTTATTTTGTTTTTATATTAATATATCATGATGAACATGAGAAAGAAAATCTTCCAATGTCTACATGTTAAATCACACTTTGCTGCTACACAGTCAGTTCCCACATACCAATACAAACTGTCTTTGAACATATTTACAGTTATTCTTTAAATTGTTTCTGTCATGTGCTTAGGCCATCTTGAATCTAAACCAATTTCAGAAAAATTCTGGCCAGAATAAGACACTTCGGCAACAGCGTACAAAGAATTTGATCCAGCCCATCACATTCTCCCATTGGACAATTCTCTTGCTGTATCCTCACATTTCTATTCCAGAAAAGCAATTGCTTTCCTTTCTGTGGACAAATCTTCCTGGATATATCTCCATCTCTATCTATTTGTATATCTATAGGTATATATATCAAGTTAAATGAAAATGTGTAAACAAAGCATCTATATCCACATATATAAAGTTACAACAAGTAGCTTTCAAATGAACATCCTGCTCTTGTATTTCCTCTGCTTTTCCTGAATAAAGTTTATCTCAAATGACTGAAAAAAATGATAAAAGCAATATATCGGTGGATTGTTTATCATTTTTTTATTTTTAAAAAGACCCAGTAGAACTATAGATAGCTCAGTGAAAGAAAAATAGTAATTAAAAAAAATCCTCAGAAAATTTTGCAAGTCAGGAAGTGTTATAATCATTACTGTATACTACAGGTAGCCCTTGATCTAGGACCACAATTGAGCCCCAAATTTCTGTTGCTAAGTAAGAGATTTCTTAAGCGAGGTTTGCTCCAGTTTACAGCCATTCTTGCCACAGTTGTTAAGTGAATCACTATAGTTGTTAAGTTAGTCACATGGTTGTTAACTGAATCTGGCTTCTCCATTGACTTTGCTTGTCAGAGGTCTTGCAAAAGGTGATCCCCTGATCCCCTGGACACTGCAACCGTCATAAATATGAGTCAGTTGCCAAGTGTATGAATTTTGATCATGGGAATGGGAATGCTGCAACAGTCATAAATGTGAAAAACAGTATTAAGTCCCTTTTTTCAGTGCAGTTGTAACTTTGAACGGTCACTAAGTGAGTTGTTGTAAGTCAAGGACTATCTGGACTTTAGTAAGAAGGCACTACAGGAACCTTTAGTGAGGAATATGAAGAGGGGAGTGTTCCCGTTTCTGCTAAAATAGCCAATAAAAGTGCAGGAGATGGTCTAGAAGACAGTAAAGTAAAATGTGGCAGCTAAATTGAACAGTAGCTCTTGGGCCAACAGGCAATCACTGCTTTGAAAGCACTTGGGGGTAAAGGGGAATGAATACAGGGTGATCTTGTCTGTTTCTATCTTCTAAAAATGGTGGATGGCCTTTACGAGCAAAGGAGAAGCTGACAGTGTAGATAAACCCAAAAACTCCTGAGTCACAAAATATCAACTCTGGAATTACTGTATAACTTCTACAAACCAAGCTGTTTTTTAGTGCTGAAAACTACAACTTTTTACCAAGAATGAATCTATTTTCTCTAATGGCATAGTCTAGAGGTGAAATGTTTGGACTTAATTTAGCCCTTAATGTAGTCCTAAATTTTAAAAGCTATAGTGACAATCATTTCTGTTGTAATGGCCTCATAAGGTCACCTTTAAAAAGCTGCTGTAAAGCTTCATAACAATTCCATCTGATATTCTACTTTCTTTTCCAAAAATGACAATTTTGTTCAGTTAATTTGGATTCCTTGAAGTGGGGTGGGGGGAAGAAAGAGTGAAAGACTAGCCTATTCTTCTGAAAGAGCAGACCGAGAGAACGGTAAAATATATTTAAAAACGAAAGTAAGAGCTGTATTTGCTCAGAATAATTTATACAGGCCAAAAATTTGACCTCTACCAAGGCTGACCAAATGCCTGTGGCAATTCCATGAATGCAACACTTTTGTTGCACGATGTGGATTTGATATTGAGAACCGTAAGACAATCAATAGCTTCCATTAATGTAAAAACAGGTAAGTATGAATGGCATTTACATGATGGAAGTTATTGATTGCCTTACGATTCTCAATATCAAATCCACATCGTGCAAAAACAGTGTCAGAGCCGACAAGCACAAGATTTTGTGCCAGGCCTGTCTTTTTTTTTAAATCAAGCTTCATTAGGATCTGTTACCTCAGGGTACCTTTAGAACAGCGGCTCCTAACCTTTTCTTTAGCCCGAACTCCTAGAACGCTTCTGATATATTCTCATACCCCTTACAAAAGTTTGAAATAACGGCAATGAATTATGCATATACACTATGCATAATTTTGAAAACCCAAGTTTTCGCACCCCCTGGAATATCATCTTGCGCCCCCGGTTGGGAACCCCTGCTTTAGAAGAACTGAATTATTTGCCTAGGAACCTGATCTTTTACTTAGAACAGAGAGTGGGTAACTATGGCCCTTTTATGACTTATGGACTTCAACTCCCAGAATTCCTGAGCCAATTCTGGGAGTTGAAGTCCACAAGTCATGAAAGGGCCATAATTACCCACTTCTGACTTAGAACAGGGCATGATGCATAGGGTGAAAAAGGCAGGGATAATTAGGGTGCTTACTAAATAGCAGGCTGCCCTGTGTAATAATTAGAGTGACCCCTAGGTAGCAGTAAAGAGATATATAGAGCAGAGGCCCTCAACCTTTTGGGCACCAGGGACCGGTTCTGTGGAGAAAGATTTTTCTGCAGACTGGAGGGGGCGTGGTTTTGTGTGCTGCCTGCATCCCGTGGATGGGGCTTCACTTGTTTATGTGGCCTGGTTGCTGGTATGCCACGGCCCAGTGCCGGTCCACGGACCGGGGGTTAGGGACCACCTGATATAGAGAGTTCTCATCGGCTGGCAAGTACAAGTAAAGATAGTCCTCGACTTACAACTATTTGTTTTGTGACCGTTTGAAGTTACAACTGAACTGAAAAAGTCACTTATGAAAGTTTTTCACACTTACCTTTGCAGCATCACCACAGTCATATGATCAAAATTCAGATGGTTGGGCAACTAGTTCATGTTTATGAAAGTTTCAGTGTCCAGGGGATCATGTGATTCCCCCTTTTTGCGACTTTCTGACAAGCAAAGTCAATGGGGAAGCTGGATTCACTGAACAACCATGTGACTAACTTAAAGATGGCTCAAGAAATGGGGCAAAACTCACTTAAGAACTGTCTCACAATGCCACAAATTTTGGGCTTACAACCACTACATGAATGATTGTAAGTCGAGACTTCCTGTATATCGGAGGCAATAATTGCTTTTTGTTTCAGACATCCCTGTGGAATAGCATTCCTCAGAAATCTTCCTGTCCCTAACTTTGCCTTCAGAAAAATCTTTTTTTTTAATAACCATATTTTATTATTTTTTATAATCACAAATCCTTGATATTTTATCAGCAACATGTTATCTGGGCTCCAATATTTAGCTTACTAATACCTCATTTTTCTAGCCATTGATAAAATGATTCCAATGTTCTAAAGTAGTCTGAATCTTCTTTCTCCTTCATTTTCAGTGTAAGTCTGCCAATTTCTGCACAGTCCAAAATTTTCCTGATTATCTCTTCCTCCGATGGTAATTCTTCATCTTTTCAATGTTCAGCAAATACAATTCTCGCTGATGTTAATACATGTAACATTAAATATACACATTCTTTCTCATAATTTCCTGCAATTATGCCTAACAGAAATAATTCTGGCTTAAAATTTACGTGTTTTTTTGTCATTTTTTCTAACCATATATGTATTCTTGACCAAAATCTTTTAGCCTAAGACTTAGGAAATGTCCACCAAAGATGATAATATGTAACTGGCTTTTGTCTACATTTGCAACAATTGCTAGACATATTTTTAAATATTTTTGCTAACCTCACAGGTGGTAAGTGCCACCTGTAAAACATTTTATATAAGTTTTCTTTGTAAGCCTTCAGGAAAATCTTAAAGGCCTGGCTCTTCCAACAGGGTCTAGGGCAGGCTGATTTGTAAACTGTTTTGTTTGAGTGTTATAGTTTGGGTTGTTCCCTGACACAGGGCATTATATTTTGTGGTTTTAGTAGGCATTTTCTTCTGTTTTCAAACAGTTGTTCTAAAGTTGCTTTGGCAATTGCGGTGGCAACTAAATAAATCAACAAACGAATACACATGTAAGGTGGAAATTCAACTTACTTGATGATGGGTAGATTTGGGTAAAAGTGAGGGCAAGAATTTATTCCACCAATGGCCACTGTTGTGTCAATAGACCTAGATGGATTATACCTGGATAAGCCCTCTTTAAAACACTGCTCAGTTAAGGATCAGTGGATGTTTCTAAGAATGCCACCCTCTCAACAGAAAATCAGAGGTTGGGTTTACACAACATACTGCACAAAGAAAAGCCACACTGCTGCATTCAAATCCTGTACTCGCCTGAAAACTATGAACTGTATTAGGGCTTAATTTGATGGCATGGCTCAAATAAAACAGTGCCTGAGTTCCCACAACATGTTGTATCACAAACTACCCAACTGCATTTTAGCTTCTTCCAGCATAGTCTGTAAAACCAGCCATGGAGAAGCTTAGTTTTGTTTTCAATAAAATGGCTTCCCTGCTTTCCTTGAGGTCAAAGATGAATGTTTGCTGTGGCAATAAAGACTTTTTCATTGCTCATTGGAATGCCACTTTTTCTTCCTGGTCTGCAAGGAATTTTAAAAACTAAGGGAAACCCTGCCCAATAGTGGAAAAACTGAATGGTTGCAAGGAAAAAGTGGACAGGATTTTTTTCCCCTCGCTATTCGAAGTCGAGTCATCCAATAGAACAGAATAGTCGGAAATTCAGGGTAGGCTAAAATAAATGCTTCTTTGCATATCTCAACGGTGGGTTTTCCACCCCCAAAAAAGCAACCAGACTGTTTTTTCCTTAAGGAGGAGGAAGAAGAAGACAAAAGCTCAAACACCTTTGAGACAATTGGGACCCGAGTGACTGAGACTCTCCATAGATGCTTTTTTGCATAGTTCACGGTTAAAGTAGGGAATTTTCTTTTACAAGAAGAAATGCTAGCCACCAATTTAAGTGGTTTTAAAATGGGATTAGACAAATCTGCAAGGAAAAATGATTGTGCATGTGTTACCTACAGTAACAGAGGCACTGTGTCTGAGTATGAACTGGAGAAACAGAGCATGTGTACTGCTCAGATTAGCGGGCCTTTGATCTGATTTAGGATGCTTTGAAAGTGCATTGGGATATGCTTTGAATAAGCCAGAGACACGGAGCAAAACATTGCATACTAACCAGCCATTGTTGTTGGGTTTTGGGGTTGTTGTTTTTTTTTACTTGCTAAGGAACTAATCCCCGTCTTTCAAATTTCACCCACACACAAATCTCAGCGGAGCCCTTAATTTTCCATTCTTCAAATACTTAAGAATCATGTTCTACAGTTTGTGTTACAAGATTTATCAATGATGGAATTCTAGTGACCTTGCTAAATGCTTTTTATGTTAAGGATGTTTTATTTTATCCTGCTGAGTTTTCCTGCATGGCTTCACAGTTCCTTCGTTGCTCCTTTTTCTGAAAGGCAATCAACGGGCCTTTTCTTTCACAAACCTTCAAAGTTGCATGAGTGTACTCTCTGTGAAAGTTGTAAGATTGAAAGAAGGTCATCTTGCTATTAAATATAATTATTTTGCTACTGGGTTAGAGAGTATTTAAAACCCCTTCATTACTAGGCTTTGGCTTCAGAGTTTAGACATTCAGCCTAACATGTCACGGCAAAGCAATCCACGTCCCCAAATAATAAAGAAATAAGCTTTCATCTCTAAACGGTGGGCTTATGCAATCTGTTTGGAAGTCGCAAACATCAACATCAAGAAATGTGGCACTGCACATGAGGAAAGTTCTTCTCATGTGACTGGTATCAAATACTGGACATCTTGTCAGGCCAGTGTAAACGCTATTTCATGGAGAAAAGTGAAGGGGACTATAGTTGAAATTTAGGGGCTACCTACATCAGTGATATATACATTAAGATCATCCACTGCCCGTTTATGATATCCTTTTACAATCATACTTTGAAGATGCTATACATTGCAAGTGTGACTAGCCTCTTAATTCACTAGTGGTGATGAGACACTGTCCTCTACTTGGCTGGAAAGAAAGTTTGAAAGGCAGAGGACAATCACACAGTTTGACCGTCAAAATCTTGTTATCATTCTGTGTTGCCTACATCAATTGTCTTAGGTGTCTCGCTCAGTTTTCTGTTGACAGAGATGGCCCTTGAATGGGCAAATGGGTCAAAAATATGTAGAACTCCACAATTTTCCTATTTTAATTGATGACCTTACTACAAAGTTGGAAAGAAATGCCTTGCTGTCACATTTTCTACAACCTTACATTGTTGCTGTTCATTTACCCTGCTATAAGTTGATTACAATATACAGGTAGTCCCTGACTTACTACTAGTTGCTTAGCGATCTTTCAAAGTTAAGACAGACCCTGAAAAAGCGACGTATGACCTGGATTTGAAGTCCTGACATCTACTCCTAGATATCATGTGATCTAATTTTTGGGTGCTTGGCAACCAGCCTGCATTCATGGCTACTTGCAGCATCCTGTGGCCACACGACTGCAATTTATGGGGCAGGGTGGTTTGCCAGAAATTGACATTTACTTCCACTTTCCAATAAACAACACTCCACAGCAAACTATGGATTCATTTAATGACTGTTGCATTTGCTTAATGACCACTACAAAAATTGAGTGCAGTCACACATTGTTGGCCTGCTTTACCACCGTCTTGACATATGACTGAAATTGCAGGCTCAGTTATAGTCGCAAGTCACGGACTTGCTGAATTGCTGTTGAACTGTGGCTTTTAAAAATGCCAGGAGTTTAAAAAGCAAAATCTGGCTGGTTATTATCATTTTTGCTTTCTGAACAACACCCTGATGCATTAGGATTTGGTACATGTTTAAAGATTGTAACAGAGTGGGGAATCCCACAGCTCTAGATATTGTTGAATTACAACTTTAAGCAACCTCAATTATCGTGGCCAGTTGTGAAAAGCACTGAGAGTTGAGGTTTATCTCTGGTGAGCCATGGGATCCCAACCCTCCTTTCATACACAACTCTTGTATTCATGACACATCACCTTTCCATAACTTTGCTGTTAACGCCATGTCCCCTTTTCTCACTCTCTCCTCACACATCTCTCCTGTGAGATAATTTTCCACGCATCTGACCACATTCCCAAAGCTTAGGGCATAAGAATAGCATTTGGATTTAAGACGCCACCGTTCTCCATGTTATTTTTGCTGCAAGATATGAATGTACAGTATCTATCCCTTTTAGCCTTTCTTCCTTCCATCCACAAAGCAATGGATTAAAAAAAAGTAGTAAAATTAAAAGCAGCAGCCATTGGAATAATAATAATAATAAAAAAAAAAAGCTGAAAACTGGTAAGTGTTGCCCATGTCACATTATCAGAATTACATGCATAGTTGCCATGGCGACTGTGTTTCTGGAACATTGAGCAGCACTATTTTATTTGTACTTTGCAAAGCTAGGATTGCCATCACAAATCCACCAGCTCGTGCAGTTATATGACTCTCCTTTTGTGGTTTTTGGATTTCAGCTACTACTCAGAATTTATTAAAAGTTAAAATCTAGGTTACATTTTCTTTATTAGGAACTTAATTTTATACTCTGAGGAAGCAACCTGCTGTGAGAGGACAGACAGAATTTTAGGCAGTAATGAAACCAAGAGGACATAGGGACAATAAATCATTTGAAACCACATGAGTGTAAGACTTTGAAAAATGTAACAGCCCTAAACTTTCTCATATTATAACATGGTAAATTGCTTGCATATTGCAAAAAAAGGCTAACCCATATTTTATCATTTTATGTGTGGAAGGCCAAAATCAATATATAGTTCTACCATATATAACTTTTTAAAAAAGAAAACTTTAATTTCTGAGGTAAATGCTGCATCGCTGAATCTAAAACGGAGTTGTAGTTCACTCTTGCTGTAAGTAGTATTGCAAAGTCAAATTGGCAAAATTAGCAGATTAGCATTTGCAAAAGCAAGTGTGGGAAGAAGGCAAACTACAGATCTGAGTAATTTACTAATAAAAAAATTGGTAAAAATATACTGTAAAAAAGAAAAAGATTATTATTCAAGATAATAATTAGTTCAGTTCTGGTAGCCCTGCAAATCTTAATTTGATTTATGCATGTTTTTGTCCCATTGATAGATTTCCAGATCTCAGGGCAATATTAGAAAGTAGATTCAGAAAATCTGAAATAGGTCTAATTGAAATCAGAATCTATGCAGGTTAATGAAGCTATGAAACGTTTGGTAAAGAAAACAGCAAAATGGCAGTACTAGTTCTTTTGTCATCAAGATCATACCTTAGAACTATTTTTTTCTCATTTATTTTTTAAATTTGCCCTTTGTAGTATTTATTTCTGGGTGCTTATGCCTCCTCCAATAATCAATTTACTATTATGCAAGAGTGAATATTATTTAATGATTGCATCAGTCTAGTTAGTACTGAATAAAGCTATCTGCAGAAAATGCACACTCTAGAATTTGGAATTAACATTTTAAATTTAAAACATCTTTCATACTCTTGAAGTGCAGAAATACTGTTGTAGAAATGCCTCTTGAATTTCCAACACCCACTTTACCTGCATTCAGAGAATCAATGTTGTGGTTTCTATGGTTTCCTTTACATGAGTTTAAACATTGGATTTATAAAGCATGGTATTATTGTGAAGCCACTCTATTGTAGCTTAGACAAGAAACTGTGGTTATGGTAAATAGCGTCCTGGTGAGCCCAGTGTTTATGTGGAAGTACAGTTTCAATATGTTTCCATGCATTATATTTCATGAAAATCAGCTTCAAATCTGCACCTATGTTTCTGGGGCATATTATTATTATTATGAGCATATTATATAGCATATTATATATTATTATTATTATGAGCAGATATTCCTGCATTCACAAAAATGCCCCATCCATAGGGATTCCCTGCAGAGGTTTACTATTAAAAAAGCTACTATCATGGGATTTGCTGTTTCAGCCAGAAATGCCTTTTGGTTTGCAAAAGCTACAGCCAGTTCAAACGATGGATGGGATGTGTTGGTGAAATCAATGTCTGCTATTCTGAAGAACTATGGTGGAAGTACTTTTAAGTAATACAACCGCACTTTATTTTAAGAGTTCAGAACATCCATTCTATATCAAATATTTTTATATAGCCATTAAAAAGCAGCAAGGCAATTTACGTAGCTGACATATAACTGAAAGCTTCAGATTTTTCTTCAATATCTGTGAGTTCTTCTTTTCAGATATTTTTCCTCCTATTGCCCTTTCATTATTAATAGGGTTATTAACAATCATAATAATCTCTGTGCCTCTTATCTTCTTTCTTAGTACCAGATTGTCCAGCTGTGATATATCCAGAATTGCAAGTGAAATTCCTGTTGGCATATCCTTTACTTCAAAGGTGTTTTTTTCACAAAGTGAAACTTTCACACAACAATCATATACACTTACTGAGAGCAAGTCCCATTAGACTTAATGGAGCTTATTACTAAGTCTTTACTACATGTAGGATTGCATTATCTGTTCTTCTGTAACTTAGAAACTGCCATCTTACAGTCACTTCTCAAAAGTTTTTTCCTCTCTCTTGGAATGCCCCATCTTTAGACTGTTTTATGTGGTTATTCACCTATTAATATTATTTTAGCAGATCTTGCCCAGTCCTTCAGTGCGTAATTTCTATGTATTTTTTTCCTCACATCCACATTGAGAGAGGGACTTGTACATATAGAAATGTACTTTATACAGTATTGGATGTTTTAATTTTCTGTGCTTGTGTTAAATGCATTTTAATTGGAATATTTTAACAAATTAGGGTATAGAAATACATTAAATGTAGTGCTTATCAACAATTGTGGCTGATTTGCCCATTAATTGTCTAATTCACTTTATTTCCACCCCCCAAAAAAATCCTATTTCCCCCCAACTTACTAAACATATTGCCAAAGCCCTCCTATTTAAAAGGGAGAATTAAGTTCATACTAAATAGTTTTCACTGAAGCTAGTGATATTTTCTAAAGGTTATCTTTTCCTAGCTTGAGAGATGCTCAGTAGATGTAAAAAGGATAATTTTCTAGAATCTCTAAAATTCAGATTTTTATTACTGATAAAACACCTAGATTACAATCCATAGGCAGAATGCAGCATTATGTGTGCCGTAATTTTTGTCTTAAACTCTAATATTAATGATTATTGCACATTTTATTTTGAAGGAATTCTATAATGAGTTATTTTTGTTTTAAATTGTTGGGTTATATTAATTTCAATATGTAATAAATGTTGTTAAAATCACAAAATCCCTACTAATATATAATCAAAAATATATAAAATTGTTTAGCAATTAAAGTTCTTATTAACATCCGCTATGTCTAGCAATACCTCAGATAAACAACCTAACCTGTAATCCCTTTGTGCCTAAGATTATATTCAAGACCACAATTTTGCTGATTTTTATACTCATGAAAACTAATTTTTGTCCATTTTTGCTGTGTTGAAAGTGTAGTTTTATAGAAAGCAGTTATGGTGGATGCCACAACATTCAAATCTGGAGATCTAGGGGTCCCTCCTGACAGACTGAATTAGTAGTAGAGCTAAGACTATGTTAATGGACAATGTTTCGTTTCGTAAACATTGAACTCCACTGTATTTACTGATAGCTGAGAAGAATCAAACAGATAAGACAATGAAGCTATTTAGATAACATAAAGATAACTTACCTGCATTTAATCCAATAGTATCCAATCATACATTGAACGATGAAGATGACCTCATGCTTTAGGCAGTAGGAAGAATTTATCCCTTGCATTTCTCATTCCATTTAGTTTTTTAAAACCTTTGAGGGATATTATTTTTACATTTATTTATATGTAACACAGACAATAGATGTTCTAAAAACTGTAGTACTACTTTGGCTATGAAACTGATTTAAAAAGAGCCTTTGGTTTGATCCAAACTTCTTTAGAACTTTGGCGAAATGTTCTATGAATACTAAACTGAACAAGGTAATTGCTCAGACAGCATCTCAAAACATTTTTTCCTAGTTTCACAATGAATTTAGTTCAAATTCGGCTGAAAGTCAAGTCTTGTCTTTCACTTGGAGAAAGGGAAAATATTTAGCTCAGCAGACTATTTCTATTATTTTTGTTTTAAAATGACGACTTTCAATTTTATCTTCAGAAGTCAAATACAGGTGGTTGACTTGAACAGTTCGTTTTGTGACCGTCCAAAGTTACAACGGCACTGAAAAAAGTGACAATGACAGTTTTTCACACACTAACTACAACTGCAGCATCCCCAGGGTCACATGACCAAAATTCAGAGGCTTGGCAACTGGCTTATATTTATGACGGTTGAAGTGTCCCGGGGTCACGTGATCCCCTTTTACAACTGACAACCAATGGGGAGGCCAGATTCACTTAATAGCCTTATCACTATCGTTAACAACTGCGGTGATGCGTTTAACAAATGTGGCAAGAAAGGTTGTAACATGTAACACTTAAGGTTGTAACACTTAAGAAATGCTCGAGCTTTTGGGCTCAGTTGTGGTCATTAAGCTGAGGACTACCTGCACCAGTGGCTGATGGTATCTCTTGAATCTTGGCTAGTTAGCCATGCAGACTTAGGAAGTTCATTAGAATTACAGGGATTCTTTTGATTAAATAGGACAGAGATTAAGAAACTATTTCAAGAGTGTGATGCATTCAGGATATAAGACTCTATTCAGTTCAATCTATATTCCACGTCCTAGACTATTAGGATCACCAATATGATAACAAACAAAGCATATGCACCCTTAAATCCTTCTTCATACTTTTCTTTTATAAAATAATACTGCAAACAGCTAGCTTTCTGAAATGTAGGTGTTTGTAGAAGTGACGTATATATGTATTTCAGTTTTTGGAAAAAAATGGGGATATCCATGAAGAGTCTTTCATGGTCATCTGGTCATTGGTCACTTCTGGAGATAACCAATAAGATACTTGCATCTGCATTGAAAGAAATATGCCTTCTTTATGAATAGCACGAGTTATTAAAGTGTCAGATAAAAATATGCAGGATGCAATTATTTGCATAGAATATATTCTGACATTAAAGTATATTTGCTCATGTCCTCAAGACATTTTCAAACTTCATTTAGGTAAGTTCCACAAAATAAGTGAATTAAAGGATAATATTAAGTTTTTCTAGAAGTAAGGTGCAGAGCATAGAAGAAAATATATATTTTCAAGTTTTAATGGGCTTGTGGATATGGTATTTAATTAATTGACACCAATATTAGAATGTGGATACAACATGCAAATATAGAGGGCCAAAGAATTTCAGATTTAAATATTTAACTCAGCATTAGTTTTTGGTTATTTAATATTACAACATACACCCCATTTTTAAGTCAGGGATGTGTACCCCCTCCCAGATCAGTGCTGTGCAAATATGGCCCCCTTCCGGAAGAGAACATCACAGTGAGATTTTTTGTGTGATTTAATTATAATATTGACAATTTTATCAAATTTTACAAAACTGGTATTTTTTTAAAAAAAATCTAACTCTTAATAAGACTAGAATGGGGTTGTTTTAAAATAGAAAAGCATTATTATGCTACTGCTCTTCTGGAATACTTGTATTAAAAACCCTATGTAGCAAAATACAAACTGTAGCTAATAAAAGGTAA
The DNA here is from genome assembly GCF_947247035.1 of Vipera ursinii. Lineage (NCBI taxonomy): Eukaryota > Metazoa > Chordata > Lepidosauria > Squamata > Viperidae > Vipera > Vipera ursinii. The sequence goes on along the minus strand of NC_139512.1, from coordinate 143,749,277 downwards.
TTCAGTCCAGCTTGATACTTTATAGCATTAAATTCCGGGAATTCACAAATAATATTGCGTTATTAGCATGTTGTCTGCACAATGGCATTGGTCAATTTAAATATGAAGACCGAAACAAAATTCCAAAGTTAAGATTATGGCCATAATAGCTATGGGACATGTATTAATTTTCACCCTTTGGATATGATTTTCAGAACTAGTGCCAGCAACACTTGCCCATCTAAATAATGGGTTAAAGAAACTAAAACTTCTTCATAAACAGAAATGGTGTTCGTAAATCTCCATGATAGAAAGAATAATTTCTTTGATTTTATATAATTTTTATCACAATTGACCAAGAATAAATAAATAAATAAATAGACACATGAGGATAGTTACCACTTTATATCCTCAAAACACCACACAAACATCCACTAATTGAGCTAATGAGAGGCTAGTCATCTTAAGGGGCCCAATTTCACTGCTTCTGCTTCTCATTTCTGTCATCGTGCCAAGTTGCAGAATCAGTTCTTCTACCTTTGCAAATGAAGGTATTTTTTTTTCATTCTCTAAATATAGGAGCTTATTATTATAAATTAGAAAGGTGGCAAAACATTTTAAATGTTAAAATCTTCTGTTAGAAAAATATAGATTTGTTAAACAATAACAACAACAGAAAACATAGGGTTGGGCCTTGAGTTTTTGTTTTTTTAAAGAATTTATGCATTAATGCAAAGAGAAAGAAATGGCTCTATGGGCAAATTCAAGTACGAGTGACCAGCTTTTTAATTGTAAAGTATGTGCAACATTTTTAAAAATGTTACAACACTGCATGACCTGTAATGCTCACAATATTTACATCAACTGCTTACATAAAACCATAAAAACTCTAAAAAGGAGGGAAAAATCTGTATGGTCTGAAACAAACTATTCCTAGCACCCACATCAATGCCAATATTAACCAATGAAATCGAGTGCACAAAAATACTTTACATAGTCTACTAATGTAAAGTATACATTGGAGAGAAAAGTACAAACCTAATTAGTTAAAAATGTCAAAAGAAGGGTTGGTCAATACAAATTCAGTTTTAGGGGGAAAAAAATCTTTAAAAAACTACTAAATATAAACACACATCCACCCATACACACACCCATGAGTATTCATGAATAGAAACATCTGTTTAGACACAAGCCAGCTGGTACGAAAAATGGACAACATTAACTCTTTAAACATAACAAACACATCAACTTGTAACAAAAAAAAAAGAAAAAGAAAAAAAAAGCAAGAGCGCTAACTGATCTACACAAAGTATCATTTCAAAGGAGTTTTCATGTAAGATTGTGGAGACTACCCTGCCATCACACAGAAGACACAATGATTTTACCCAGCAGGTAGAAAGGTGGAAGGACCCTGCCTCCGGGTCACTGTAGCTTAGCGCGGTTAATTGCATCCCCTCAGACTAGGGTGTGGACAAAGGAAGAAGAACTGTCCAGATGAGACTGGGTGATCTAGCCCCATGCTAGAGTTATGTGCATTGGGAAGGAGAGCTGAACTGGGGGGGTGGGAGGGAGACATTTCCCAAAAGCCATTGTCCTCTGGGACTCACCTCACATGGAAAGTGGAGTGGGGCCCAGAGAGCATGAACTTAGGCAGGTGATAAGCACTACATTTGGTTATAGACTTATTATCATCAGCCTTGGATACTGCTGATTACCAGTAATCTTTCATAGGAGAGGTAACTAGGCCATTTTAAGGAATGAACTTCTAGGATGAGATATAATGGTGGCTCCTAGATGATGAGGTAACAGGTAGTCCTCAGGAGACTCCATCTTGGGCCTAGGCATTGTGAATTGGGATACTTGGAAAAGGGGGGAAGGCCACTGCCATTATATGCAGCACCCATATTAAAAATGACACTGCATTATAATTTCTTTCAAAGGTACATAATGGGTATTTTGAGAAACCTCACAGCTTAAGGTTCATGTATCTGTAGTGTACTATCATATTCTAACATATATGTTTTCACATTTCTTTCAAACTTAACATAACATAAATAGGTTAATAGATTCAACCTGCACATTTCTGCCACATTAATATAAATATATATAAAGATATATTTATATATTTATATATACGAATCTGTTAATGGTATAAATAATTCTTATTAAATAAAATAAATCTGATATGTTACATAATACTGATAAAAATCACTGGCTGGGATCCAAAGAACTATATTAGGTCCATCCAAACACTTGGATATGTTTCACCCGGGGTTTTGATTAATTGCTGCCTCTGTCAAAAAAGAACTCCACCGTATCGGGAAAGAATTGTTTTGAAAGTTGCCAATGGTTCGAGAATGCTGGTCATCTCCAAACTGGGAAAAAGGAGATTTTGTTCAAAAGATTCTTTGAAAAATGTTATAGATGAATTGAACTAGCTGTGTAGTCCTTTGGATCCTGGCCACTGCTGCTAATAGTTTAGCAAGCCATCTTTCACCTTTAGTATTAATAAGGAAAATGCTGTTGGTATTGGCAGGCAGGGGAATTCAGTAACTGCTTACGCTCATCCAGTCCACAGAATACAGTAGAAATATCCAAGGACAACTGGTCACTGAATCCCTTTGTTAATTTAGGAACGCGTTTTTGCTAAATTGTAATCTTACTGCTAACAATTAGCAACAACAATGAATCCTTCAATTGGGCTATTGCTCTCATACTTTAATAGGAATTGTGTTCTTTGCTTAAATAAATTGGAATAGCTACTTTAGGCTTTGTTAAAAGCTTTCTAAAAAAGGAAGTAAAATGAATGCTGATATGTTTCTGATTTCAAAGCGGGTAGCTAGGAAATTCTGTTAAAGCTGACTCAAATAGTCTATCTAAATATTTTAATTTAAAAAAATCTACAATTCTATAATTTAAAACTCAATTTAAAAAAAACGCAACCAGTAGTTGCAGCTTTTGATATCTTAATTTGACCTACGATCCCACATCCCATTAGGAATCTGCAAGGTTTCACTCTCCTACAGGGACCCAAAATGGAGTACAGTACTTCCAGGCCAGGTTCATTCCAAACAGACACTATCAATGAACACTCAGTGGCAAAAAGTGTTATGTCATAATTAGGGGATTACATAATCATGCCTTTTCACTGCTGTTAAATACAAAAACAGCATTTTTTACATTATTATATAAAAGCATTTAGGCTGTATTTTTATTTATCACTTTACATTGGTAGTCTCTTGTATGTGTACTCAATAGAAACCAAAGAATTTTGTACACTATTCTTTTGTACAATAAAAGATAAAGTGTGCATTAGGTATGCTTGTACATGACAATAGTACACTATTTACATTTTGAATATCGTCATGAAATTCTGTTTTATCTATATACATAATGAAAATTTCGCAGAAACATTTGGACTATAATTTTATAATCACATTTTTAGTATTATAGAAAAAAAGAATTTATAGACACTCTTCAATCTTTAGAAGATCTGGATTAACTTCTCCCTCTTTATCAATAAGAATACTGTACCACTGTTTTGTTTAGCACCTTGTGGTGATTATATATCTATATATATCTATATATATGAAAATTATGTGCATGTTATGTAAGAGCCAGATCAGTAACAAAGACATTCAATGTTATCTAGAGATCTTCCTCCTCTTGGGTTTTGGAGGCTTCAGCTGTCTGTCTCCCTGTGGAATCTGATGCACCTAGGGAAAGCAAAAAGGAAGCCTTTAAGGATTAACAGTAATTGTATTGCACTTGTGTTGAAAGTATCGAGTTGTTTCCGGGTTCAAAGGATTAGCTGTGACATCACTATTCTCTGTGGGAGGCCCAGTAGGGGGGCTCCTTTCATGTCCCTGTTAACATGCCTGCTAAAGTGGTACCTATCTATCTACTTATGAATGCATACTTTCGAACTGCTAGGTCAGCGGGAGCTGGAGCGAATGATGGGAGCTCACCCTCTCCCATGGCAGCAACTGGGTCTCAAACGTGGGCTTGCTGCTTGTCAACCCAGCATCCTAACCACACGAGACACCCTGCTCCTCATTAACAGTAATGAAAGTACAGTAATGAAATATTAGATAATATTTTAAACATTTGTATACTAGATAACATATATTATCTCAACAAATATTTGACACAGCTAGATCAGTTTTATTATAGCCTCGAATGAGGATACAAACATATAGAAGAGTTGCCTATTTCAGTATATCAGAGCCAAAGCGCTATATATATGTATGTATGTATGTGTGTGTGTGTATATCATATTTGTGTAAATTATATATATATATATATATGTATGTATATGTATATATATATGTGTGTACATACAATGGATACAATGGATATTGGGCCAATTTTTGGCTGACCTTGAGAGGCACCCGAGGTATGTTGGCATAAAAATTCTCCCCTAATCTGGAAACTATTGGTTCTTGCCTCATTAGGTTCATTCGTTACAACATCTCTGCTAGTCAGGAACAGCGAGCACAATGATACGGCACACTGGGACAGGTTATTAGCTATGAACAAAGGTGGAAGAAGTCACATGTTGAAGCCACCGGGACAAGGATACTGAGGCATATAGTATCTAGCGAACCAATTTGAGCCAACTTACTACTTCTATTTTAGATCTGAGAATACATTTAAATCTACCTAATGAATGTATATTTTGGAATATTATGATCAAATCACTATCTTAAACCACGTGGAAAATTTATTTTCTGCAAACCTTTCTCTTCTTCTGTGCTTCTGCTCCAACTGTCTGCTTCTTCACAAATACTAGACTTGGGGAATGCTCCCCATTTCTCCTCCCTCTGCTATAACATCCCAAAATTAAATATTAGGTACTTACATTCCCAGACATTTTGTCAAGTTCACTCATGGCCTCATGAATAGCAGCTTCTAAGTGGTTATTTAGCTTCCCACTTCTAACAGGAAAAGAGGAAGAATAGATTACAATAATGCTAGTAACTTTTCAGTAGAATATGCTGTTTAAAAATATATATTGCAACTTCAAGTTAACATTCCATTCAGCTTTTCAACAATAGTGGTACATTTTACTTGGTATATTTTTAGTTTAATGTGCACACATGCAGAGACATATAGGTAGTCTTCAGGTTATGACCATTCATTCAACAACTGTTGATGACACTGCACAATTGGTACATACTGTAGAACTGGTCCTTGGAATTCTAACCACTGCAAAGTCCTAGTGATCATGGGATTGCAATTTGGTGTCTGTAACCTGGCTTGGAATTATGCTACATTGAGTTGCAGTCCTGTGATTGTGATTTCCAGTGCTACCTTCTGGTTTCCAGAAGCAAAGGCAATGTCTGTCTGTCTGTCTGTCTGTGTCTGTCTGTCTGTCTGTCTGTCTATCTATCTATGGATACATATACACCCACATGTATATAACTGACACATATTAATGTATCAGTACAATATTAATAGCTGATCAAAACCAGCATTGTATACTTGAAGAAAGCGTTATAGGAAATGCAAGGAATCAATAATAATAATTACAAAAAATAATTAAACAGCTTAAAAGATTTGAAGGAAAGAAAAGGCATAAATTAAAAGCAGGTGGTTAGAGCTTTTTAAATATTATGTTTAAAAAGAAGTTCCATACAGTGTATGTTGGGGTGTCAAACTGCTGGCCCACGGGCCAGATGCGTCATGCGGAAGCCATGCCCACCCCATTGCCGGCACTGGCAAAACCGTCCTGATATGTTGCATGATGTCACATTTGACATGTCTGGTGTATGTAGTCTGAAATTACAGTATAGAATTTTATAAAAAATAATAATAAAACATCTGAAGATGCACTGATGAAATCTGAGAATCTCAAAATACTATAGGATTCAAGTGCAGTAAAATTTTGGCAGAAACAGAAGTATCTGTGTTTGAAGTCTTATTATATATTAACAATAGAACAAAAAGGAATATTTTTAACAAGTTAACATGATAATTTGCATAAATGTGGCTTTTTCCACTTAATAATTAACCAGGCAGATAGAAAATCTGTGGTAAAAATAGTAAATAGTTTATTCACGATTTATTCATAGACTCCTCTTCATGATTATAGTCCTGAAAGACCTTCAAGAATATTATAGTTTTCTGAGATGGGTGCTGAATGGAAATCAGCTTGTGCCTGAACGAAGTAACAACACAGATAGTAGCTCTGTTCAATGTGCATAACCCAAAATGGGACAAGAGATAAGCAGCCTCTCCCTTCTTCTAGTTGTGCACCTCAGGGAAAAAATAGCCTCCATGTTTTTCTCTCCGCAGAAGAAGGCCTTTCTGAACATGTAAATGCTTCTATTTGAACTGGATTTCTCCTTTAGAAGAGTTTCACTCAAGTAACTTAGTAAGAGGACAGCAAATGTGGTCATTTCAGTAAGGAATTTCAATTCTATGTTCAGTCTAAAGCCTAATACAAATCAAAAAAGCATAACAAACATGTTTCCAAAATGGTTACATATTCTACTTTTAATAGCTATATGAACACAACAGTATCTTAGGACCAAAAGATGCTTACTTTCTCAGCTGCAAATTACTTTTTTATTTTTAGAACAGAGCACTACACATAATATCTCTTTGCGCAAAGACTTTCAAATACCTTCTTCCCTCTGAACATCAAATCTGCCTCAGAAAATTAACTATAGATCACAAACAAGTTGTATACATTTTATTTATTTACTTCAATTTATATACCGCCCTTTTCCTGAGGGACTCAGGGCGGTTTACAGGGCAAATTAAAACAGTACAATATATACATGTTAAAATTAAATTAAATTAAATAGCCCCAAAATAATTAAAATTAAAACCTTAACCCAAAACCCTCAGTCCAGGCCGGCAAGCTTGAATAGCCAAGTTTTTAGTTCCCGGCGAAACGAGCGAAGGTCGGGGGCCATCCGGAGTTCCACAGGCAGCTGATTCCAAAGGGCAGGCGCGCCCACCGAGAACGCTCTCCCCCTGGGGGCTGCCAGCCGGCACTCCCTGACCGGCGGCACCCTGAGGAGGCCCTCCCTGTGGGAGCGCACAAGATGATGGGAAGTTGATGCTGGCAGCAGGTGCTCCTGAAGATACTCTGGACCCATGCCATTGAGGGCTCTATAGGTCATCACCATCACCTTGAATCTCACCCGGAGGGCAACTGGAAGCCAATGCAGCTCGCGGAGAAGAGGCGTTACATGGGAGTATCGGGAAACCCCCATCACAACTTGCGCGGCCGCATTCTGCACCAGCTGAAGCCTCCGAGTGGTCCTCAGGGGCAGCCCCATGTAGAGAGCATTGCAGTAGTCTAGCCGGGAGGTCATAAGCGCATGAGTGACTGTACGTAGGGCGTCTCGGTCCAGATAGGGCCGCAACTGGCGCACCAGATGAACCTGGGCAAAAGCCCCCCTGGCCACGGCTCCTATATGATCTTCCAAACTGAGCTGTGAGCTATACAGAACTATAAACTGTTAAGGTTATGTCATTTAGCATCTGTAGATTAGGAATTAACCAGAGAGAAGTCATGGTTTAAAACTCATGATTTTAAAAAAAAATATTCTTAAATTCTATGGTTCAGAAATAGTAACTGAAATAATATAAATGTTAATTCTAATGGGTAGTAGAAATCAAGTATAATTTCAGTTCAATATCATAATAAAATCTTGATTTAATGGACTGTTTGGGTGGGAGGGGTGCCCATTAATCTTACATATCTGTTAAATCTGGAAGATACTGTACATTTGCGCATGCATTAGCCTACCCACTATCATGAGCATGCATAACAAAATGGATTAGGACTCTTTCTTTGAAACTGATGACATTTGGCTGTAGCCGCCATCTTATTCTATTCATATTACTTACACACACACACACACACTCTCTCTCTCTCTCTCTCACACACACACACACAAACACACACACAGACCTGACGGAGAATGATCAACCCAAAGCCAAATGTACAGTCATGTGAAAAGCCAGCTTTTATGCCTAAGACCAGACTATCTCCTGGTTTCTAGGCCACCACCTTAACCAACATGACAAACTGGCTCAAAATATATTTATAAGCTTTCTAGAAGTTTTAAAAATGATAAAATACCCAGAATGCTTAAATATTTATATATTCAGAAATAACAAATATGTAACGAACGTATAGGCACAAAAGGGAGAGAGATTTGTTCATATAACATGAAATCCAATTGGCCATAATGGTGAGGAGGGATTTATATATCCTTTATGTTTCTATTGCTGTATTTAGAAATCCAGTGTTTTATCATTATTTAATCCATTCAATAATTATTACATTTTTCACATATGCAGGAATTCACTTTAATTCACCATTGTCTCTTTTCACATAATGGAATATATTAAAATATGTCTGACTATAATTCCAATCCAACTGCAAGTATCTTGGGGGATTTTTTGTGTGAAATTACATTGTTTACATTTGTGCGCTTTTGCACCTCAATTATCATGCATTAATTTGCCTCAAATAATTGAATTCATTCCGAATTTATGGATGTAAACTTTAGTACCTTGGGATTTGCCTTGAGGGGGCCATGTCTTCCTGGTTTGAATTCCCATTCTGAATTGGACTGCAACTGGTGTCAAAAGACTACTGCAAGCACCAATTCAACAAAGCACATTGAGTGTGATTGAGACACCCTAGCTTTAATTGAGATGCTGTATCTACGGCTTCTCCACATAGCACTAGAAAAAAGGGAAAGACCATTTCTATTGTTAAGAATTTTTATCTGTTATATGAAGGGGCATTTTTTGGGGGGGGCACATTTATGACTTGACTTCTGCTCCCCCAAATCTGAAGACAAATGGCTGAAGATATTAAAATAATTGGAAATAAACAATACTGTAGCCCCAGCTGAAAAATAGAAGTTTATCAAACTTCATCTTGCAATAGCTGACAAAATTTGGTAAGATTTTCAGCTTTGTTATTATGGATTAGTATTTTTATTTTATCCCAGGACCCATTCCTACTTTTAAGAATTATGTAAAACTCGAAAAGACCTTTTGTTTCTATGAGTTTTATATTTATTGACATTTACTGTGTGAAAAAGTAAAATTGACACATTCACTGCTGCTACTGCTTCTCATGATTGTTTGATGGCATTTTAATATTGTATTATTTTTTAGCAGGGCTTTTTTTCTCATAGTACGCTCAGAACGGCTTTCCGGCACCTTTTTTTTTTTTTTTGCAAAAAAAAGGTCCCTCTATTGGCTTTAGGAGTAGGCAATCTTGGCTCTTTTTTATGACTCGTGGACTTCAACTCCCAGAAATCCTGAGCCAGCCACGCTGAGGGGGAAGAGAAAGGTTTCCAAGCTGAGCCATGCTGGCTCAGGAATTTTGGGAGTTGAAGTCCTTGAGTCATAAAAGAGCCAAGGTTGCCTACCCTGCACTAGAGGAGGACGTTAAAATTATTTACAAGTTTACTTCTTTAGGAACTAAACTTTTAGAATCTAAAACAGCTAATTCAAAAAAGCCAACAGGAAAGAACCTCACATTTTTCATCTGCTTCTGTCTTTTGAAAGGTAAAATTAGATAACAAAATAAACTATTTCCTATGTTAACATCTCTGCAATGAAATGAATAAAGGTAACAGGAAAGAAATGAGAAACATTTTTCTCAATGTAAAATGTCTAATTTATCTGATGCTAGAAAAAAATAGTACCTTTTGTACATTCTTGAAAACTATTTTGAATCTATAACCATCTATTACAACTAAACCACTTTAAATTAAACAATTCTTAAGAATGAAATATTCTTAAGTTGGACTTTACTTTTACTGTTTGGACTGTTGTGTGTTTTGAAAAATAGATTATTTAGAATCTAGTTATGTTGCGCTTCAGTCTTTAAATAATTAACCTGGTATATACATAACAATATATGTTTTCCATGGTGAGCTTAACATCAATAACAACATTTATTAAAAAGGCTAAAATAATTTTTGGTGGTATTATCTGTACATTAAAATTTTGTTTAGTCACAATCTTTCACTTGTCACATTCTGGACAAGCAGTGGTCATGTATCCTAGCAAAAGATGTTACATATGTGCATGTGTAGTCAGTAGCATATGCATTTTTAAAAATATCAAACATGCAAAGAAACAAAAATAAGTCCAGGCTTCCGGTGGCTCCGCGGCGACGGAGGGAGCCTTCCCGGGCTGCCCGCGGCTCAGCTGGTGTTTTTTCGCCCGAAACAGCGCCGATCAGCTGTTCGGGCGAATTTGAAGCCCCCTCCTCGGGAGAAGAGGAGGGGGTGAGCCCCCAGGTGGGGGTTGAGTTCGCCGGGGCCGCCTGAGCTTGGAGCTTGGGCGGCCGAAGGATTGAACTCCCCCGTAGCCTGGGCTGCTCCCAGCTGACCAGCGTCTCTGCTCCGGACTTTATGGAGCAGAGCCAGGCGTCTGCGACCATCCCTGCTTGAAGGAGAGACTATGAAAGGGAAAGAGCAGGCAGAGCAGTACAAGAGGGAAAGATGAAGAGATGAAGAAGATTTTATTTTACTCTCAAGCTTGATGGACTTTGCTTAAAACTTAAAGTGAAAGTGCGTCACAATTGTAAGTAAAAGATGGCGGCGAAACCTCCCCCTAGAACTTTTCGGAGTGCTGGAAATTCTCCGGTGCAACAACAATCATTGCTGCAGGCGTTGCATTCTCCTGATGTATTGACATCGAAGGATCTTGAAAAACATACCCAGTTAATTTTGGAGTCAATGGGTGTTAAATTTCTACAGATGGAGGAGAAATTGGAGAAATTGGAGCAGAGAATGGAAGAAAGGATGGAACAGAAACTTAGAGAAATGAAGGTAGACATTTTGTCCTCAGTGCAAAAAGTTGCTAAATGTGTGGAGGTGCTGGATGATCAAGTGCAAGACTTGATTCAAAAGAATGCTTTATTAGAAGCAAAAGTATTGGAAATTGAAGATTTAAAAGACAAAATTGACAGTGAACAGAGCTTGGCCCAATTTTACCAGATGCAGTTTGCTGTGAGAATTAGAGGCCTAAAAGAGAATATTAAGGAAGATTTAAAGCAGCTGGTTTCTGAGGCTTTTGAGGGAGTATTGAACCATCCAGCATCTGAATTAAAACAAGGTATGGACAAAGTGTTCCGTGTGAATTCGTGGATTGCTAAACAGAGAAAGTTGCCTAGAGATGTGGTGGTTTATTTTGTAAAAAGGGAAATTAGAGATGAAGTTATACAAGCTGCCTACGATACCAAAGTTGTGATTGCTGGTCAACAAGTTTTGGTTTTAAAAGAAATTCCTCCAAAGATTTTAAAGAGAAGGAAGGATTTTATATTTCTTGTGCAAGAGCTCAAGCAAAGAGATATAAGGTTTAGATGGGAGATCCCAGTTGGGTTGAGCTTCATGTATGATGGCAAAAGATACTGTTTGAGTAATGTGAAGCAAGCGCATGATTTTTATAATAATGTCTTGGAAGTAACCCCATCAACACTTCTGGAAGCTGCAGAGGGATCTGGAGAAGGAGAACATCAAGAGGATGAAGATGCACAGATAGACGAGAAGGGTACAGGAGGAGTTCAAGCTGCAACTCTTTTGGATGATCTTAGAGAACAGAGGGTGACGCGTGCTGCCTTAAAACGCTCAAAAAATAAAAAAAAATAAGACCAGTAGAAATCTATGGAACTTCCACAAAATATTTATAGTTAAGTGGTAGTTGTGTTTTTTTTTAAAAAAAAAGTTTTGGGATGCTATGTATGGTAATAGATTTTTTTTTTTAATTTGGAATTAATGGACAACTTACTACAGAGGAAGAGGAAGAAAGTTTTGTGGGTTAATGTGGGTTAATTTGTGTAAGAACTATTTATTAATGTGCAAATGAGAATATGTTAAGGTAATAGTGAATTGTGGAAGAACATAGATGGGAATGATGCTAGTTTTTTTTATTTTAGTTTTTTATATATATTTAGTATTATTAAGGATTGGTTTACTATATACAAGCTAGAGAGTGATGGATTTTAGAGTTTATAATTGTTAGTATATGATTGTTTATGATTGCCTTTTAGATATATACCTTGTATTTTGCTCTGGGAAGTCGGGGGGGGGGGGAGGGGGGAGGAGGGGAAGTGGAGGGGGGGAGGTAGGGGAGGGAGGAGGGGGAGGGGGAGGGGGGGAGATAGGGGGGAGGTAGGGAGGGGAGGAGGGAGGGGGAAGGGGGGTTTTTTTTTAAAGGAAAATTGTATTTTATAAAACTTTTCAATAAAAAAAAAAATAAGTCCAAAATATCTGTATTACATCCAGAAATGCCAACTTTGCAACCAATATTTCTCATCCATAACTATGTCACCCTAAGGATACCTGCATACATGCAAATGCTTCTTTGGGATCAGTAACGCAGCAGGGATTGCTTTTTCCTTCCAGTAACAGATTGCTGGGAAATACCAAACATGTCCTTGAGAATTCCAATGTTTGTTACAAATTTTTCTGAATGTGGTTGGAAAGAGGCTGTTTGGTGCCAGAGACCACTGCCACGAGAAACACAGCTCTGGGTCAGGGTTCGGAGCAGCTCCGAGTGGGGGCTCAGCACGGGCCGCGGCGTGGCAACTGCGGGGAGGGGAATCCCCACGGCGGCTTTGGGGAGGGGAATCCCCACAGCATGTGGCTCCGAGCCCCAGGGGTGGGGGTGCAATGGATGGGTGGCGATGCTGTAGCAAGACACCGGCATCGCTCCCAGTGACAGCACCTCTGAGTTTTGGCTCCTTTTTTTTTAAAGAAAAAAAGCACTGTTTTTCAGCATAGGCTGGCAAATAATTTTGATTTTGCAGACTACTTTAGAGGTTTTTGAGGAACCCCACTCCAGGGGTTCTTAGGACCATTTTAATAAACATTGCTATCAATAATCGTTATACTGCATTCTCTTTTTGATATAAAAATAGATTAATACTTATATTTTTTGATTTATTCTATTTCAACTTTTATTTTTGTTATTATTAACTTTGTATTTATTGTAGTACTACAGTACATATTTATCTTGACTTGGATTGCCTTTTTTTTTGCATGCTGCTGTTGAAAAACTTTAAATTGCATCAAAGCAAATGTCTCACCTGTGTCCAGCACTGAACATCTTTAAATGTCACGAATAAAGGCAAATATGCGTGTCCAAGGGTAACGTTGCAAGCTCAAATCTGGTCACCGAGACCAGAGGTTTAGTCTTCTGAGCTTTTGGGCTGGTGCCGGAGCCCATCCTCAGGGAACTTCTCTCTACTGGAATATGTGCTTTGGGCTATTTTATGAATTGTATTTATGTGGTGCCTGTATTTAAGCAGGACATATGGGGAGAAAGCTAACCACCAGATTGCCAAGAACACAAGCGAATAGTCAGACAAGGAGACCCAAACTCATTGCTAGCCTCACATTGCAATGAACAAGGACTGTATGTTCAATTTGGCAGCTACTAAGATTGTTGGCTGTGCAAGTACAAAGATAGCAATGGGCTCCTTGTCAGACAACAGGAGTGCTGATTTACTACCAGCTTCTCAGGTACTTAGGAGCCGGGGGCTTGGCAGCACAAGGAAAGAACAGCCAATCCCCACCTATCAACACTCCAATCAACCAATACGACGGCACCACATAAATAGGGCTCACAGAACAGCCAAAGGCACATATTTCAGTAGAGACAAGTTATCTGAAGATGGGCTCCAGTTGCGAATCTGAAAGCTCGGAAGAGTTAAACCTTTGGTCCCGGTGACTGGCCCAGATTGGATCTTGCACCATTGAATATATCTTTCATAAAACTATCACAGAACTGAAATTGATGTACAGATAGTCCTGGGATTATGATCGTTCTTTCAAAGCTATGACAGCACTGAATGAATGGTAGTTATGGATGGTCCTCAAAATTCCAGCCGTTGCAGCACCTGGACACGTGATCAAAATTTAGGAGCTTTGCAATCAGCTTCCATCTGTGACTGGTGTCACTTTCTCCTGCTCTCTACAAACTGTCTCTGCTTCAACTCCCCCCTACCTGCCTGGATTCCAGACCAACCGCAGGAGGAGAGGATGGCAAAGATCAGCTGGAGGTGATGGCAGAGGCAGGCGGTGGATGGGAGGGCAGCCCAAAAGGTAGACGTGTGTGTGTGTGTTGTGTGGGGGGAATATAGTGGGTAGGGGGAGTTGAAGCAAGGGCAGTTCACACAGGGCAGGAGAAACATAAGGTCCTGCTCCAAGAACTACAACTGGCACTTCTGTTGCTAAGTGGCACAGTCACATGATGTTTTGCTTTGTTTAGCAATGGAAATTCTGGTCCCAGTTAGGCTCGTAACTTGAGGAATATTTATAGCGTGATTCAACTTTGCAACAGGTTTCTATTCTAAGTTACACACTAGCAAGAAGCTTTCAGATTACCCAATTATATTGAATTCTGATAAATATAACATCAAATACCTTTACTGAACCAGAAGGGGGGGGGGGAGAAAATTGTAAAACTATAAGACAACATGTCTAATTAAAAGTTTAATGCAAACACAGACAGGGTTGCACATTTTTAATTTGTTATATACCATTAACTACAGGAGCAATAATTTTAAATGAAATTAATGATATGACTGGATGTTACAGTTGGAAAATCTTTAAGCATGTACAAATTGAAAGCCTGGCTTACTTACATCCTCAACTATAATTAGAACTTTTGTTGCTAATAAGATAGACTGACTATTTTCTTTGCCATCTATAGAGATACCTACATGTACAATCATCCCACAGGTCATCAACTTTTATGTATTTTGCCCAGCCTGAGAGATTAAGTGTCCGCTTATAGGAATCTTAAGTATTGTCTAACGACTCCAACATCCCCCTGCCCCAAATAAAAATCTAAAATAAAACCAAAACAGCAAGTAAGGGATGATTAATCACTTGATATGGCTAATCTATCAGAGAAATTTCTCTTTTCTTGTGCTGTCATCATCCCATGTGGCAATGGACTGTGCATAAATGAGTTATGTATTTACAATATAACATAGAAAAACATTAGAATAGCAAAATAATCCAAATTCAAGTGGAATAGAAAACTAAAATAAGCTCATTGTATTTGCAAGTTACTACTAGCAAGAAAAGATGAATTGCACTATGTACTGTGTACATCAACACTATGCAGTGTTTTGGCAAAGGCAGAATTTCTCTTCTGTCCTTTAAGTAGAGACACAGTTTGGTGTAGTGGTTAAGATGCTGGCCTAGAAACCAGAAGACTAGGAGTTCTAGTCCAGACTTAGGTATGAAAGTCAACTGTATGACTTTGAGCCAGTCATTCTGTTTCAGCCCAACCACCTCACAGGGTGATTATTGTGGGGAAAACAGGAGGAGGAAGTATTAAGAAATATTCAATGCCTTCAGTTATTTATATAAAGTAATATAAGTGGGATAAAAATCTAATACATACATACAACCAGAAACATGCTGTGTAGGCAAAAGGAAAACTATATCAATATTGTTTAACATTATTTTTTGCAAGACCTAACATTTTTAGTACTAAATGTGTTCAAAAGTGTTTCAGCTTGTAGTAGTAGTACTAATAGTAACAGCAGTAGTAATAGTAGCAGAACTTCATAGATAGGATGTTAAATGTTTGCAAAAGGGTAATTGTGCTGAGCCAAACTCCAATGGGGATAATTGCTTCCTTCTTTGTCTCCTGTGCCCTCTCCACCAGTCACTCATTTAATTGCTCACCTGCTTGTTGCTTTTCAATCTGTTAAGGTATATCACTTTTCCTCTCTACAAGCTGCACAAGGCAGTCTTTATTCAGTGATGTAATTACAGATGGGACAGACTAATCAGCTTGTAAGTTTGCCAGAGGCCATATTCATTGTACAATCTTAGATAAATGGATTGCCTTGGCTCAAAATAAGGGCTTGGCTGATGGCCAATATTTGGGGTTAGGAATTATTGGCTACTGACAATATGGGGGGAGCAGATTAGAGGAAAGGAACGGGGAGGGGGCAGCAGAGGTAATCACTTATACTATTTCCTTCTCTTCTTTCAATCCATTGGGTAGAAAGGAAGGGGAACGCAATAGAAGCCTGTTGCCGTGGGGTACGACAAGGCTCCATCTTAGGCCCAGTACTCTTCAATAATCTTCATCAATGATTTAGATGAGGAAATTGAAGGGAAATTCATCAAATTTTCAGATGACACTAAAGTGGCAGGAGTAGCCAACATTCCAGAAGACAAGCTTAGGGTCCAAAAAGATCTTGACAAACTTGAACAATGGGCCCTATCCAACAAAATGAATTTTAATGTGGAGAAAAGCAAAATTTTGCATTTAGGCAGGAAAAATCAAAGCTATAAGTACAGATTAGATGAGACTTGGCTCAAAACAGTAACTGTGAGAGAGACCTTAGAGTCCCAGAGGACGATCACTTGGCTATTAGCCAGCAATGTGCAGCACCAGCTAAAAAAGCTAATACAATCCTGGGTTGTATAAACAGAGGCATAGAATCAAGATCACAAGAAGTATTAGTACCGCTTTTATAAAACCCTAGTGAGGCCACACCTGGAATACTGTAACCAATTTTGGTCACCATACTACAAAAAAGATGTTGAGATCTTGGGAAAAGTTCAGAGAAGAGGATCAAAGAGTCCTGAAGGAGAATGAACAGTCACTTGTCTGAGATGGTATAGGTTCTTCTGCTTGAGTGGAGGGCTGGACTAGAAGACCCCCAAGGTCCCTTCCACCTCTATTCTATTCTGTTCTATTCCATTCTATTCTAGACAAAAACAGCTTTATGAGGAACATTTCCCTTGATGTATATGTCTCAGTGGTGGAAAAGCCACTTGACTTTGAGACTATGTAGTTTGTATCTCCTTAAATTCAATTTTAATTATATATATATATATATATATATATATATATATATATATATATATATATATATATATATATATATATATATATATATATATATATATATATATATATATATATATATATAATATGTATGTAGGTATATATATGTGATGGGATTTAATTTATTCCCATGAGTAGAGTTTGGCTTTGAACATTTATATAGTGTAGCAAATATTTCAAGTGCTTCATTACCAGTAGGGCATCAAGACTGAGAGGCTAATATAAAGTTCTTGTACAGGGATCTTATGATATCTGAAATGCCCAAAAATAGTGGACGGTCTGGAGATGTTTAAACAGACTATGCAACTGGTCTGGCTAGAACTAAAAACCACAAGGAAAAATAAGGGTTTCTCCCAAGGACAAAGATATTTACTGTGAATGAGGCACTATTCAAACAACTACCCATCTTTTACAGTGCCCCTCTCCCCCCGCCCTGACTGACATGCACATCAATGTGGGCTGGCATCGAGCTAGAGCTATATAAATTTATGCTTTTATTACAGTTTTCGGTCTTTTTAAATTTAAGTTGATCATTTCCCCCTTTCTAGTTCCTGCATTTCTGACGTGAATGAGAGGAGCACTTGAAATTGCCAAGATTTACAGGGTACTTACTTTCTATTCCTCTTTCGGACATGATTGTAGGCTTCCAGACCTTCTGTTAGTGTTTTCAACTTGTCAGGTTCCACCTAAGAGAACGTATGAACAAATTACATTACCCTAAACATTCAATTATTCCAGAGATAAGCTCAGCTTCAAGAGGTCACAGTAACACCCCAAACCTCACGGATACAATACAAAGGAATACATGAATTTATATTTCAACTTTGTGAAAAACTAAAGGTGGAAACTTCAAGTTAAACACCTTCAAAATTGGATTAGAACCACTTGAGGACTTGCCTGGAGATTCGGAGGAGTCGTCGATGGTCTGGAGATGTTTAAACAGACTATGCACTGGTTTTTCAAAAGAAAAATTACTTTGTTTTCTTCAAAATAAAAAATACACAACCTCTACTAAGCTGATTCATAAAACACAGTCTAACTGTTATTGCATGAAAGAAAATAAAAATTGTTTGTAAAATCTTACGTATTTCAAGGTGAATACTGAAAACATACACAATGAATAGGAGTACACATAGTCCTTGACTTACAATCACAAGTGGGATTGGAACTTCTGTTGCTAAGGGATGCAATGTTTCATTAAGTCATCACATCACTGTGCCCGATTTTATGAACTTTTTGATGTGGTCATTAAGGGAACCGTGTAGTCGTTAAGCAAATCTGGCTTCCCCCACTCAACTTGTTTGATGGAAGCCCCTTCCCAGATCACAAATAATGATCATGTAACTTCAGGAGGCAGCAACTGTTGTAAGCACATGCCAGTTGCCAAGTGCCTGCATTATGATCACATGGCTACAAGGACACTGCAATAGTTGTAAATGCAAAGACTTAAGCCACTTTTTTTCAATGCTGCTGTAACTTTGGGTGCTAAACAAATGATTGGAAGTTGAGGACTGCCTGCATTTGAAATTCACCCACTCATGAAGTCCAACATTTAATTTCTGCAACAAAGGAACTCCAGTTCAAACATAAGGCAAACTTATTGTGATATGCCATTAAAAGATTAGCAACACAGGTAGCAACTGCTCAGAAAAGTAACATTGTTTAAGAAAAATCTCATAGTTTGTATTCATTGGGGCATAAGATGGAGCATTGGGGCCTTTGTGGAGCAGTGGGCTAATGCCTCCTTAAGTAACACCAGCTGCCTGCAATTAGTGCAGGTTCGCATCCACCAGGCTCAAGGTTGACTCAGCCTTCCATCCTTCCGAGGTAGGTAAAATGAGGACCCAGATTGTTGGGGGCAATTAAGCTGACTTTGTAATAATGCCGCTTGGGGTGTGTGTGTGAAAGCCCTAATAAGCAGGCATATACATAGAATGAAGGCTATTGCTAAGCACATTGATTTGTGCTTAGATTGTAAGTCGCCCTGAGTCTTCAGAGAAGGGCGGGATAGAAATGGGATTAAAAAAAAAAGATGATTTTATGGAGTACAGTCCCAAGCGAGTTTACTTATAACCCCTAGTTGTAAGTTATAAGCTGGCTGAGGAATTCTGGGGATTGAAGTCCACAAGTCATAAAAGGGCCAAGTTTGAAGACCCCTATCCTAAAGCTTTCTCTCTCAATAATATCACCTATTTGCTTTGGGAAAGAACTCTCATAAGGAAAGGAAGAATAAACCTTTAGGACAATTGCAACAGACCAATAGCAATGTTTCATGTGCCTTAGTAAGAGTTTCCTTTGGATTTTGAGGAACCAACCAAAGCTTAGCAGTAAGGATTAGGCCCTCCATATGTTTTTTAAATAACAAGCAAAGGAAGTATCTTCTCAGACAATAATCCATTGTCTTAATATTGTTAATTATTAAAACAGTGAATATAAATTTTGTTTTGGCACCACCACCGCAGAATATAATTTGGTTCACTGTAATTAACAACAAAGCTACAAATTGAGCGACAAATTGAGATTTCAGCTGCATTGAAGTGATAAAAATTATATATTTCAGTAGCAGAGGGTTTTTAGTAAATTCTTTTCCTAACTGAACTTTGTAAGTGCTTGAGTTGTTTTCTGTAGCTATATGTACAAATGACATTACAATTATTATGTGTAAATAACTTTGTTTTTCAAATAGTATTGAAAAAACTTTACAGTTCATTTCACTTAACAAAAAAAATCTAAATTAACATTTCACTTACAATAAACATCTAAATTAACATTTAAAGTCTGAAACAATGCTATTATTATATCCTTTATTACTTTGGTTTAATGACATCCTATATTACTTTTGTGAAGGGGAGGGTTTTTTTTACATTTTCATTTAAACAACAGCTTTTTATTCCAATGATTGCTAATTTATACATTTTATGAATGCACGAACCATTGCAACATTAATATTTCTAAGAACTTCATTAAAAGCAAATGCAGAAGTGAAGCACTGAATTTCCATCCTGAATTATCTACACCATGTAACTGTCTGCAACACCATGTTCAACTTGTGTTCCTCTAACTTTGATACAATAGTTTGTGAGGCTGCACTGATAACATTATTTCATATTCCATGACCTTCTGACTGATTGCGGACAATCACTGGATTGTGCACAAAAAGGATAAACCTTTGCTGGGAAATCCAAAAATTACTACAGATAGTCTTTGACTTATGACTGGTTTTGTAATGACCGTTCAAAGTTATGATGGCTCGGAGAGTGTGCTTTATGGGCCACAAAGAACCTCTGGCCATAGTAAAATGCTGTGCCACACTCCCCAACTGGAGTCATGTAATTGTGATCTGTGTGCTTGGCAAACTGTTCATATTTATGATTGGGTGCAATGTAATCATGTGATTGCCATTTGCAATCTTCTCTGTCGGCTTCCCCCAAAAAACTCATGCATGGGGAGTGGGGCAGAAATCTTTTGTTGAGCTACCAAAACAAAGCTTGGATCTTCAGGATCCCTGCTTCATTTCTCCAGCCTAGGGTATGAGTTCCTTTCCATGCATGTCGGTTAGTCCTAGAGGAGATCAACCCTGACTGCTCTTTAGAAGGCCAGATCCTGAAGCTGAAACTCAAACACTTTGGTCACCTAATGAGAAGGAAGGACTCACTGGAGAAGAGCCTAATGCTGGGAAAGGTTGAGGGCAAGAGAAGAAGGGGACGACAGAGAATGAGGTGGCTGGATGGAGTCACTGAAGCAGTAGGCGTAAGGTTAAATGGACTCCAGAAGATGGTAGAGGACAGGAAGGCCTGGAGGAATGTTGTCCATGGGGTCATGATGGGTCGGACATGACTTTGCAACTAACAACAAACCACCCCTCTCACTATCCAAGGGACGCTGCACAATTTAATAACCACATCTAGAAGAGGAGGATTGCAATTGTTGAGTGAAGCAGTCATGTGGGCATCTTAACAACTGCTTTGTTCAATGACCAAGATTCTGGTCCCAATTGAGATCATAAGACAAGAACCACCTGTATGCCTTCCCCTTTCTTAAAGACGTTTTTATTTGTTAACCCAGGTATTAGAATGGTCCTGCTGAAGTTTAAAAATAGCTGAAAATCTTGTAATAAAAAAGTATACTGTTTATCTCCTCAGTCTCTTCAGTCTTCTGATATTTTATTAGAACATATTCAGATAATTAATATACATAGGTAAATGTCATGACTCAAGAGCTGGACCACTTTTAAATTAAAGACAATCTATTCCCAAATGAAAGTTACACAGAAAAAAAGTTAATCCGCCTCTATTATCATACTCCAATTCATCTAAGACAGTTCTATTTTAAAAGTAAATTAGGAGTAGAAAAAATAATTTCTTTTCAGATCAATAAATTGAAATAAACTCGCACTTCACCCTTTTAGATGAGGAAATCTAACTGATAGACTTTAGCCATACATTCACGGGAGGATGGCTTCAGTTCATAATCCTTTATGAAAATGGATTAAAAATGAATTGGTGATTCCTAGATTTATTGATTAAAAATGACTGTATATGAGAAGACTGGAACTATGGTATATAATTTGGGAGGGCGGAAATAGTGTAAACTTGCGTGTAACTGTTGTGAAGAAATTGGAAGCTATTTCGTAAATTTTCATGGTATCTTGATAAGATTAAAAGCTATCCACAAATGCCCAAGCATTTAGCTTTCTATTTGCTTTGCTCCCTTTTTCTTACTGATATTCTACATAATATTCTATGTAAATTTTTATTTGCTGATAACTATATTCTTTTGTCTTTTCCTTTCAGTCTAGAAATCTTTATCCATATTCATGCATTATCTATATGCTATTAGAATTTTCTCTCCCTATGGTCAGTGGTGGGATTCAGCCAGTTCACACCACTTCAGCAAAACCGGTAGCTAATTTTTTGTTGCCTAGGCCCAGAATGGACTTCTGAAAGCGGCATCCACAGAGAACCGGTTGTTCACATACTGTATTTGAATCCCACCACAGCCTACATCAGGGCTTTTCAACCTTTTCACCCATTGTACCACTTTTAGGATATGGCAACCTCGGAGTACCACCAGTCGCCTAGCAAGGTGTCAAAAACTTGATGACCAAAAAGGGAAAAAAAGTGATGAAATATAGGCACTCCTCAACTTACAACAGTTCAATTAGTGACTGTTCGAAGTTACAATGGCACTGAAAAAAGTGCCCCACAAGCCACAGCTTATAGAGCAAAATGAGTAGCATACAAATTTATGTAATCAATAAATACATTTTATTATTAAACTCATTTGGTATCCCCCATATTTACTGAAAGCTAGTGGTCTATCACTGATGATGTTACCTAGTTGGGTAATGAAACATCTGCAAGCAAACAAGTAAGCTCAGAGAATACCAAGGACTCCATGCTCTATCATGGTCTGTTAAAGATTCTAAGGAAAATTTTAAAGAGGGATAATTATAATTATAATTTGTCAGCAAGCTAGAATCTTAAAACACCGAATCTATCTATGCCACCGCTGGAAAGTTCTCTTGAGAATTGTCAGCCATATTAGTTAATTTTATATGAATCTTTGTTAAGTACAAAAGCCAGAATTATAAATGCACATGAATTCCTGAAACAAATATTACACATATGCATTTTGTGGTTATATGGTTAATATGTAGAATTTGTTTAAAAGTAACAAGAAAATTTTTGAAGCATTTTTATACATGATACCATAAAATAATGTTGTGTGACAGAGGAAGATTTTCATTTACAGGTAGTCCCCGAGGTACAAGCCTAATGGAGCACAGCCATTAGGCTTGTGAGTCAAAAAAACCCTCCTCAAATGAATGAGACTCAATTTTACAAATTTATAAAATCAAATTCATTAACTAAATCAAACGGGTTGTTAAACGAACGGAGATCTTTCCTCCGATAGCTGCCATGTTAACTGAACTGGGAGGGTTCCCCCCGCCAGCTGCCCATCAGCTGTTTCTGATGAGCTGGCTCAGGAACTAAATTGCCTTGGAAGCTATCACAGTTATTTTTATTTTTTTAAAAAAACAACTGCTACTAGCCAGCTCAAGAGTCTTCAGCTGCCCAGAACCTGGGGTTGGGGGGTGGGGGGGCATTGCTTTAATAAAAAACACTAGCTTAAGAGCCAGCCAGGCACACAGAGGGGGATGAGGGAGGGATTTGCAGAACTCTCAGCTTGCAATAGTAACAGAGATGGAAGGGGCCTTGAGGTCAGCTAATCTAACTCACTGCTCTCACAAGAAAGTATTTTTGTTAAATGCCTATCCAGTCTCTTCTTAAAAGCTTTCAGTGATGGGGCACCCACAACTTCTGGAGGCCATTTAAATTTAAAACCTACAAACTACAGTAATATATGCTAATTTCCAAAATAAGAGCTCAATAGTTTGCAGTTCGAGAACTGCTCCGCTTTTTAAACACTGTACTTTGCAAACTATTGTGTTGCAAGCTATAGAGCACAGGTGTCAAACTCGCCACATCATGACTTTTTTTTTGCATTGTCGGAGCTGGGATGGGCGCCACCTCCACATGATGCAACCGGACCATGGGCCCGCAGTTTGACACCCCTGCTATAGAGTAACAAAAAAAAAAAATTAAAATACTTACAGAAGTAATTGCGGCATTCGAGCCCAGGGAGTAGCAGATGGCACAAAAGCAAAAACTGGTGCCGTCTCGGCTCTTCTTTGGTCATGTGATCAGGGACAAAAAAAACACCTTTCCGGCTTCTGGTAGCCTGGAACAGCCCAGGCAAGTCACAGAGATAAAAAGGGCCACTGCTGCAGTAGAGACTGAAATCAAGTCACATGGCTACAGAGGCCTCTTTTTGGTTGCAGTTTTGAATTTCTAATGTTAAGTACCCTTTCTGAATTAATTCGTTTTTGTGAAAACTCGCTAAATAAACACTTGTACCTGGGGGATTACCTGTACTTGGTTTGTTATGTGTAATGTCATAATATAATTAATATAACTCTCAACTAAATGTCAGAATTGCTACCATTTAAATTATTTATAATTACTATTTGGTACTGATCATGAGTAATCAGCACACACAGGTGAACTGTTTTTTTGAGTTCCTGGCCAATGAGAAATTCAGCTTACCATTTTTTCCCCTTACATTAATGAAAAACGTTATTTACTTAAATCACTTTTAGCTCATATTTCCGTGGGAAAGTCATTGTAGAAGGTGTGGTAGAATCTGGGGGCAGAGTTAAAAGAGGGATCAGCCTAGAATCAATACATAGCCATAAGTAAACTAAGTCCAACCCCCCGTTGAATTCTGTTGACAGGTGCTAATGGCTAGTTGAGAAAATTAATATCACATATGAAAGATCAGGTTCACATGTAAAAGCCCAATTAAACTGATTTATTACTAATTATGCCTACACACAGGAATCTTCTACTTGGGATCAGATAAGGGTCAATGGAATTCAAGGGAGGTTGGACTTAATTCACTTGTGGCTACCCCTGATTGTCTTTTAATTCATGGTAAGATGGGCAGCCAATAAATTTTACAAACCTCTGCCCACATATTCTGCCTTCTCCTATAGTCATTTAGACTATCCGATTCCCCCCCCCCCAAGTTTGAATTCTTAAGCTGTCCTGAAAATGTTAACTTTTGTTATCTCATATTAAAAAGGGTTTGGATTTAAATTTCTTTTCATTAGTTAATGAAATAAGAACAAATCAGAGCAAGATGGTCAGAAATCAAGCACATTGTATGATGTTTCTATGAAAACATTTCCTTTAAAAATAGTTTTTATGCAATCTTCTCTAACATGAATTTAACACCCGTTAACCCTGAACTGAAGGCTTTAATTATATACTTATATACTGAATAGAATTCTGTCTTTAATAAACATCTAAGAAGCTTATATCACCACCAAATAGATTGGTGGTATAGATGAGTGGCCTCTAATAACTCTTGTACTCCATAAACATTATATTTTCCAAATGGTGAGCAAATTTAGTATGGTGGCTAACATATAGACTAGAAACTGGGAGATTGTGAGTTCTAGTCCTCCTTTGACATGAAAGCTAGCTGGTTGGTCTGAGTCAATTGGGCTGTCTCTCAAGCCTCATTCTCTCAGGGTTTTTGTGAAAAATAGGAGGCAGGAGCATTATGTACGCTACTTTGAGATGTATAAAATAAAGCATATGATGGTGCTGATGATCCTTATCATTACTGCAAATGAACTAGGATCACACATCTCCAAACTGAAATGGTAACGTGTTTGAAATCTGAATAGTGGTATTAATACGTGCACATGAGCTGAGCAAAACTGTAATGGTGAAATGGCAAATAATGGACAATACACCAGTAGGAGGAGTTTGATTCTGTGACTCCGGAGGAAGTGGACAGGATCATGGGGAGGCTGAGCACCACCACATGTTTATTGGACCCGTGCCCTTCCTGGCTGGTTTATGCAGCCCGGGAGAGGACACGCAGCTGGTTCCAGGCAGTTATATCGGCTTCTTTGAGTGAGGGTATCTTCCCCGCCGTCTTGAAGGAGGCGGTGGTGAGGCCTCTCCTCAAGAAGCCTGCCCTGGACCCTGCTGTATTGAATAACTTTCGTCCTGTCTCCAACCTTCGCTTTCTTGCGAAGGTTGTTGAGAGTGTGGTGGCGCATCAGCTCCCTCTGGTCCTGGATGAAGCGGATTATCTAGACCCGTACCAATCGGGTTTCAGGCCCGGGCACAGCACGGAGACGGCATTGGTCGCGCTGGTGAATGATCTCTGGAGGGCTCGGGACAGGGGGCATTCCTCTGTCCTAGTCCTATTAGACCTCTCGGCGGCTTTCGATACCATCGACCATGGTATCTTGCTGCGGCGTCTCAGGGGATTGGGAGTGGGAGGCACAGTTTTACGGTGGTTCTCCTCCTATCTCTTGGGACGTTCGCAGTCGGTGTTGGCAGGGGGGCAGAGGTCGACCGCGAGGTCTCTCATTTGTGGAGTTCCTCAGGGGTCGGTCCTCTCGCCTCTCCTGTTCAACATCTATATGAAGCCGCTGGGTGAGATCATTCGTGGCTTTGGAGTTGGGTATCATCAATACGCTGATGATACCCAACTTTTCTTTTCGACCCCAAACCACCCCAGTGATGCCCTCGACGTGATGTCCCGTTGCCTGGAGGCGGTTCGGGTCTGGATGGGGAGGAACAGACTCCAGCTCAACCCCGACAAGACTGAGTGGCTTTGCATATCTTCATCCCGGGTTTATTCGGACATTCCACCTCTAACTATGGGGGGTGAATTATTACCCCCCGTAGATAGGGCTCGCAACTTGGGGGTCCTCCTAGATTCACGGCTCACCTTGGAAGATCATATAGGAGCCGTGACTAGGGGGGCCTTTGCACAGGTTCGCCTGGTGCGTCAGTTGCGGCCCTATCTTAGCCGGGATGATCTGTGCACGGTCACTCATGCGCTCGTGTCCTCTCGTCTGGACTACTGCAACGCTCTCTACATGGGGCTGCCCTTGAGGACCACTCGGAAGCTCCAACTGGTACAGAATGCAGCCGCGAGAGTGGTGTTGGGAGTCTCCCGATACTCCCACGTTACACCTCTGCTCCGTGAGCTGCATTGGTTGCCAGTTGTCTTCCGGGTGAGATTCAAGGTACTGGTAACGGTATTCAAAGCACTCCATGGCATGGGGCCGGAGTACCTCAGGGAACATCTGCTGCCGGCATCAAGCTCCCTGCGCCCTGTGCGTTCCCACAGAGAGGGCCTCCTCAGGGTGCCACCGATCAGAGAATGTCGATTGGTGGCCCCCAGGGGGAGATCCTTCTCTGTGGGCGCTCCGGAGCTGTGGAATCAGCTACCGGTAGAGCTCCGGATGGCGCCCGATCTTCGCTCCTTTCGCCGCGATCTCAAGACATTTTTGTTTGTACAAGCCGGCCTAGCCTGAGGGGGAGTGTTGGGGTTGTTTTATTTTTTGTTTTTTAATTTTTCTAGGGGTTTTTAGCGTTGTATCATATTGTTTTTAACTAGGGCAATTGTTTAATCTGTTTTTAATGTTTGTATTGGTTATTTTATTCTGCCCTGTGAACCGCCCTGAGTCCTCAGGGAGAAGGGCGGTATATAAATGTTATTAAATTAAATTAAATTAAATTAGTAGAAGAAAGAAGAAAGCCTGTGAATTTAAGCTGGACACTGAATAGTGAGTGGGGGATAATTTTAACCCTGGTAACATGTAATAAAGCACCTTCTGAAGTCTGGTCTCATCCCTTATTATCATGATAATCATGCTTACTTTCTAATCTGCTTCATTAGACAATCTTGAGGGTACTCAACTTTTAAAAGTAAAGTCTGCCCCTTGGTAAGAAGCACTAACTCATAGTAGAAATTCACAGAGGACATATGTACAAACATTACAGCCCGAGAACAAATAAATTTGCCTTGCAAAGGCAGTTTTTGTCCTATTTTCTTTAGTGATCATAGAGCACGTCTTGATCCAGCTTTAAGCTGTTTAAGGCGGGGTGGGGGGCAGGGAACCGTATGACTTTCCTGCTATTAATGTTTCAGGTGGCTGCATCAAGAATTTAAATTAGGGATTTTTTTTATTATTCTGCTTAGGATAGTTTGACTTATTTTATCTCAGCTTTTAAAAGTTTGTGGCTCCAAAGGGAAAGAGAATGCAGTTCCCCCAAAGGGTGCATTCCATTGTCTGGGAGCAGTGCTGAAAAATATGCCAGAAAAGCAGGCTTCAGGTAGCAGGGGTATTTTGAAAATACCCTCCTGTCGTCTGAACCAGGCAGGTTTCAAATAGGTAAGGCCGTCCTTTCTGAAAATCCTGTCTTCATGTGAACCTTGGCAACATTTATATTTGTAACAATAGACATAATGAAATCCTGAATGTTTGACTCATAAAAACAAATAAAAATTGCAGATTTTATATTACAATATATTCAGACTGCATCAAAATAGTGCAATAGTGCAAATGAGAAATCATTTTCATTTCAGTAGAATACGTGTTAGTCTACTATTGTATGCATTTTGTTTTTTATAAAAATAGTCTTATGCCTAAGTTATTCCTCAGGCCTGACAAAAGTGATGATACAGAGCAATAATGCCTTTTAAAAATTATAGACAAGAGATAGGGATGCAAACTGAAAAATGCAATCAATACCTTTTCCTCCCCTTTTTTTTAAAAAAAAAAGTTACCACAAATCTTGATCATGCCATACCTTTGTTAAAATATAAGTATATGTATACATATGCATAAATGTACCTTCCCATCCTCAGTGCTTTGTTGACATGAGTTGTGAACGTCATCTTCTCTCACTAATTTACCAGGCCAAGACGACAGTCCTTTAATTTGGCTCCAGACCAAGTCCCCAACATTAAACGTCCTTGGTCTGTAATGTATCAACTCGTTTGAAGATGGGGAATCGGGATTCCTTAGGTCATCTTCGCTACTGATGCTTTTAGCATCCGAAGGACTAGGCACACACCCATTAATGCTTTTGGCATTAAAGTCTCCATTATAATGGATGTAGTCTTTAATCAGAGAACTTTCGAAACTATTGGAGGAACTTGGAGACTGTTCTTCCACGCCTAGGTCTTGCTTAGCAGGATTCAGCAGCTCTCCAAACCCTCTGCTCTGCTGGGGCCTGTTCCCATTGATGTGCGCACATCGTTCCACAGTGTTCTCTAGTCTCTCTTTAAAACTCATCATAGTTCTTTTGTAATTGCTATACCTGAAGTTCTCCTCCACCATCTTATCACCGTGACAATTTCGTTGGGGTAATAATACTGGATGTTGCTTGCCTTGGACTAATGGCAATGTGGAAATATTGTTGGGCCTTTCACGGCAAGGACTACTGAGGACATGGGACGAGTGATCTAAAACCTCCTCGCATTTCCATCGATTCATATCCCCTCCAGGGCTCTGCTCTCCTTCCCACTGTTTTTTTGGTGTGTTGCAACCTGTCGGTTTATAATATTCCAAACCATCCCCATCGCTGGAATTTTTAAGGTGTTCCGAATTCTTCAGTAATCGTGTCCCCCTAGTGTTCCTTGCTCTGTCTTCGTGATCAGAAATGCCAATGTTTCGTCCATGTATTACTGCATTGACAGCACTGGAAAGATTTAATGGATCTCCAATTGAGGCTGTAAAGGCACTCATGGCACTCAGAGCTGGAATAGGGCTCATTTGTGTTGTACTGTTAACTGCGGTGGTGATGACTACTTGCATCCCCTTGCCTGCAGCATCTACCACTGCTTTGTAGATGGCATCAACTGAACCATCACTCTGGGCAGTTAAACTGATGTCCTTTGCTTGTTGTCCTATAGATGGTTCTGTCCTTTGTTGTAAATTGCATACAGTATCTTGAAAAGGAGGAATTGCTGCACTGGAACTCTCAGGAACTGGTGGCATCCCTATTTGAGAGATAATTCTCTTGTTCAGGTAAGCGGTCTCTTCCTGCATTCTCACCTTTAAAAATCATAAGAAAAGAAAATTAGATGGAGCCTTTAAAAGCTGCCCTAAGACAAGGAAAGTTGCTAACGGTTAAAAGCAGTGGCTAAAACAAGCAGGGCGCGCTCATTCCATTTTCGAGTAGGAAGAATACAATTAAAAGTAACACTATCTTAATGTGATCTACAATATTTGCTGAAGTTTTCTTGCACCATATAACTTAGATCGCAAGATATATTTTCTAACTAAACAAGCACGATCCATCACTGGAGTTTTAAATTTGAAATCTCAGTTAAATACCATTTTCTTGTTGCTTTCACTTGATACATGCCCTTCCCTTGGTTGATTAGCTCAGAGAAATTTGGAACATTCTTTTTCCTCTCAAGAAAAATATACTTCTTGGATTGGACGATGATTGAAAAATGTATACTTAGATCAGGGGGAAATGTACATTTCAGGAATAAATCCATTTTCTATATTTCTAACTCTCAAGACTGTGCATTATAGTACTGCAGAAACAAATCAAAGCAGGTCTGTTGAAGAATATAGGAGCACAAGCACAGCACTTCTCTGCAACTCTTTAAAGCAACTATGTCTTCCTAGAATTACAGAAAAGATTCTTGTAACCATGTAATCTCAGGGAGTGATGCTTTGTAAATGCAGGGATTTCCCTCTTATTCCTTAATAATTTGTGTTCATAGCCCCCATATTTTATTATAGTTTGCAGGTGTGAAGTCATCTTTTTTTATATTTATTTATAAAGATTCTACTATTAAACTGGACAATGAAGATTTTGCTTCCTGAATCCTTTTGGGTGTATCTTATAGATTTTTGACTGTTAACCACAAAAATAAACTGAAATTGAACCTATCACATACTGTTTATATAAATCTTTTATTGTTACACAATGGCAGTGTTTAGTACCTGTTGGTTATACTGCACTCATGGAAAAAAAAGAACAAAAACCATGGAACTGATTGTTGACATACATCCAGTACACTAAGTACAAGTGGAACACAAGTATTTGTATTTTTATTGTATTTTGTTTGCATTGTTTATAGGTGTTCTATAGTTTTATCTTAATATTATAAGCTACCTAGAGTTACCCTGTGATAAAATGAGCAGGCAACAACTTTAATAAATAATGTTGGAGATCTAAAAGATCTAAAAGTTCTGCTGTTGGGATGCATCTTGGATATATACCAAGTGCTGTTGCTACATATGCAAATGGGACAGCTGTGTAAGAAAGTTGCATTACATGAAAAAGAAATGGTGACCTGGAGGAATTTGATTCCATGACAGAAAAACATGGCACATGAATCACTTGTTGACCTGACAAAGATATTTTTTGTTTCTGTTTCACAAAAAACTCTGACCAATGAAGAATTTTGTGAAAGTGATGAACAAAGAAGGTGAAGGTTTTCATTGAGACTGATGTTTCCAAGAATAACTAATGCCAAGATTAAAAAAGGTATTTTAGTTGGTCCACAGATCAGATACGTTACCAATGTTACAAAAGATTTGAAGGTCTGTTAGTGGGGCCAGAGAAAATCTATAGAAAATTGCCTGGAAAGCTTTGGAAGATGTTGAGCATTTTCTTGGCAACTACAGAGCACCAAACTACATTCAACTGGTTGATAAACATCTTACAGCACACAAGACCATGAAGTGCAATGTGTCACTGAAGATTCATTTTCTGCATAAACACTTGGACTTCTTTCCTGAAAATCTAGATGCAGTCAGTGACCAACATGGTGAAAGGTTTCACCAGGTCATTGTCACAATGGACAAAATGGTACCAGGGTAACTGGAATTCATCAATGCTGGTTTACGGTTGAATACAGCAATAAGATGCATCAGACACTGAGTACAAACAAAAATCATCAGCAAAACCTTTTTGACTCTGTTGAACTCATGCAGTATGTCAGAAACATTATGTGATTAAATACATTATAGTTATTAAAAGTTAATGTAATATTTCTACAGTAATTCTGAAATTATACCTGTGTTCAGTTAGAAGGGGTCTATCATCACCAAAAGTTTTTCAGGAAGCAAAACTTTTGAAAAAAAAATTGCGGTCCATTGTTATTAATGCCAACTTCATTTTCCCAGCTGTGGTTTACATATTTCTTCAGATATAAAAATCTGTGGCCTCAAACAAAAGTTTCAGAATTGCTTCTTTTCAACCCAAAGCTTTCTTTTGACTATTTTATCATTTGTTTGTCAGCTGAACTTGTGTGTATATATGTGTGTGTGTTTGCATGTGTGGAGAGACAGGAGAGAGAGAGAGAGAGAGAGAGAGAGAGAGAGAGAGAGAGAGAGAGAAACAGAATGAGATGGCAGCTTTAATCTGCTGTCAAGCATCTATTTATGTATTCACTGACATTATTTATAAATTATCTTTTACAGTTGCTATTAAAAGAGTTAAAAAGTAAACTGAACAAACTGAATAAAAATGGACTGCAGTGCCCCAGTATGAAAAGGTCTTATTAAATTGTTATTTAATAATATCAATTTTGGGACCGTGGTTTTTGAGACTAGTCACAAGTTTCCACTATCCTCAAAGAAAGTTAGGAGTTCCCTCCAAATAGAGTTTAAAATTTAAAACTTAAGCCTGGTACACCGAATCTAGCTCAGAAATAAATTGTTAATAGATAAACAATGACTAGTTTATATATATATATATATATATATATATACATATATATATATATATATATATATATATATATATATATATATATATATATATATATATATATATATATATGCATAATTCATATATAATGAAATAAATGTATGAAAAAAGTAACATAGAATAAAATGCTGGGAATAAAGGTAGATGGAAAGCAATCTTTTTTTTTTTTACCAACTAGTAAAATAATTTATTCTACTATGCTATCAAGTTGAACAAAGTTTTTCTTGTCATTATCTATAGTAATTCTTTCCTAAGTTTTAAATTCAGCAATACTTTAATAAAAGAAGAAATACAAATTAGGTGTAAAACTGGCTTAATTTTGTAACTCAGGAGGATGATAACGTTGTCTGAGCGAGCAAGATTTCTATAAACATGCATTTACAACTCTCTACTGAAATACCAGGATTATACTACTAGTTTTCCACATTTATTCAATTTCATTTCTCCATTTTAAAAAAATAAACAATGCCATTGTTTTCATTTTAATGCCTGAAATAGACTTGTTCACAGTCAAACTTTTTTAGAACCATCCATGGGGATGCATAGTTTTGTTGTGATAAAATGGAATCCATAGATTTGCTTGATGATAAAATCCCTGAAAATATTTTCATTATTTGTATTATTTTTCATGGATCCCTGAGAAACAAACCCAACTTCTACCTGAAAATTCTGGAACAGACAAGCCATAGGATTTGGGTTGTTAGGAGGTCCAGGAATGGGAAGCTGTCCTTGGAAGCCTTGGAGATTCTGATAACCTTGGAGAAGCTGCTGTTGCTGATTTGATGGAAACATCTGATTGTTGTTGAACAATGACTGCAGGTGAGTGAGCTGATGGTTATTAAGAGTAGTGTTTATCGAGGACATATCACCTGCAATTCCAAACACATGAATATTTAATTCAGCAAATCTCCCCAGAATAAGCATATGTGTTGTCCAAGCCATGTTTTTTCCGTTTAGTAGCAAAAAAATAGAATGAAATATTTTTCCCTGCAGCTTTTCACTGGACTGAATTTTCTTTTTCCTATTACAGCCACCTGACATCTGTCTACTATAAATTCTAACTTGGTTTCTCCTTTCCGTGTGTGTGTGTGTGTGTGTACATACATATATATATACTCACATACACACACACACACACACACACACACACACACACACACACACACACACACACATATATATATATATATATATATATATATATATATATATATATATATATATATATATATATACATACATACATACATACACATACACATACACATACATACATACAATATATCTCAACATATAAGCTTGCTAAGCATAATGTTGGTTGGTTTGTTTTTTGGTACTTTTGGCTTAGTGTGATGTTTGAAGCCATCCAGTGTAGTTAAAATGTTTTGTGCAAAGGAGGTACTACAGTTTGTTCAAGCTAAACATTATCCTTACCCATTTTCTGTGAACTGTGAAGGTGTAATATGTCTAATGCTATCTAATTTATGAAACGTATTCACAAATTTGTTATGAATTCGGTTCCTTTAATTGCTAATAATTTTCATAATATTTTAAAAAACATATTCCACAATATGAACTTACAGTTCTTTCTTTGTAATAAACTTTTATATATACGTATATCTATGTCTGTATATCTGCATCTATTATATCTATATATCTCCTTTAATACGAGGGCAATTCGGAAATAAACCTCCGTTTGGTTATCAATGACAGACACTCGCAGATGCAGAACTTTTATTATACACATTAGAAAACTACAACATTACATTACTTTTCGACATAATCGCCATTCAAATTGAGGCACTTGTCATAATGTCTTAAAAGGTTTGAAATTCCTTAGTAGTAGTCGCTAGGTGCCAAATCTGGGCTATGGGGGGGTGATCAAAAACATCCCAACGGAACTGCTTCAGAAGTTCTGGGGTGCATCTAGCGGTGTGCAGATGAGCATTATCGTGAACCAACACCACACCAGAAGTCAGCATGCCCCAACGCTTGTTATGGATTGCTCTTCTGAGTTTTCGTAACGTTTCACAGAGTCTGAATTGATGGTTGAACCACGCTCCATGCACTTCACTAGCAGTACTACTTTGGCATCTTCACATTTGGTGGGATTTTCTATAGCAACAGTTCCAGTGTGGTGTTGGTTCATGATAATGCTCACTTGCACACCGCTAGATGCACTCAAGAACTTGTGAAGCAGTTCCGTTGGGATATTTTTGATCAAACCGCCCCCTCCATAGTCCAGATTTGGTGCTGAATGACTACTACTAAGGAATTTCAAACCTTGTAAAACGTTATGACAAGTGCCTCAATTTGAATGGCGACTATGTTGAAAAGTAATGTAATGTTGTAGTTTTCTAATGTGTATAATAAAAGTTCTGTATCTGCGAGTGTCTGTCATTGATAAACAATTTATTTCTGAATTGCCCTCATACAGTACTTCTTTGAGTTTGCTAAAACCTTGAAAAATAACCTACAAAAGCCAGAAGTTTTATTTACATATATATTTAACACATATATATTTAAGCAGACTCTTAAAAGAGCTGGATCGAAAGCTTTTATGAAACAGAACTGGCTTTGCGAGAGACATGAAAGGTGGAAGGGGAAGGACTTAGAACTGTGGCATAAGATTTTATTACTGGTAATTGCAGAATGAAAGACTGTAGAGATTAGAGTTAATATACATAGTCTGGTATTTATATTTGCTGAAACTAATTCATTTTTTTATTATGGGTTATTAGTACATTAGACCTGTGTTTACTGAAATGCTGCTTTATCTAACTCCTTTCCTATGGCTTATTTATTAAATCCAACAGCTCAACATGCACAGACACAAAATATTCAGGAATATTCCTAAAGGAAATTCAAGAATTTGGCAGATTCTTAGCCCGGTTCACACCATTATATTGTCCACTCTACAACTAATGAATTGTTTTTCCAATAAATGCGAAGATCCTCATATACAAATCTTGTTCCTGAATTCATTGGAAGACTGCAATACTCTCCCAGAATTATAATATAATACTTAAAATTTTTACCGAGACTATACATTCTACTGAATGCATACATGACTGCAGCCTTAAATATGTGAATTGGAAATTAGCTTATTTAGAAACTGGTAGTTCCCTACACTATTTAAAAATGAAAAACCCCAAAACATGACAGCATGAATGTAAGCTGAAAGGTAACCTATTAACTTGAATCTGGTCTGCTTTATATATTGCTGAAATGGAATTTAGGGATTAAGAATTTAGGGATAAAACGTTGGTGTATTTTAAATTCTACGGACAAGGAATTTTTTCTTTCATCCATTGCACAGCTACTCATACAACCCTGTGATGCCTTGGATATTTTAAATAACATGCTGCATCCCGAAGAAGCAACTGTGCAGTATGAATTTTGAGGGGAAAAAATAAAATAAAAATAAAATAAAATCCATTCCAATTGGCTGACTGAATTGAGATAACATCAGACTTTCTGAACAAAAGGTTTTAAAATGCTACTTAACACTTGTCCTAAATTTTATTTGTGCTCTTTCACTGGAATGGTCAGACAGATTCACACAGCATAAACCTTTTAGGGGGGAAAAAAGTGCAATGAAATGGATTTTTTTTCCTTTTTAAAAAAGTAGAAAATAGAAGTTCCCCCCCACCACCACCACCGCTTTTTCTTTTCAAAATCTATGAAAATATTTAACTTACCAAGTAGACCTGTCCCCAGTAGAGGGTTAAGTAGCTGTGGCACCACAGAGTTATTGTTGAGTTTAGCTGGACCAGATGTATTCCCAGCATTATTAGATAGGCTCAGCAATGTTTCTGCCATTGACACCACTGCTGTCCCACCAAGGGTTGAGACAGACAGTGCTGCCACTGCTGATGATGTAGTGGCTGTGCCAGTGGTAGCCTGGGAGGAGAGTGCTATGGAAACCTCTGGATGGTTAGCAGTGCTGCCCGATGTAGAGTTCAGAACACCTCCCAACAGCTGGGGATTCAAGGTCATGAATCCTGAGGCCCCAGTGACAGCTGGGAGGAGCAGGGGATTTGAAGCAGTGTCTGTGCTTGAAAAGCTTGGGAAAGAGTTTCCCAGGGGGTTGGTTAACAGGGTCTCAGCTCTGCTGGTATCTGACTGACTGCTAAGCAACTGATCTGGTAGTGGGGCTGTCATCTGGGTTACTGAGGGCACAGTACTGTTTTGCTGTTGCTGTAACAGATCTGAGATGGATAGATTGAAAGATGCTAAAGGGAACATGGCAGATGTTTGGGCTTGGTTCTGAAGAAGAGCTGCTAGCAGCTGAACATGGACAGGTTGCAGCCCCTGCCCATCCACTTCACCGGAGAGCAAAGCTAAAGCAGCATTTACATTTGGGTTGAGAAAACCTAAAGGATTGAGGTTGACCTCAGACTTGCCTTCTCCTGTTGAAGGCTGAAGTATATTTAATAGATTCTGGTTTAGGAGGTGTTGCTGATTCACTGGCAAAGAGATAGGTAGCGAACTAAAGAGGTTGGGATTCAAAGAGTGCGGAAGACTGTTGCTTGAAGTGCTGTTCTGTGGGAAATGCAGAGGGTGCTCATGACCAACAAAAGGAAAGTCATTCCCAAGAGGGAGTTGGCTATGTAGTGGAGTTCCAGCAGCGGTTGTGACAATGACACCATCTTGAAGAACAGATGTTGTCTTGGTGATGCCAGGCTGACAGGTACCAGCTACAGCTGTAGATAATGGTGGACCTGTCCTTCCTGAAATTGGAAAATAAATATTAAAACCACTTTAGGAGTTTTAGTTATATTTAGGACTGTAGGAAGGAATGGTAATCTTACAACAAAAATCTGCTGCAGTTACAGGAAACAATGATGCAATTCTAAGCCAAAATTAATTGTACTAAAGCATGCTGAAGTGCCGTATCTTTTAAAAAGTCAATAGGATAGCATATACATAGTAGGAGAAAATACAAGATAGGCACGCTGGATTACAATTCCCGAATAGTATAGCCAATGACAGATATCATCAAGCTCATCATCCAAAACATTTAAGGAATACTAGCATATCTACTTCTGATCTATGGATTTAGCTGTATTGCTCAGATGACTAGAGGCTATCTCATACTAATTCAAGACAATGCTAAACAGGGGTTCTTGATCAATACTAAAGAATAGCAAATCCTTTTTTCCCCAAAAATCACCTAATACTTAAAAAACCAAAGTAGGTAACTAATTACTAATTGCTAATATAGTTCTAAGGAACCATACACGAAAAATAATTTGCATTATTTCATTTCATCTATTCTGTTTGCATGGGGGCAAACACTGAGTTCTGTACTAGAAGATGTTATTGGATTTAAATACTAATGATAAAAAAAAGAGTATGAAAAGATAAGAGGGGAAGGTTAGAGCCCAGAGCAAATGAATTCTTCCTTCAAGACTGCCACCATGTGGTTTTATCCATCTAGAATATAATGAGGAGTGTGTATCACTCAGGTCAAATGTTTAAGGATGTAGAATGCTTCCAAAATTGTGAAAAAAAGAGAACACAAGTCAATTTTCTCTGCTTATGGGTAGATCTCTCTGAAGATCCCATTTAGGTTATTTCGCTATAGAATTTTTAAAATTATATTTGCATTAATATACCACGCTGCTTTTTGTAAGCTCAAATGGTTCTATCCCAGTTTTGAAATTTTCACAATAATTCTGCAACGTTGATAAGACTGGGATGTAATCCCCATAATTTTATAGACAACAACAATAATAAAAATAAAAATAAAGTTGGAAGGGACCTTGGAGGTCATCTAGTCCAACCCCCTGCTCAGGCAGGAAACCCTATACCATTTCAGACAAAATTTGAGTTTCTGTATTTAAACATCACTTTAAACTACAACACATTACACAAATACTGCAAAAAAAATGCTAAATCTTATTGACAGATCATTGCCAACAGCCCATATAGCTATTCCATTTCCAATACTTTTTATTTATTTAAATATACTACGTATGTAGTATATTATTTTTTTGAAAATATTGAAGTATTAAATAATACTGATAATATCAATAAAAGTTGTATCAATAGATTAATAGATATTTCCAGCTTTTATTTTTGTACAACTCATTGTAGCCTATAGCTCTGGAAATGACATGTAAAATCAGAGTCTGATAGCATCTTTTCTGATTAATAAATTTTATTCAAAGCCATCTTTTGTGCATATACGTCTCTCAAAGTAAGCTGACCTTGTAAGAATTTATGTCTTTTTGTTAAATTTGTTAGTCAGCAAGGATGCTACCAGATTATTGAATTCTGACCACTTTAGGTTAATTTGGTTTTCTTTCTAAAATGGAAAATAAGCATTGTTTGCTGTGAAAGTGAATCCAGACCTGATAAAAAATGGTTTTGAAAGGCAATTATTTGTATTAACACAGAACAGTAAGTTTGCTCTAAATGAAAATATAAATATGAAAAAATGGAGGTTAATTTTCTCTCAGCAGTGTATTGTTTCATTTGCTAATAAAAATGGGCAAACTGCTGAGTGAAGAAATCACCCAGCATAGTTTTATGCTATTCCACAATCTTAGGAAAAAAGTTATGGAAAAATGAAGCCTAAGTCAGACAAAATTTAATTCTCAAACACAAATCAAATTCCAACTGGAGAGAGGGACTATTACTAAAATATTAAATCCAATTAACCCAAGGAATTTTTTTTTAAAAAAAACCCAGCAAGGTTGACACTTTCTCGGGAAAGGTTAAGGAAATGAACAAACGGACACATCCCTGCACAAAACTGTATGGAATAGGAAAAGACAGAGTGAAAGTGTTATCAAATCCATTTCCACTCAATGCTAATATCAAAATCTCAACAGGAAAGCTACATCTGAACTTTACTATTATTTTCCAATTCCCTAGGCTACAAAAAGGCATGCTTTCTTAAAGCAGTTTAGACAGCAATGTAAAAGGGATTTACATAATTGGTGAAGCTGAATGGTACTAGTTCCCATACATTTCTGAATTTCTACTCAGATAAACTATAATCTCCAAACACCTTTCAGATTATATTTCTTATATTATATTCTTATATTTCTTCTTTCTATGTAAGGGTGTAGGTATATACATATGTTGTACGTAGCATGTTTATATGTGTGTTATGTATGCGTACACTTTTGACAGCAGGCAACAGAGCTTCATTTTTAATGTGTGTCAGTGCGCCCACAGTAAAAAAATGACAATAAAGATGATCTATCTCTAGCTATCTTTTCTTAACATTGAACAGTACCTGAAACAAGCTAATACTTTTGGTCAGATACTTGCATCTG
This sequence comes from Vipera ursinii, assembly GCF_947247035.1. NCBI lineage: Eukaryota > Metazoa > Chordata > Lepidosauria > Squamata > Viperidae > Vipera > Vipera ursinii. The sequence continues at coordinate 143,710,012 of NC_139512.1, read as the reverse complement.
TTCATAAAAAAGGATTGTAAAGAGTGCACTTTTATTACCAAATTATTAATTTATTGATTATTTTTATTTTATACTAAAAATTATCTTAAGAAACCTTTTTGTTGACCATGGCTCAAGATGCTTTTCAATAAATCACAGTTCCAGCAAATGAGTCATATTTTGATACAAAATAGCTAAGAAAGTCTCTGGCAATGTGAATTTAAATCTTTAATCCCAATTCTCCTACCAGTATGCAATGATTCCGTGGGAATAGCCCTCCCCAAGGAAACATATTCTTCTTCTAAGCTGAATGTCATCAGTAAACTAGCAGTACTTTACTTGTGGAAGATCTGGAACCAATATCTTCCTCAGTTCCCAGGTATAAGACTGACAGGAGTATATATTATTTATTTATTTATTTATTTGTATCCTGCGTTTATTATTTTCATAAATAAGTCAAAGTGGAGGATGTATCCAATACGTAGCCTCCTATTTTCCCTACAACAGCCTTTGTCAGGTGAGCTGGGCTGAAAGAGTGTGACTGACCCAAATCACATTTTCCCCACAATAACCACCCTGTGATGTAAATTGGGGAGGGAGAGGGGGAGAGGGGGAGAGGGAAAGGGAGAGGGAGACTTAACCACCACACCAAACTAGTTTATATCTTGATTTTCAGCAAAGATTTTTTATATAGATCAGACATGTCAAACTCGTGACGTCACGCAACGTATCGGGACGGTTTTGCCATTGCTGGCAATGGGATGGGCGTGGCTTCCGCATGATGCATCCGGCCCGCAGACTGGCTGTTTGACACCTCGCTATAGATTATTAAAAGGTTATTAAATAATTAAAGTACTGATAATTTCAAAGCTATTATGAAATCAGTGCTATTTTAAGGCCATCAGAAGATAACTGACTGAGCCGGCTAGAAGAATGGTAATTGCCTTCTACAAGTCCTATCAAGCCTTCAAGTGTATTTGCACAAATGCCATTAATTGAAGAAATCTCTCGCTACTATGGAATTAAATAATTTCTAATCAGCTCAAGTATTCCATTTCTAATGTGACCAAGTTCAATGAATCATGCCATTGCGTGTTGGCTACCAAAAGCAAACATTTCGAGTTTGAAAAAACATAAAATTATTATCAATATCCTATGAACATTTTTTCTGCTTCTCAGTTCTGAACTGCTAAATTGGCATAGAAGACAGAAGATCCATAGAAACAAAATACAGATATTTCTCGAGTAGTATAAAAGCTAACTTACATAAAGTTGACTGTACATCTAACCATTTCAAAGTGCATAAAAATTTGCATTAAGCATGCAATATAAAATAGTATGCTGCAAGGATGAATATCTATACTATCTAAAAAACAGCTTTTGCAAAACTTTCTAAAACATAACGTTTATTTAAGTCAGGGAATATTTGTATTTTGGGATTAAGACAAAACCTCAAGAAATCCACAGGAGAAAAAATTATTGTTTAAGAAGTCACCAGTTACTCTGATATATAAGTTGCTATTACCATGGCTAGCAACTAAACAGCTTAAATAAACATGCCTTATCCGGAAGCAAAAGATTAAGAATTAATATGACTATGCAGAGCTGCACAACAACTGAAATTTATTATCTATATATTTCAATTTCATTTCACATTTACATTTATACAAATTGGCATGTATTTTTGTTAGTCCACGGATATATTTGATATATTGTCTTGCTCCCAAATATATGGATGTATTTGAAAAAAAAAGGATACCAATGATAAAAAGCAGCAATATTCACAATCCTTAAATACATGCAGGCTTTTAAAAGGAAATAAAATCTGTTATAAATTTCAATTACATTGACCACATAATGCTGACTTGCACTTAAAATTGTACCCCAGGTCCAAGTTCTATTAATGCTTTCTTTTTGAACAGGCAAAGACATGTTTGTGCTTTCTTCTTAAAAGATTTCTTTTCTACTTGAGTGATCGTCTCGTCCTATCAGGATTGGTCCTCCCCACCTGGGCCGGCAGATGTACATATTGGTGGCCCCATCGGTCAGGGTATTCCGGCGGGCGAAATCCAGGAGAAGGGCCTTCTCTGCCATTGTGCCTGCCTTCTGGAACATCTTATCCCCTGAAGTGAGGTCAACTCAAACCCTCCTGACCTTCCAGGAGAACTCAAAAAAACCCAAAAACCTGTGAATTGGCTTGGGGCTTCAATGGAGGGGCTTTCATGTTGAGGGTGGTTCACTGATTAACAGCAGATCGTATCTTCTTCCCCTATCACCATGCTCCCTCCCCCCATCATTTTTAGCTAGGTTGATTTTATAGCGTTGTGTTTATACTATTATCAATTATGCGGTTTTATCTTTTAATATTGTAAGCCGTTCAGAGTTATCGTGTGGCAAGGTAGGCGGCTAATACATTTTAAACAAACAAAACAAAGAAACCCAGTACAATACGTTAAAAGATAAGGAACACCGCAATTTAAAACAAAACAAAAGGGGGGGAAAATCAGACCTTTTCAAAAGGGCAACTTACCTGATTCAGGACTGGTTTGATTGCAGCTGTTCACAATGCTGTTTGGTATCACTTTAGTGGAAGGTGCTTGGATTCGTGGCTGAGCTGGATTCAGATGTAATGAGTTTCCTAAAGTCATCCCCGACTGATTGAGCAGCCCACAGTTTCCAGCAGGCTGCATCTGATTTATTAAGCCTGCAAGATGGTTATTTGGGCCAGGACTAGTGCAGTGGCCAAAATTAGTGTTTGAATTCAGGCAGTGCATGCTTTCCCCTCTCAAAGGTAAATCCTGGGCCAGTGAATTCGGAAGAGCGCTCGAGGCCATCGTAGTATCTGTAAAATGTAGTTGGTTAGCGGAGCAAGGCAAAACCGTATTTGAGCTCCCACAACTAGAAATACTATTGCTGCTCATATGAGAGCTTTGGCAGCTCATGGACTGAAGTAACTGAGACATCGATGTGATGGGAAATGAAGCCTGGTTCTGCTTTCTTATCGAATCAGGCCCAGATTTTGAAACGCCAACTGAGCTGTCCAACTGAGGCTGCCTAAGCAAGCTCAACACTGTAGTGGTTGGGGTTTTCCTTTTCCTCAAAGGATCTTTTTGTTGAGACATAAGTTTATCACGTAGTGCTGCTCGACCACTCTGCCCTTCGTTCGTTGGTAGAAGCACATTGGCGGTCGGTGGAAACATGGGGTTTAAAGTGCTATGTCCATCATTGCTGCTATTGCTGGCAACTATTCCAGAATTGCTACTGCTGTTATTGTTATTGTTACCAGCAAGTTTATTTTGATTTGCTAGCTGTGCTTTGGCTGCTGCTGAGAGTAAACTACTAGCTGGAAAAGAGGCAGCATTGTGCTGATTCAAGATCTGATTTAAAGGCATTCCCAGCAAGCCAGGTTGACTCTTCATGGACCCACTTCCGGCAGATGTAGGTGGAAAAGCTGCATTGCCCAAAGGGTTCAAAACATTACTCATTCCAGCAATCAGTGAGTTAGGAATGTCCTTATATTGGTGGAATCCATCTATCTTCATGGAAGGACTTGATGGCATGGATGGCCTAGGAGATCCTATTGTTGATCTTGGTGACCGAGGGGGAACTTTAATATTAGTACAAGATGACTGCGGTCCTACTGGCATCATGAAATTTCCATGATCTGAGGATGTGGAAGAAGAGCGTGATCTTTGGGGTGAAGCCTCAATCCTTCCAATTCCAGATCCCATCATGTGAACTGGTGACGTTACTGGTGAGGGTGAGAGAGAAGTTGAAGCAGAGTGCTGAACTCTTTGCATGTGGCTTCCGTGGTTTGTGTGACCAGGTTTTACAGTTGGCAAAGGGAGATTACTTGGTAAAGGAACAACAGCCGGAGGCATGCTTACATTCATCACAGGTACCTGAGAGTGGACATTTGAATGGTAAGTACTTGGATTCATTATAACAGGATTTTGATTCATGGGCTTGCTGGGAATGGGGTCAAGAATGCCAAGTGGATCCTTCTCTGATGTTAATGGCTTTTTCTGAAGTATACATGAAGAAGGTGGTGGCGGCGGTGGCGGCGGTGGTAGTAGTGGTGGGCCTTGAGGTGGTTTGTGGTGAAACACTGCTCGCGACATTTCCATATTAGCTGAAAAATTACACATGGGTTTTTTCATGGCTGGACTTTTGGTGGTCAGAGTTGGAGAAAGAGGTATATTAGTTCTTCCAGCCATTGCACAAGATGACTGCACAGGAGAACCATGTAACATAACTGAGGGTGGGGAGAGAGGGGTCCTGTTCATGTGAACAGGGCTAGAATTGGGTGCTCCATGAAAATTGGAATTATTCCTTGTGAAAACATCTGGACTTCCAAGTGTATCTGTCCTAGGTGAGATTGAACCATCTCCATATATTTGTGATCCCGATGAAGCTGGACTGGGCATTCCTCCATGACTGCCACGATATGGCGACTTCTGCCCATGTTCATTATTGCCCAATCTCTGTCTAGGATAGACAGAATGAAGTTCTTGTTGGCTTGCAGTCATCTCTTGCACATATAACCTACCCATGGCATTTGAGGCTCCCATCATCAACTTGAAGGGAGTTTTACATTCTGGCATCACAGAATTTGTTATTCCTTCATGTGATTTATTCCTCACTGATCTTGGAGTTGCCGCTCGTGAAGGTACTATTGGACTTACACCTGATTTAAAAAAAAAACATGAGAATTACTATTTTACAGCTACATAAATCATGTAATAAAATTTAAATCACTTTAACCAGGAATTCTGGTAGACATTTGTATACTGTATACTTTATTCCCCCTATTACAATTTTTTTCCATCTTACACCTGTCTAAATGTATGGTTTCAATCTTCAAAGTCCTCAGCAATGGCCATCCTAAAGCCCATCATTTCCGATGGTGCCCAATTCAGGAAATGTTGTCCTATGACACTGCGGCAAACTGGAAACAAATTGAAAATTGATTTCTGCAGCACTGCTAGGGTAGACAATTGGATCCTTCCATGTTGTAGAAACTAGGTAATACTACCAATTATTAGACTTCCAGGCCTAAACTGTGCAATTGAGCTAGGAACATCAAACACCTTCCTCTATCCAATATAAGATAAAAAATAGCACAATACTATGGGCATGACCCTGTGGGCCTACATTTCTATATGAAATCATGCATATGACTTTTTACTCTGAGCAAAATTCTGTTCAGGTACGAGCTGAACTACTCAAAACTGGCTCCCTATGGATTCCACCAGCACCTAAAATTGGTTTCCTTTACTTCACTACGAACATTTAAGGTTGTACTCAATTGTCTACTTCTTGACATAGCACAGCAGTGTGATTTGGGGCCCCAGAATTCTTTATGCTCTCCCACGCCACATTTGTCATAGCTGGAAGTCTCAAAGCAAAGAAAGCCCTGCAGTGATACTCTCTCCATGCAGCTGTGCCTGAGGAAGTAATAATAATAATAAAGTTGGAAAGGTCCTTGGAGGTCATCTAGTCCAACCCCCTGCTCAGGCAGGAAACCCTATACCATTTCAGACAAATGGCCATCCAGTCTCTTCTTAAAAATTTCCAGTGTTGGAGCATTCATAGCTTCTGGAGGCAGTTTGTTCCACTGGTTAATTGTTCTAACTGTCAGGAAGTTTCTCCTTAGTTCTAGGTTGCTTCTCTCCTTGACTAGTTTCCATCTGTTGCTTCTTGTCCTGCCTTTGGGCGCTTTGGAGAATAGCTTGAGTCCCTCCTCTTTGTGGCACCCCTGAGATATTGGAACACTGCTATCATGTCCGCCCTGGTCCTTCTCTTTGTTAAACTAGACTTACCCAATTCCAGCAACCCTTCTCAGAATGGCCATGGCAATGCCCCAGTGACTCTGGGTTTGTAGGAACAACAGCATTTGTAATGCAGAGGGGTATTCACACCAACTTCCTACTTTTTCTTAGATAAGCATTCCAGGTATATGGAACAATTTTATAACAACTTTTGCTCCTTTTAAATATTAATCCTGCCACAACACATTGTGTTACCAGGTTCTGTGGAAGTGCACTCGTCATTGCTGGATGTAACTTCTAGGTCATTCTTAGCGCCCAACCTTATAGCTTAGTCTCAGTGTGCCTACAGTTTGCCACCACAGAACACTTTATACATACATACATACACACACCTTTCATGCTCCTGTGCCATCTATTCCTGACCACATTCCTTCCTTGTGTTTTATGTTGGTCTATCTATGATTGTAATAAATATTTATTTGATTTTTAGGCCTGTGCATGCTTCAAATTATTCTACAAGGATACTTTGAAATGCCAGAGGGTGCAAATGTAGCATCTGCCTGCAACTCTTTAAGACAAGTTCCATCTTTTATTACCTTTTTTTCTTTGCCAGCTTCCGGCCACCCCAAATTGACTTTGCTTGTTTGAAAGACCCTGGGAACAGTGCTCACGGGACTCTAGGATGCTGCAACCATTGTAAATACATACCCGTTGCCAAGTGCCCAAATTTTGGTCACATGATAATGGGATTGCTGCAACTACAGTTGTAAGTATGAGGAACAATTCTAGGTAACTTTTTTTTAAGCTCTATTGTAAATTTGAATAATTGTTAAGGATTATCTATATTCATAGAACAGTGATAGCATAGTTCCATCCCAGGCATAGTAAATTCCCAGAATTGTAGCATTTTGCCAAGGTATGGGACTGCTGCACTGATTGTATTTATCTAATTTTTTTCCCCAGATGAATCCTGTTTATCTAATACGGTAGCTTGTGCTCATTCTAACAAAAACCATTCTTTTTCACCTTACAAAAATTATTATCTAACTTAGCTCTATAACTGCAATACTAGGGAGTGAACCAGAGTCCTTTGCACATAAAGCTGGTATGTGTAATATCTTGATTTAGGAAGGAAATTTAAAACTAATGGCTTAAGACACAAGGCTCACATGGTTCAAATTCTGGATAAATATCTCTCATAAATAGATGGACATACATATATATATAAAGAAGCAATATCAATTTTGTTATCAATAACTACCTTTATAGTTTTTTAAAATTCCTCTTTACTTATAATAAATGACATGCGTATCAGTACTGGGTCTGTTTGTTCCCTGTAATGAGAAAAAGAACTCACTTGTTCCACCTCCAGGACTAGTTAGAACCAATGAAGGATGTGGTGCTTCCATGCTTTTATGAAGAGTAGCCACAGCAATAATTTTCCGTTTATGGATGCATAGCTTAGTGACATCTTCATCTGCTTTGACATCTTCAGCTGTTCTTTGTGTTACAGCAACTCCAGGATCAAAATTAAATACCTTAAAATAATGTTGGAATCATACTGTTACATGGTAATCCTAATTAAGATCACAGATACAACAGCTCCAGAAACTTTCTCTAATTCCTTCTTAAACTGGTCCATCAAATAAAATATTATAAGTTTTTTTTAAAGAGTTGTCCTTCTAGAGCACACGGAGGGCAGCGTATAACTGATATATGATGAACGAACTCTTTATTATAGATCTTAGAGACGCTTTTGACTTAGTGCTGGCAAATCTGTGGAATGATGTTCTGCTGTTTTAAGGATTCTTTCAATATGTTAAAGCCTCAGAACAAGCTTATGGTGGTCCCCCTCCCAAGTTGAGCACTCCAGATAGGGGGGATATCAATTATCAGAATTCCCATCTCACTTTGGCTGTTGAGAATTTTGAAAATTGAAGTTCTTACATCTGGAAGTTGCTCAGATTGGAGAAGATTGGCTTAAGGCATTACATTAATCCTTCTGCCCTCCCAAAAACTCAACCACTCAACATACTAACAAAAATATTGACAGGGGAGCAAGGAAAACTCTGGCTCATGGAAGGGGCGGGGGAGAGACAGGGAATTGTTGCCTACTTCTGATCCAGAAGATTATGGTAACCGCAGGACCATTTGTTCTCCACAAATTTTACTGATTCACTTAAAAGTGTAGTTTAAAAATTATTTCTTACTATAGGGTTTGTTTCTTCTATCTTGGATCATCAACACTTTTCTCCTTTATCTAGTATTTCTTGCAAACCATATTTCTAAATGTGGAAAAGAGTACAGCTATTTATTTTTAAAGTACTTTGGAACACTATACGGTAGAACTTCGCAACTAAGAAAACTGATCTGACAAAAGGTGTGCTTCTGTACACTATTCTAACTGGCCAATCATCTCGTGTTACTTTTTATGATATCAGTTTGTGTTCAATTTCAAAAATATCCCAATATTTAAATTTTATTTCACTTATTTCATTTATCTGCATCGTCAACATCTATCGTCCTCAACCAGGAAGGATAATACCTTCTTATAATATATAGGGAGATGATGGTACTTAAAATCTAATACATTTTTGAGTTATGTTAGTTTTTCGTTTAGCATATTCAAATATCTAATTTTACCTTAGGAAGGATGAGAGGACATTCTAAACCACACTTGCATGTTCCATCAGTCAACAGGTATGTTTTAACCTGCTCCAAACAGGACAATAAAGAGCCACTAGGACTGAAAGAATAAAACGTGTAACAAATCTGTATCAGTTAGTGCTAGAAATACTTTATGTTAACAGTTCAAAGAGCAGATTAGAAAATAACAGGCAATACAATTCATGTATAAGTCAAGATAAATATAATTTCCATTTAGAACAGCATTTTTAACCTATTTTTCTCTGACCTTCATTTTACAAGCATTTCAGTTCTTCTGAATACTGTGACTATCACTTGTTAACTTATAATGAATACAGTATGCATATGTTATTACATATTTAATATATAATTTGAATATGGGGTTATTGTTAAGCCACTAAAGATTATTTTGACAATTGTGTATGTTTTTTTCCTAAATCTTATTTTCTATTTCATTATTTCTTGTCCTTGAATGTTAAATGGTCCAGAGTTGTTTGGGAATCGGGTGGCCTCCAAATCTAATAAAATAAATAAATTTAATGTATAGATGTATTGTGGATCTATTGTTCAGTTATTTCAGACAGAGAAGTAGGCTCATATTTTATACTAGGAGAATCTCTTTCTCTTTCTCTCTCTCTCTCACACATAGACAGGCAGACACACACACACACACACACACACACACACACACACCAGTTCCAAGCTCCTATATCACATCATTGTTTCTAACAAACATCACTAACCTACTGCAAGATCCCTTCAGAAACCACACACTTTTTTCAGAGGTATAGATCTGAGGAAAAAAAATGAAATGCAATTTGGACAGTAATGTAATCTATGAGAGAAATGGTTTTGGAATGCTTTTGCTTAGATCAGGCATATCCAACCTGTAGCCCAGGGAGTGTGGCCCCACAAGATAATTAAAAATATAAAAAATAAAGTAAGTTTATTATTTATATACATTAACTACATTATATATTTTGTATGTGGCCCAAGACAATTCCACTTTACTCAATGCAGGCCAAGTAAGCCAAAAGGTTGGACAACCATGGCTTAGACTACATGTAGTGACAAGTTGTATACAGCTACTGGATGAATCAGCATAAGGTAAACAGTAAATGGAAAAATGTCTGGAGTGTGATCCATTTGATCTATTCGCCCTCCTCAAACAGTTAACAGTTTACTTTGGGATATATGCAGAGTATTCCCAAGCAAGCTGTTGCTTAATTGGAAGCGAACAAAAGAGGATCTCATCTCCTGTTCTTCTGAAGTCTCCAAATTCTGCTACTTGTATCCAGCTGAATTCTGCGATTGCTGGTATCTTGCCCTTCCACCATCTTATGGGGTAGGAAGGATCCTGTCCCTTGAGCAGGGCTTTTCAACCTTTGGTATGCATACCATTGATGGTACTTTGGCACTTAGCAGGTGGCACATGTACGACAGGTTGAAAAGCATTGTAAAAAAAAAGTGTAAAAAAAAGTGTAAAAGTGGATGAGTTGAAGTGACAGCAGCACCAGTGAGGCCTGGGTGTTGGTCAGCAGTTGCACACAGTCTTCCAGCAGAGATTCAGCTGGAGCTACGGTGTTGCTGGGACTCTGCTGAGAGCCCAGGATTGGCGCATGTAGCTCCAGCTGATTGGCACTTCTAGCGCACCCAGAAGAGAAAAGGAGAAGGAGGGGGGAGAGAGGAGAGGATATAGAAGGAGGAGAATGGGGGAGAGAAGAGGAGATATAAAAGGAAGAGGGGGAAGAGAAGAGGACAGGATATAAACGCAGGAAGTGGAAGAGAGGAGAGGATATAAAAGGAGGAGTAAAACTGGTACTTTTTCCCTTTTTTTATGGTTTGTACTCATCCCAGCTTCTGCCAACCTAGCAGTTCAAAAGCACGTAAAAATGCAAGTAGACAAATAGGGACCACTACGGTGGGAAGGTAACAGCGTTCCGTGCGCCTTTGGCGTCCAGTCATGCTGGCCACATGACCACGGAGAAGTCCTTGGACAAGCGCTGGCTCTTCGGCTTTGAAACGGAGATGAGCACCGGCCCCTAGAGTTGGAAACGACTAGCACGCATGTGCGGGGGAACCTTTACCTTTACCTAACATTTTATTAGATTATAGAATAAAATACAAAAATACAAAAGCAAATAGTAGGATACAGTGGGGAGGAAAAAGGGAAAGAAAAGTGAGGGAGAGAAGGGAAAAAGAAAAGAAACTTTTCAGTACTCTTTAATATCTTCATAAATGCCTTAGATGAGGGAATAGAAGGGGAATTCATCAAATTTGCAGATGACACCAAACTGACAGGAATAGTCAAGACCCCAGGATCCAAAAAGATCTTGACAAACTTGAACAATGGACTCTATCCAATAAAGTGAGTTTCAGTGTGGAGAAAAGCAAAGTTTTACACTTAGGCAGGAAAAATCAAAGGTACAAGTACAAATTGGGCGAGACCTGGCTTTAAAACAGTAACTGTGAGAGGGACCTTGGAGTCCTAGTGGATGATCACTTGACTATGAGACAGCAGTGTGGAGCAGCAGCCAAAAAGGCTAATACAATCCTGGGTTGTATAAACAGAGGCATAGAATCAAGATCACGTGAAATATTAGTACCACTTTATAAAACCCTAGTGAGGTCACACCTGGGATACTGCAACCAGTTTTGGTCACCATACTACAAAAAAGATGTTGAAAGTTTGGAAAAAATTCAGAGAAGAGCAACTAAGATGATCGAAGGCCTGGAGACTAAAACATATGAAGAACAGCTACGGAACTTGGGCTTGGCTAGTCTAAAGAAAAGGAAAAACAGGGGAGACATGATAGCAGTATTCCAGTATTTGAGGGGCTGCCACAAAAAAGAGGGGGGTCACGTTATTCTCCAAAGCACCAGAGGGCAGGAAAAGAAACAATGGTTGGAAACTGATCAAAGACAGAAACAACCTAGAATTAAAGAGAAACTTCCTAACAGTAAGGACAATTAACAGTTTGCCTCAGAAATCATGGGTGCTCCATCACTGAAAAATATAATATAAATGGAATCGCCTTTAATTGTGTAAAATTTGAAACTTCTAGGAGTCATTTTCATTTGCTTTTAAGTATTATTTCATGTTTTTGCAAAATTCCAATCTTCCATTATATTATTTGCGCCATTCCTTCCAAATGTACTGTTGAAGAAAATTATGTACTGCTTTATATCTGGTACAGTAAATTAATCACAGATCAGTTATTGCTATATAAGTCAAATGAATCTGAAAGATTACTAAAGCTGATAGTATAACTGCTATTCTGACCACACCATACCATGTGCCCCAAGGATGCAAAGTTTCAAATTGCTTAACATACCGATCAGCTGGCAATTATCCAAGTCCTTTGCCAAAAATATAATGGATTTTATACTTGTGCCAAATTCTAGGAACACTTGACAGAGAAGTTATAATGTAAATGTTCGGTCATAGAAAAATAGTCAGGTTTTCAATCTGTGGATACTAGATTTATTGCTTAGCCTCTACTGCAGATTATGCAATTGTTGCCATACAGTCAGATTATATCTATTAAAACCAAGACATACAAGTAACAATATTGCACACTGCTCAAATGGAGTTCATTGGAATGAATTCAATACATGTTATTTTCCACAATGTAACATATCATAATATAAATATGTATGTTCATGTGACTGAAATTATTTCACATGCCAGTAAAATAATTCTCAATATTTTGCAATCCAAATTTCATCCACACATCGAATGAAAGCCAACATATCTATAAACTGGATTCAAAAGAGGCAGAGACACTAGACATTATGTTGCTAATAAGTGATGGATAATGGAAAAGACTAGAGAATTCCAAAAATGTGGCTTTTTTTGCTCACATGTGTAGACTATCACAGATTGTAGATAGCCCTTTAAATACTGATATACCAAGTCACCTCATTTGCTTATTGAAAGTGTTTGATAACCAATAAACAAAAAAAACGGATCATGGAGCAACAACTTAATGGTTCACAAAAGGAAAAAGACTGTGCCAAAGTTATATATTGTCATTTCATTTTTATAACTTGTATGCAGAACGTATCATGAGAAGTGTTAGACTGTAAGAGAAATTAGGATTACAATTGCTGGGAGAAACATCAACTACCTCAGATACGCTGATGGTACCACTTTTGATGGTAGGATCAATGGAAGAATTAAGGCATCCCTTTTGTTGAAGGTGAAAGAAAGGAGTGCAAAAGCTGGTCTGCTCTTTGATATTAAAAAAGCATTGAGATTATGTCAACTGGCAATGCCAATACAAATAGGTAGAGAAAAAATTGAAAAGCTAACAGACTTTATTGTCTTAGTGTCAAAAACTCACAGGGATGATGACTGCGGCATGAAATACAGAGGCTTGGGAGATGATAGATCTAGACAAAATGCTGAAGTGCAGAGACAGTACATTGACAAGAAAGGCATATATAGTTTAAGGCTGTGTTTTGCTTGTTGTAACACATGCCTGTGAAAACTGGACAATCAGAAAGGCTGAAGGGAGGAAAATGGCTATTTTTGAATTTTGTGCAGGATAAAACTATACAAAATACCTTGGACTAGAAGAAGAATATATAATTCAATACTAGATGAAGTAAAGTCTAACTGCAGTGGTAATGAACTAAACCATTAATATTTTGGACACATAACTCAAAGATAAGAACCAATGGAAAAGACTCTGATGCCTCAAAAAATCAAAGGCAATTAAAAAAGAAGCTAGCAAAAGACATTGATGACAGAAGCAGCAGCTTGTAAGAACACAAAGAAATAATTTCAGTCAGACAATCTTTGCAATATTATATGCATCAGGCCATAAGAGCCACAATACGTATTTGCCCTCATTTAGCAAATATCTCGTAAATTTGTGACTAATTTTTGCATTTATGACCATCAAATTTCTGTAAAGGAAACTGAAGTAAGTGCATTTGCTATTTCACATAAAGCCTTCTTCACTTAATGACTGAGTTGCTAAACGAGGATTACCTATATCTCTATCCCTGGTTATGTGTGTTCAGTAATGTAATAAAAAAATGCCTGGTTAGATTTTTTTTAAAAAGCAATAACATTCAAGAATAGAAAACTATATACAGGCACTAGCATATAAATCAGACAGTTTAATTTATAGGATAACACCATACAGTTAAGCTAATTTAATAGCCTTAACATGCAAAAATGAAACAACGGCTGAAAATGACATGAGTTAGCATGCAACATGATTCATAGCATATTATTTGTTTTCATGTACTGTATTAATTTTGATTCTTTTTTTTTCCAGATTTCCGTGTCTTGGTATATGTCAATGACACATTCAGTATGAAGACACTGACTTTATAACAAACTGAAAAATAATTTCTTTATTGGGTTAATAACTAACCTTAAACACATTCTTGCCCCTAACTTTTTCTTTCTTTTCTTTTTAAAATGTGGATGGGAGAGAATGCCATTATTAAGTCAAGATGGAATGTCTCATTTTCTTTTTTTCTTCCATTTCAAGAAATGAGTGGGAATAATGAACCAAACACTTCAATCGCTATTTTGAATCTTGCTGGATATTGCCCTTGTAATAAAAGAATAGGCAAAGACATCAGGTTTGTTGAAATATTTGGAATGATGATGATGTGACATAGATACTCTCAGTAGATTGTTCCAGTGCAGGACTCACAGGTTAACCAAATGACTACCGTCGTAATCACATCAAGTCAAACACATCTGCTGACCAGAAAGCAACCTGGTTATGTTGCTCAGAGCTACCCAGCATACTTCCTTCCACTCTAAAAAGTCTTTATTTTGAGGGCTTGGCATAGATTTAATAAAACATAAAACCCTACCCCTGGTTTTACTTCTTAAGAATGACAACACAAGTAGTCCTCGACTTACGACCACAATTGAGCCCAATATTTCTGTTACTAAGTGAGGCAGCAGTTAAGTGGGTTTTGCTCCATTTTACCATATTAGACTTTCCATTTTTTTCCCTTTTTATACTATTAAGTTATAAGACTATATCTACTGGCAAACTGCTTCTCACAAATACCCAATTATCTTCTCCTTTTAATGAGGATGTTGCCAGTGTATTCAGTATTTCCATTTAAATTCTATTTTTTAACAATCTCCCTTGTCACTTCAGCCAACGCCCATTTGTAATATCTTGTGTAATCTAAACAACCTTTTAACTTATAATTTCAAATGAGACATTAACTTTGTTTTGATAGCGATAACATTCATATTTATCACAACCAAATGTAGTATTAATAATTATTATAACAAGAGTTTACTTTTCCCCAATTTCTTATTTTCTCAACTATGTTAGTTTCTGGATTTATGTAGTTAAAAAAAACCCTATTCAGATATTTCATTGACATTTTATATTACTTTTTCCTGATATGTGCATTTTATATGTAATTTTCCTACACTGCACTTTTAGTAAGCAATTTTGCCTTATAAAATGCATTTTTCTCCAAAACTTGCAATAAATATATACTTTGTGTAGGGATTTCTAATTGCAAACCACATTATAAAATTGCATAGAAATGCTTCAACTGAGATATATTTACAGAAAAATTGGGAGGAAATACATGTGCTGTTTAGTTCTAATTGCAATTTTGTCTCTAATTAATACTATTTAACACTGTTCTTGAACAGGTACAAGAGAAAAAAGAAGCAGAAGCAGGGTGAAGAGCAAAAATGAATTTTTGTAAACTTTTACTAATAATAATCAAGAATGTAACAAATTTGTACTATAAGGCAGTCTTCCATTTTTATTTCAAAATCTAGAACAAACAGAAGAGTATTTTAGCAAATCAGCACTATCACAGAACATTAGTTGTACCACTAAATCATTGTATTAAATAGGCAAAATAAAACACCTCAAATTTTAAATAGAATGTACTGTTTAGGTATATGATATTTATTTCAATATTGGTAGCTGGTTTAGACACATAATTCTAGCTTGTTTGTGAATGGTGCTGTTACATTAGCCAGGAGACTAATTCTAGCTTAATAAAGTGTTTGTCTGCCTGCCTGCCTATGTCTGTCCATCTATCTATCTATCTATCTATCTATCTATCTATCTATCTATCTATCTATCTATCTATCTATCATCTATCTATCAATCATCTATCTATCTATCTATCTATCTATCTATCTATCTATCTATCTATCTATCTATCTATCTATCTATCTATCTATCTATCTATCTATCGGCATTGTTACATTAGCCAGGAGATTACAATGCTAATGCATAGTAGTTTGGCTGCCTGTTTACTAGCTCTGATAGGTACATACTTGCGTGCTTTCTACTGTGTGCCACAAGAGGGTGAGCTAGCTTCTGAACCAGAGAGACGAGTGGCTTTTCTTGCAGCGCCATTCACGGCCCTTCTTCCTCCACAGAAGCTGCCTTCCAAATGGGAGTCGCAACTGGGAAGGTTCAGTACCAGCAGGATTCTAACTGCCACACAAAGCACCAACTTTTCTTGTACTCACATAGGTGTTTTTGAACTGCTAAGTGGGTAGAAGCTGAGGCAAGTGGTGGGAGCTCAGCATATCATGCAATGCTAGGACCTGAACTGCTGGAAGAGAGACCATCTCCAGCGTCATTAAGCCACTGAGTTACCACGCCTCTTGGTAAAGAATTTACTAAATAGCAAACAAGTGGTAGGCCCTTATGTTTTTAATACCAGTGGTGGTGAAACTTTTGGGCTCAGTGTGTCAAAAATTTGGAAAATGTCTTACAGGTAGGCCTCAGTTTAGGACTACAACTGAGCCCAAAATTTATGTTGCTAAATGAGACATTTTTAAGTGAGTTTTGCCACATTTATAACTTTTCTTGCAACAATTGTTAAGTGAATCATAGCAGTTTGTTAACTTAGTAACAAGCTTGTTAAGTGAATCTGGTTTCTCCATTGACTTTTTCTGTCAGAAGGTTGCAAAAAGTGATCGCATGATCCCCTGGACATTGTGACCCTCATAAATATGAGTCAGTTGCTAAATGTCTGAATTTTGATCATGGGAATGGGAATGCTGCAACAGTCATAAATGTGAAAAACAGTATTAAGTCCCTTTTTTCAGTGCAGTTGCAACTTTGAACGGTCACTAAATGAGTTGTTGTAACTTAAGGACTATCTGTACTTTAGTAAGAAGGCACTACAGGAACCTTTAGTGAGGAATATGAAGAGGGGAGTGTTCCCGTTTCTGCTAAAATAGCCAATAAAAGTGCAAGAGATGGTCTAGAAGACAGTAAAGTAAAATGTGGCAGCTAAATTGAACAGTAGCTCTTGGGCCAACAGGCAATCACTGCTTTGAAAGCACTTGGGGGTAAAGGGGAATGAATACAGGGTGATCTTGTCTGTTTCTATCTTCTAAAAATGGTGGATGGCCTTTACGAGGAAAGGAGAAGCTGACAGTGTAGATAAACCCAAAAACTCCTGAGTCACAAAATATCAACTCTGGAATTACTGTATAACTTCTACAAACCAAGCTGTTTTTTAGTGCTGAAAACTACGGCTTTTTACCAAGAATGAATCCATTTTCTCTAATGGCATAGTCTAGAGGTGAAAAGTCTGGACTTAATTTAGCCCTTAATGTAGTGAGTCAGTTGTAAAGCATCCGAATGTAAGTCATGTGATCATGGGGATGCTGCAATGTTGATAAGTGTGAAAAGTGGTCACTTTTTTCAGTGCTGTTGGAACTTTGAATGATCACTAAGCGAACTGTTGTAAGTTAAGGACTCTCTGTACTTGACTTTGTTGCTGTGTCATATCTCCGCCCATCCCAAGCAAAAGAGAAACTCTATCTCCCCTCTATCCAGACAATACTGAACAATAGCACTAGGTGGCAATGCTGAGGCTGAGCCTGAAGTTGAGGCCTAGGCCTTAACTTCAGCCCTCGAACCACCACTGCCAGTCAAAAAAGGCTACTTCACCCTGATCATCAAGGCATGCAAGCTTTCCATTGCATCATATAGTAAGAAAAAACATCATAACCAGACTTGTATTTGCTGCAAAGGAAACTGGAAACTTATTTTTATTCTTTTCTTTCTTTCTTTCTTTCTTTCTTTCTTTCTTTCTTTCTTTCTTTCTTTCTTTCTTTCTTTCCTTCCTTCCTTCCTTCCTTCCTTCCTTCCTTCCTTCCTTCCTTCCTTCCTTCCTTCTTTATTAGTTTGGGTTAGCTGTGTTAGTTTAAAAACTCATATATTAAGATGCACAATGAAAAATTAAGACAGAATGCTAAATAAAAAAGTCTTGCAATAAAATTATCAAATCAATGTTCACATTGAACGAATAAATCAAACATATAAAAAACGCTATTTGAATATTTTGGTTCAGCTTAGCATTCAGTATTTTAATGGATTTTACAATGTTATTTTATTAAGTCATTTTTCATATATACCTCTCTTTTTTTGCTTTTTAAAAGATATCTTATAAACAGCATGTCTGTTTTTGAATGCAAGAAGAAAAATATATTTGGTCTCAATAATGGTTTAGATAGATACAAGTTTGATTTTGTAAAAATAAACCTATTGTTTATAGGCTTTTGTTGCCTTATTTCTCCTGAAACTTTAAATAATTTCCCTTTCCTGAAACATATAGCTCACTATTCTGATAACATTTTCTAGATATGCATACACATGGTTGTAAGCCTCAGTTTTCCAGACATCTAGCAACATTTAAAAATTGACTTAATCAGCAGATGGTTCATACGCAAGATTAATCTTTTTTTTAAAAATCCCATTTATTTATTCCATTGCGGAGAAGTATAAAGGCATATATAAACACAGAAGATTGCCCACGGCAATATGTAAAAATCAAAACATGAATAGAAGTCTACATTCCTGAGTTTAACTCCCAGACTTTTTCTTTCTGCATTTCTAAGCCAATAGTTTGGAGAACTTGTGGGCCACTTGTTGCATCAAAATACAGCAATCATGTGGAAATGAGGAATTTTACACAGGCCTAAACTCATGTATCAATCTCTTCTCCCAGATGAAACTTCCCTGCCACAAGTAGCACATGAAGACAAGTCCCTTCCAACATGGATACAAAGAGAAGCTCCTGATCATTCTGCATGTGAAGAAACTGGTCAAATCTGAACCAGAAACTTTAATTCTACAATACTGTCAATGTATTTCTCAATGTATTTTCAGTATAATACCAGCAGTCTTATCAAAAAGACTTTTGTTGATTTTTATTCTAAGTTGTATGCTAGAGATAAGATTAGAGATGCAGATATAGATAATTATTTGATAAGAGCTAATATTCCTGTTCTTACGCAAGAACAAAAGGAAGGGATGAATCAATTGATAACTGATGAAGAAATTTTTTTAGCAATTAAACAACTGAAAGTGGGTAAAGCGCTGGGTACGGATGGATTGACTGCTGTGTATTATAAAAATTTACAGTTAGAGATGGTGAAGCCTTTAAGGGAATTGTTCCAGACAATTCAAATGGGAGGAGGGGTACCTCCATCTTGGAAGACTGCTTTTATTTCCTTGATCCCGAAGGAAGATCAGGATGTCACCCAAGCAAAAAATTATAGGCCAATATCACTTTTGAATACGGACTACAAGATATTTGCCAAAGTTTTAGCTAACAGATTAATGAGGGTAATACAACAAGTAATTCATGGTGATCAAACTGGGTTTATAAGTGGTAGACAAATGAAGAACAATGTGAGACATATAGTAGATTTGTTGGAATTTTTTGAAAGAAACAATCAGATCCCTGCAGCGTTGATCTTTTTGGATGCTGAAAAAGCCTTTGATCAATTGGATTGGCAATTTCTGATGAAAGTATTAGAGAAAATGGAATTTGGGGATAAATTTTTACAACCAATCAGGGCAATATATCAAAAGCAAACAGCCCGCATAATAGTTAATAATAGTCTGACTGAAGTATGTAATATTGAAAAAGGTACAAGGCAGGGGTGCCCGTTGTCACCTCTATTATTTGTTTTAACATTGGAAATATTACTGATTAAAATACGTGATTCGGATAAAATTAAGGGAATTCAAATTAGAGACCAGGATTATAGATTGAGGGCGTTTGCAGATGATCTGGTTGTTACAGTGACTCAGCCTGATTATTCAGTTGTAGAATTGATGGAGATAATAACGCAATATGGGAAAGTTTCTGGATTTAAGGTCAACATACAAAAAACTAAAATGTTGTCTAAAAACATGACAGTATCACAAAAGGCTGTTTTAGAAGAGCTAACGGGATTTGAAATAGTTAAAAGGGTTAAATATTTGGGGATATATTTGTCACCCTCAAATGTGAAGTTATATAAAAATAATTATGAAAAGTTATGGGGAAAAGTACAAAAAGAATGAGATAGTTGGGAAAAATTACAATTACCGGTATTCTTATTGGGAAGAATTGCAGCAGTGAAAATGAATGTTTTGCCAAATTTTTTATTTTTATTTCAAATGATACCTATACTTAAAAAGGATTTAAATTTGGAGGAATGGCAAAAAGGAATTAATAAATTTGTCTGGGCAGGGAAAAAGCCACGAGTTAAATTTAAGATAATGCAAGATACGCGTGAAAGAGGTGGTCTTAAAATGCCTAATTTTAAATTATATTATGAAGCTGCTGCTTTGTCAGCGATAAGTGACTGGTTTAATTTAACATAAGCGAGATTATTAAATCTTGAGGGTCATGATTTGTTATTTGGATGGCATGCATATTTATTGTATAAGAAGGTGTTGTTTAAGATACATATTTTAAGGTATGCTCTGTTGCGAGTTTGGAAAAAGTACAGACACAAGTTAAATTATAAGATACCTATTTGGGCAATACCTAAACACGCAATAAAAATATAAATGTTGGATTTAAACATGATGTGACTACATACAAGGAGATCTTAAGTTTGGAGAGGAACGTATGGCAATTAAACTCATATAATATTTTAAAAGAAGAAAAGATTGTACAAACCTGGTTTCAGTATGCGCAATTACAGGCTAGGTGGAAAGAGGACCAGAAAACTGGTTTTTCAATGATTGATGAAAATTTGGTAAAGCAAATTAGATATCAAGGTCAAGCACATATAAAAAGGATATATCTTGCATTGATAGAAATTGATTCAGAGATGGAACTTGTTAAAGATTGTATGATAAAGTGGGCTCAGAATTTTCAAGAAGTTATTACAATGGATACTTGGGAAAAGATCTAGGTGAGAAATGTAAAATTTACACAGGCCCAAAACTTAAGAGAGAACTTTTACAAAATGTTTTATAGGTGGCATTTAGATCCTAAAAAATTAGCAAGTATGTATCCGAACTGCCAGCCCAAATGTTGGAGGTGTGGTTGTGAGGATGCAACGTATTTTCATATATGGTGGACTTGTAAAAGGGTTAAAGCTTTTTGGATTAAAATTTGGTGGAATATGCAAAAAATATTCAAGAAAAGGATAAAGTTTTGTCCGCAACTGTTTTTATTGGGTATTATCATAGATACTACCGTTGTGGACACTAAGTTGATGTTGAATTTAATTACGGCAGCGAGACTTTTAGTAGCGCAATATTGGAAGAAGGAAGAACTGCCGACTATAGAAGAATGGACTTTAAAAGTTTCCAACTTGGCGGAAATGGCAAAGATCTCAGCGTATTTGAAAGACCAATCGCAACAGAGATACATTGTGGAGTGGAGAAGATGGATTGATTATATCCAGAATAAATATGGGACTAAAAAGTTTCACTTAGCATTTGAATAAGTAGCGGATTTATATGATGTATAATTAGCTTGTAGTTATTTTATTAAGAGTTAAAGTGCGATAGAATTTAATATTTTATTGTTGTTTGCATATTTTAGATTGTTTGTTTGTATTTTTATACCCTGTATTTAGCTCTGGGAAGTCGGGGAGGGGGGAGGGGAGGGGAGAGTTGGGGAGGTTTGGGGAGAGGGGAGGAGGAGGGGAGGGGTTTTGTATTCAAAAATGTACTGTAAAACTTTTCAATAAAAAAAAGAAACTTCCCTGCCACAAGTAGCACATGAAGACAAGTCCCTTCCAACATGGATACAAAGAGAAGCTCCTGATCATTCTGCATGTAAAAAAACTGGTCAAATCTGAACCAGAAAGAAACTTTAATTCTACAATACTGTCAATGTATTTCTCAATGTATTTTCAGTATTATGAAATTTGAGTATAATATGTTTATATAATATTCTTGGAAGACAAACATGGTTCCAACTAAGAAACCCTGCTGGATCAGGACAAGAAGCCATCTTAAACTGACCACTTTTCAGATTTGATAAATGTTTTACTTTGAGCATACAGTTCACGACATTCAAAAATGTAAAATTTACCCATTTAGAGGCAATATAGACTATCCAATTTGAGGAATTGAACTTTTTTTTTCAAATATCCAAAACCAAGCAGGATTGTAGGATGGTTCAAATACGGGTGTTAAAATGTTTAACTTAATGGATAGAAAAATTGTTACACTGAGGACATTCACCATCCACACATTGATGTATATGACTTGTCAGCCTCTTTCATTATGTCAGTTTTCCACAGTGTGGTATTCAGTGATTCCCAACACATCACTCGGCTTGTACATGATTATATGCCCTATTTGTTTCTTAAGCACATTTATGGCAGATAATAATAGATGTAAAGTTTCAGACATCTAAACCTATGAGAAAATACAAACATGACTTTTAAGTGATATATTAACAACAGATTTTTAATGGGGGCTTTTTTTGTTTTTCATGCCCTCGAACAAATACAATTTATTCCCCACAAGTCAACTTAATTATTAAATAATGTTAATTATTAGTTGTGGAGCTTTTTGAATGCCTCTTTAATAATCTCTGCATTAAAAGGCTCATGTTACATTGGAATTTTAAATATTTTTGTAAGAAGATGTTAGTGCTGTTTCTTTGAACTTTTATGTTCTACAAAGTTATTAAATATGTTCCATCAGCAGCTTCTCTGTTTAATCTGTATTTAGAAATTGCAGAAAATATTTTCACCCAGGTTTATCCACACTTTTTTTAAAAAAAAAACACACCACAAATTAGTTCTTAATATAGAAGCTACTTGAAAAAGTGAGCTAAGCAGGTTTGTAGACAGAGTTAATTTTAGACATTTTGTTTTATTATTGCTTTCTCAGGACAGTAGAGATTACTGTTTATGGGCGTAAGAGTCATCTATTATTTTCCTGCCAATTCAGCAATGTTTATTCCACAAAACTCTGCTGATGAAGGCATTTTAAGCCAATTTACATATCTGCATACTTACCTAATATACAGGACTCCATTTTGATCCACCCTCCGTTGCCAACCAACTGGGACTTGTACTGCTGGCAGCCCTCCATCCTTGTCCCCACTGTCACATTCCTTGCTTCCATTCATTTTTCTGATTAAGCTTATGATTCTTCAAAGATATCAACAGGAAGATGATATCCTTATTCTAAAAATCATCATGGCCTTCAGGAGGTGGCCATACAGCACAGTAATTCCCAGGGTGTACAAAGTGCATTGGAAGGCTCTGTCTCAGTTCATAAAGTCGACCATTTTTGTTGCTGTTGTTGACAAGTCAATTGCCCATTCTGAACCAATGCAGTTATGAAATGTATTATTCCTTATGTAGTCATAAGGATATCCTAGATAGGTAAAAACAAGTATTTCCAACTTGGGAAAATCATAATCCATCAATTTTCTGTCACTGGCAACAAAGGGACAAAATGTTTATTCCTAGTTCCATAGCACAACTCCAAGCTTGCTGACTGTCTAAACTAATTTGTACTTTGAGAAATTAACTCCCATTTTTACAGATGTACGGCAACTAATACCTCCAGGTATTCAATCCTTTTCATATGCCACATTCTTTTTGTTTTCTCGTGCTCTTCCATTCATTGTCCAAGGTACTCCTGGACACTTCTTCTGATTCTCTCATGATGATACAACTTCAAGATGAAAGCCTGAGAAGAGAACATAAACAGCTGAATACAATTATCATTTTTTTTAAAAAAAGGAAGTTAGGTATGCACATTTTAAATTTGTTCTGTTTGGGATATCAAATAGGTCATGAAATAGGAATTCTTTTCTTCTCAAGTCTATTTGCACAATACAACACAGTCTGATGAACTGTCATTTGGGGTTTACACAAATGGGACTTGTATCCCACCACAAGCTTTAGTTAGGAGAGTTGGGTTTATGCAAACCAAAACATTGGATGGTTCAGATTTAGAGGACATAATAAATCTGAAATAATAGCCCAAATCCACAAGCTGCTTTGCTACAGTCTCTTTCTATCCCAGAGCTGGCATGAGATCACACCTCCCTAAATTTTGCTGTCCCCACAGTGCACCTCACAATGCATATGGAATGGATCTCTGCTATACTGCTATTTGTACAGTTTTAATGCAGGATATTCCAACAACCGTGATTTGTAATTGCCACAGGTGAAATTCTAGGTTTGCCTAATATTCTCCACTACATGGAGATTCCTCCAAAAGGCACGTTCAAGGATTGTGAATTTGGCCTCCTGCTTTTTAGATCCATGCCCTTCCTGGCTTGTTAAAGCAGCCCGGGGGGGGGGGAGGACAGCAATGTGTGAGTGAGTTCTGATGGTGGTTAATTCTTTGAGTGAGGGTGTTACTCCTTTGCCTCTTAAAGTGGCTTTCGGTCATCTTGTATCCTCAAGAAGCCATCACCAAATCTCACCCTTCTGGATAATTGTGTTCCAGTCTCTTATCTCCCTTTGTTGGGGTAGGTAGTAGTATAGATGGTTGCACAACAGCTTCAGAGAGCCTTGGAGGAAATGGATTATCTAGATCCTTTCAGGCAAGATTCAGATTCAGGTATGGGATGGAGATGGTATTAGTGGTGGTGCTTTTCTATGACCTCTGGCATGGATGGATATAGCTAGTGCATCCATCCTTGCCTTATTTGATCTCTTGATGACTTTCAATTCCATTGACCATGACATCCTTCCAAGTTTGGTCCTTTTGCCTCTCCTTTTTAACATATATGTGAAGCCACTGAATAAGCTCTTCCATCGGCATGTAATCAGATATCATCAATATGCTGATGATGCCTGATGATATATCTTTACACTGGCAAACTAAACAATATTGTGAATCCTGGTGTTTGGAACTGTGAGGGTCTGGATGGGAAACAAGAGGCTTCAGCTAAGCCTGGCAAAACTGAATGGCTTGAATTTTGGGGCTAATGGGCCAGGACTATGCCACCTTTGGTAATATATGGGGTTGCACTGCCCCAGACAGACTCAGACTGAGGGTCCTCTGAGACTCATGATTCCTGCTCGATAAGCAGGTCGCAGGTGTGGCTAGGAGGGTCTTCGCACAACTTCATCTTGTGCACCAATTGTATCCACTCCTGGATTGTCAGGCCTTGCTTACAATCACTCATGCCCTAGTAGTCAATGCTTGACTGGACTATTCCAATACATTCTACGTGGGGCTACCCCTGAAGAGTATTTGTAAGCTTCAGCTTGTATAAAATGCAGTGGCACAAGCATTTATATGTAGTCCTAGAACTGAATGTGTTATACCTCTGCTCCATGAGCTGCACTGGTTGCCAGTTGCTTATGGGTCCAATTCAAGGTGCTGTTGTTGTTTTAAGGCCCTTCATGGCATAGCTCCAAGCTATCTGAGAGGCCACCTCTCTGGTTAAATCAGCCTGCCCCATTAAATCTGGCAGAGAAAACAAACTGTAGGTACCATCACTAGAGATCTACATTTGACATGTTCCAGGAGATATGCTTTCTCAGCTCTGGCACCCTCTTCATTCTCCCTCTTCCCCCCCTCCCCAATTAGGTTAGCCCCATCCCTTTTGACATTCCAGAAGGCCCTCACGACTTGGTTATGTTATCATACGAAGGAAACTAGAGATATGCTTCGAAGGCTCTATTGCTGAGGTAGCTATTTTTATTCTCTATTTGCCTAGCATTTGTACATCTGTTTTCATAATATTTAATATTATTTTTATGCTTATATTTGCTGTTTTTTATTTTTTGTCTATCCACTTGTTGTATGCCATCCTAAGTCACTTATGGTGAGACAGGCAGCTATGCAAACTTGATTAATAAATAAATAAATATTCATCACTCTTATTACTTGCAATCTATCTCCTGTGGTGCTGTAAACCCATTTTCTTTTATTCTTTACAACTACTGATAATTTGATCCTTCACTCACTAAGAGGCAGCAAAGAATTAGCAAGGTCTGTATCTCTTGACTGAAACCTAGGGGTCAGCCAGATGTGTACAAGCATATGTAGATGTACGGATGTACAAGAGCTAGGCTTTCCAAATTGCATTTTCTGTATTGGTTGATGAACACAAGATTGATCTGAGGTAAATTACATTTTTAATTATACAGGTAGTCTTCCACTTATGAATAGAATTGAGCCCAGTTGTTAAGTGAAGAGGTTGTTAAGCAAGATGCCACATGATCATTTCGCTCAATGATCAAAATCCCGGCTTTCCCAATTGCAGTCATTAAGTGATCACATGTTGGGGGAGAAGGCCTAGAGAAGGCCAGTGTTCTGAGGCTTCCAGAGGAAAGGGAAAATGCTAACATTCTGAAAGGCTCAGTCTGTGCCCTTTGCTGGAGTTTTCACCAGATCTGAGATCTGTTTCTCCAACACATGGGAGGATTTCCACTCCCTGCACAGAAGAGAGGGGGAATCCCTTGGTATCCTGGAATAACAGACCTAACATCCAACATTCCCTCAGCTTGCAACCTTTCCTGCTGGCTTCCCCATTGACTCTGGGGCACTTGGCTGGTTATAAATGTGAA
This sequence comes from Vipera ursinii, assembly GCF_947247035.1. NCBI lineage: Eukaryota > Metazoa > Chordata > Lepidosauria > Squamata > Viperidae > Vipera > Vipera ursinii. The sequence goes on along the minus strand of NC_139512.1, from coordinate 143,683,840 downwards.
CAGGTTGATAAATACCAAAAATGCAATAACATTTTATATTGGCCAACGGTGCTTTATTGGCCATACACCTGTTTTGAGGCTTTGTGACTGCGAATGGTTGTCAAATGACCAATCATAAGTTGAGGACTACTTGTATGACTTAAAGGAGGGATTGGTTTAGCACTCCCTAAGTTGATCACTAGAGTACTTGACCCCGTGCAGCAGCATGGAGTCAAGAATTCTTTTTAATTTCTTTACTGCTTGTCAAGTTAACTATTTCAAGAGACAAACAACCCAAAGAGCAGAGTTTTTCAGTTTTGCATTCATAAAACAAGTGAACAATGTAGTCAATGTCTGGGACACCTGCTCTGCAGATGGATAGATAACTGCTTAATCAACCCATTTATGAAGGAAGGAAGGAAGAAGGAACTGTACAGGTGTAGGGATCCAATTTTCATCGCAGCCAGAACTGAATGAGGAATGGATTAAGTAGTCAGAAGCCAGATTAAAGAGGTTGTCCTAAGGAAAAAGGCTACTAATGTTTCTAGTTGGCATTAGCATTAGCTGCTATTCACTGGGGAACAACTTTGTGTTTAGGCCCAAACCTGCCTCTTGAATGGCAGAACACATAAATAGCGGCCAATTATGTTGATTTCATACCATAGCTTGTTTTAATAATGGTTTGTTGATTCTAGTGCAGATAACATACAAAACAATAAACAGTTTGCTTATTTCCCAGTTCTTTCTACTGCCCAACTGCTAGCGACACCAGACATTCACAAATAAAAACATACAGAATAATAAACAGACACAATGATTAAAAAAACAAGGAACAGAAGATGACAAAAACCAGGCAACAGCAAGAAGCAAACATACACAGCCAGAAAGGGAAAATAGCAAACACAGTTGTTCTGTTTGCACAATACAGTACATAAATTCAATAAAGCCTGTTATGGGTGGGTGTGATATGTGAGCCCAGCAATGTCATTTCAGGAATTTCTAGGCCACACTTGATTCAATAGTAAATCAAGTCTCCTTTGAGTCAAGTCCAGTTCTGGATTATGACAGGGACACAGCCAAAGTGCTATCTTGGTAATAATATAGCAGAACATTCTTTAAAAATGTGGTTTATTAAAGAAGTCCTCAGCCTTTTCCTAGTCTAGGGTTGTCTTTCTCCTCCAAATTCTAACCAGGGCCGATTCTGCTCAACTTTCAGGATCAATCAATGTCAACTAGATACTACCATCTGCAGATTATTATTTTTATGGTATAACTGAAAATAAAGTTCAACAGTATTCCTATCATCTGTGACTAAAATATAATAAATAGTAAATATGGACTTCCGGTCTTGCGTAGTATTGCAGCAGCCGAGGAATTTCAGGGCTCCGTGCCCTTCGGCTGATTTTCTTCCTGTTAGGGGACCCTAAATGGGCCAGAGTCACCCCAAAGACGTGGCAAAGAAGGAAGTAAGTCCCGTGGACCATGGAGAGATGGCGGTCAATGCGATCGATCCAGGAGAAGCCTTCCAGAAACCAACAGGAAAAAGGCTAGCTTAACTTCAGTCTAGCCCAAACCATAAGCAACCACAGTCAAAAAGTACTACTTTAAACTGATTGTAAACAGAGCGTTTGAATCTGCGTAAGAACATCGATTTTCTCTATCTTTTATGGAGGACTAAAACATATTGAAATGAAAAGAAAAGAATATAAAACTTAAATTTGGATAACTTTGAAATTGCTGAATGGTTATGTTTATTTTGAAAATTGAAAAATAAATCAGTGCTGACATCTAGTGGTGGATGAAGACTATGACAGCTATGGCTTTCATACAGGACTTTGCAAAATCTGGGAAAAACTAATCTGTGCTTGTGACCTTCAAAGCTCTAACAACAGAGAACAGCTGTGACAAAAAAGAAAACAATCTGGGCTACAGACAAAGAGAGACTTATAAAATTTAGGAAAAAAAATATTTATGAACTTTCTGGATTATAAGTATCTACTTAGCTGTCACTCCAAAGCTATTTGCAGAGAAAAGAAAACTTGATAGAAACTTCATAGAAAATCAGACTTGTAGAAAGAACTTATCAAGAAAAAATAAACACTTTTCAAGAGGAGACATATGATATGCTGCAACTAATTCAAACAACAATGATTTCAAACCACAAAGAAATCCAAAATAACTTTGAAAATAGAAACCAATTCATCTCCAATTTAACTTTACAACACCCCCCCATAAAGCAACAATAGAGAAGGAGCAGATAAAACAGATAACTGAACACAAATTTGAGGATAGAGACTTAAAAATGGAACCTAACAAAACAAAGAAGTATGATTTAACCCAAGTGGAAAAAAATTCACAAGAAATATTGGATTTGGAAAAGACAACTTATACTTTGACACCACAAAACAAACTTGAGGTTAAGAAAAAAGATTGGACAAAATGGAGTGCAGAGATGTCAGGAACACCACTAGAACTGGAGAGAGAAAAAATAAGAGAAACAGAGAAAATAAGAAAGAAAAAGAGTTTCAACAAACATGAAAGGGCAAATGCCTCTTAGAAAGATATTGTACTTGACTTACCTTTTATATCTACAGTAACACTTATAAGAATATGGAAAGATTCTTTGATTCAGCAGAACAAATTGATTAAGAAAGATACTGAGCAAAAGAAAAAGGCTAAAGTGAAAATTAAGAAAATAGATGATGGGACCTATCAGAGAGAATATTTTAAAAAGAAACACCTGTTTGAATATGGTTAAAGAAATAGAAAGATTTTAGATATGAATTTTATTTTAAGAGGGAGGAGCCCCTCAAGTAACATAGTACTTTTTTCTTCTCTCTTCTTATTTTATTTCTTGATATGAGTAATATAAAAGATTTGGAATGGTTTATATAAAAGAAATGTTTTAGATATTTAAATGTGATTGACTTTAAGAAAATTACAATGGATTAAAAATGTTTTGAATAAAACATTTTGAATAAAACATAAAAGACCAGATGACTAGATTTATTAAATGGAATATTTAAAGACTATATATATATATATATATATATATATATATATATATATATATATATATATATATATATATATATATATATATATATATATATATATATATATACATACATATACATATATATATACATATATATATATATATATATATATATATATATATATATATTATATATTATATATATATATATATATATATATATATATATATATGTTTTCGTAGATTCTCGCGGGTGTCTGTATGTGTAGATCTAGAGTCTCGGGTTTCTTCCCGCGTTCCTTTCATCTTCAGAAAGTTGTGGCGACGTTTCGACGAAATCCCATCCGTCATCATCAGGCCGGAGTGTTCCTCCTGCTGCTTCCAGGAGCAATGCGTGGTCTGGCTGTTCCTTTCCTTCCAACTGCCGGTGGGGCTGTGTTCTGACTGGGTGGAGGCGTGGCTGCTTTCTGATTGGGTGGGGGTGTCCTCCGATTGGGTGGAGGCGCGGTTGTCTTCTGATTGAGTGGAGGCGTGGCTGTCTTCTGATTGGGTGGATGCGTGGTTGTCTTCTGATTGGTTGGAGGCGTGGCTGTCTTCTGATTGGGTGGGGTGTGTTCTGAATGGGTGGGGTTATTTGTTGTGTTGTAATATCCTGAGTGTTGTGATTTGGTGTCCTGAGGAGTGGGCTGTGTAGTGGCCTCCAGAGCTTTGGTTTGGCTCCGAGTTCGAGGACCTGCTATGTATCTCTGGTATGGGTCAGTCAGGTTCGTGTGTGCGTTCTTCTGCTTGGGTGATGGCACTTTTGCTTGACTTGTTCTGTCTTCTGTGTGGGGGAGTTTTTGTTCTGGGTGTGGATGAGTCTTGCTGGGGCTGGTGGCATTTGGGGTTGTTTGTTGTTTTTTTAAATCCTTGTTTGCTGAAATTCGTTTCTCTATCAATGCTGGTTTCCAAATGTCATGTAGGCGGGAGGTGTCGTCTCGCTTGTTCATACTGTCTGGGTGTTTTTCTATTTCAATGGCTTCTCTGATTATTCTGCTATTGAGATGTTCTATTTTGGCGATTGTTTTTGTACCTTCAAAATTGATGTTGTGTCCCGTAGTGTTTATGTGTTGTACTAGTGAAGATGTGTGATCTTTCTTCTGTACTGAGTTCTTATGTTCTTCTACACGTACCTCTATTCTTCTGTTAGTCTGTCCGATGTATGTTGCTGGACAGGAGGCGCATGGGATTTGGTATATGCCCTGGTTTTCCAGTTCTATTTTGTCTTTGGGATTTCTCAGGATGGTTGATATCTTTCTGTCAGTGTTAAATGCGGTTTTGATGTTATGTTTGCGTAGTACTTTACTGATTTTGTCGGTTGTTCCTTTTATGTAGGGCAAGATGGCTCGTCCGTTGTTCTGTTCTTCTTCTTGGATGTTTTTCTGTTTCGGAGTCCCCTGCTGAATCATATTGGTGATTTTGTTTTTTTGGAACTTGTTTGCTGTCAACTTGTTTGGTGCTGTTGCACCAAAGAAAATTCCCACAGAAACCATCATATGTGGAGTTGAAACCAGCTTAACTAAACTCAATGCAGATGAAGCAGACCAAGTCAGACATGAAGTCACCCACATCCTATGCACAAGCAAACCACCCAAAAGCAACCTAACAAAAGAAGAACAAGTAGCATTGCAAAACCTAAGAAAAGACAACAGCATAATCATACTACCAGCAGATAAAGGCAATGCTACAGTGGTAATGGACACATCAGACTATGAAGAGAAACTGTCCAACTTACTCAAAGAAACTACATACAAACCTATATATACAGATCCCACAACCTATCTAGAAAAGACCACCAAGAAAAAGATAAAATCAACTTCTATAAGTCAAGAAATCCAACAAACAATCATTCCCAGGGAGAAGTCATCCAGATGCCCAAAACTATATGGCCTCCCCAAAATACACAAAGATGGAATCCCACTAAGACCCATAGTAAGTTCTATAGGCTCACCACTACAAAACTTAGCTAAATACCTAGCAAAACAACTACAACCTCAAGCAGAAATGGCAGCTTCATATGTCCAAAACTCATACCACTTTATAGAATTAGTGAAAAATCTACAGATAGACCAAAAAGACTTGCTAGTCAGCTTCGATGTGGTATCACTATTCACCCAGGTGCCAGTCCAAGAAGCTCTATCAACAATAAGAAGCAAATACCAACCACCAAACCATATTATAGAACTAGCAGAACACTGCTTATCAAACACATACTTCATACACAGAGGCCAGAGATACAAACAAATAGAAGGCGCACCAATGGGATCCCCTCTATCACCAGTTATCGCCAACCTTTTCATGGAAGAATTTGAAACTAACGCTCTGGAAAAGACTACAAACAAACCAAAACTGTGGCTCAGATATGTGGATGACACCTTCGTGATCTGGCCCCACGGAAGAAAGGAGCTAGAAAACTTCCTAACACACCTGAACAGCCTACATCCCAAAATAAAATTCACCATGGAGATTGAAACAAACAACCAGTTACCTTTCCTGGATGTACTTATATACAAAAAACAAAACGGCACCCTAGGACACACAGTCTACCGAAAGAAAACGCACACCAACCGTTACCTCAATGCGCAATCACATCATCACCCAGCACAAATAAATTCAGTAGCCAAAACACTAATAACAAGAACCAGACGCCTTGCAGATAAAACACATATACAAACAGAACTACACACCCTGACAGACATATTGACAGCAAACAAGTTCCAAAAAAACAAAATCACCAATATGATTCAGCAGGGGACTCCGAAACAGAAAAACATCCAAGAAGAAGAACAGAACAACGGACGAGCCATCTTGCCCTACATAAAAGGAACAACCGACAAAATCAGTAAAGTACTACGCAAACATAACATCAAAACCGCATTTAACACTGACAGAAAGATATCAACCATCCTGAGAAATCCCAAAGACAAAATAGAACTGGAAAACCAGGGCATATACCAAATCCCATGCGCCTCCTGTCCAGCAACATACATCGGACAGACTAACAGAAGAATAGAGGTACGTGTAGAAGAACATAAGAACTCAGTACAGAAGAAAGATCACACATCTTCACTAGTACAACACATAAACACTACGGGACACAACATCAATTTTGAAGGTACAAAAACAATCGCCAAAATAGAACATCTCAATAGCAGAATAATCAGAGAAGCCATTGAAATAGAAAAACACCCAGACAGTATGAACAAGCGAGACGACACCTCCCGCCTACATGACATTTGGAAACCAGCATTGATAGAGAAACGAATTTCAGCAAACAAGGATTTAAAAAAACAACAAACAACCCCAAATGCCACCAGCCCCAGCAAGACTCATCCACACCCAGAACAAAAACTCCCCCACACAGAAGACAGAACAAGTCAAGCAAAAGTGCCATCACCCAAGCAGAAGAACGCACACACGAACCTGACTGACCCATACCAGAGATACATAGCAGGTCCTCGAACTCGGAGCCAAACCAAAGCTCTGGAGGCCACTACACAGCCCACTCCTCAGGACACCAAATCACAACACTCAGGATATTACAACACAACAAAAAACCCCACCCATTCAGAACACACCCCACCCAATCAGAAGACAGCCACGCCTCCAACCAATCAGAAGACAACCACGCATCCACCCAATCAGAAGACAGCCACGCCTCCACTCAATCAGAAGACAACCGCGCCTCCACCCAATCGGAGGACACCCCCACCCAATCAGAAAGCAGCCACGCCTCCACCCAGTCAGAACACAGCCCCACCGGCAGTTGGAAGGAAAGGAACAGCCAGACCACGCATTGCTCCTGGAAGCAGCAGGAGGAACACTCCGGCCTGATGATGACGGATGGGATTTCGTCGAAACGTCGCCACAACTTTCTGAAGATGAAAGGAACGCGGGAAGAAACCCGAGACTCTAGATCTACATATATATATATATATATATATATATATATATATATATATATATATATATATATATATATATATATATATATATATATATATATGGATCCTTGGTTTTTCGGGTTTTTCCCCGCGTAGAACTAGAGGTGTAGGCGCAACGTTTCGACGGAATCCCATCCGTCATCATCAGGCTTTAGCTTCCTTCTTCTGGGAGAAGCATGTGGCTGTTAGTTCCTCTTTTTTAAACTGCCAGAGGGGGTGTGTTCTGTGGAGGTGTGCTCTGATTGGGTAGGGGACCAAGTGTGTTCTGATTGGGTGGGAGTGTGTTTTGAATGGTGGGTGTGTTCTGATTGGGTGGGGGGGTGTTCTGAGTGGATGGGCTGGTCTCAGCTGCCAGCTCCAGAACTGAGCTGGTGAGTTGTGCTGCTTTTGTTCGGCTTCGTGTTTGTGGTGGTGCCATGTTTTTATAGTGGGTGTCAGTTTGCTTATTGTGTGGTTTGGAGGGGTTTAAAGTGGCTGATGTTGCAGCTGTGGTTAGGTTTCTGTTTTGTGGTTGTGTGTCTTTCTCGTTGTGGGTTCGGATTTGCTTTTTGAATGGTTGTGTGGTGGTGATGTCATGTGATGTTATCATGAGTTTGGGTCTGGTATCATTCTTGGTGGTTGGGCCTCGTCTGTCAATCAAGGTGGGTTTCCAAATGGCTGGTAGACGAGAGGTATCATCTCGTGTATTCATGCTGTGGGGGCGTTTTTCTATCTCAATGGCTTCTCTGATTATTCTGTTGTTAAAATGTTCAATTTTGGCGATAGTTTTGGTTTTTTTAAAATCAATTTCATGTCCCGTGGCTTCAAAGTGTTGGACCAGGGATGAAGTTTGTTCTCCCTTTCTAAGTGAGTTTTTGTGCTCTTCAATGCGTGCAGGGGGGCCTTCGCCCAGGTTCGCCTGGTGCGCCAGTTGCGGCCCTATCTTAGCCGGGATGATTTGTGCACGGTCACTCATGCGCTCGTGTCCTCTCGTCTGGACTACTGCAACGCTCTCTACATGGGGCTGCCCTTGAGGACCACCCGGAGGCTCCAACTGGTACAGAATGCAGCCGCGAGAGTTGTGTTGGGAGTCTCCTGATACTCCCACGTTACACCTCTGCTCCGTGAGCTGCATTGGTTGCCAGTTGTCTTCCGGGTGAGATTCAAGGTACTGGTAACGGTGTTTAAAGCCCTCCATGGCATGGGGCCGGAGTACCTTAGGGAACATCTGCTGCCGGCATCAAGCTCCCTGCGCCCTGTGCGTTCCCACAGAGAGGGCCTCCTCAGGGTGCCACCGGTCAGAGAATGTTGATTGGTGGCCCCCAGGGGGAGATCCTTCTCTGTGGGCGCTCCGGAGCTGTGGAATCAGCTACCGGTAGAGCTCCGGATGGCGCCCGATCTTCGCTCCTTTCGTCGCGATCTCAAGACGTTTTTGTTTGTACAAGCTGGCCTAGCCTGATGGGGACCGGTGGGGTTGTTTTATCTTTGGTCTCTTAATTTTATCTTGGGGTTTTTAGAATTGTACTCTTATTGTTTTAACTAGGGCTACTGTTTAATCTCTTTTTAATGTTTGTATTTGGTATTTTATTCTGCCCTGTGAACCGCCCTGAGTCCTCAGGGAGAAGGGCGGTATATAAATGTTATTAAATTAAATTAAATTAAACTTATTCTTCTGTTGGTCTGTCCGATGTATGTGGTGGGGCAGGTGGTGCATGGGATTTCGTATACTCCTTGGTTTTCTAACCCAATTATGTCCTTGGGGTTTCTTAGGATGGTGGATATTTTTCTGTCTGTGTAGAATGCTGTTTTGATGTTGTGTTTTTGGAGGACCTTGCTGATTCTGTCTGTGGTCCCTTTTAAGTATGGGAGGAGGGCTTTGCCATTTTCTTGTTCTCTGTCTTGGGTTTTTGTGGGTGTCTCTCTTCGGATTAAGTTGGTAATCGTGTTTCTTTGGAATCCATTGGCTGTTAGTACATTAGTGAGAGTGTGTAGTTCGGTTTTTAGGTGTTGTTCGTCAGCTAGGTGTTTTGTTCTGGAGATGAGTGTCTTGGCTACGGAGTTGATCTGTGCTGGGTGGTGGTGTGAGAGTGCGTTCAGATAGCAGTTTGTGTGTGTTTTTTTATGGTAGATAGTGTGTCCTAGGGAGCCGTTGGATTTCTTGTAGACTAAGACATCAAGGAAGGGAAGTTGATTGTTAGCTTCTGTTTCCATGGTGAATTGTATTTTGGGGTGTAGGCTATTGAGGTGTATGAGGAAGTCATCCAGTTTTTCTTTGCCGTGTGGCCAGATTACGAAGGTGTCATCTACGTATCTGAGCCAGAGTTTGGGTTTGTGGTTGGATTTTTCTAGAGCGAGGGTTTCAAAGTGTTCCATGTAGAGGTTTGCGATGACAGGTGAGAGGGGTGATCCCATGGGTGGATCTAACAGCCACATGCTTCTCCCAGAAGAAGGAAGCTAAAGCCTGATGATGACGGATGGGACTCCGTCGAAACGTTGCGCCCACACCTTTAGTTCTACGCGGGGAAAAACCCGAAAAACCAAGGATCCATATATATATATATATATATATATATATATTAATTATGGTAAAAAAGAATGGAAAATTTTTGGAAATAAATATGTATTAGCTTATAGGAAACATGCATTTTAAGTAGCATACTATTGTTTTATTTTTCTTTACTTCTTATTCTTTTTTTAGTCTTATTTATTCTTAAGAAAGGTAAAAGTATTGGGATGGCTTACATGAGAAAAAATAGACTTAAATATTAAAATGTAATTAACTTTAAGAAAATCTTAACTAGTAAGAATGTCTTGAACATTGTGGAAAAAACAAATGTAAACAAGAACTGTAAACAGGATCTGTATGATGAGGCAACCAGAATGATTAGATAGAAAAGAAATATTATATTGATATGATTATTATCTGTAGAAATATTAGAAAAAAAATTATACTCAATTGTTATCTACCAAAACAACAAGAATTGTATTAACTTAAGGTTGGCAAAAGAGAACATTATGGGAAAAAGAGGAAATCAAGTAAAGCTATTGTGGATTATAGATCTAGAAACCAATTGTTAGTGAATGTTTTTTAAATGTAAACCCAGACAACACCCTGTTTACCAAATATTAAGGTGACTATGTTAAAAAATCAATAAAATATATTATAAAAAATAATAAATAGTAAATGTGTGTAAGTTTCTACTAATATTTTAAAAGCTAGCATCCTAAATAGATACAAAGTACTTTTCCAGGTCAAAATAATTGTCAAACCAACTCAAATCTTCTGTGTAAAGTAACCTGGTTGTTGTTGTTCAGTCACTAAGTTGTGTCCGACTCTCTTCACAATCCCATGTCAACGTGAGAATTGTTCAAAATTGGAATGTGGACTATATCAGTCTTTTTACAGTGTAAAAATAACAACATGAATATAGTTTTCAACATAAGCTACTTATCAATGTAATTTTTTCCTTTTACAATGAGAATTATTATTAATAGTAATATTATTGCTATTATTGTTGACAACAATAATAGCAATAATACTGTTGATAAGAAAGACAAAGAAGTCTGGATAATGGATGTTACAGTCCCTGGGGGTAGTAGAAAAGAAGAGAAAGAACTGGAAAAAATTACAAAGTACAAGAACCTACAAATAGAAATAGAACAACTGTAGCAAAAGAAAGCAAAGGCAGTTCTAATAGTAGTAAGCGCCTTATATCCTGCAATTATACCTTTAATATTATTAAACAACATCTGATTATCCCAAGTCCTTGGGAAGGACTCAATAGATGGACAAAAATGCCAAATCCAATCTGGCTGGCTGTGCAATCAGCCATGGTTACTCACTCCACAGGACTCTGGATGGTATTTAGTACCCAAACATACAATAAAAAAATGGCAGCCTGAACTAAAAACACACCAGTAAAAACATGACAGGGACTCCACAGGAAGAGTCAGGCTTCAAAGCCCTTGCAGAACTCCAAGACTATGTATTTGTGGGAGGATACTGTTCCAGAAGACAAGGGCAGTGACATAGAAGGCAACATTTCCCAGGTTCCACAAGATAACACACTTTAATTGAGGGGACCTGAAGTGCAACCACTCTGCATGAATATGCCAGGAGGGCAGACACCATTATAGATATAGTCCCCCAGATAGCCAGGTTTGAGGCCATAGAGAACTTTATACATAAAAACAGGCACTTGTAACTGCACTTGGAAGCTACGGAACCAATGCAATGCATGAAGCAGCAATGACACATGGGCATAACAAGAAGTCCCCATTATGGCTTGTGCTGCTGTATTTTGAGCCAGCTGTACCTTCCAGATAGGTTTCAAGGGCAGCCTCAGATAGAGCACTTGCAATAGTCTAGTTGTGAGGTGATTTCAGGATTGTCTGAAGTCCCCCCCCCCCATCAAAGCAAGGTTGCAATTGGCACACTAGATGAATTTCTATACAGGTTCTCCTGGCTCTACCTGCTATCTAGTCTTTGACCAGTACCAGCAAATCCAGAAGGGCCCTCAAGTTGCACCCAGGGAACCCATCCAAGACCAACTGTAGAAATGTCCTTGACCTAGATAGGAGGACCAAACAGTCATGGTCACAGCTGCTCATTCTTGTATGATTGAGCTGAAGTCTATACTACTGCCTCCTTCGGGTCCATGAGAGATCACTCAAAAGAGGATGATCTCACCACATGGACTCATCGCTTGATAACTTCCTGGGCTACCTTGACAATCCAGGAAGTGCTAGGATTTAACAAGCAGGAGGCTATGTTGACAGATTGGAAGATTTTGTCCACTTCCTCAGGAGTTACAGAATCAATGTTTTTTTTCCATTTAAGACCAAAAACAAATTTCTATCTGAAGCATAATTTTAATGCAATTACTGTAACACAGCATAGTTAGCTAGAATGCATTTTTGCAATGCATATCTGTAGGAATTAAAGTGGCTTTTTATCGGAGCCTTATGTATCCGATTCTCCCCCGCATACATACTGGGAATAATCTTGTGCTGCCTTACTAGGTTTAATAACAATATGTTTACTTCTTTATTTAAAAAAAAAGAGCAAATGGAATTTTCTATCCACTGTTAATTCTACACTTCTGACGTAGTTACCATATCTCACTGTTGTGCCACTGTGTTGCAAAAAACTAACGACTTGCTAGCTGTTTCAGAAATAATATTTTTGAAAGTATGAGCGCACTAACAAGCAAATATAAGTTTGTGATGGAATGTGTGAATGACCTTGGGGGGAAAAGTGGAATGGATGCTGCCAAGGAAACAATCAGGGAGGGAGGGAGGAGCCCCGAGTGACTTGCCGGCCAGAGGAAGAAATTTAGAAAGGACCTGCCCTGGTTGATTGATTGGGCAGTTCAGAGGGTTGGTGGGAAGTTTGTACTTTCAGACTTGCAAGATTTTGTTAATGTAGCCTTAGAATAAAGTAGAATTAGTTCATCTGACCTTGTTTCCTGTCTGGTTTACCAGGGAGGGCTGACAAAAGTGGGTTTCTACAATTTACATTTTTCTTAAGAGAATGATTTTCTTTGAAAGATTTTTTTGCAGTTCTACTTCTTTTATCCTTTTCTGTTTCTGCAGTTCCAAATACACCGATTGTCAGAGGCCAAAAAGGACTGAAGTAGAATAAAAGAACACACACACTTTCTTTCTTCTCTCAAGCAACACAACAGAGATAAATAGTTAAGGCAACAGCTGGCATTAGGGGGGAAAAATCAGTCCCTAAAGCAGCAGCTTGTCATACCAAACTGGAACACATTTAAGCTCAATTTCTTCCAGTGGCAACTGTGGCAAAATAGAACGTGGCAACCTTCTTAAGAGGTTTCAGCGAACATGCAAGTAGGAACTGTATAGTTCTGTTTGCCCTGAAGGAGGCTTCCTCAAGAAGCCATCCATACGACAGTATTATACAACTATCATCCAATTTCCAACCTTTCCATTTTAGTGAAGTTGGTTGAAAAGGTGATGGTCTTGCAACTGTGAAAAGACCTTGAGGAAAGAAATCATCTAGCTCTCCTTCTGTCAGGTTTCAGGCTCAAAAACCACACCGAGTTTGAAGTGGAAGTTCTTGTGGATGACCTTTGGTAAGACTAAGTCAGCAGAGCTATGAGTTTTGTGATCTTGCTAAATCCCTCAGCAGCTTTTGATACCATTGATTGTGTACCTTTCTGGACTGCCTCCGAACACTGGGAGTAGAGAATACTGTTTTGCAACTTCTCTCTTCTTTCTTGGAGGATTCTTATAGTCAATGATAACGGGGGGTGGGGGGGGGAGACATCCTAGTAGTGGGAGTGGGGAAGCATCTATGGTGTGAGGTCCTTCAGAGATTGATGTTCTACAGGGGAGAGATGATCTGATGGGAGGGATGCCCTTGGACTTGCAAACCCCACTGTGAGAACAGATGCAGGTACCTCAGATGCAGACCTGGGGTATCGGTCATATTTTCTTTTAGATGGGCAGGCTCTGCTTGCAGTGACTCATTTGATACAGCCTCCTAATAATCCTAATTTGGATTACTGAACAGCATTCCACATGGGGCTGTCTTTGAAGATCACTCAGAAGCTTTCACTAATCCAAAAGGTGGCATCAGTTTCTCTATGTAACTTGGAGAACCCTATTGTCTACAGTTTTCTTCTGGGTACTTAAGTCAATGGACTGATTGTCACCTTTAAACGCTTCATGGCTGAAGACAATGGTGCCCCTTGGACCTCCTTTTCCCAGTGTCTTCTGTCTGTCAAGTTCTTAAGTTCTGGGAGGGCGGGATTCCTCAGGGACCCCTGCCTTATAGAACATAATCTATGGCAGGGGTGTCAAACTCAGTTTCATTGAGGGCCGCATCAGCATTGCGGTTGCCCTCAGGGGGCCAGGTGGGTGTGGCCTGGGTGGGCGTGGCCTACTGGGTGGGCGTTGCTAAAGTGCGTATGGCCTACTGGGTGGGCATGGCCAGCTCTACATCATTGGCATCAAGGGTGCCTATGGGGGCCTGGGCAGGAGTGGGACAGATCTGACGGTCTCTGGCAGAAGGAGGGTCTCTGGGCCAGGGCCAAGGCAGCGGGGGCCGTTCCCTCACTGTTTCCAGGATGGCTTCGTGGGCCGCATGAAACCACTTCGCGGGCCGGATCTGGCCCCCGGGCCTTGTGTTTGACATGTCTGATCTATGGGGACCATGATGACGGGCCTTTCCTGTGATGGTCTCCCTTCTTTGAAATGGTACACACCTTGAGTTTCCAGAAAGCCTTAACGATGCGGCTATTCCAGGTGCCTTAGGAGCAGATCTGTAATGAATGGCGAGCTTCTCCTTTTATGGGTATATTTATTGTGCTGTTCATAGGGGTTGTTCTATTGTAATGCAAATATTATTCATTTATTGTAACCTTCATACTGTAAAGCAGACATGTCAAACACAAGGCCCGGGGGCCAGATCCGGCCCGCAAAGTGGTTTCATGTGGCCTGCGAAGCCATCCTGTAAACAGTGAGGGAAAGGCTCCCACTGCCTTGGCCCCAGCCCAGGCCGGCAGGAGCCAATGTACAATTTTGTGGTGGCCATCTATGCTGAAACACATTCAGTCTTAACTCCACAAGGCTGTCTGGAAACAGCGAGGGACCAGCCCCTGCCGTGTCGGCCCCGCCCCCTGAGCAAGTGCTGGGGAGGTATCACCCTTTGTGAGGAATGAAGAAATGCACCATTGCCTGGAAGTGGCCAGCACACGGCCCTGCCTACTTCGGGCAGGCTAGGGACTGGGCAGTGTTGTGCTTCTCTTCAGATTCATGCCACCCAGCTCAGCCTCTCGGCATTGTGAGGAGAGTGCCCCATTGCCTGCCAAAACTGGGGAGGCTGGGGGCTCAGCAGCATTGCGCAGGTAACATCGACTCTCACGCTGCTCATGGCATCCCCTCCCCCAGAGCCCACCAAGCCGGATATGTGAAGTAGGCAAGGGCCATGTGCTGGCCACTTCCAGGCAATGGTGCATTTCTTCATTCCTCACGAAGGATGACACTCCCCAGCTGCATTTCTTGCCTGTTTTTCTCCCTCCCTCATCTCAAATATTTTCCCACCACTCTTAGGAAGGAAGGAAGGAAGGAAGGAAGGAAGGAAGGAAGGAAGGAGGGAGAGAGGGAGGGAGGGAGGGAGAGGGAGGGTCTGAGGGAAGTCCTGCCTTAGTCCTTCCCCGCTGCCCTTTCACCATCCTCTTGCCCCCTCCTCCTGGCATATCCTGGGGGGTCTCCCATCCTATTGCTAAGGAAGCTTTGGATACAAAGCCAGGTCTCCTCACATGGGGAGGGAATGGGCCTCCCTCTTAACTTTGCTCTTGTACCTATCATGAGCAACCTGGCTAAGGAGAACA
Organism: Vipera ursinii; assembly: GCF_947247035.1. Classification (NCBI taxonomy): domain Eukaryota; kingdom Metazoa; phylum Chordata; class Lepidosauria; order Squamata; family Viperidae; genus Vipera; species Vipera ursinii. Next base: position 143,668,541 of record NC_139512.1, on the reverse strand, counting down.
AGCACAGCAGCAGCCTTGAGGGCTGGGCTGGGCATTTGACCTCCATGCCACTGTCCAGCCCCCTCTCCCTGCATGGCCTGAGAGGAACAGTAAGGCTCCTTCAGTGGACCATGCCTTGACACTTGCTCAGGTCCCATCTCCTTCTGCCAGAGACCCTCAGATCTGTCACACTCCTGCCCAGGCCCCCACTGGCACCCTTGACGTGAACGACGTAGAGCTGGCCATGCACACCCAGTAGGCCATACGCACTCCAGCCACGCCCACCCAGTAGGCTGCGCCCACCCTGGCCACACCCCCCCCGCCCCCCCGAGGGCAACCGCAATGCTGATGTGGCCTTCAATGAAATTGAGTTTGACACCCCTGCTGTAAAGAGAGGTAGGTAAGCTGCTTAAAGTTTCCCTGGATCTGAACCGAGCACTGAAAATAAGTATTTACCAGATGATTCAAGTCACTGGAGTCAAAGAAATTCATTTGCACCTAACTTTGATGGTATTCTGTTTAGCATGAAATAGAATATTCAAAGGCACACAGACCTTTACCTTAAGGAAAAATTCAGGTACTATCAAGAGACAAGAGAGCCATTTTTCTAGACAGATTAGAGTGGAAATAAGCTATTTCCACACTGACGCAATAGTGTGTGACATACACATTCATACAAAATGTCTTGAATCCATAATGCTGCTGTATGTATATCACTGTCTTCCTCATAAGGTAGAAAACAAAGTCCAATAAATTCTAATTAAATTGATTTTAATCATGATAGCTTTTCTCCATAATGCTTTCTTTAAAGGTCATTAACCAGGAATATGGATTCTCCTGTCCATACAATACTTTTCCTAATATAAAAACAGAACACAAAAGGAATTCATTTTATCTACCTGCTTATCAAAACAACAGACAACTGAATATATATAGCTATGTTACCTGATCAGCTTTTTTAATACCATTTTTTACTGCTCTTGTCTGCATTTCTCTGTTTTGAAATATACCATATAAAAATCAATTTAAAAGAACTGCTGTCATGCAGGAAGAACGGAAAGAATTAAAGAGTATAAAATTGAATTGTCTTCCTTTGCACAAGGAGCAATAGTAACACAAATATAGAGGAAGTCATTTAGACTGAGCTTCTCTAGAAGAAAATATCAAAAATTTAATGAGAAAGCAAATTAAACCTGTAGATTGTGCTTTCCTGGTAAAGTACTAAGTCATATGACCACATTATTTTTAGCATATAGAATGGTTTCCTAAAGTACTTCATTTAAATATGTTTACTGGAACATTCAGGAAATAATCAACAATGAAAACTCTACCATGAAAGGATATGATTATAATTGATAATATATTAACAAAATGAACATTGAAATATTTGATGAAAACTGTAACTTAACAATGATGCTTAAAAGTTTGTGAACCCTTTTGAATTATCAATATTTCTGCATAAATGTGATTTAAAATGTGAAAAATTGAATATGACATTGGCATAAGAATTCAGACCCTTCACTATTTTGTTGAAACAATTACAGCCTTGAGTCTTTGGGGGCATGGTGTGACAAACTTTGTGCACCTGCATTGGGGGATTTTCTGCTATTCTTCCTTGCAAATCCTCTCAAGTTCAGTCAGGTTGGATGGCGACTGTCGGTGGACAGCCATTTTTAGGTCTCTCCAGAGATGTTCAATAGGGTTCAAGACAGGGCTCTGTCTGGGCCACTCTAGGACATTCACAGAGTTGTCCCTAAGCCACTCCTATGTTGTGCTATCTTGTCTGTGTGTTTAGGTCTTGAGCACTGTGGAACAGGTTTTCACTGAGAATATCCCTGCACTTTGCTCCATTCAGCTTTCCCTCAACCCTGACCAGTCTCCCAGTCCCTGCTGCTGAAAAACACCCCAACAGTATGATGCGGCCGCCACCATGCTTCACTGTTGAGATGATATTGGCCAGATGATGAGCGATGCCTGGTTTCCTCCAGACATAACGTTTAGAATTGAGGCCAAACAGTTCAATCTTGGTTTCGTCAGAATCTTGTTCCTCACAGTCTGAGGGCCCTTCAGGTGCTTTGTTGCAAACTCCAAGTGGGCTTCCATGTATTTTGCACTGAGGAGAGGCTTCCATCTAGCCACTCTGCCATAAAGCCCAGATCGGTGGAGGGCTGCAGTGATGGTCGTCCTTCTGGAACTCTGTCACATCTCCACACAGGATCTCTGGAGCTCAGTCAGAGTGACCATCCTATTCTTGGTCACCTCTCTTACGAAGGCCCTTCTCCCCCGATTGCTCAGTTTGACTGGGCGACCAGCTCTTGGAAGAGTCCTGGTGGTGCCAAACTTCTTGCATTTATTATGGAGGCCATTGTGCTCTTAGGAATCTTCAGTGCAGCAGAAATTTTATCCTAGCCTTCCCTAGAACTATGCCTCGTAATAATCCTGTTTCTGAACTCTTCAAGCAGTTCCTTTGACCTCATGGCTTTTGCTCTGCTACAGTAAGCACTGTCAGCTGTGAGGCCTTATATAGAGAGGTGTGTGCCTTTCCAAATGATGTCCAGTCAATTTAACTTACCGCAGGTGGACTCCAGTCAAGTTGTAGAAACATAACAGCAACAATCAAGAGAAATGGGGGCACTGGAGCTAAATTTCCAGTGTTGTTGCAAAGGGTCTGAATAATTATGTCAATGTGATATTTCAGGTTTTTTTTCTTTTTTAATAAATTTACAGACATTTCTAAAATTCTGTTTTCACTTTGTCATTATGGGGTACTGAGTGCAGATTAATGAGAGAGAAAAATGAATTTCAACAACTGTAGAATCAGGCCACAGGATGACAAAATTGAGAAAAGTGAAGAGGGCCTGAATACTTTCTGAATGCAGTGTATGTAGGGTTTTAAAGATAACAACCAGCACGATGAATTGTACCCAGAAGCAAATTGGCAGCCAGTGAAGTTCCCGCAAAAGAGGTCACACAAGTTTAGGCTTGCACAAAGCTGTTAAAAGCTGCTGCATTCTGAACCAATTGAAGCTTCTGGTTACTCTTCAAGGACAGTCCCATGTAGAATGATGGTTGTTGTAAAAGTAAATTAAAATCATACAGATTTTGTATAATGCAAACAAAGCTAAAAAATTGGGAATCAAGAAAATAGTGATTTCCCCCCCCCCTCAAGTTTCTCTTTTACGGTATATTTTTTGTGGATCGTGGATTACAATCTATGTGTTCTAACTTCCTAATCCTCTTTTTGAAGACATTCCACATTGTGGAGTCATAGGTGATCTGTTGCAACCAAAGCATCAACAATAACAACAAAGTCAGATAAGCTGTCATAGATTGCAGACAACTTCATCAGCCTTGGAGTGTACTGTCCGCAAGCACAGGTAACTATTGGCATTCCATAGCATGTAAACACCTCTACTTTGTGAGCAGGGCTGCCTACCAATAGGCTTATGGGTGCAATCCATGGTGCTTATTACTACTTATAAAATTCTCCATGACATAGAGCCTCTTATATGAGGGAACATCTGTCTTTTTGCTCATCCTGTATAGTTCTATCCATTAAACAATGTTGGCTGATGAGACCTACAATCAGGCTATCTGTATTGGACCTTCACTCCTAATGCCTGCAGGTGGTCCAGAACACATGGTTGATTTAGGGAAAGCCATTGGAAGAACTGGATAACTACTCTTCCTCCATTCCAGTTCTGCAAGATAAATGCAACCAAAGCTCTCTCAGTACCTTGTCCCAGCCTGATAATTGATTGGATAAGGGTCTAATATTCTTCAGGGCCCTATGAAGTTGCAGAAATTAAGAAAAGAGTTCCACATTTAAGTTTAAGAAACAGTTCACATTTATGTTACTCTATAGTTCTACTTACAAGGAAGCTTACTCTTCCTTGTAAGTTCATAATGTGCCATTATGAATTTTGAAGCAAATTCATAATGGCACAGACTCTGAGGGAAAGGAAGGATCAACTGCATACTTCATATTATAGACTCGTTGAATTAAATCTTAGAATATCCAAGTTTGGACAATGGGTTAAATTCACTGGTTGCTAATTATATGAATTGGGACCGATATGTGTTTAACAAAAAAACAAAAACAAAAAACCCAGACTGAAAATCCAGTCAGAAACTTCTCAGTATTGAATGTTGATAATGGTGCCTTTGATATGCTGGTACACTCACCTTTGCCTAAGAAATTGGCAAAATATAAATTAGATAACAATTATTTAGATCTACTCAGGGAACAATATGCTAAATTAGATATGGACGTAAAGGTCAACGAATTAAATTTACAATCTATTTCAAGAAGAACTCTCTCCTCCTTCTTCAGCACTTATGCTATGTCCACGCTAGATACATTTTATTAATCTGTCTAGAATTCAGTATTCTGCATTCTGGCATTTTACATACTTATCATATTAGCAATTAAGTAAGCTTTTTAGTGTTCTGAGCATTCTTCAGTATTTTAGTGTTTGCATTTATACTGTCCAGTTTTATCTTAATTTGTGTAATTTGTAAGGATTTTTATTTTTGAGCTTTGTTATTTTAATAAAAAAATGATTATGCACATTTTAAAATTATTGTATATTAACCTATGCTGCAATTTTTTTAGGAACAGAAAGAATATGAACTGAAATAGAACTATCACAATGCAACACACTCCTCCTACTCAGTTTTTTGAAACTTAAAACTTACAGAGAAAATGAAAGTATCAGAAAATATTACTGATGTTGCTTAGTAAAATATTACTACCTAATAAATATATTACTTCCTAATAAACCTATACCAAAATAATACTAATACTAATACTAATACTAATACTAATACTAATACTAATACTAATAATAAGTTGGAAGGGACCTGGGAGGTCATCTAGTCCAACCTCCTGATCAGGCAGGAAACCCTATACCATTTCAGGCAAATGGCTGTCCAGTCTCTTCTTAAAAACTTCCAGTGTTGGAGCATTCACCACTTCTGGAGGCAGGTTGTTCCACTGGTTAGTTGTTATAACTGTCAGGAAGTTTCTCCTTAGTTCTAGGTTGCTTCTCTCCTTGACTAGTTTCCATCTGTTGCTTCTTGTCCTGCCTTCAGGGGCTTTGGAGAATAGCTTGACTCCCTCTTCTTTGTGGCAGCCCCTGAGATATTGGAACACTGCTATCATGTCAACCCTCACCCTTCTCTTTGTTAAACTACACATACCCAATTCCAGCAACCATTTCCTATATGTTTTAGCCTCCAGTCCCCCAATCATCTTTGTTGCTCTTCTCTGTACCCTTTCTAGAGTCTCGACATCTTTTTTACATTGTGGTGACCAAAACTGGATGCAGTATTCCAGATGTGCATGCCTGGCTAAGGAATTCTGGGAGTTGAAGTCCACAAGTCATAAAAGGGCCAAGTTTGAATACCCCTGAATTAAGCAGTCAAATTACTCACATAAATACCAGCTATAAAGACAGACCTGGTAGAGACATATGCTAAATACTTTTAAAAAAGGGATTAAAATGAGAAATAACAAATTTGTTGCTTTAGGAAGTTCTTTCTCAAACACAAAACTTCACCAACTTTGCATTAAAAAAACCATATACGATATGCTTACAATTTAGATCACAACAGAAATAAATTTCATTATTCCAAAGATAGGCACCTATTACTTTACTATTGATATTTTTCAAAACAATATCCCAAATGCTGAACTAGAACTACAAATAGTCATACAAATGTTAATATGGTCTCTGTCTGTATAGTAGAATCCATTATCCTTTGGCAACTCATTCTTTCAAGTATATGCTTAATAAGACCAGTTACTATTAAGTGCTTTCCCATTACCTAAATATAATGCAACTGAAAGGGTACATATAAGACTACTACTGCACCTGCATACATGAAGCCACATATAGGATAGGCTAAGCTCATATGTTACTATTCATTCTAATATCTATTGTGTCATTTAAATGTCATACCAAATCGACATTACTCAGTATAGATGCCATTTTGAGCTAAAAAATTCTGCCTTGAGAACAAAGCTTTACTTTCAAAAAGTATTGTATCAAATTATAACTGAAGTGTACAAATACACCAGCATGCTGTTTTAAATATAGAAGAAAACTCTGCAAGCAACATTATTGTCTTTTGCTTCCATATACTGTAATTTAGAAGTGAGCAAAAAGGAAATTATTTTTTAAGAAGTCCATGTGTAAAAATTCAGAAACTTCAATTTGGCCAATAAAATGAATGCCTTTAAGACATCTTATTAAAAAGTGACAGGCTTTAATAATATGTTTATGCCCAAAGTTGACAGGCTTTAATAACATGTTTTATGAACAATTTCTTAACAAAACCTTCTGCTGACAGGAATATGTACTTTGGTTTTTTTAGAAATGGCACACTTGCAGTTCTTAGTTTAAAAATTAAAGAATTAAAACAGCCAATTGTCTTGCCCTGTCAATACAACAGCACAGAAAGGCAAAAAGAAAAAAAATCATATATGCCACCTAGGCCGATAAAAGAGAAACCCACTTGTAAATTCCCTATGACTTTTCACTCACCCTATGAACTGATAGTTGCCATGGTAAGCATTTGTCTGTATACTGCATTTTAAAACGATAATACCATTCCCATTTCTCTCATGGAATTAGTAACTGATACTTGAACTCTCTATTTAAGAAAATGAAAGGGTTTCATATTGTAAGCTCTACAGAAAAAATACTACAGCTAAAAGGGATTTCTTGCACTATTTATAACAGAAAGCATAACGAAACATACAAATTATTTTAGAAGGTTTTTATATGCACCATTCTCATAATTCTCCTTTTTTAATATTCAATTTTATTTTCCCATTTCTTACACAAACAAGTCAACAAATATATCGCCATACATAAATACATACATGTAAGTTTGGGTGCTGCTCGTCCATTTCCCCTTTCCCTGTATCCACCCTCCTTCTCTCTACTTCTTAAACTCCAACACAACCACAGTCTCACTATTACATGGCCAGTACAAAGCACATAATAACAAGACCTGGCTATACCTAAAAACAGGAACATTGAAGAAAGAGACAGAGGGGCTAATTCTGGCTGCACAAGACCAAGCCTTAAGAACAAATGCCTATAAAGCCAGAATTGAGAAGATAGCAACAGATAGCAAGGGCCGCCTCTGCAAAGAAGTTGAAGAAACAGTGGACTACCTGGTTAGCTTCTGCAAGAAGATTGCACAGGCACCTGCTATATAAAACACCCCAGACTTAGCAACTGTCAGTAACAAAGATCAAAAAGCCTGGATGGTGGACGAGGCAATAATGGAGACAGCAGAATAGAAGAACTGGAGAAGATAACAAAATAGAAAGTCCTGCAAACAGAAATAGAATGACAGTGGGGAAAGACAGCAAAGGAAATTCCAATAGTAATAAGTGCCTTGGATGCAATCCCAAAACATCTGTCAGGCACAAAGAATCAGGAGCACTCATACAGTTGCAGCACAGAAGATTAATTCAAGCCCATACAAAAGAATGTAGTCAACTAATGGTCAGCACTAAATTGGCACTAGGTAAGGATCAATGGAATTCAAGGGGAGACTGGAATTAGATCTCTTGTGGCAATGCAATGATGTTTTTAACTCTACCTCCCAGTTCTGCATCCTTATCTCCTAGAACCATTTGTTAATTCTTTGTTGTTGTTGTTGTTAGTTGCGAAGTCGTGTCCGACCCATCGCGACCCTATGGACAACGTTCCTCCAGGCCTTCCTGTCCTCTACCATTTTCTGGAGTCCATTTAAGCTCACGCCTACTACTTCAGTGACTCCATCCAGCCACCTCATTCTCTGTCGTCCCCTTCTTCTCTTGCCCTCAACCTTTCCCAGCATTAGGCTCTTCTCCAGTGAGTCCTTCCTTCTCATTAGGTGGCCAAAGTATTTGAGTTTCAACTTCAGGATCTGGCCTTCTAAAGAGCACTCAGGGTTGATCTCCTCTAGGACTGACCGGTTTGATCGCCTTGCTGTCCAAGGGACTCACAGGAGTCTTCTCCAGCACCATAGTTCAAAGGCCTCAATTCTTTGGCGCTCAGCTTTCTTATGGTCCAACTTTCACAGCCATACATTGCAACTGGGAAGACCATAGCCGTGACTATACGCACTTTTGTTGACAGGGTGATGTCTCTGCTTTTTACTGTGCTGTCTAAATTTGCCATGGCTTTCTTCCCCAGGAGCAAGCGTCTTTTAATTTCTTGGCTGCAGTCCCCATCTGCAGTGATCTTGGAGCCCAGGAAAATAAAATCTGTCACTACCTCCATTTCTTCCCCATCTATTTGCCAGGAATTGAGAGGGCTGGATGCCATGATCTTGGTTTTCTTAATGTTAAGTTTTAAACCAACTTTTGCACTCTCCTTCACTAGCAACAAGAGGCTCTTTAGTTCTTCTTCACTTTCTGCCATTAGAGTGGTATCATCTGCATATCTTAGGTTGTTGATATTTCTCCTTGTTAATTCTTGGGGTTGGGTAAATTACAGCTAGAACTCTACCTGAAATCTCTACACCAGGGTTATGTTCCTGTAACCAGCTCATAAATTGAATCTGAATATGTTATCATCTTTAAGGTCAGAGAAGAACATGGAATGGGCTCGTGCTTGCCTTGCCTTTCAATAAACCCCAGGCAAAAAACCCCATTCAATGAACCCATTCAGTGACCATAATCAGTGAAAATAATGTCAGTGATTTTGGTGAAAACCAATTTTGGATGTCAAACAGTAAAAAGTGCTACCGTATTTCCCCAAACGTAAGACCTACCTCAAAAATAAGCCCTGGCTTGATTTTTGGGGGTGGGCCTAATATAAGCCCTACCCCCAAAATAAGCCACAGTTTTGGGGCGAGGCACACATCTAAAAATCAAGCTAGGGTGGGGGTGTAGAGCTGCCCCACGTGCCCCGCACCCACTTACCTTGCAGCCAGGGCCTCTCCTTGTGGGCCCACTTCTTCTGCAACGTCTCTAGACCTGCATTTTGCAGTCAGGCCTTTCGGGAGGGCCACTGCAGCCAAGAACCAAATTATGGATTCAGTCCATAGCTCGGTTCTGCAAGGCCTCTGCAACTGAGAACCGAGCTATGGATTGAATCCATTGCTCGTTTCTTGGCTGAGTGGCCTTCCGGAAAGGCCTCTGACTGAGAAATGCAGGCCCGAGCTGCAGAATGAAGCTGCTCCTTCAACCGCAGAAGTGGGCTGGTTGGACATGGCTGCCGGTGTTGGAGGTGAATGGAAATGACACCCCTCCCACCCGAAAATAAGATCTGGTGCCTCTTTTGGAGGAAAAAAAATACTAGGTCTTATTTTCAGGGAAACATGGTAATAAAATCTCACATTTGCTTCATAAGGATGATCTGAAGCTTTATGGAAAATTAGAAATTGAATCCACAGATGTTGTGCACTTGGCAATTGGTCTGCATTTACAGCCAATTTCAATGTCTCTGGGCCATATGACTGCATTTTGCAATGTTTTGTTGAAAACTGGCGTCTACTGTGGGCCTTTACAAACCCAGCCCATAGCGAGCAATGGAGTTGATTTATAACTGCAGTGTTTGCTTAACAACTGTGGTGGTCACTTTATGATGCCGCAAATAAAATAAAATATTTTCTTTTCTTTTATATATAAAATTGGTTCTGTCATATGGGTGACCAGTTTTATGACCAAAATGGGCAGGTTCCATTACAATTGTAAGTTGAGGACTACCTGTGGGGTAAAATCACAGATAAAAATGGAATTGAAATACACAATGGCAAACCATTTAGGAGCCATCAGGATGAAGCCTATAAGTAGTTGGGTATTTTAAAGTTGGATAACATCAAGAATGGACAAGTTAAAAATAAAATTAGTATAGAATATATCCAAAGAATGAGAAAAATGCTAGAGGCAATATGAATGGTGGAACATAATCGAAGTTAACAATACTTAGGCCATACTTGTGAAATGATATACTGCTATAATTATTAACTGTACCCAAGCAGAACTGGAAGTTTAGACTGAAAAACAAGAAATCTCATGACTATTCACTATGTATTACATCCCCATAGTGACACTGATAGATTATACCTGCCCCATAGAAATGGAGGTACAGGTTTACTTCAAAATGGACAAACTGTCAAAGACTAAAACTGTGCATTGGATGATTTTGTAAAAGACAATACCAATAAAATATATACAAAAAAAGACAACCAAGACAAGCACTGATGTAAATTAAAAATTGGAATTTAACAAATATACAGGAAACAAAATGTATATATTGCAACAATGTAGTAAAAACACAAACAGAATGGTGGCAAGGAAAAGCATTACATGGTCAATTCCTACAAAAGATTGAGGGGAAAGTGGGTAAAGCTAAAACCTGGCAGTGGCTTACAACTGGAACATTAAAAAAAGAAACTGAAGGCTTATATTTGGCTGCAGAAGAGCAAGCCATTTGAATTAATGCAATCAAGACCAGAACTGAAAAAAAATTATCAAATGATTCAAGGGACAGATTGTACAAAGAGGCAGAACAGTAGATCATATGCTCAGCTCATGTAAGGAGATAGCACAAACTGATTAGAAGAGCTGTGGTGGTGCAGTGGTTAGAATGCAGTATTGCAGGTTAACTCTGCCCACTGCCAGGAGTTTGATCCTGACCAGCTCAAGGTTAACTCACCCTTCCATCCTTTCAAGGTCAGTAAAATGAGCACCCAGATTGTTGGGGGCAATATGTTGAATCTGTAAACTGCTTAGAGAATGCTGTAAAGCGTTATAAAGTGGCATATAAATCTAGGTGCTATTGCTATAAACAACAATATAATAGTCATCAAAAAAAATCACTGGAATATCTAAAAATGTGCGTAAGCCAGTAATAAAACATTTGTGGGAATTCGGGGGGGGGGGGAGGTTGAAAAAGTTGTTAAAAATCAGGACGTTAAAATATTGTGAGATTTCTGCACAAACTGATAAAGTCTTAACACTACAGATGTAACCATGTGAAAAAGAAAGCATAGATAGTTGATATGGCAATATAAGATGATCATGACATCCTTCTTTTGGCATTATTTGCCTTATTTCTTGTATGATTTTCTTTCTTTTTTCATATTTACTAAAAAGGAAGTATTACTAATCAATGATAAGCATTATTAATCAAAGCATACTGATACTATTATTAAAAATTTGTTTGACTTTTAAAATTCTTATTTACATAGCAACATCAACTATATAGTTGTAAAATATTTCTGCATCAATAGCACACCACTAGTCACATGCGGTTTCTTGATTATTATTACAGATTTTTCACTATCCCCAGACTACTTTCTCTTTATGTATATTTTCTTTCAGATCAGATTTCAAGATCACAAAAACAGAGTGTGACACTGGGTTCAAGCATGCTTACATGAATGCACAAAGGAGTTCCTTTCAGATCTTTCAATTTACTATAGAATTTTAGTACAAAGAGGTTAGGACCAGTAGAGATGAGGACATAGAGATGGAGTTAGCATGTACAGAGCTACTGCTGTACCAAAATATACCAAAGCATTAAAAATTGTGTTTACCACTAATTCCATATCCAAAGTCAAGATTGAGTTTTTGCAACAGCGAGCAATTGTATACTTAAAAAATAAATCTTAAATATTCATATTACTATTCACTGTAGCTTTCCTTAAAAGTGATGCCTGTTTAGTACACCTGATCTAGTTTTGCTTTCTTGTTCATCCACTCGTGAGATTCCATCTTTACTTAAATACCAATTTATTTTACACAGATAGAAACTATCTCTGAGAAACTATCGCTCTTTGTAATAGTTTGACTTTTTGCTTGGGAGTATTTTTCTGGACTCTTTTTCACACAGGCAAGACAGATTTGCTATAGCAACAGTTCCCTGAATATATACAATTCCTTTCATGAAAAGCTTTATATTATGTTATACTGAACACATCTTCACAAACCATAATCTCTATTTTCCCTTTCTCCATCTTGTGTGATGAAAAGATAGCCAGCATAATTTTTTTGATGTTTTTTGACATTTAGTTTCATAAAAAAATAATTTCAAATTTGGATGTAATGAGGAAGCATCATAAGATTAAAAACAAAAATAGGTTCCACCCTATTTTATGGGCATAACATGAGGGGGCGGGGACCAGAAAAGCCAAATTACCACTATAATTGGTTTTTAAAACGTTATTATCCATGAAATCTATATTACAAAAGGTGTGATATAGAAGTCCATATTAATGGAATTCTTATATTCTTATAATGCAATTCTTTACAACTCTAATGTGAAGTCAAGCCCCAAATCAAAAAGACAGTTTGCTTCCATAGGAAATTAAGCTCCCCTTGTGAATGTTACTATGTTTTTTTGTATATTTTGTAACACTATTTTCAGATGCTCCAAGAAAAAAAAACCTCGTATCCAAAATAAAATAAAACATGCACAAATGGCCTTTTAAAATATGTGAATACAAATAAATCTCACCTTCAAAGAAAGAAATAGAGAAATTACCCCTTTTTATGTACACAGATCCTGGATATTTTTTTAAAAACTAAAATAGTCTAACTGAGCTCTCAAAGGATTTCCTGAAACCTTCACAAAGGCAAGGAGTTAGATGGGCTGGATGTACAAACTTGGTTTATAGTCTTAGTTAGTCCTGCAGCCTTCATCATTTCTCAACAAACAAACACACAAACACATATACACACACAGAGAGAGTTTTCTTAAGAAGTTGATTATAATAGTAAAATCTAATACAAACTAAACTTAAAAAGGAAATAAAGAGTAACAAAGCAAAGGAAGAGGAGAGAAGAAAAAAAATAAGATCGTAATAAAGAGAAAATTTATGAAGAAGTGACTTTGTCACAGTATAAACAAAGTTAGCAACTCTTCACACCCTGTAAGATAACATTTTTCATTTACATTTCCATTTTTAATTTTAAAATCTCAGCTTCTTTTGTAGATCCAGGGAAACATCCTTTTCAAAGTCATATTCTTGCCCTGTCAGTTGTAAATACATTTTTGATACCATCTCTATCTTGTCAGATAAAGTTTGTTCTACACCTGTCATTTTTTTTTCAGCAACATTTTTTGGACATAAACTATCCATAGAAGCAGACATTATTACTGACACTGTTGATATTGTGGCTACTATTTTCTGATTCCATTCTTCAAAAGCCACATTCAGTATTTTTATGATTATAATATTTTGAATAATTTTACAGGCCTATATGTTTTCTCTACTTTAAATCTTTAGTGTCCCTTATTCTCCAGTTTTTTAAATCATGAAATTGCTTAGCTTTGCTATGTCTTATAAAAAAACAAAACAGGATCTATGAAAAGCTGTTTGTTCTTTATAACTAGTCCCATTTTTCCCCTAAAAGCTTAAATATTCTACAGTAATTTTATCTAGACCCTTCACGTTTATAACTTTCTAAGGTCAAAACCTTATTTAGCTTTTTGCTGTTTATTTCAGATTCTTTAAATTCTTAACCTTATGATTACAATTTTCTTTCATTTACGATTGAAAGCAGACTCGCCTGGCATTTTCAAGCCTACCATCCTGAAAGTCTCTATGTAGTTAATGAGCTACGAAATACTTAATGCACAATTTCCAAAAGTGATTAGAGCAGGGGTGTCCAACTCCCAGTCCATGGACTAGTACCGGTCCACAGCATGCCAGCAACCGGTCCACACAAACAAGGAAGAACCCATCTGCAGGATACAGGCAGCACACAAAATCAAGCCCCCTCGGGTCTGCGGAAAAACCTCTCTCCATGTAACCGGTCCATGGTGCCCAAAAGGTTGGGGACCTCTGGATTAGAGAGGTTTTGTGAACTCAAAGCCTCTGATGTAGTTGTGAGCAAGATGGCCAATCCTATAGTCTCTGAGCACTCAACTTGTGGACAACTGCTGTGGATGTGATGTGGACAATTTTCCATCCTTTCTTTATCTGGAGAGGTTCCAAGGAACTGGTTTACTTACTAGTTCCTTCAGTATGGCAAACTGAAGATGGCTCTATGAAGGGAAGAGCCATGGTCATCAGCTCTGCTTTCACAGAGCCATCTTCAGTTTGCCATACTTCCCTCAGAAAGCCAAGACTGGCACTTTCATGTACTGATGAGTCTAGATTTCCCTAATTAGACTACAACTCATATTGTAAGTGTGCCATTTAGAAATGACCTGAGATATACTAAAAATCTGTCTCAAAATTTCTAGGCTGGGAAAGCTGGAATATTTTAACACACATCAGAAAGTGTTGCTTTTTGTTGCCAGCCACAATACTATAACTATTAAGAATACAATAGTTGTTTTGGAACTGTTGGTGAGACCGTTAAAAGTTGTTGGTGCTGTTTGAATTTGTTCTACCAGCAGCAAGATCTGACTGCTGGCCCAGTGATGGATTGCATTGCAAATCAGGGCTGTTTCCAGAGGAGGCAGAGGAGGAGAGGACCTGGAGCTTATGGAGCGAAGGAACTGGATGAGGCTGTCGGCAGGCCCAGAGGAAGAGAGAGAGGCTTTTGGAGGAGTTGGTGGCGGCGGCAGCAGCGTGCTCCAGGGGCGAAAAGAAGCAAGGCCCCTTTAAGGAAAAGGTGGAAGAGTCAGGATCAGAAAAAGGAAAGAAGGCGAGGGTGTCAGAATACAAGCTAACTTGAGGGCTAATCCACATGGAGCCCCATTTCCATCTGTCGTGTTTGCCATTGTTCACTCCGTAGAGACTAAAATGGACAATGTGAAATTTGAGCGGGCCCCGAACAAGGAGTATATATCGGAGGTGGTGACCCTTTGAGAGCTGTATGCAATGAAATTTCATTTTGATGTATGCCGATTGGTGTACATTCAAAGTGACAATAAAGTTATCATGATCATTACGGCAGCTCATCTTCTGTATTTGTTTTCTTCTGCATGTCTCAAAAATGCGGTAAGGTTGAGGTAATTTTACCATGGATAACAGCCAGTTTAGTGTAGTGTTTAAGGCACTGAGACAAAAGCTGAGGACTGTGAGTTCTAGTCTTTCCTTAGGCAAAAACCCAACTAGGCACTCTTAGATCTGTCACATCCTCTCAGCGCTAGGAAGGAGTTCATGGCAAACCACTTCCAAAATCTTGCCAAGGAAACTTCAGGGACTAGTCCAAGGAGTTAACAATGAGTTCTAACCAAGAGTTAACAATGAAGTGAAGACACACAGGCAAAATTATTGTAAAACAGAATTTTTATGTTTGTCTTCAACTAGTCAGATCTCTCCCGAAATTTCTCCATTCTACAAAATAAAAATGATTCAAGTGAGACATAGTGCTGTTTCTATAGTTATTGCAGACATGTTAAATAAATTTTGATAACCAGAAGAGATGACTTCCTTGACAACATTTATTTTTTTTAAAGCTTTGGGTGGATGAAAAAAAAGTGTAAGCTATTATTTCCTTTATTTTTTTATTTATTGTTCCTTTTGTGTTTTATAGCTGGTAACCTTGGACCTTGGAATGGTAATCATGTTTTAAATTAAAGAACATATCCAGCTTTTACAGAGTAACCTTAATCATAATTGTCAAATGCTAAATGCATTCCCTTTTTTTTAGATTGAAAATAATAAAGTAGCGTGTTAATCAGATCTGAACTTTGTGTTTTTTCAGTATTTTATAAGAATATTAACTCTTTTGAAATATGTTTCAGTTTTCAGATCTGAGATAAAAAAAACTTTTATAGATCACTCATATCATCTTTGAGCATTTGCATTACAGGTTGTCTTTGACTTACAACTGGTCACTTAGCAAGACACAATGGACGCCCCAAAAGTTTCTTATGACCAAATTCCAAAGTTCCGCATCCAGCCCCCACTGTAGTCACATCACCACATTCTGGGCACATGGCAAGTGGCCTGCAATCATGGATGTTTGCTGTCTTTTATGGCCATGTGATCATGATTTATAGCATTTTTGTCAGAAACCACTACTTACTTCCAGTTTCCAGCAAAAAAAAAATCACATAGTGAAAAATAGGTTTGCTTAACATCTGCTGTAAGGTCATAAAATTAGGTCCAGTCACAGGTTGACCTGCTTTATGATCATCATGACTTATTACTATAATTGCAGGATTGAATTACAGTTGTAACTTAAGGACTATCTGCATAATATAGTGTTACTTTCTAATAGTAACAGACAGGTGTTCATGGCAAGCTATGATGTTAAGTTGATGAAAGATGTCATAATGTCCTTTCTCTGTCCTTTAGTTCTCGAGTTGCGACATTGCATTGCATGCAAATACATGAGGAGTGGAGTTTGCACTGTACGTTTTCTCATGCTCCCCCTCCCCCAGTGGATGGGCTCACTATCAAAGGAATCTATAAAAATTAGATTTGCATAATGACCACTAAGCCTTCAGAATTTGGGTATTTTAAGTAAATGTTGGTCTATGGAACTTAAATACAGACGAAAATCAAAGAGAAAGAAGTATATGAGGCATTAGCCACAATTTGCAATGTCAACTGAAAATTCACATACACAGTATACAGATCTTACATATTACAGCATGTGAATTGTGTCAGGTACAATAAAAAATACCATCAGTTTAACTGCATTCTTAATGTAAAAGCAACAGTATGCTATTTAGCTGTCCGTATATTTGCTTCCCTGAGGAAAAAAAAAACCCCAGAAAGAAAATGTGTGACATAATATTCCTAAATAATCTTTTTGGGGAATAAGGCCAGTATAGGAAGTACAATCGAGCCCCAAATCTCATTGCTAAGCGAGGTGGTTGCTAAATTAATCTTTCCCCATTTTATGACCTTTCTTGCCACAGTTGTTAAGGGAATCACTGCAGTTGATAAGTTAGAAACATACTTGTTAAGTGAATGTGGTTCCCTCACTGATTTTGCTTGTCAGGTGGTCACAAAAGGGGATCATGTGACCCGGGGACACTGGAACCGTCATAAATAGATGCCAGTTGCTAAGTGTCTGAATTTTGATCACATGACCAAGGGAATGCTCCAGTGATTGTAAGTGTGAAAAATGGTCAAACGTCACTTTTTCCAGTGCTGTTGTAACTTTGAGTAGTTACTAAACAAATGGTTGTAAGTTGAGGACTACTTGTATGAATTCATTCTGATGCTATCATATGTTGAGGATACAAAATTAGTTATGAAGATCACTAAGATCACGAACTGTGACATATTGACTGTTTAAAATGAGGGCAGGCAAACATACCTAGGTCCATACCTTCATAAACACAAGCACTGACAAACCACAAAAAAATTGTGACATAAAAAAGAATTCTACAGTTCCTGAGCAAGTCTGAAGAAATTAAAAACCAGAATGTCACTAACAACGTCATATTTATTTGATTAAAAATAAAACTAAACAGACAGTGGTGAAACATTCTTTACACATTTGCAGTGGATGCTTAAATTTTAAACTTAATTAAAAATGAATGAAGGATCTCTATGCAGCATATGAAACTGTGTTTATGAGTTAAACATAGTATTCAATAGTGCTCTGTTCATTTTCCTCAAGTACATAAGGTGGCTGATAAATTACAGGGAATATATATCCTGTTTGCTTGGCACAAGTTGCTCAAATCCACATTCAACTAATTTGCATTGAGTCTTTCAATGAAGCTACACATAGACAGCTGCACTTATATTGGGATGAATCACAGTAGCAGCATTTTAGAGAGAGTGGAATCCTCTCCAAATTTATTATGTCTTTGCTTGGGGAGAAATAGCATGGAGGATGAGATAAGCCATCAAATAATTTTCCTGAATATCACTCCTGACTAGGCAGAATTTACTGTGGATGTGTGTTGTTTATAAAGAACTACAGTGGTGACATTCAATCAAAATGCAATTATCATTCAACAAACAGGATGCAACATAACATCTATTGTGTTTTAACATGTGAGCAAGGACATTTCTCCCACAGGTATGGGAGGAATAGAAGAAGTTAGAAAATTCACATGTTTTATAGTTTATAGAACTATAATTGCCGCTGCTTTTATTTTGAGTTTGTTTTTTTTTTAAAAAAAATCTGCAAACAAACCTGTGAAGAAATCAGGTTCAGAAATTAAATGTGCAGTTACTCATTACTCTTTTTAACGTGAACATCTTGGAAATAGCTTTGTTTAAAAAAAAACATTTTAAAAATCTCGATATCCTGCTTTCTAAATTCCTTTAATAAGAAGTCTGTGTAGTTTCCTAGTAATTTATTTTTCAAAATTAGCCCTTTGCTAACAAACTGTTATACATGAAGTTATTTCCTTTTGGCTTTTGTCCTTCACATCTTAGCAGCACTTTACTCTTCCGTACCACTTAAAGAAAGTGAGGCCACACACTCCAGTCTGATTTCCACACATACCAATATTATCCTTTTTCCAAACACCTTTTAAACCACCTTTATCTTTAGAATTTTAATACAAGCCTTAAGAACAGCTTACTCAGTAGTAGTGCACTAAACCCACAATCACCCAAAAGAACTATCATAAAAATACACAGGGAACAAACATGGGTGTTGAGGGGAAATAACATCAGAAGAATGGGCCACAGAACACACTGTGGATGGTACGTAAGAGTCAGATATCAGATAATCATCTGTAACTACAGAAGCAGAGGCATTTATTTTGTGTATCCTTGTTCTTCCCATCTTTGTTTTACCCCATGTTCTGTATAACTGAGAGAAGGCTAAGATGGAAACACATTCTGCTCTAGAAAATGATCTTACCGTGCATTTATTTTTCCATATCCTGCAAATATCCTCCATATTATGGTGTTACTAAATTCATGTTGGAAACACCTACTATGGCGCTTCCGGGTTGAAAAGATTCACCAGTGACATCACCATTGCCTAGGGAACATCTGAGGATGTTGGTATTGTCCCACCTAAGTGATACCTATTTATCTACTTGCATGCTTTCAAACTGCTAGGTGGGCACGAGCTGGGACAAACTGATGGGAGCTCATTTGGTCACATGGCTCACTCTCAGTTTTCAAACTGCTGAGTCATCAATCTCTCAATAGTCTTCTGACTTAGCATACTAACCACTTTTCTCTTTTGTTCCTGGGATAGTCTGAAAATTATTTACTATGGTTTACAAAAACAGTGATATGTTAAGTTTCTAAAACTGATAACTTTATGACTTAAAAATAAATTCATTGCAAGTGTTTCCAGCAAATTACTTTGAATACATTATTGTTCAATCTTTATTAAAATCAGCATTTTTAAATTAGTTTGGCCACTCTGCATCATTACTTATTTGATCAATTTCCAACGTGAAATATATACTCCAGCTGATGCCAGAAACACACTCTGGGAAGTCACTATATATCAATATCTGATTTACCGTATTTTCTGGCGTATAAGACGACTTTTTAACCCATGAAAATCTTCTCAAAATTTGGGGGTCGTCTTATATGCCCAGTCGTCTTATATGCCGGAAAATACTATTCACCTCTCTGATCTTTTCTCTTTTCTGCTGGACGGCGGGATCACTGGGTAAATGGAGGTAGGCGATGGCGACCCATGGTTAAGCGGCTGACGGCGAACGGGTGATGGAGGGCAAACTCTCGTCAGCTCCTGGGGCGGCTACTGCAGCCGCCGACGTTGCTCTCTGTAGGACTGGCCATGCTGGCGCTTCCAATGCTGGCTGTCAGGTCCCCGAAAAGAGGAGGGGCAGGCGATCCCCAGAGGTGCACTGCTCGACAGTAGGAAGGGAGCACCTTTGCTCCTGCCAAGGCACCGCCTGACCCGCGCCGACCAGAAGAATTGCTTGCCCAGTCACGGAGTGCGGAACAGCGGTACTTGGCGCCCCTCTTGCCCGCAGACCATGCAGCGGCCCTCGCCAGCCGGCCTTGGCATGGCCGCCCCAAGCCCGGCTCTCTAGCGCGTCTTCCAGGCCCGCCTGGCCAACCGTCTCCTGGGCGGGGCTTGGCTCCAGACGCGGCAGCTGCTCCGTCTGCAAATGCTATCTCAAAGCCGGATCGCGCTTGGGTGTGCAGGCTGCCGAAAGGCGGGGACTCAGAGTTCCCGCAGTGGTTGCTGTTTGCAGAGTCTGGCCTGGAAGAGCGCGTGGCTTTGCACCATTTGCATCAGACAGGGCTGAATCGGGCTTGTGTCAGACACTTGGCAACTGGCATGTAAGTATTTTCCGGTGTATAAGATGAAAAATCTTTAAAATCTTCTCAAAAGTCAGGGGTCGTCTTATACGCCCAGTCGTCTTATACGCCGGAAAATACGGTACTAGTTTTAAGACACGTTTCCTAAGCACTACCGCTTTCCCCTACTGGCTTGAAAGAATATTACTTTAGAGTAATATGTGAACCAGAATGTGACTGTGGTTGTATGGTTCAGCACAATTTTTCCCCCTACAATGCTTTTGTTTATTATCTAATGAAGAGTTTTAGCAGACACAAAGCTTTAATATTTGTTATTTCATATAATAAAAGTATTTATCCAGCAAACATTTTGGAACCTTTTAAAAGGGCAAGTCAACATTTTGTAGGGTTGTTTTACAAGTTATTTTTGGTGGTGAAATATAAGAGCTTTTATATGAGAACTAAAAATCTCAACTTCCTTAACTAAGTATTTTTTCACTTATTTGTTACATCTTTATCAGCATTTCTCATGTCAGTTCATGTCTTCCTAATCTGGATTCCTCTGAACTTGAAGGTAAACTACATTTTTCCTACTGCATTATAATTTCATGTTTGGAAATCTAAGTAGTTTTTTCTTTGAATTTAACCATTCAGTATCTCTTTTTCATCTCTATTGTTTACTATTGTTTTTCCTGTATAAAAATCAGGATAAGACATGGATGTTACATGACAAAAACTATGAGATATTAAAGTCAAGCATAAAGCATAAACTGGACTGCAATTTATATCTTGTGGTTTTTTAATATTTAATTTTATGACATTATTTATTATTTTAACTGTTTTAGTATCTTAAAGAAAGATGAGACTTTTTTTACCAAGTCAATAATGGTGTAAAATGTATTCTGCTAATTGTAAGGATATTTGTGAATCACACATTTATTAATGATGTAAGTGAAAATGATGAGATCCTCATAAAATTGTGCAATTCTGTAACTTGCAAAATATGCACAGTAGTTATGTTAGACTTGTGAAACCGCACAGTGAGAATAAACAATAAGCATCAAAATTCTTTTAATGTCAGCTACTTATTTTAGGACTTAGAATGCATTTTGTTTTTAGAGATACACAAAATATCTTTTACAAAGCAGATAACTTAAGAAACCCTATGCTACTTAAGCCAGTAAGAAAACAGGTTTTACATTTTATGTTGCTTTTACCATATTATTACCTATAATCCAAATCTTACATGTATTCCTGATTCTAATTCTGTTATTAGTTTTTAAGGACATTTATTTAACATAAATGATTCAATAGAAAAGTAGAAATGTTAACTGGACTCCAATATTTACTCAAAATGAAAGGAATCAACAAATGCAGCTTGGTCATGGATACTCTAGGCAGCATTCAAGTATATAATAATATACTTTCATTCAGAATTTCATAATATTAATATCAACAATTCAACCTTCTAATTTTATAGTCAACAGAAACAGAACAGCTAGAAATTCACCTTCCTTACATTATAAACCATATATATAAGTGAGATTAGAGTAGGGAACACCTGTATGAGTAAGCACTATCAACCTAATTGTTGAATTGTCCACTCACAGGCAGCTTATTAAAAGTTATGATTACAAGGGCATGCTTCTTTAAGTCCACTGTTATTCAATTTCATATTGATTCAAATATAATCATACAAGTGACAAATATTTTTAATGCCTAATTTTAATGACTGGTTATTTGCATGAGAGTAATTTTCCTTACCTTCATTATATGAAATCCCAGATCTTAAAAGTCTTGTCTACAAAAGGGATCATCTTCAGCATTTATTAGATTAATCCAATCGTATGTGGTACTCATGATAACCTAAAAACAAAGATACAAATTAATGTAAAGGCCATAATTTAGTTTTGATGACTTCTTCAATATAAAAAATGAGTGTGATTGTTCCCTGAATGTAAATGTTAAATTACAGTAGTAGTACCTTTTCAAAAATTCAATATATAGCATAAATTCTAAACTATGCTCATACAAGATGACCAGTTGCTTACTTAACTTTAAAACTTATAGGAATGTACAAAAATCACTGCTCTGTGGCATAATATCCAGAATATTTGAGGTTCTCCAGGATGTAACAAATCTTCTTGAGACCATGCCATTCTTGGAGATTTAACCCAGCAGTTTCTAAATCTTTCTGACCTAGAAGTGGTACAATTTAAATTGTTTCTGATTCAGAGGATTTACTTTGGGAAAATAGAACAATCCAGAGACAGTTTGACATCCATCAGAAGCAGATGGGTCTGTGCCATATTAATTAATTTTGCACATCCCTACAAAGTTGTAATCAAGAGTGCCATTGTTACTAGAGGTTCTGCTTCTACTATGTATTGTACTCTATTTCTTTCAAATTCTGGTTCCCTACCACTGCAGCTTTTCCACCTGATACCCCAAAGCCACTTCAGCAATACAGGAGAGCATCTGCGATAATATGGAATATAGTATGAAAGGCTGTGGGTTTTTACTTTTTTTATTTAGCATATGGCATCTACAAAGGTTATGCAATCTCTGATTTACAAATTTAGTTTAAATAAAACATCAGCACACACACACACACATATATATATACATACATGTATACACACATACCTTACAGTGTATACATGTGTGTGTTTGTGTGTGTGTGTGTGTATTAATTTGCATAATACTTTATAAAACAATAAAGGAGGATATTTGTCATTCAGGGTTGAAATGAGGGATCCTTGGTGCTCTCTGAGCTTGGTTATTTTCTTGTAGACATTTCATTATAGGGCTAGCACTGATGATGTTACCTAATTTGGGTAATGAAACATCTGCAAAAAAAGGACCTTATAGATAATCTGAATTTCAGCCCAATGTTCTATGTTCAGCCCCATCTTGGTTGGATAAATAGCAATAAGGGTACATTGACAATCTATGAATCTATATATGGTGAATATTTGTCTCTATATAAACATTTCACACTCTAGAAATTCAAAATAAGCTAGGGCCAGCACTGATGGTGTTACCTAGTTTGGGTAAAGTAACATCTGCAAGAAAACAGCCAAGCTCAGAGAGCACCAAGGACCCCTCATTTATGAGAACAAGAAGATAGGTCAATGAAAGATGTATTATAATCTTTAATTAAACACCAAGAAAGGAAAGTGACAAGTGAATTAAAGCCATGTTTTCACTAAATGCATGTATACTTCCCTATTCTCCACAATAGCCATGAAAAATAGTGCCATCAAACTTGCCTTCGTGCCCTGCTTTGAGGCTTCCATATTGCTAATAGGTTGGCCAATATAGAAAACAGGATGCAGAGTATTAGCTGGGATACATATATTGTAATGTACAGTTATGTTCTCATCCTTAGTTTCCTGCAGTTAAATTGTAAATATTTTCTGAGTGCAGATCACTTTCTATTATATTTAAATATAAATATTATGACAATGAAGACAATAACAACACATTTCTTTTGAAAGAAAAATGGAAAACTCTACTTTGTTCACTGGAAGAGAACAAAAGTGTGCATTCTGATTATAATTCTTGCATGTTAATTTTCACTGGACTCTGTGGTAATGGCAGGCAAAACAAAACATTTCTTGGCAGCATCATTTTGTCCCAGAAATAGTGTAATTATAATATTTTGGAAGAAAAAAGAATAAACTTGTTACTAATTAGTGGTCTGTCCCTCACACCCTGGTATTTCTTGAATTATATGAAAACTATTAAGATTATTCTACCCCATCCTCATTTTCTCCAGATTGAAGAAAACCTCCAAAGTTATATTGTATCAATTTGTGAGTCTTGGAAACATATCTTTCTAACACACAATGGGAAACAGGAATACAAAATAGCAAACAAGATGCGTAAGTATGAAAGTAGTTTAACAATTTATGCATTTGCCACATTTTGTTTACAGAGTATGAAGAATCACTTATAGAAAGATACAACATATTTAATAATAAAACATAAGTACAAATATTGAAATTTGGTTAAATTAAAAGGCTGAGGCAAAACATTAATTCATTTAGGCTTATAGATTCCTTCATTTGCAGATAACTCTTAAGTGTTTTATTTTATATCCCAGTACTATAACAAAACTTCAAACAGTCAGAAATTATATATCTTCACATTCTTCATCATGCCAAGGAACTGTAGCAAATAAGTCAACTTCATATTCATCATGTCAAGGAACGACATGCTCGGTAACAACCTATTATCTATACAGGATAAGAACCCATCTGTTCTTTGACTCATTTGCCATTGTAGTTTATGCATGCTATCCCAGAAGCCCAACACGTTGATTGTGCTGATATCATAAATAGAAAACACATTACATCTTACAATCTAAGACAGTGTGGTCTTAATTGTTTTGATAGTAGTAGCAATTGCATTATTTCTGTACAAGCAAATTTAGATTCCCCCTATATAAAGAACTAACCCAGTTTGCAGTAATATCAGCCCACTAATTGATCTTTAGGAGAAGGTATGCCCTTATTGGCAAATCAATCAAACTAGAATTTATAGTGACTCTTGCCATTCATAAACCCAAATGGTAACTCTGGCAATATTCACACTCTGTTTATCTGCTGCTTTAGAAAACTGTGGAGCTTATTTACTCTTTGATTTCCAAAATTTTAAAACCAGCAATACAGCTCCGTTTTTATACATTTCTCCCACTCACTCCTAGATGCATTCTTCACTTCTAAATTTATTCTTCATATATCTCCTTGAATGCAACTGAGAATGGTTGAACTTAGCATGGACCAAGCCAGTCAAAACAATCACATAAACAAAGAGAACCTTCAAATCTTAAATGTTGGTAATAACATGGTAAAGATTCATTGATTTAAAAGACAAGAGGGCTTAAATTTGAAACTCTCAAGCTGACACACATACACAGGTATATACTTGTTCATACAAATAATGAGCCTGATTTCTATTTATGAATTCTGTCTTGTTATCAATTTGTCTTGAATCTGTGAAGTTCCTATTGGTAACCATTTCCTGAGTTTGCAACTGAATTTCTGGAGAGATTTAGCCCGTGCCTGGTTTTAAATGTGACACCTGAGTTGGATTATAGAATCAAGAAGCACAATTAGTTGGGCACTTCCAGTTTTGTGTGGTAGTGACCGGTCACGGGCTTGCAGATTCTCTGCAACCCCGTGGCTAATTTCGCCCTGCCTGGGGACCTTAAATGGGTCTAAGTCGCCCCAGAGAGGCAATGAAGAAAGAAGGGTGCTCCAGCGATTATGGAATGGCGGCCGTTCCATTCGACTTGGGGAAAGCCTGACAGGAGAAAGGCTGGCCATATTGCATCAACCAGCCCAAGCTACTTGCAACCGAAGTCCAAAAGCACTAACCAGCACAACTGTGAATAGTGTGCTTGAAACTGGGTCAGGAATTTGATCTTCTCTTTTCTATTTACATTTAATTTTCTGGAAAAGATCCTGAAGAAGCAAAATACCTCCGAAAGGGAAGGAGGGGGATTTCCGCCCCACCCTTATACTAACAGAAGTGGCTAATTAATCTTTTTATGGAGAATCAAAATATATGGAAGTGAAATAAATATAAAACCTGAAACTTAAATCTGGATAAATTTAAAATTGTTTTAATGTTTAAGACTCTCATTTCAAAGATAATTGTTCATTTTGGAAATTGAAAAACAAATAGTTGCTGACACCTAGTGGCAGATGAAGACTACGACAGCTATGACTTTAATATAAGACTTGGCAAAATCTGGGAAAAGCTAATCTGTGTCTGTGACCTTCAAAGCTTTAACAACAAAGAACAGCTGTGGAAAAAAAGACAATCTGGGCTGTAAAAAAAATAGAGAATTATAAATTTTAGAAAAAAAATCTTTTTTCAACTATTTCTAATTGGGACTCTAAAGCTATTTACAGAGAAAAGAAAGGAAGAGGAAAACTCAAATTCTTGGCTATCATGGATCAGAGACATGTAGAAAGAACATATCAAGAAAACATAAAGATGTCACAGAAGGAGATATATAGTATACTGCAACTAATTCAAACAACAATGACTTTAAACCACAAAGAAATCCAAAACAACTTTGAAAATGTAAATCAATCTATTTCCAAGTTAACTCTAGAACAAAAAAATTCTCAAAAAACAGAGAAGGAGCAGATAAAACAGATAAATGGATATAGAATTGAGAATACAGACTTAAAGAACTTAACAAAACAAGGAAACATGATTTAATCCTAGTGGAAAAAAATTCACAAGAATTGGAAATAACAACTTATTCCTTAAGACTACAAAATAAATCTGAGGACAAGAAAACAGACTGGATAAAATGGACTGTAGAGATGTCAGGAACATTGGAGAGAAAGGAAATGATAAGAGAAGTGGAGAGAAAGAAAAAGATTTTTTTCTCTTTTTTTTTTAGGTGTTACCCCCCGTTGATAGGGCCCGCAACTTGGGTGTCCTCCTGGATTCAAGGCTCAGTTTGGAAGATCATATAGGAGCCGTGGCCAGGGGGGCTTTTGCCCAGGTTCGCCGGGTGCGCCAGTTACGGCCCTATCTGGACCGAGATGCCCTACGCACAGTCACCCATGCGCTCGTGACCTCCCGGCTAGACTACTGCAATGCTCTCTACATGGGGCTGCCCCTGAGGACCACTCGGAGGCTTCAGCTGGTGCAGAATGCAGCTGCGCGAGTTGTGATGGGAGTCTCCCAATACTCCCATATAACACCTCTTCTCCACGAGCTGCATTGGCTTCCATTTACCCTCCGGGTGAGATTCAAGGTGCTGGTGATGACCTATAAAGCCCTAAATGGCATGGGCCCGGATTATCTAAGGGAGCACCTGCTGCCAGCGTCAATTTCCCATCGTCCTGTGCGCTCCCACAGGGAGGGCCTCCTCAGGGTACCGCCGGTCAAGGATTGCCGACGGGCGATCCACAGGGGGAGGGCGTTCTCTGTGGGTGCGCCTGCCCTATGGAATCAACTGCCAACGGAACTCCGGACTGCCCCCGACCTTCGTTCATTTTGCCGGGACCTAAAAACCTGGCTCTTTGAGAAATCTGGTCTGGACTGAGGGGTTTAATGTTTTTAAATTGTGATTTAATTTTTGTGGCTAGACTTAATTTAATTTATTTTAATTTTATATTGGATTGTTTTTAAATTTTGCCTTGTAAACTGCCCTGAGTCCTTTGGGAATAGGGCGGTATATAAACCGAATGAATGAATGAATGAATGAATGAATGAATGAATGAATAAATAAATAAATAAATAAATAAATAAATAAATAAATAAATTTTCAACAAACAAGGAAAGACAGAAGTCCCGTACAAAGATACTTCTCCTGATTTACTTTTTATATCTACAGCAACATTTACGAACACACGGAAAAACTTTTTGATTCAGCAATATACATTCATTAAGAAAGACACTGGGCAAAAGAAAAAGACTAAAGTGGAAATTAAGAAAATAGATGATGGGACTTACCAGAGAGAATACTTAACAAAGAAACATTTGTTAAATAAATAGAAAACTTTTGGAATATATATGTCACTTTAAGAGAGATGAATCCTCTAAATATAATATAGTATGCTTTTTTCCCTATTTTGTTCTCTTTCTTGATATGAGTAATATAAAAAAGTTGAAATGACTTAAGATAAAGGAAATGTTTTAGATTGAATTTAAGAAAATTGTAATGGATAAAATGGATAAATAATGTTTTGAATAAGAGTTAAAGGACTAGATGACTAGATGTATTAAATGGAATGTTTAAAGATTAAATGTATTTTTAATTAGGGTTAAAAAGAATAAGAAATTTAGGAAACAAATACATATAAGCTTAGGAGGGATATATATTTTAAGTAGTATGTTATTTTTTATGCTTCTTTACTCTTGCTTTTCTTGCTTTTTTCCTACTGTTTTATCTATTTTTAAGAAATGTAAAAATGTGAGATGGTTCATATGGAAAAATAGTTAAATTCTTAAATGTAATTAATTTTTGAGAAAATCTTAACCAGTAAGAATATCTATAATTTGGTGGGAGAAACAAATTAAAATAAAGACTGTAACAGGATCTATGATAAGGCAACCAGAATGATTGGATAGAAAAGAAATATTTATTGATGTGATTATTATTTTTAGGACTATTGGGAAAAATTATATATTTAATTATTATCTATCAAAACAATAAGAATTGTATTAACTCAATGTTTGCAAAAGAGGATATTTTGGGAAAAGAGGAAATCAACTAAAACTATTATGTGGATTATGGATTATAGAAATCAATTGTTAGTGATTGTTTTACAAATGTAACCCAGTCAACACACTATTCACCAATTATTAAGTGATTTATGTTTTTCCATTCACCTTTAAATTTCTGTTAGCTCTTCCAAACTGAGCCATAAGGAATATCATTTTGCAATCTTTATAAATTTTGAGCCATTTATAAATCTAAAAAGTAAACTTGGTTCATCATTAAAGATATTTATAGCTACTGGTAATAACCAGGATGTTCCATTCTGCTAAATATCTCAGGAATGTTAGAAAACATAGTACTATATGGGTCTTAATTGTCAAGATTTCCTGCCCCTCACAACTTGTAGTTCAATATTTTACATTGCTTTTATAACTATATAACTTATAAACAATAGGCCAAAATTTTAGTTTTCATTCACTTGATGTTACAGGGAATTTTCACACAACTACTGTTTTGTGCCATTGCCTTAGTGATCTGATAGTCCTCCAAAACTTCCAACCAACCAATAGGATGGCATTAAAAAATGGGAGCCAGCTGTACCTTGCCCACTGTGATTGAGACTGAGATTATCATTTGTAATTTACCTGACCAAAATTTCAAGACCAGAAAACTAGAAACAACTTTATTACATGAAATAATGGATTGGATTGGTATGCATACTAGTTTGCCTACTTTTTAATCAAAAGCATGTGAATTTTGGAGAAGGCACTCCTAATGACATTTTCTGATTTAAAATGACAACATTTTGGTTGCATGGCTTGCATCAGAATGGATCTGTAATGACATGGTCTAAACTGTCACAATATACTTTGTTATCAGGACCAGGGTGACTTCCCAGAATACTGTAGATGTTATGTTTATAACTGTTAAGAAGCTCTGGTCATTGAAGTGAGGTAACTCTTTGCTCAGATTTAGTCATTTCATCTTTTAAAAGCAAGACATGTTTTTCAAAGTATTTCTACATTCAAAAGTATAATTCTGTGATTAATACTTCAAAAGTATGATCCATTCAATCCAACGTACCTTACAGTATGTTAACTCTTTAATGAAGATGGTAGACCGTGGCTTCTAGAATTTCTCCCATCCTCTTAACCAGGGGTCCTCAAACTTGGCCACTTTAAGACTTGTGGACTTCAACTCCCAGAATTCCCCAGCCGGCTGGGGAATTCTGGGAGTTGAAGTCCACAAGTCTTAAAGTGGCCACGTTTGAGGATCCCTGCTCTTAATGATACCTCTACTCATGTGTCCAGAGAGACACCTCAGAATGGAGGAGTCAGCAACATTATGAGCTGATGCCCAGCTACTTCTTCTATGAGGATACTTGAAACTCCCCCCCCAAATTGGTTTTAGGCTGATCCAATCCATTTTCCATTTTAGTCTTTTTTTTTTTGCTAGCCTGTCCCTCCATACCAAACTTGATCCCAGTCTATTGTTTTTAGAGAGTTATTGTACTGATGGAGATAGGCACACAGAGTATACAACCTATTTACAGTAGTTCACATCTTTCCAACATTCCATTATGGTGGAAAAATAAAAAAATCAATTTCTAGAATGCAAATAATTAAAAAAAAGTTTTCTTATTTGGTCTGCTAATGACAATGGTAGGTTATAAACACTTATTCATCTACCAATGTGAATAGAAAAATCAGAAATATGGAAGTGAACTCAAGTTACTTCAGGACAAGCTGGACTAAGAAAATATAGATACGTGACCGTTGAGAGTGGACTCCAACTTGATGGCATCTAATCAATACAGGAACGGTAGGGTCACTAAAATTAAGAGTGGCATCATCCACATTTTTGTGGTATAGAAATATTTATCAAAACAACCCCCCCAACAATCAGTGACAATTAAAAAATAAATAAATAGACCAACAAGGTTAGGAGCATTGGTGGTGCAGTGGAATGCAGTATTGCAGGCTAATTCTGCCCACAGCCTGGAGGTGAATTCTGATGGGGCTCAAGGTTGACTCAGCCTTCTATCTTTCTGAGGTTGGAAGCAATATTCTGACATTGTAAACCACTCAGAGAGTGCTCCAAAGGACTAATGGACGGTATATAAGTCTAAGTGTTATTGTTATTGCTATTGCTAAACATTTTCAGTGACCAAAAATTGCTTTGGGTTATAAAAACATATCAGAAACCAAAAGGTGGATGAATGTGGGCAAAAATGACCACTCAGAATGATTAAAGTTAACATTCTGAACTGAAGCCCTCAGCATGGCAAAATGCTATTACAGGGTCTACCAGTACAGGTTTCACTACATCTATTTAATATTTATTTGTTATGTATATGTAGGGGTGTGGGTCTATACATATGTTGTATATAGTATGGTTAAATGTGTGTCATGTATGTGTTTCACTTTGAGAGCAGGCAACTAAATTTCATTTTTGATGTGTGCTGTTGTGCCCACAGTAAAAAAATGACAATAAAGGTTACCTTATCTTATAATCTTATCTTATCTTATCTTACCAAAGTATAAAATGATTACAAAGCAATCTTTTCCTTCAGAGAATTAACAAGTTATAATCCCCTAAAATATTTAGCGTAAAGAATGATGTCTACATTTCCAGCATTTGTATCCTATCCCCAACCAAATGGGCAAGTAACAAGATAAAATAGTCAATAAAAAAACTAAAGAAAACACATTAAGGCATTAAAAACAACTAAAGGCCCAAAACATACTTGAACAACCTGCTTTTAACTTTGATAAATGCAAGCACGGCTTAACATTGAGATCTATGGCCAGGTCTCCACTCCATGAAACTCACATGGAAGAGAAATAAGGTGCTCCACAGGGCCTAATATATCCTAGTGCTTGTTGCAGTTTCTTTTCTGCATCAATCATCTCACCAAAATTCTTCCAAAATTTGGATCACAGAATTTTGTGCTCTCATCCATAGCTTCATATTAATATTTCTCATCACCTCCCCAAATCTTCTACCACTAACATCTGTCCTGCTTGCAAAAACCCAATAAGGATTTTGAATGCGAGCGTTTATAATTTTATGTCATCAGGATAATAAATGCACTGGTGCCTTGATTTCAGGCCATATTATGGACAGGAGAAAAGGAATGAGATCAATGATATCTACCTATAATTCAAAGGATGAGGTCTTAACTCAGCATCCGATTTCATTTATTTCGCCAAATAAGACTGAGGCGCTCACATATCCTAGCATCCATAGGCACAGGTTCTTTCTAAAGCTGCAGTTGAAAGTCATAGTGTGGTAACACAATGGGACAACTGCATGTTCTTGTCTTTGAACACCACTCGTAAATGTAGCCTTTGTTTGGCAGGATGGTAAACCACAAGACAGGATATAGATTATCCTAGTCTGCAATTAGTGGATTTGGAGGCCAACTGTCTTGGGGCATCACATCATAATAATCCGAGGGCCCCAGAGATGAATGATAAATAAAAGATTTCAATATATTCTGCCACACCTCCAGCCCATGCTTGAAAGCAGACAGTGATCGCCTGTCACGTCTACGTTTTTAGACAGGACCAGTCAGTAATAAATTATGGGTCCTCTGGACATGGATAATAGGGAGGGCCTGAAAGCCATGCTGCATGCAAAAGGCTTAATCAGTTTAATCCTTGCTCAGCTGCACAGGGTATATCACTGATTACACCATTTGAGAGAAAGAGAAAACTTTCCCTCCAGGCAAATTAGTCAGCTCTTCTGTCTGCGTGTTGGTGTCCTTTTCTTTGGTGAACCATGATGGGTATCATTCAGTTGGATACACCAGATGGATCGCTGACAGCCCCCCCCCGGAGGCCTAAGTGTTGCAACTGAATATTTTTTTTGTAGCATGGTATTTTTTTTGGCACCATTGCACTAGGAGTAGCAAACTCGTTTTCTTTTGCCTGAAGAATTTGCACACCTTCTGTAGCAAAATGCCACTACATTTGAGTACTTTTTCTTTAAAAGAGATCGGAATAAGACATTCTTATCAACCCAAAATTTTAGCAACTACTGATATTTTAGATTTAGATTTTTAGATTTTATTAGATTTATATACCACCCTTTCCCGAAGGACTCAGGGCGGTTTACAGGGCATTTTAAAATCACACCAATATAAAATACAAAGTTAAAAGAGAATTAAAAGATTAAATTATCCCTGAAAATAAAACCCCAGTTAAAATTCTCAGCCTGGGTCAGAGAGCTCAAAGAGCCAAGTCTTCAGGTCCCGGCGGAATGAGCGTAGGTCAGGGGCAGTCCTGAGCTCCACGGGCAGCTGGTTCCAGAGGGTAGGCGCACCCACAGAAAAGGCCCTCTCCCTGGGTGTTATCCGCCGGCAATCTTTTACTGGCGGCACCCTGAGAAGACCCTCCCTCTGCTAGCGCACTGGACGAAGGGAACTTGATGCTGGCAGCAGGTGTTCCCTCAAATATCCCGGACCCAAGCCATTTAGGGCTTTATAGGTCAACACCAGCACTTTGAATCTCACCCGGAGGGCAACCGGAAGCCAATGCAGCTCACGGAGTAGAGGTGTTACATGGGAGTATCGGGAAACCCCCATCACAACTCGCGCGGCCGCATTCTGCACCAGTTGTAGTCTCCGAATGGTCCTCAAGGGCAGCCCCATGTAGAGAGCATTGCAATAGTCTAAACGGGAGGTCACGAGCGCATGAGTGACTGTGCGTAGGGCATCTCGGTCCAGGTAGGGTCGCAACTGGCGCACCAGGCGAACCTGGGCAAAAGCTCCCCTGGTCACGGTTTGTATATGATCTTCAAAATTGAGCCGTGAGTCCAGGAGGACGCCTACGTTGCGAGCCCTATCAACGGGGGGTAACACCTCACCCCCCATCATTAAAGGTGGAATAGTTTGGTTAGCCCGAGATGCCGGTACGCAAAGCCACTCAGTCTTGGCAAGATTGAGACGAAGCCTGTTTCTCCCCATTCAGACCTGGACCGCCTCCAGGCAACGGGACATCACGGTGAGGGCATCGCTGGGTTGGTTCGGAGTGGAGAAAAAAAGTTGGGTATCATCAGCGTACTGATGATATCCCACCCCGAAACCATGAATGACCTCACCCAGCGGCTTCATATAGATGTTGAACAGGAGGGACGAGAGAACCGACCCCTGAGGGACTCCACAAGCGAGAGGCCTTGGGGTGGATCTCTGCCCTCCCATCAACACCGACTGCGAGTGGCCCAGGAGATAGGAGGAGAACCACCATAAAACGATGCCTCCCACTCCCAGCCCCCTGAGACGTCGCAGTAGGATACCATGGTCGATGGTATTGAAAGCCACTGAGAGATCTAATAGGACTAGGAACAGAGGAGCAACCCCTGTCCCGAGCCCGCCAGAGATCATTCACCGGCGCGACCAGTGCCGTCTCCGTGCTGTGCCCGGGCCTGAAACCCGATTGGTACGGGTCCAGATAATCAGTATCCTCCACGAACAGAGGAAGCTGATGCGCCACCATGCTCTCAACGATAGTTGGACGATAGTTATTTAAAACAGCCGGGTCCAGGGCAGGCTTTTTGAGGAGTGGTCTCACCACTGCCTCCTTCAAGGCGGCGGGGAAGATACCCTCCTTCAAAGAAGCAGTTATTACTGCCTGGAACCAGTCTCGTGTCCCCTCCCGAGCCGCATAAACCAGCCAGGAGGGGCACAGATCCAACAAACATTCATAGCTAATTTCTGCTCAACCTGGTTATGTTACAATTGAGTATAAAAACAAAACTGAAATTGGATGTATAATTTTACAAGTATATAGCAGCTAATTATAACTGTAATATTCCTGTGTTAGACATTAGATACACACACACACACATACATACACACACATACATATAAAGATTTTTAAAAGAAAGATAAAAGAGATGAATATAGATTAAATGAAATAAAGAGCCAAAAGTAAGAAAAGATGAAGTAACTTCCATTTTTCTTTATAGCAGTAATAAATATAAATTTACCCTCTTACTCTATGGTTAAAACATCTCAACTTTTTTCATAATCTATTTTTTCTAATCATCAAATACACAAATCATAAGTTCATTTTTTTCTGTTTCACGCAAAAATGTCTATAAGGGATTTCCAGTCAGCAATAAATATACAGTAGATAATGTCTTTTCTTGAATCAGTGAAGACAATTTAGTCATCTTGGCAAGTTCCATTATCTTCACCACCTGTTGCTCCATTGTGGGTACAGTAGATTTTTTTTCCCACCACTGTGCATATAATAATCTCGCTGAAGTTACTGCATCATATATAAAAACAAAGTTTCATGTTTTTTTCCCAAGTGTTTATCGATCAAACCCGAAAGACCTCTTCAAGATCCTCTGAATCAATGAATGTATTTCAATCCAAAACTTTCTAGCTATTTTATACAGTCAAAAAACATGATAAAACGTTCCTTCTTGTTATTTACATTTCCAACATAAATCTGAAGTTCTTTTGACATTTCAGATAATTTCTCTGATGACATAGACCAGACATGTCAAACTTCGAGACGTCATGTGACGTCGTATTGGAGCTTTCTCCCCACTGACGGCAATGGGGTGGGCGCGATTTCCTGGTGACGCATCCGGCCTGTGGGCCGGCAGTTTGACACCCCTGACATAGACCAACAAGAGATTATAAGATTAAGATTATAACATAATTAAGTTAAAGTCCTTTCAATCACATATTCTCCCACTGTTTCATTTATATAGGTAGACCTCTACTTATAACAGTTCATTTGATGACCATTCAGTTACAATGGCACTGAAAAAAGTGACTTATGACCGTTTTTCACTTACGACCTTTGCAGCATCCCCATGATCATGTGATCACAATTCAGATGCTTGGCAATTGGTTCATATTTATGACTGTTTCTGTGTCCTGGGGTCATGCGATCATCTTTTACGACCTTCTGACAAGCAAAGCCAATGGGGAAGCCAGATTCACTTAACAGCTGGGTTGCTAACTTATCAACTTTACAACTAAGGGAAGAAAAATCATAAAATGTCTGTTTTGGGGTTGGGGGATTTCCTATAAAATAGGTGAGATCAGTCTCCCAGATTCATGACATACTTTTACTTTTAACCTAAAATTATTCTTGAAGAGAAACAAAAAAGAAAAAAAAATCACAACAATTTTGCTGTTGAATATTGGTGGCCCAATGTGGAGGGTCCACAGAGACAACAAACAGACAAAATTCTTACCTATTGCAAGATTTCATTGCATGCACCAGATATTTAATACCACTACTTTGCTGTACCATCAAAGAAGCAGTGACCTAATTTTGTAATACTAGCTATATTAGTCTAAAATCCAAAGAAAAAGATGAAGAGGGATATGCCATGCATATATGAAATAGATATCCTTTAAAGAATTATATATAAAGGACTTCAAAATTGCTTGCCACTGGTGTATCTTTTAAATTCATTTTCTTCTGCCCTGGAATACGAGAAAACTGTATAATGTTTTCCTCATAGCATTTATGTAGATTTTTTAGGAAACAGCAAGAATAAATACAACTAAAGATAGAAGCAGGAATAAGGCTAATTGCTTAATATAAAGTACTAGCATGATAGACTATAAATCTACTAACTCCTACCATTACATATCATGAACCAAACGTCTGCATGCAATTTGCAGAAACAGTAAAACATGGCAATATTTAGCAATAACAGGCACACTTATACAGGTAGTCCTCGACACATGACCACAATTGGGCCTAACATTTCTATTGCTAAGTAAAACATTCATTAAGTGATTTTTGCCCAATTTTACCACCTTTTTTTTTGCTGTAGCTGTTAAGTGAATGACTGCAGTTGTTAAAATTAGGAACACGGCTGTTAAGTGAATCTAGCCTCCTTTTGCTTGTCAGAAGGTCGCAAAAGGGGAATCACGTAACCCTGGGACACAGCGACCGTCATAAATATGAGTCAGTTACCAAGTGTTCAGTTTTTGATCATGTGAGCATGATCACTGCAATGGTCGTTAAGTGTGAAAAACGCTCATGAGTCACTTTTTTCAGTCACTAAATGAACTGTTGTAAGTTGAAGAGTACCTGTGTAGGTTGGAAAAGTATGCTTTGGTGGATGCTTTGTAGTTCCCCTCTAATATGAAAAAAATTAAGGGATAATTCATAAGATTATAAAAACAAAGCAGTCCCAACTATCTTTAGTAGAATTGGAAGAAAGGAGCAAACTCTCTTTCTGAGAGTCAATATGAATGAAAAGTATACAAACAAGTAATTGGAGAATCATTGACGTTCTCTCCCTAGTCTGGTACTCCTAGATCAGGAATAGGCAACCTTGGCTCTTTTATGACTCGTGGACTTCAACTCCCAGAATTCCTGAGCCAGCCATGCTGAGGGGAAAGGGAGAGGTTTCCATGCTTAGCCATGCTGGCTCAGGAATTCTGGGAGCTAAAGTCCACGAGTCATAAAAGAGCCAAGGTTGCTTACCCCTGTGCTAGATACTCTAGCACAGAGGTCCCCAACCTTTTGGACACCGGGGTCCGGTGCTGTGGAGAGAGGTTTTTCGGCAGACTGGAGGATGCATCTCACGGATTGGACTTTGCTTGTTTGTGTGGCCCGGTTGAGGGCATGCTGCAGCCCAGTCTGGGTCCATGGACTGGGGGTTAGGTACCCCTGCTCTAGCATAGACCTGGGCATTTTATGAACCCAAGACCATATCTGACCCTTTGGCTGTCTCTGTCTAGCCCGCATGAGATCAATCGAAAATTAGAAATCAAATGTAAATAAGCACATGCCATGCACGCAATACAACTGCATTGCTTTTATTTTGAAGATGACCATTTTTTTTAATTTACTCATGCTGCGCATGGGTGCCTGTGCACCTTTACAGTAATGTGTTGGTCCTGTGGATTTGGCCCTCTGTAACAGTCCCAGTTTCTCATGTGGTCCCTTGGGAAAATTAATTGCCTGTACCTGCTCTAACAAGTACAGGTAGTCCTCGACTTACAACCACAATTGAGCTCAAAATTTCTGTTGCTAAGTGAGACATTTGTAAATGTATTTTGCCCCATTTGACTTTTCTTGCCATAGTTGTTAAGTGAATCACTGCAGTTGTAAAGTTAGTAACAGGGTTTGTTAAATGAACATGGATTCCCCGTTGATTTTGCTTGTCAGAAGGTCGCAAAAGGTGATCACATGACCCCGGGATACTGGAACTGTCATGAATCAGTTGCCAATTGTCTGAATTCTGATCACGTGACCATGGAGTTGCTGCAATGGTCGTAAGTGTGAAAAACGGTCACAAGTCACTTTTCCCAGTGACGTTGAACAGTTACTAAATGAACTGGTATCTATCTGTCTTTCAGGCTAACTTTTCCAGAATAGATAATCAGCAATCTTCTTCTTCCTCCCATTTGTCTTTTATATATTATAAGAATTTCTCAATCTGACCAAAAATTTCTGGGCTATTCATTGTTTAATAACTATAGATTAATTATTTGGATTATTTATTAGAAAAAATAAATGCCCTCTCAAATGGCTAATTAACTCCCCGCATTGTTAGAATATTTTCTTTATATAGTTCTGAATGATTTTGAGACTAATATACAGTACTCACTATATTGACTGTCTAACTATATAATGGTAAGTAGAAAGTTATATACTTGAATCAGCAATATGTAATTATTAAGGTACTAAAATGATCACTATGTATAATTGAACTGAAAAGTTTTAAAATATGTTTTTCACCCATGTCTAAAAGACTGAAACTTTATTATGCTAGATGATGGCAGCGACAATAATGAAATTAAGCAATTAAGTGTAATACAGATAAAGAATGTTGCCAAATTTTTATATTTATATTTTTTGCATAAAAAGATTAATGACTTAGAAGCAGTGTTGTAGTATTTTATGGATTTCTTGCTCTCACAAGCTCCACTTCTAAACATTCAGCTCTTAGATACACTCAACTGGTTTTGCTAACACAATGTCTTTATGAAGCCAGAAATAAAAAGTGGGCTTACTACACACACACACACACGCACACACGCACACACACACACACACACACACACATACACACACAGGTTTTGGTGTTCTGCTTCTGTTTTTTATAATATCCATTCACACTTACATCCAAATAGATAGATTCTATTTCTCTAGAATTTCTCTATTTCTAAATCTTTCTCATTCTCACAGAATAAAATCTGCCAAATTGTTCTATTTCTAACGTAGAAGAAATCAGCAAATTTGCTGTGAGGCAAAGGAATAACTGTAGTGGCTTTAGATTTTTTTTTCCCCCTCTGGAGAATGCGGTTGAACTCTGCTGCTCACAAATATTTTTTGTGAATCAGAGTTTCCAAAATTAGGAAGTACAAATGGACAGAGAAATTTGAAGTTCAGAGAAATCAGAATATTCCAACCACAGGTTAGTGCAGGGGTAGGCAACCTTGGCTCTTTTATGACTCGTGGACTTCAACTCCCAGAATTCCTGAGCCAGCCATGCTGAGGGGAAAGGAAGAGGTTTCCATGCTGAGCCATGCTGGCTCAGGAATTCTGGGAGTTGAAGTCCATGAGTCATAAAGGAGCCAAGGTTGCCTACCCCTGGGTTAGTGCAATGCTGTGACAGCTATCAGTCTGAGAACAGCTGGTTGGCATAGTCTCTTTGAATTGTAAAGAATCTTCCCTATTAGTATGCCATTCCCCCTTGAAATTCTTGGGATATTCTAGTTGTCACTGGAACAAAGAACAATTGGAAGTCTTCAAGATACCCGTTTCTAAAATTTTGTGTTGTGTTATTGTATTGGAACATCCACTTCATAATGAGGAAGCGTGGACCTCAAATCATTTTTAGTGATTCTAACCGATTCTGTGGTAACGGCTCAAAGATCTCAAGCTCAACTTGAGATATTGGCCATTGGCTAACAATTTTTTTAAATAGATTTGCTGACAAACACGCATTACTGTAAATTGTGAAATCATACTGCAGAAGCTTTGCAAGTTAAAATGTTAGTAAAAACATAGCCTACACAAATGGGACTGTTTTACCTTAACCTCAAAAGCATGTCTCAGATACAGAAGAGCAAAGTATAGTTTATGTATAATATTGCCATGTTCCTAAAAAATAATGTTTATTCAAGAATAAGCACTTTTATGATCTTCTATGCACTATTTAATAAAATCGCCATATTCTTTACGTACCGCAATAAGTTAGAGGATGAACTTTTTAAACTATAGAAGAAAGTGATGGGTAACAGTCACAAAATCATAACACAGTAAGTTTGCATTCTGGAGTTGCAGTCTCAGACAAGTTACATGTATATCTTCTTAATAATGATGACAAATATTTCAGTGAATTACAAGATCAGTTTTTAATAAGAAAACCATCATATTTGCATCTGAACTGGAATTTAACAGTTAATGCATTCAAGGCAGAGTATGCATTCAACTGCAGGTAGTCCACGATTTGCAACCATTCGTTTAGTGACCATCTGGAGTTAACAACAGCACTCAGTAAAGTGACTTATGACCTGTTCTCACACTTTTGACCATCACAGCATTACCACAGTCACACGATCAAGATTGGAGTGCTTGGCAACTGGCATGTATTTACAAAGGCTGCAGTGTCTCAGAGTCATGTGACAGTCATTTGCAACCTTCCCACCTGGATTCTGACAAGCAAAGTCAATGAGAGAAACTAAATTTGCTTAACAACTGCATGGTTCACT
Organism: Vipera ursinii; assembly: GCF_947247035.1. Lineage (NCBI taxonomy): Eukaryota > Metazoa > Chordata > Lepidosauria > Squamata > Viperidae > Vipera > Vipera ursinii. The sequence goes on along the minus strand of NC_139512.1, from coordinate 143,628,591 downwards.
TAACAACTATGGCAAAAAAAACCAATGTAAAATCAGGTGCAACTCACTTAACAACTGCCTTGCTTAGCAATGGAAATTCTGGTCCCAACTGTGTTCATAAGCGTAGGAATACCTGAATACAGTTTCTTATTAATACTTTCCAGAATGTGGTAGTTTGCCAATAAAGTAGGTCAATATTAATGTAAGATGGTCAAGACTCCAATGAGAAGTTCCAGTTAAATAGATATTAGGTCCAGCATTTTCATTCCTATGGCTGTACCCTTGCTATACAATTTGCTTCTGGTCCTCTTAAACAATTAAGCATTCAGTAGTATAGTAACACTTAAGGAACCACTAATTTTTTTCCCATACAAAGGGAAATATAATCTTCCAAGTAACTGCTAGTTGCATGGCATAAACATAAAATTAACTGTGCCATCTAGCTAGTCTTTACTGTCTCACCAACAAAAGCCCATACCCTGAATACAGTTTTATCCATTTACAAGGATACCCCTCAATATTCTTTCTCTTGGGTTACCCAGGTTCAGATTCTGCCTTTCTAATTGCAAAGCAAGATGTTCCCTGTTTATTAAAATTATTTAACAACCAAGCTTCTCAAACTTATTTTTTATTATAACACATAAAGCAAGCAATAAAAAAGAAAAGCGAAAGGAAAAAAATAAATAAGAAAAGACAGATACAAAAAAAGCAGCCGGGAAAAAATAAACAACAAGATCTGCCCTGAGTCCTTCGGGAGAAGGGTGGTATACAAATTAAATTAATAAAATAAATAATAATAAATCTTGCATGAAAGAAATTATTCAATCTAGCTTTCAACAAAAAATTAATTTCTGACCTCCCTAAATAATATTAATCAATTTAGTATGTTAATAAAAAACATAATAAACTCATAAACAGCAAGCACATATCAAGTTCGCTTATAAGTGGCAAACACATATCAAGTCATAACATTATTACATATCTATGATCAAAGATAATAAACGTAGGACTGCACTATATTTCAAACATTGGACCATAATCTTTTTTGCTTCCCACAACACTCAAGAAATTTATACTACTTTATGTAATCAATTCCAATTATATTAACTAATTTAACATAAAGTATCCAACCGGACTAATAGCAGGACAAGCCCATTATCCATATTATCCTTTCAGTACAATGAGGTTAACAGCCAGACTCTTCTAAATATTCTCCTTGCTGCTCAATAAATACAAAAAACCAAAACCAAAAAACTAACAAACCAAAAACAAAACCAAAAACATTTTGTGGTACAGGTAGTCGTTGACTTACAATTTCAGTTGGGATCAGAATTTCTGTTGCTAAGTGAGGCAGTTGTTAAATGAACCATGCCCAATTTTATGTGTTCCTTTTTTGCCAGGAATGTTAAACGAATCACCGCAGTTGTTAAGTGAATCTGGCTTTCTCCATTGACTTTGCTTGTTGGAAGCCAGCTGAGAAGGTTGCAAATGGGGATCCTATGACCCTGGGACATTGCAACCGTCGTAAATACATGATAGTTGTCTAGCGCCCAAATTTTGATTGTGGGACCTGGGGATGCTGCGACAATAGTAAGGGCGAGGACCTTTTCAGTGCTGAAAACAGTAACTGAACAAATGGTTGTTAGGTCGAGGACTACCTGCATTAATTTCATATTGAAGACCATATGAAAATGTTGAGTATTCCTTATGACCCTCAGCCCTTGATTTGTTAATACAGGATATCCCAATTCTTTATTCCAGAGTTCTTACAAATTAACATGCACCTTAGCAATACTGTTTCATGCTTTATCCACTTCGGTTAGCCAGGTTTCTTGAAAGGCTATTACGTCAAATCTAGAAAGAAAGCTCATTAGTCCACTATCAACCATCCTTTTCCAGCCAGCTATGTTCCAGGTCATCAACTGTATGGGGTTCTCAGAAGCAACGTGGTCTGACTTGGTTGATTGGCTAGATGGTGGAAATGCCAGATGTCAACTTGACAATGGAGCTGGGTCAATATCATCTAAGCTTCCCATATAAACACAGTTGTTGTGAGGTTCGATATTTCTCCTCGTGGGTTGCAGAACTTGTTGTTGCTCCTCTATATCTCGGTTGCCAGTGTGCCTCTGCTCTTGCTCCAAGAATGATTTTTTTCCCAAAGAGCAGGTACTCTGGCTTAAGTCAATAAATGTAGATTTATGTCCATTTTTGGAGGGGCATGGCTGAGGGTTCATCTTGTGGAGAGATGTTGTGGGAACTTCTAAATCAAATGAGGATGGAAGCTGGATTATGTCCTTAGTGTTTGTCAGCTTAGGGGGCACTGTGTGATGAAGCCCTTTGTCTTTCAGTTGTTTCTCAGAGGCTGGGTCAGTCAGTGCAGTTACTCCACTCTCAGCCTGTGTGACAACACCTTTTTTTACTGTTGAGGTAAAGGCAGATTGTTGATTAAATATCTTGTCACAAGGTTGCGTGTTTAGTGGATCCAAATTAAATAGAGGCTTTGCTGTAGATTGGGTTATTGTCAGTGCCTCTTTTAGGTCGTCCAGTCTTTGAATGATGTTAACTTGCTCAGGTTCCGGCAATGCACTGAATAGGTCAATCAACATTTCCTCTGGCACATCCTCAGCAGTTCCTGCAGCTGTGGGTAACACAGTTCGTATATTGCTTCTTTGCTTTCTCAGGGTCAGTTCAGTTGCAGCAGCCTCAGGCCTAGTAGTGTGAGGGCTGTTGCAGCCTAGATTTAAAGCGACAGTTCCCTCTTGGTGACGCTGTTTCAGGAGTGGGCACACTTTTTCTGAGCAAAAGACCCTTATTGGAAATATTGAGAAAAAGCTCAGAAAGGGCTTCATTCTGAAGAGCATGGAGGGAATTGTGGGCTGCTTGGATGATAGGAGAATTCTCATACATTGTGATCTTGCTGGCAGCCACTCTGCGTGTAGTAGATCTATCAGAGTGAATTCACAGCGGAGCAGCTGGCTCAGAGACAGCCTAATAGCTTTTCTATTGCTCCAACGTCCTCTATTTACTCTCTTGTCATAAATTTGCAAAGTAACCTGGTTAGTTTGCAGACTGTAGTTATATTGGTCATCTCTTAGACCTTTGCCTGATTGAGTGTTTTCTCTGTAGGTGTTCAAATTTTTGGGAGGAGAACAAGGTCCTTCTCTACTTTCACCTTCTGAGTTAGCCATCCCATGTCTGTCCATGGTTATCCTCCCAAGTCCTTCCACAGTATTTGGGTGGCTCCTAACAAACTCTGCAAAAGACTCTTTCAGACAATCAACCTTATCCATGACAATTGACAAGAGATTATATATTGAGTTTACAGTTTGGGCTGTAAGCAAACATTGTCTAGAGAGGAAGTCTGTCACATTTTCCCCCTTCAAATTTGCTACATCTCCCTCCTGTGTAAAAGAGGCTGTTGCCAGATTCCAAGGAGGGGAGCCATTCTCCAAGAGGGAGGAAGACAACTCCACATGCCGTCTGCTCTCCAGTTCAGTTTGTAAGTCCCATTCCAATGAGTCACATAAATTAACTTTATCTGATAAGGTGCCTGCGAATGAGTTACTTACTGGAGCAGACTGTCTGTTTGCAATATAATCCTCCATTTTCTGCTGCTTCAAAGGCTTGGATATACTTTCTGCTGCAGAGTGCTGTCTCTTCCTTCTTTTCCCCATTCAGGTTTGTTAAAACAGGTTTAAAAATAAGTTTAAAACTATGGTTTAAAAAGTTGAAATGGGTTAAAATGGGTTTAAAAAGTTTAAAAGAGGTAGGTTAAAATACAATATTAAAAGAGGTTAAAAAGTTAAAATAAAAATAAAGTAAAATAAAATAAAACCTTTACTTTTGGAGGAGCTCTTTACAGCCTTTGCTGCCTCTCCACCATCTTCTTCATGCTTTATAAAAAAAATGGCAGACTTTGAATGACCTAAGCCATCGATCGCGTCACATGACATATCGTGATGTATTGTGATGTTTTTTTACTTTGCGGAACTGGGGTGGGCGTGGCCTGTGTGTGATGCATCCAGCCTGTGGGCTGCCAGTTTGACACCCCTGACCTAAGCCACATTCCAACACTAATAGCAATTGGGTATTTTAGCTAGTGTTTGTGCATCAAACCACCAAACCTTCCTAACATCTAAATATACAGTATTTGTAGGATAAATTAAGGTTGACTCAGCCTTCCATCCTTCCGAGGTAGGTAAAATGAGGACCCAGATTGTTGGGGGCAATTAAGCTAACTTTGTAATAATGCCGCTTGGGGTGTGTGTGAAAGCCCTAATAAGCAGGCATATACATAGAATGAAGGCTACTGCTAAGCTTGTAAGCCGCCCTGAGTCTTCGGAGAAGGGCGGGATATAAATGGAATTAAAATAAAAAAATAAAAAAATTGAACTAACAGACTATAATTAGGTTTTTTACAGTTGCTCCATTTATATTTAAAGCATATTCTACTGTTTTCTACTGTAAAAAATCTTGAAGTGGCAGCATTTTAGTAATGATGGTTTGCCTAAATTATTCAAACGTGAACTAAAAATCAGAAAGGGGACTCTTTTTTCCCCCGTAAGAATTCTAGAATGAATTTTAATTTTAGTAAATGGCAAACACTGTGACACTACCACAGTACCTAGTAGTAATGATGTATCAGGAGCACCAGCAGATCACCCATAGCAAATGAGATAATCGTGGCCCTTACCTTAACTAACAGAAATGCTGTGGCATAACCTGAAGTATTTATATAAGCCAGTCACAATATTAATAGGTTGAAGACATTCTATAAAGAGGAATGGGACAAAATACTTCTGAGTCCCTATAAGGCGGGGTGTCAAACTGCCGGCCTGCCAGCCTGATGTGTCATACCAAAACCACACTCACCCCAGCTCCCGCAATGGGGAAAAAGTCACGATATGTCACGACACATCACATGATGTTGCAAGTTTCACACCCATGCTATAAGGAATGGACCAACAGGCCCAAAAGATACCTGAAATAAATGCTTTTACCACCAGTTGCTAAATCTAAAGGATGACATAGTTTTTGCAATGAAGACAGCCTCAATGTGATCAAGACAGACATGACCCAAGATAATGTCAACAAGATACTGGAAGATGAGTATCATAGGTTAGAGATACTGGGGAAAGCAGAGGCAAGCATAAACATGACATGGCTGGATTAAAGCTGAAAGGATGTCCAATTGCTAATGGAGTCAGAGGTAACAGGAAAATTCAGGTCTACAAAGATAGCAAACTTTTAAGAATTGAAATTTCAAGGATTGAGCACTGACAGACTGGGGATCAGAAACCGAAATGCACTGGAAGGCTCACTTCGCGTAAGAAGAATATCAAATTTTCTACCGGAGACAAGAAAATCATAGAATAATTGAATAGCCATCATTACAAATGGTATCAAAGTCAGGGCTTGGATGCAAATCCAAAATGATAGAAAGATCTCACTGCAAATCCAACAAGAGCCCATAAATATTAGGTGATCCATATTTATATTACAGCCACATATGCAGAACAGTTCAATGTAAAACCTTGTTCTTATAACACTCCCTCCCCCACCAAACCCCCCATGTGCTAATTATAGGGCCTGGAACACTAAAGTTGAAAGTAAAACTGCCTCTGGCACAATGGGAATCTCTGGCCTTGGGGGGGAGGGAGGAAATAAAGCAGGAGACAGGCTATATGCCAAGAAAATTAAATGCTTACAGAAAATGCTTTCTTCAATTCTGTACATGGGTCCCACAGAATGGGCAATACGGAAATAACATTAAAGTATATATTCTGCAAGCAAAGAAGGAAAAGTTTTATTCAGTCAGCAAAAACAAGACCTGACGTGAACTCTGCCTCTGATGACAAACTCCTGCCTGCAAAATCACAATTTAATCTAAAACTAAAAAAAAAAAAAGAAAAAATATCACACTACAACGATAAATATCTTTTCATACAAACATAGGCATGCCACAAGATTAAGAAGGCCAAGATCTACTATAAAAAGGACCCAAAAAGAATGGAAATATAACACTGTTGAAGAAATACACAAAATAATTCCTGAAATTGATTGTACATACAAAATATTAATCATTGAACTATAGTCAGACCCTAGAAGTGCACAGGAAATATTGCTAATAACAGAATTACCAGACTTTATGAAATTTCAGCTGAAATGTTTGAAACCTTGCAAAACGATGTAATTAAATTGGCCTATATGGTTTCCAAGTAGGGATGGAAAACACAGATATGAAAAAGGGATGGGAAAAGTTCAATTTATATTCAATAGCAGAAAAGGGCATGGATACAGAATGACCAAAGTCCTCAGTAATTGCACTTATTTCATATGCTAATAAGAAAATCCTCAAGATTTTGTAATAATATATACTGTAAAATGAAAACTGCCAGATGCATAAACTGGATTGAGAAGAAGCAGAGGCACCCAAGATCACACTGCTAATATCTGATGGATACTAGGAAAACCAAAGGTATTCTATTTTTGTTTTTGATTGTGCATATTATAACAAAACAGCGCTGTACTGTACTTTACCTCCGTACTGTAAGATTTCTATAATGATTAGACAGGAATAGTTAAAATAAAGTGGTTCAGAATAGGAACGGGTATGTGCCATAAATGTATTCTGTCACATAATTTATGTAACTTGCATGCAGAATACATTATGAGAAATGCCAGTCTAGAACAAATAGTAACTGGAATTAAAATTGCAGAGAAAAACACCAACATCCTCAGATATGCTGTTGTTACTACTTTGATGGCTGGAAGTGAAGAATACTTATGGAAGGCAAAAGAACACAGTACAAATATTGCTATTCAATATTTTAAAAACCTAAGAATAGGCAATGCACACCCAATGCAATAGAGCAGAAATTAAACTATAATTTCCTCCTAGACTCAAAAATTCACTGGAATGCTGATTGCTGACATGAAATAAGAACGTATTTCCTACTTGATATAAAGGCTGTGAAATACTTAAAATTTAAAGTGCACAGGCATCACACTGACAACAAAGCTACTATTATCAAAGTCATGGTTCTATAACTTAAAGGCTGAAGGAAAAAAATGAATCCTTTTAATTATGGTGTTGGGAGAAAATAATTAAGAAAACACTGGACCATAGGAAGAACATGTAATTCCATACCAAATGAAAACTGTTTGCTGCAAGCACTAATAATTAAACTAAAGCTTAAACATTTTGGACACCAAATGCAAAGGCAAGAAGCTGTGGAAAAGAATCAGATACTTGCAAGAATCAAAGATAACAAACAAACAAACAAACAAATGACAAGTGACTACATACTACTGCTTAGGTGCCAATCCTGAAGAAATGATGTCCATCACATGGTAAGTGTTAAACAGCAGTGATTAAAAGTTAACTACCAGGTTTTTCCACATTTGATCAAAATAACTGAAAAACAATTAGCACTAATTCTGCATTTTAAATCTGTTTGCATGTCACTATGATCCTCACAAAATTAAAACCTTATTGGCTTTTTCTTAATCAAACTGCTGACTCCTTTCCCCAAAGAAAATACACTAGTCCTCAGTGACTGGAGAGCAGACCCAAGTAACTGGGATCTGAATTTCCGATACTAAGCGATGTGATTCCAAAGCACGACATCACATGACTGGATCATTCAGCGATGGCATCCGTGGCATTCCTGATTGGTATGTTAAACAAGGATTGTGAGGTTGTTAAGCAAGTCGCCGGTAGTTTGGAAACAGAGCAGCACACACGTTAAATGCAATGTGAGGCGTGGCACAAGTGCATCAGGGTCAAGAGTGGCTGTGGCCTGGCAAAGGAAAATGTGCAACTGGCCTCTATAGTATTGCATAAGTGTGGCTAGTCAAGTGTAGGCTAGTGCCAGGTGAGGGAGGTGGGCGCGTGGCTCGCGTGGTGTAGCCTGAGTGCAGCTGGCTGTTGCCAGATTGGGAGGATCTGCATGAGGAGCCAGTGAAATGTGGCATGAGCATGGCAGGGCTGGGGGTGGCTGATGCAGGGTGGGGGACACTTAACAGAGCCACTTGCAAACTTCCCTGCTGGCCTCATTGATTTTGCTTGTGGGCAGCTAACAGAGAAGATCACAAAAGGTGATCATGTGACAACGGGAAATTGGAACTGTTGGTAGTGTGAGCCGGTCGCCAAGTGCACAGATCACGATCACATGGCCACTAAGTTTGCTAAGGCAGCAGGAACTTCCAGGACCAGTCTTAAGTACCTGTTGTTCAGCATCCAACTTCAATCACTGAAGCAAGTGGTCGTTAAATGAGGACCACGTGTAGTGGCACAAGTGCTATTGCCACCTAACTGCAAAAAGAACAAAATGCAGCAGAGAAAGAAGCATGCTTTCACGTGGCAAGGGAAGATGAGTTTATCTCCCTTCCTGAGCACCTTTTGCAGAACAAAAGCATCAGACAGCCATGCTTATATATAGGTTGTGCTCAACGTACAACCACAACTGAGCCCAAAATTTATGTTGCTAAGTGAGAAATTTATTAAGTGAGTTTTGCCCCATCTTATGACCTTACTTGCCACAGCTGTTAAATGATTCGTTAACAGTTGTTAGGTTTCTGACACGTTTTTTAAGTGAATCTGGCTTCCCGCATTGACTTTGCTTGTCAGAAGGTTGCAAAAGGGGATCACATGACCCTGGGACACTGCAAATGTCATAAATATGAACCAGCTGTCAAGCATCTGAATTTTGATCACGTGACCATGGGGAATGCTGCAATGGTCGTAAGTGCGAAAACTGGTCACAAGTCTTTTTTTTTCAGTGCCGTTGTAACGTTGAACGGTCACTAAACAAACTGTTGTTAAATTGAGGACTACCTGTATGTCAGGGGTCTTCAAACTTGGCCCTTTTATGACTCGTGGACTTCAACTCCCAGAATTCCTCAGCCAGCCTGCCTGGCTGAGGAATTCTGGGAGTTGAAGTCTACGAGTCATAAAAGGGCCAAGTTTGAAGACCCCTGCTGTATGTCTTCTTCAAAAGCTCAGTGGGAGTGCAAACCTTCAATTTTTCTAAAATTTGCTGCAGGATTTCGAAAGTTAAAAAATAAACAAGCCTTGGAAACATATTCTGTAGTGTTGGACAGATTGCCCGATCGGATAAAAAAACGTGATACTATTACCGGTAGACTTAAGTTCTAAAGCAAGGAAATCTGTGGTCGAATTCTGACTATTAACTTTCTCTTTGACTTGCCCTGCCTAGCCATTTCTTTTGCTGGAGAGACGCCTCTTTTCAACAGAGCTGCAGACATACTTGTTTCCTCAAATGAGCACAGTGACGAAGCAAAACTAGCAGACAAGATTTTACCTCACACCATTTTTTTTGGAAAGATGCTATTTCCTTTTTTTGGATTTTACGTTTAATAGATTCAGAAACCAACACAAGCAAAGAACCACTGGCCACACATCCATCTATTTTGGAACAACGCAAGCCTAGTGATCTGAAACAGCTTACTTGGACTGCTGTTTTCTGGTTAACAATCCTGAATAACAAGAGGGTTCAGAACAATTACTGGCATCTTTGGCTATGTAAACAAATGTCAACTTACCTGCATATAGCACACAGTGATCTGTTCCATGTCTCTTAAAAGCTGACTCTGGGAACTGGATTTAACTATTGACTTTCTCTTTGAAAGTCACTGCTTTTATAACTACCCTAAAAATAATACTGTAGTTAACTCTAGCATAAAGCAATGACTTTCAATCTAAGGAAAGTGAAAGTAACACACTGTAAAGATAAACTGATCAGTATCAAATTTTAGATCTCATACATAAGTATCTAGGAAGGCTTGGATATTTTTTGCAAACATTTTGCAAGTTATCATTCTCCTTTGTCCATTACCGATTCCATCCTTATTACAAAACTGGAACAATACTGTCTACAGGGAGAAGCAATAAAGTTTTCAATACAGTAAAGGAGTATTTAAAGCAAAGCTTTTTGATATATTTTGACAGCAAAGAACTGGTGTGTAAAATAACTTCTAGCTTAAGCAAAACAGGAATAAGAAACAAGCAAGGTAACTATTATAAGTTTCTTGACTTTGTTATAATAGGGAGCAAGGATCACATAATGAAACCAAATACTTTTAAACAATCTGATTTTTTAGACGACTGTGAAAGGAGATGGGAGGTGACCAGGAATAAAGACTAACTGAGAAAGCTCCAAGAAAAAAGGACTAATTAACAGCTAAGTTATTTAAGAGAGCATAAAGTCCTAGGTTAATTGAACATCACAGAGCTATACAAACAGTGTTTGTGCTCAAAATCTGGATCATGCCTACCAAAAAGCTACTGGTAATAGATTTCATGTTCCTTTATATAACTACTGAGGTACAGGTAGTCCTAGACCACAACTCAGCCCAAAGTTTCTGTTGCTAAGCAAGGCAGTTAAAGTCAGTTGCACCTCCTTTTATGATCTTATTGACACCTTTCTTAAGTGGATCACTGCAATTAAGTGAATCATGTGGTCATTAAGCAAATCTGGCTTCCCCCAATGACTTTGCTTGTCAGAAGCTAGCTAGGAAGTTACAAATGGTGATCACATGAACCTGGGACAATGCAACTGCCACAAATAAATGCCAGTTGCCAAGTGCCCAAATTTTGTTCACGCAACCACGGGAATGCTGCAACAGTTGTAAGATGAAAACCGATCAGTGCCATTGTAACGTCAAATGGTCACTAAATGAATGGTTATATTTCAAGGACTACCTTAGTATCTGAAATTGATGTTCATGACGTTATTCAAGAATAAAACCATAGACACAATTTTATATATTCAGTGGAAACGTAGTGAGGAAGTCCAGAAGGATCCTGTTTTTTTCTACCAGCTCATACTCGGGTTGAAGTGTCACTGCTGATTAAAATCTAAGTGGAAGTAATTTGGGAGTTTTTAATTTCATTTTTACTGGCAATTTTATTTTTACTGGCAAATTCTAACATACCTAAAAATGAAAACACAAAATGTAGCGAACTTCATCTCTAATTGGGACCAACATTACTCTGGATTTCAACAACTGGACAAGTCTATCACAGCCATCAGAAGTGATTAATGACCTTGGCTCTATCCACTGATGAAGCTTAAACAAAATAGCTCATAGTGACCCTGCCTTGGTAAATTTGATGAGTTACCATACCTCAATCCCCCATCCCCCACCCCAAACCTTGGTTCAATATTTTTTTAAAAAATAAAAGCTTAATAATTCACATAATTTCAGCATTTTCCGGAGATGGGTACAGTTCAGATCACGCCTCTGTCCTTCACTAGTATACCTCCACTCCTGCCTTTCATTCCAGCCCAGGTATTAGTAGCAGAAGCAATTTTGTACCACCTAATTCTCAAAGGTGTTAAGAAGGGAAAGATGAGAAACTAGCACAGGGGTGTCAAACTGCCGGCCCATGGGCCGGGCGCATCACACAGAAGCTGCATCCACCCCATTGCCGGCAATGGCAAAACAGTCCCGATACATTGCGCAACATCATGTGACATTGCGAGTTTGACATGTCTAAACTAGCAATTCAAACAATACCACCGGTGCTGTGATAAGGATTAGAAGGGAAGGTAGAGGCTGTGGCTGTAGAGATAGATAGAAGCTAGAAGTAATAACATCAACAGCTCATCCTTCGTAATTCCAAGCTCAGGAGCAAGTCTAATACCCTATTTTTCTGAAGATCACATCCAAACAGCAATGTCAAATAAACAGTCTCATTATCTAGGTTTGAAACTAGGAAATGGAGATTCTCAACTTTGTATTGTCATTCCAAGGCACCTTGTTTCAATATGTCATCAAATCACTGGCTCCATTTCTTCTAAATAGGATGACTGTAAATAGTTTCGCAAGCTGCTACAGTTATATTAAAATGTCCCCTCCCAATAGCTGCTTTGCTTCCATTCAGGCAATGTTTTGATAAGAAATTGATGTCCTATTGATTATTTTATGTCTGTTTCAGATAGATGTATTAATCAAAGCAGGATCTTATATACAAACAATTACTGTGATAGGTTTTTTGGAATTTATTATGGATCTGCTTGGTGGTTTAACTTTATGATGCTAAAATCTTGGGTGGGAAAACTTTATTTTAAAGGCTGGCATTCTAAATTTCCTCACTTATAAAGTGGCAGAACAATAATACTATTTGATTGGAATATTACCATTTTGGTATATTGTGACCTTTCATAGATCCTGTGGCAGAGTAGCAGAGTAGGAGAAAACAGAATCATTCGCTATTTTTCTGTTTTGTTTATGGGGTAGTTCTCCTCACTGTATATAGTAGGTGGCGATACAAGTAGATCATCATGAGAGGATTTAAAACGTAGCTGCCATATCCGTCTTCAATTTTTTCCAACAAAGAAATCATTTTGAAAGTTAGAAGGGGAAACTGAAATTCTCCTTCTCCAAAATCAGATTTCTGTCTGTTGTCTTGATATCATTATTGATATATTACATGAATAATAGGATGATGTTCAAAGAGCCATTGGATTTTACCTTCTGAGTAAGAATTGATTATGTTGGACCAACTTTGTGAGGTGGGGATCAGACTGGTATTATCTGGCCTCAGTTGGCAAGTTTCATTCTATTAGTCAACCATCATGTTATAAATTTGGAATTTGCCAGGGTGAAACTTTCTAGAGGAAAAATAGTAAAAAAATAATAATAATGAAATAAACTAATTTAAAGGATTTTTTTTTGCATTTGAAAAAAAGGATCAATCTAGATGTAATTATCTGCATAAAATCAGAACTCAGGAATAATAAAATCACTAAAATATGATGAATCACAACTCTTCACAACATTTATGCTACATATAAAATTTATATAGTTTTATTTTAATAAATGAATTTTAGCTTCTTTATATGCAGTTGTGTATCATAAAAGGAAGAAAAATCCCTTTGCAAAAAAATGGTAACAATGCAAAGAATCCTGCTATGAACACAAATGACATTCCACGAATAAGTTCAGATTCCATGAAAATCTCTCATAGAACGAATTATGGAATTTCATTAATTAGTAATATGATAAAGGGGGTATAAAACCACACCAACACAAACAGGGAGAGGGGAGCCAAACGTTAGTCCAAAGCAAACATGCAAACAATAACTGTATAATCCACAGTTCTTGCAAAAAAAATTGTTACATAAAAAAGTTTTTGCTAAAAAAAAAGAATTAAAAAATAAATTCAGCTTTCCTCCAATTAGCATTTCTTTTCTTCTATTGAAATACCAGTTTTTAAAATTTTATTGAACTGAGAATGTGCAACTGCACATTATCTAAACCTGTGGTGGCAAACCTATCGCACGGGTGCCATAGGTGGCACGCAGAGCCCTCTCTGTGGGCACGCACGCCGTCCCCCCAGTCCTAGGCCTTCACCTGGGTTTTATAAAACCTTTTCGCTTTAGGCCTCCGTTGCCGTGTGGGGAAAAAAAGGTTCAATCAATCAATTTCAACTTCTTGCGGGGGGGGGGAATCTTGCAAACCTGGAATTGATTGATTGAACTTTTTAGTCCCACCCAGTTTGCTGTTACCACCACAGCCACGCCCATCCAATGGGCCATGCCCACCCGCACCCGATGATACATAAGTGGGTTTTGGGTTGCGATTTGGGCACTCAGTCTGTAAAAGGTTCACCATCACTGATCTAAAGATACATGTTATCATTCTAGAAATAATAAACCCTGCCTACTAAATATGTGCTAAGAGATTCAGAATGGGATCTTAAAATGAGGCACAATATCAGCAAAACATTATATAAAAATTGATTATAGAATAATTATAATTATGCAATTCATTCTATAATTTTAATTATAGAATAAAAGTATGCTATAGATCACAGATAAAAGTCTATGTATCTGTTCAGTAACCTTAATTCCACAGCAAAAAAATGCACATCATACTACTAAAATAACAGTGATTCATATATTTGTGAAAACACTTTGGATAAACATTATAATGATAATGCAGAAAATACTTAAGATAAAAATATTAATAAAACCTGAAGCTTTTCTTTTAGGTATTATGGATAAATCAATCAAAAAAACAATTTGGGGTGCTATTTCTTTACATAGTGACCACTGCGAGGATTGTACTAAGTACTGGAAAGGAAAGGAATGCCGACTGTTGAAGAATGGATTTTAAAATTGACTGAATTAGTAGAGATGGCAAAATTAACTGCCTTGACTAGAGATAATGGACTAGACAGCTTTATGAGACTGGAAGCCGGTTGTGGACTTTCTATATGTTAAATACAATAACAGATGATTAATAGAAGGATTTAAAGAGTAGTATAATATGTGGCTTAACCTGTTGACTGTTGTTTTTTCCTTTTTTTCCTTTCACTTTTTATACATATGTTGGCTGTTGGGTCAATTTGATTATTAGATATGGACCTCCTCATTTGAATTATTTATTTATTTATTTAAATTTATATGCCACCCTTCTCCCTAAGGACTCAGGGTGGTGCACAATAAAAATTAAAAACATAAAATAGAAAATTTTAAAAAGAATTAAACAATAAATACAATAATTATATGACAATTTAAAAACCAGTAAAAAGCTAATTAAAACCGTAGTCAGTCCAGGCCCACTTGTTGGAAAAACCACATCTTCAGGTCACGGCGGAAGGACCGAAGGTCAGGGGTCGTCCGCATTTTTCTTGTTAAATATGAGAAAGTTTATAACTAGCAGTATTTGCAAACCCATTATGTAAGGAGAGGAGAATTTATCAGTTTGTTTGTTTATTTTACAGCATCCAGCCAGGGAGGATTTTTTTTATGTTTAATGTTGGATGTTTGGGTCATTTTTTTTCCTTCTTTTCCTTTTTTGTACACACTTTTGTTGTTGTTACTGTTGGATGTTTGTTTTTTTCCCATTTTTTCTATTTTTTATTTTTTCTATTTTATTCCCATTGATAAAAACATAATAAATATATATTTAAAAAGCAATGATTCATGTACAATTTCTTTGTTTTGGCTTGGCTATGGAACAAAGATGGATTATTATCAGATCAACAAGTATAGCAATGTAGCTATCCATGCATTACTAATGTGCATGCATAAAGTACATAAGCAAAATACAAATGCCAATACACAAAATGCCTTCCTGTTGTATTTACCAGTTCTGAATAAACAAAACTATGGTTAGTTTTGTGAACCAGAAATCCTGAGGGCCACCTCCATATCAAAACACTGTCTAATAATAAAATATGAATCTTTTTAAAAATAAGATTATGATCTTATTCTATTTTAACATACTTCATTTAAAAGATAAAACCAATGTTACTTTCAATAAATGGGCCCAAACAAAAAAAGTAAAGCAATTATTAAATCAAATGAACACAGAGATTTAGAGAGCACATCTAAAAGAGGCTGAGGTTGGAAAGAGATACTATCAGGCTGAAGCAAAATACGATCATACGAAGGCCTTAAGACTTACTGTTCAATATTATAAGATACTTTTCATATGGCCTTAATTTTATGGTACAAATTTTATAGTTTAATAGGCAAACAAAAACAAAAACAAGGAACTATTTAAAACTTTGAGACATTAATGTTGCCTTAATCTGATATCAGAAATTTCATTTCCTCCGTTTTCAGAATTATACAATGCCTAATTAGCAGATGAGTAATATTAATGGAAACTCTACTCAAAACCCATAGATATGCGTACTTTACTCAATGAAAGCCGTTATATTTATTGTTGACATGATCTATGTCTACTAAAGATTATTTCTCATATTTTAAGAATGTAAATTCTGACATAGACCTCATGTTATGTCAAAAGTCAATTTAACAGCTGAATCAGTAAACAGTTTGCTAGCTTTATAAATCAGACTGTAATACTAATTTGTATTTTTATATACATTTTATTATTAGTTATAATTTCTAATATTCTTGAGGAATTTTTAAAAATCCAGGTTGAGAAAAAAAAAGCACAGTATTTGTAAATGTTGACAATAATGCACTTATTTGCTTTAGGGTACTTGAGGGGTCCTTAGTGTCTCGGAGAGCACCAAGGACCCTTCCACTCAACCCTGAGCTGCAAATATTTTCCTCTAACATAACAATTATTTGTTGCCTCAAGTTTAAAGTAATTGAACCAACAAACTATTAAATGAGTTATTAATTTTAACTGAAAGTAACTGACCAATATTTTTTGTGTTTACAGTAAGACAATAAATCTTTAGAAAAGTTTTCGGTTATCCAAGCGTGCAGAACATAGAAAACTGGTGAAAAATATAAGAATATTAAACGTGGGAAAGAATACCCTAAGAATACATGAGCACTTGTTCTGCAATTGTTTCATTAGTTACTATTACTTTGGGTTTCTAATATAAAGTGCTGGCTTTTACCTATAACACCATATATGGCTTGATTCTAAGACAGGGCTTTTGAACCTTTTTACAGATTGTACCACTTTTAGGACATGACAGTATTCGAGTACCACCAGTGATTAGCAAGGTGTCAAAAACGTGCTGACTTTTAAAAAAAAAGGGGGGGAAGAGATTTTTGGCTTTACTGGTTAGATTCATCTGTTGTTATAGAAATGGCTAATAGAAATGGCTAGTTTATGGAGAAGTAAAAAGTTGAAGCTCAGTGTTAATGCTTCCTTCCTATTGCAATAGTGGAATTCAGAAGTCAATACTTTTTTTCTTTTCTCCTTCTCCCTCTCACTTTTCCCTTTGTCACCCTTCGCTCACAAACCTCCCCTCACCCTTTGCTTACAAAAGCCTCTCGCTCTCTTTCACTCACACTTTGCTTGCAAAAGCTTCTCTCCCACTTTCACTCACACTTCCCTTGCAAAAGCTTCTTTTGCTCTCATTCACTTTGCTGGCAAAAGCTTCTCTCGGTCTCTCATTCACTCACACTTTGCTTGCAAAGGCTGCTCTCTCTCTCTCTCTCCTCACCGCTTGAGTAACAAAAGCCTCTTCTCTTTCTCTGTTTTTTCTCTCCCTCTCCCGCCAAAACCTGCTCCTTTTATAGCTTCTCCTCTCTCCTCTTCTGGGTGTGCCAGAAATTCCAACCAGCATTTAGCCAGGCACACAGATCCTGGGGCTTCTGCTGAGCCCTGCAGTTCCAGCTCCAGGACTGTGCAGCGCTGCTTTAGCTTGTTCCCTCCCCCACTACGCTTGGCTAGGGGTCGCGTACCACCTGCCGGATGCTAAAGTTGAAAAGCCCTATTGTAGGATATTGTATCGATCATCTCCTCCAAGTGGAATCTTCCTAGGTTATGCTTGTCTGTGTGGAGGAAAGGTGTGGGATTCCATTCCTTTATCATATAAGGGGGAAACTGATCCAATCCTCCTGTTCCTGATATGGAACATCATGTTGCAGTTCCAGTCTTTGCATCCTCCCGTCTGATATTTTACAAGAAACGTTTATATTATTTAATTCCATGGAAAAACCTTTAGTTTCATTGATGGGGAACTTTTACAGTTCTTTTAGACTTACTACGGACTCCCATGTTATTGTTATATATTGCTAAATATGTGTGTATGTGGTGGTGGGAGGTTTGTTGTATAGTCAGCCAAATGTTCACACTGGATTTGGCATTTTTGTCTACCTATCGAGTCCTTTCTAAGGACCCGGGATAGGCGGATGTGGATGCTAGATGGTGTTACATTGTCGCAGGATGTAAGCTGTTCTGAGTAAAGCTACCTTTTACAACTGACTGATGGTGAATTTGTCAATGCCAATGATGTTCAAGTGCTGCTTCAGTTGTTTTGGAATTGCAGCCAAGGCCCCTATTACTACTGGTACTACCTTTGCTTTCTTTTGCAACAGATCTTCTATTTCTATTTGCAAACCTTTTTATTTTGTTATCTTCTCCAGTTTCTTCTCTTCTGCTGTCTCCAGGTACTGCTACATCCTCTATCCGGACTTTTTTTTTTTGTCTTTCATCAACAATTGTTAAGCCTGGTTATGTGGCAGGTGCCTGTCTGATTAAATTCTACAGTCCCAGAGCACTTTATTATTATTGTAAAATATCTGGAGTCATATGAGCTACGCATTATAGGTATTCTAGAATTTTTAAAATGTAAATGTCAAATCTTTCTGCCTAGCATATGTTCTTAATTTATGTATATCTTGAAGAATTAATCTCTCAAAAATGAACAAGGTTATAAGAAGCAGTACAATTTTAAAGCATTATTATTGTTCAAGGTCTACCTTAAACTACTATATAAAAATAATCTAAATTTTCATCAGATAAACACTGAATTTTCAGTACAGAATCGTACTAACAGTTTGGATTATAGACCTACAAAAGTTAACACCATGGTCAATTATAGAAGAAATTGGGAAATGGTGGTAATAAATACATCTTATTAAGCCCACGATATTGTTTATTAATATACAAATGTTAGAATTTTTGGAGATCTATTTACATTTTTATATTATACTTTTGCAAGACTATTTTAAGAGAGTGAACCATGTATCTTCTGTCTCCAAAAGAAAAACAATGGCGTAAAGAAAAATTCAGAATTCCTGAAGTTTTAGTATCTAGAAAAAAAATGGAACAAAAAAAGTATTAGTGAGTTTCTGAAACATTTTCTCAAACTATTCAGAAAGCAGAATTTGAGTATTTGCCAGTTAAATGTGAACTCTAACGTTTCTCAGTTTTCTACTGTCCATACAATTATTACAGAAGTGGCTATTTTTACTATAATTGCATAAAGAAATTGTATTTATATATAAAAATAGCAATTTTATTATTTATGTCTTCTGGAGAGATTCTTTGAATTTTACAATATATCTATAAACAACATAATAAAAATGTCCACATTATAATAAATTAAAAACCACAAAAAACATAATAAAGCATCAATAATAAAATATAAAACAAAATTAAGATAAGCAGCAAGCAATTAATATATAATTAATTTCAGAATCAATAAATTTAAGAAGTGTTATTTCACATTCTAAATGCTTTCTGGAATATTTCTGTTTTTAATACCTTCCTGAATTTCTAGGGCAGGGGTGTCAAACTGCCAGCCTGCGGGCCAGATGCATCATGCCGAAACCACGCCCACCCCATTGCCGGCAATGAAAAAAAAGTCGCAATACATCATGATACATCATGTGACGTTGTGAGTTTGACACCCCTGTTCTAGGGGGAGGCTATTCAAGGGCAGATTCAGTACCAGAAAAGCAGTGCATTCATGCCTCTGCCCCGTTCAGTTTGCAGAAATGGAGACTTCCAACAGGTTAATCTGGGATTATGAATCAGACAAGCTAAAACTGTTGAAGATGGTCCCACAAATATGCTGGTGCCCATCAACTTAAGTCTGTAAAGGTTAAAACAGCACTTTAAGTGGTTCTCAGAGTCAGTGCAGAGCCCAGAATACAGGTGCCATGGAGACCAACAACTGCGCTGCTGCATTATAGATAAAAATTCTGGGTGGTCTTCAAAGACAACCCCACATACAACACACTGCAATATTCCAAAATTACAGTTAAGGGATTACAAATCTTCAATTATATGAATTTGTATACCTATTATTTAGTACCAAATTTGTATGATACCTCTTAGTAGAAATTTTCTCTCCTGGGCCAATCTGGAATATTCATATACAGCACCTTTCATTAATTGGATACTCTCTCTTGGCACAATACATAATAAATGTCAGAGCTCTTTCACTGTTTCATTGATTTGAAGACTTTTTGAATTATTTCCAAGAAATGGCCTTTTGATTTTTTTTGTTATGGTAAATTGATGCTCTGGAATAATCTAGATTTAAGAATTAATAAAAATATTTATTATATGGAAGACATAGGGTAGAAGTTGGGATTTATAGTATAATATGGCAAAATAGTAGCATTTGATTCAATAGATATTAGATTATGCCTCATTCAACAAAAACATGCTTTGGTCTTATTGCATTTCATTATCTTTACATGGTAAACATTTAATAACATAGGAGGTGCCCTGCTGGACTGCACCCGGCCCATGTAGTCCAGCAGTCTGTTCTCACAGTGGTCAACCAACTGCATAAGGAGTCCTACTAGTCCCCCAGCAGATGGCTTTCAGAGGCAGTCACACTATCATCAAGGCTAATAGTCATTGCTCCCCATGACTTGCATAAATTGGTTCAACATTTTTTTGAGACAACCCAGCTGACAAGTTAGCACACATCTCATGGTAGTGAATTCTAAAGTTGAATTATACATTATGTTAAAAAAAATCAAATAAATCCAAAAGATTTACATGAAGAAAAAACCAGAATAAAAATCAATGTTTGAAATTATTATTTACATATACAGAATATCTTTCTTCTTTTTACTGATTTACATTTCATAGATATTATATAAATGTCATTGTATTAAAATAACATATTGTACCAAAATTGGGAAGATGGGAGCAATAGAAGGTCCACATCACTAAATTTAGTGATATGTTAAAGGATTGAAATTATTTTATATTAATATTTTATGGATTTAGTTTCTATAAATGTTAGTTACATTCATTATCCTATATATCTTTTCCTGATTTTTACTAGCATTACAATATTTTTGGTTGTATTTCATTTTATTTGTGGTTGTTAGACTTACCAATGTATAAACATCAAATAAATACATCCTTTTGTCTGTTTTGATTCTAATTCAAGCACAGGTTTGCATGGTGTCTTATCATTATTCAATTTTGGGGGGAAATTATCTCATGTATTAATTTGACTTTGAGACAAGAAGTAATAGTTTTAGATGTACAAATCTTTTGAATCATATTCTTATTCCACACAAATTGGCATTTGGATAAAGTAGGTGGTGAAATGTACCTTAAAGGGAACTTAGTTCAGAGATCTCTAAAAGATCTCTTAAACCTGTAGCTAGCATGGCACAAGGCAGGAAAAATACAATACCTAAAAGGGAAAAAAAAGATAAAAGTCCCACCAAATTATGAAACACTATTAACTGTAGACGTGAAAACTAAAATTGCCAAGGGAGGAAGCCACCACTGTTCCCAGGCTAGAGAGAACTATTATGCCAACCTGTATCAGGTGACTTCCAAGGACATCCAGAGAAGAATTAAGAGCCTATTGACGATAAAAGTGGGAGAAAAAGACTTAGAATTTATACTCATGCATTCAAGGCTGATATAGGCTCTGGTTTCTGTATAGTGCAGGAGACAGATCTTCTGTATACAGAATGGCTTCATTTTGGTCTGCCATAGTGTAAAGAAATCAAACTAGCTGTTGTATCTGTTAAGGTTTTTTTTAAATCAAATAAGCCAATAGTTGTAGAGCCAAGATTTACCACTTAGCCTAGCGTGAACCTTGAGGTAGCACTGTGCATGCATTTCTGTCCTTCACCACTTGCCTTTGGTTTGGAAGGAAAGGGATGATTCTGTGTTGAAATTATATGGTGAAGCATCTCAGTGCCTTTAAAGCAGGGGTCTTCAAACTTGGCCCTTTCATGACTTGTGGACTTCAACTCCCAGAATTCCTCAGCCAGCATGTCTGGCTGAGGAATTCTGGGAGTTGAAGTCCACAAGTCATAAAAGGGCCAAGTTTGAAGACCCTTGCTTTAAAGGGTTAACTAAAATGCCTCAAAATAACGTGTGGATAGGAGGAGTTTACAAAACCTCAGTTGCTCCATGCATATAAATATCAAAGACAGTGAAACACTTAAAAGAAAAACCACATTCTACAGCCCATCACGCCACCTCTGTGACAAGGCAAATTCATGTTTAATCATTAAGAATGTAATGAACAATATTGTTCACTGCACCTCAAAGAGTATTATAGAAACTTTAGAAGCCACCTATTTTCACATGTGGTGGACTTGTAGAAATATAAAAGCTTTTTGGATCAAAATTTGGTGGAACATTCAAAAGATTTTTAAGGGAAAGATAAAGTTTTCTCCGCAATTGTTTTTATTGGGTATTGTTGTAGATTGTGATGTTAAAGAAACTAACTTGATGTTGAACATGATAACAGCAGCACGGTTACTGGTGGGACAATATTGGAAGAAGGATAGTTTGCCCACTATAGAAGAATGGGTGTTTAAAGTTTCGAATCTTGCAGAAATGTCTAAGATTTCTGCTTATTTGAAAGATCATTCGCAGGAAAGATATATTTCAGTTTGGAGGAGATGGATAAATTATATTCAGAATAAATATGGGACTAAAAAGTTCCATTTAGCTTATGAGTAGATTTTAGTGGGATATTGTTATTGGTACATTGTTTGTAGTTATGTTAAAGGGGAGTTAAAGCACATTATGAATTTGGTTAATTGTATATTATGCATAATTTTTATTTAGAATATGATTATTGTAACTATAATCCTGTATTTAGCTCTGGGAAGTGGGGGGGGGGAAAGTGGGTGGGTTTGGGGTGGGAGGGATTTGGGGATATATTGTAAAATTTTGTTTTTGTAAAACTTTAATAAAAAAAAACTGAAAAAAAACTAATCTTTGATTTTAGGTTTTGACGATTAGAATTTTTTATTTTTTATTTTTTTATTTTTAATTCCATTTATATCCCGCCCTTCTCCGAAGACTCAGGGCGGCTTACAAGAAATGGCTTGAAATGTAAAGCAAATGGTTGAGCTTGTAATTCTATTTTCATGGACTAAAAAAAAGGCGCACTTTTTTCCTTTCTCTTAGTTTTCCAACTTTTGTTGGAATAAACTTTAATATAATAAAAGAAGACCCAAAAAAAAGAGAGCGTTACAGAGGTGGAATGGTCTCGGAAAAGGAAACTGAAAGATGAGGGGATGGAACTCCCTTTTAAGAAAGAGATAGATCTGGAAATTTTCAGCTATGAAAAAGGCAAACATGAGAGAGTTAGTCAAAATTATACAAAATGTGAAAAGAAAATATAGATTATTTTTTTCATTTCCCCCCCAAATTATCCTAGATCCCAAGATTGTTCAAAACAAGGACAAAAACAAACAACAGCCCTAAATATTGTTGCATTCAGGACATATTAAAGCAATACTTTATGGCAGGGGTCTTCAAACTTGGCCCTTTTATGACTTGTGGACTTCAACTCCCAGAATTCCTCAGCCAGCATGCCTGGGTGAGGAATTCTGGGAGTTGAAGTCCACAAGTCATAAAAGGGCCAAGTTTGAAGACCCCTGCTTTATGGCATATATAATGGACTTCCACTGTCACAAGATTTTATAAAGGCAAGATTGCTTTAAAAGTGATTTAGAAACATATATGAAAAATACCACGATTAATGGCTAGCAAATATGAGGCCAACAGATTGTCATTGACAGTAAGTGCCCAATACCTGTTGCTTGAGAACATGAGAAGAAAGAGGTTGTTTTTGCAATTTGTCCTGTTTATGGCCTTTCCAGAGACTTCTGCTCATACATTCCTGAAACAGAAGCCAGACTAGACCAATCCAATCTGGAACATCAAACTCCTTGATATTATTCTGAAAGTACAGTTCTGATTTGAATTACTGGGAAAACTCTTCAGCAAATTATACCAAGGAAAATGAATTCCCTGCATGAAGTTTCTAACCACTATAAGATTTTATTTAAGAAACAAAATCAACTTCCCTCCGTCCAGTGCGCTCCCACAGAGAGGGCCTCCTCAGGGTGCCACCGATCAGAGAATGTCGATTGGTGGCCCCCAGGGAGAGGTCCTTCTCTGTGGGCACCCCGGAGCTATGGAATCGGTTGCCGGTTGAGCTCCGGATGGCGCCAGATCTTCGCTCCTTCCGTTGCGATCTGAAGACATTCTTATTTGAACAAGCCGGCCTGGCCTGATGGGGGATGGTTTGGGTTTTTTATTCTCATTTTATTATATGTATTTATTGTTTTTAGCTGGGCACATGTTTAATTCTTTTTTAACTTTTGTATTTTTGTATTTTTATATATCTGCCCTGTTCACTGCCCTGAGTCCTTCGGGAGAAGGGCGGTATATAAATAAAATTATTATTATTATTATTATTATTATTATTATTATTATTATTATTATTATTATTATTATTATTATTTAGTTCATGGATTTATTAGAAACTAGATCATGTGTTCCCCTATTGCTTTTAAACCAGAAGTATATCCTGACTTGATGTGTAATGGCTGTACTGAACAGCTCTGAACTTTGAGCTCTTTTTTAAAAAGTTTAATATTTATTTATTTATTATTTATTTAGATTTATATACCGCCCTTTCCCGAAGGACTCAGGACGGTTTACAGGATATTTAAAAGAAAATCAATACAAAAGTTAAAACAATTAAAAATGATTAAATGAAACCCTGAGAGAAAATAAAAACCCCAGTTAAAATTAAAATTAAAAATTCTCAGCCTGGGCCAGAGAGCTCGAAGAGCCAGGTCTTCAGGTCCCGGCGGAATGAACGGAGGTCGGGGGCAGTCCTAAGCTCCACGGGCAGCTGGTTCCAAAGGGCAGGCGCGCCCACTGAGAAGGCCCTACCCCTGGGTGTTACCCGCCGGCAATCTTTAACCGGCGGCACCCTGAGAAGACCCTCCCTGTGGGAGCGCACTGGACGAAGGGAGCTTGATGCTGGTAGCAGGTGTTCCCTCAGATATCCTGGACCCTCGCCATTTAGGGCTTTATAGGTCATCACCAGCACCTTGAATCTCACCCGAAGGGCAACCGGAAGCCAATGCAGCTTGCGGAGTAGAGGTGTTACATGGGAGTATCGGGAGACCCCCATCACGACTCACGCGGCCGCATTCTGCTCCAGCTGAAGCCTCCGGGTGGTCCTCAAGGGCAGCCCCATGTAGAGAGCATTGCAGTAGCCTAAACGGGAGGTCACGAGCGCATGAGTGACTGTGCGTAGGGCATCTTGGTCCAGGTAGGGTCGCAACTGGCGCACCAGGCGAACCTGGGCAAAAGCCCCCCTGGTCACGGCTCCTATATGATCTTCAAAATTGAGCTGTGAATCCAGGAGGACGCCCAAGTTGCGAGCCCTATCAACGGGGGGGTAACAACTCACCCCCCATCATTAGAGATGGAATAGTCTGGTTGACCCGAGATGCCGGTATGCACAGCCAATATTAAAGTTATTTGTACATTGGCTTCTACGAGTTCTACCATTTTAAATAAAGTTCTTTAAAAAAGTTTGCATAGAATGTAAAAACATAAGCTAAGTGGAGAAAACATAATTTATATCCTGACTAAATTTAGGCAAAGATTCAGGCCTTCCTCAGTACAAAAAAGTCTAAATCTTCACCAAAGTAATACCTATTGTAACTTAATTACCTATGAATTATTTGAGGCACCTACAATTTAAATGAAATAACTCAGTATCTTTGTTATGCCTAAGTAAATTTAGAAAAATTAAATTGCTAGCAATTTTTTCCTCTGTTAAGTTTTAAAGTATACATTCTATTGTAATACGCTTCTTCGAAAAGTGAACATTTTAACCATTTTCTTATAAAATATTTCTTGATCTAATACAGAAATAAATTAAAACTGTCAATTCAAGACAACTGAGCAGATTAGCAAACAAGCATAAGTGCTTGTTTTTTTTCACAGACAACTGTTTAATTTAAAAATAACTATAGTTTATTGTTTGCCTGTTCTAATCTTTTAAGGAAGACAGGTATGAATATCTACTTGAAGATATATCGCATTAAGTTAATGTATGCAAAATTTGTTAGTTGCACAGCATTTAAAAAATCTGTGTAGGTAAGAGACCATAGAACCCCACTTTCAAAAATGATAAATCTTTGAATAAACCACATTTTAGCAGATAAATTTGATACAGTATTAAATGAGATGCTACCACTGGAAATGGTAAAATTTTGCAGGGCAAATACATTGAAATAAAATTACTCATTTTTCTAAATAAATAACGTGTGGCTTCTTTTTAACAAAACGTCCCCATGTTTCAGATTATAACTGACCAGGAAAGTGATCATGGGATTGTACTAAATATGGAATAAAAAAATGGCAATTCAGTAAAGAAAATTTTAGGGAAGGAGTAGACAATAAAATAATAAAATGTTATCACTTGGCTAGTTGTTGCAACATTACACATAATGCTATTTGCTCTATTCTAGAAAGGCTGCTGTATAACTGGAAAAAAACTACATGAAAAAGCTCTTAAAAGAATCAGGGAATTGAACAATTGACAAGAAAGAAGCAAAAATGTTTTTTTAACTTATTTAAAGTTGTTGTTCAAGAAGACTGATTGCTGTCAATTTTGTCACAGATATTTTTATTTATTTATTTATTGGATTTACATTATGTGGTACCCATCTTGATCATTTATGAAATGGTCAGAGATTTTAAGTAAATATTTTTTCCCCTTTCCTCTGACAAGACTTTGGCATTCTCAGATAAAATTTATAAGCAGAACATTTAGAATTATAAAAAATAATCATTAAAAATAATTAATTTAGGAAAACTATTGTTTAAAAATGCAATTATGCTACCACTGATAAGCGGTATGAAAAATCTTTGAAAACATATATATACCGTCCACAAAATCCTTTCAATAGTGAAAGAGAAATTATATATGTCTTGATAGTATACTTATTTATTTCAAGTTCTCTTTTTGCATCTATTTTTTATTTTATTCAAGACAAGGTTTAAATACAAAGCTCCAAAAAAAATCCAAAAAAGAACAAAAAATAAAAAAGCAAAACAAGACATTAAAAAATGAAAAAGGTGCATAAAAAATCCCCAACACATATCCCCCCAACTGAATGCTGATTAATAACTTAGTACGACATTTTGTTAATTTCTCCAAATGCTGTCCTACATATCTTAGGTCTAAGTACAGTACAGTAATTCTGTACAGTCCAGAATAATCTGCTGAATGCCAATAACATTCCCTCTGCTAGTTCTTTGCATTCATAAGAATAAAGATAAATGGGTAGAAGCAGGATGTCCAGATCTGGATGGATGTAGAGGCGAGAACTGGACAAATTCGGTGAAAATAGTTCTGCTAACAATCATTACTTAAGAATACAGTGGCTATAAAGTCAACTAAGCCAACACAAAGGGCAAAAAGATAAGTGTACTGACAATTGTTTTCACATCCTATATATGTAAGTTTTCAGTGCTATCTGGATGCCAATTTTGGGAAACAGAAAATTGGACTTCAAAATTTTATTTTCTTAAATCTGAGATTTCAGCCAATTAGTTGTTTCTTCTTCCAGGAAACACTAGGCCTATTTTTTGAACAATTCTGCCACCGTGTCTTGAGCATTTTCAATCTTTTTTCAGCAAAACTATAGTTTTTTTTCTGTGTTTGCCAATATCTTCCTCTTGTAGAGAGATTGTATTGCTCAGACTACTTGCAAACTCTAATCCTAATCCAGAAGTAAGCAGATATGTCAACGTGCAGAAATAACAGCATTTTTAAATTAATTGTTACTTGGTTATCCTTGGTTATCTCCTATTTCCTCAAAAACTTTTCTTTATTAAAGAGTTTTCTTTATTCTGTGTCATGAATTACCCCGATTATGCTATTTCTCTTTGTTTTGCTCTTAACCACTAGACCAAACTGGCTATATATAGTTAAACTTCTGTTATTAACTTTGAAGTGTTCTCATTTATCAAGTACGTCTTCTTTGTACCTTCACTTCTCTGACAGGTTTGACTGTAATGTCTTTTCAACTGATTTCACCATTTCTCCTTCGCAGCATTTTCTTTCTACAATTGGACCTCTTAACTTTTGTACTCAACTTTGGTACTTTTGTTTATACGCTTCTGTATTTGTTTAATACTCAATTACGAATTCACCTTCTAAATCTGTCCTTTCCCCAATTCTTTTTAAAGTTATATGTTTAATAAAATGGGTCAAAGAAAAAAATTGACAGGTAAAATGTGTATATGTGAATGTTTTATACATGAAATTTTACACAACTATTTCTATCACAATGGATCTATTTCACTGTAATCATCTGTCTATATATAGACAGTTTGGTCTAGTGCAGGGGTAGGCAACCTTGGCTCTTTTATGAGTCGTGGACTTCAACTCCCAGAATTCCTGAGCTGAAGCCCATGAGTCATAAAAGAGCCAAGGTTGCCTACCCCTGGTCTAATGGTTAACGACCATGCTAGAAAATGGAAGATTGTGAGTGGAAGCCAGCTGAGTGACTTTGGACCAGTCCCTCTCTCTGTCCAACCTCATAGGATTGTTGTGGGGAAAAGAGAAGGAAAGTGTGGTGGATATGTTTTCTGCCTTGAATTATTTATAAAAATAATAAAGGTGGGATATAAAGAAATGAATAAATAACCTGTGCCCATTAGCAATTCATTCATAAGTCATTAGTAACCACCCTTTCCTTTAATTCATCTTGGCCCATAGCTTTTTAGCAAGCCTAGGATCAGATACAAAATTCTCAATTTAATTTTAACAAACATATGCCACTGAGCTTAATTTGCTAATACTAGAAGGCCAAAAGATTAGAGCCAAAAGCAAAAACAAAACCCTTTGAAACAAAATCCACCACATCTGCTTAGACCTTTTTGCTCTTGTATCATAGGAAGTTGGATAATAGGTTTAGAAAATATTCAGGACCACAGACCTGAGCTTCTTTGCATTATTCTATAGGTATCCTGGACTTTACTAAGATAGGGAAAAGATACATTTCTGTTATGATCAGATGAGCTGATAGCATTTAAGAGCAGAATAAGACAGTCTTTTCTATTCTAAGTTGTTTCCCGTCAGGAGCAAAAGCTTCAATTAAGTTGATTTTTTGCTAAAAGCCTATGCACAGGAATCTTTTCAACTAACAATCAATACCTGGTTAAAGTCAGATAAGGGTCAATGGCACTCAAGTGGGGTTAGGTTTAGTTTGCTTGTGACTATGTAGGGATTCTAAGGGACGCAGTGGCTCAGTGGGTTAGGACGCTGAGCTTGTCGATTAGAAGGTTGGCAGTTTGGCGGGTCGAATCCCGAGTGCCACATAACAGAGTGAGCGCCTGTTACTCGTCCCAGCTTCTGCCAACCTAGCAGTTCAAAAGCACGTAAAAAATGCAAGTAGAAAAATAGGGACCACTACGGTGGGAAGGTAACAGCGTTCCGTGCACCTTTGGCATCTAGTCATGCCGGCCACATGACCATGGAGACGTCCTCGGACAAGCGCTGGCTTTTCGGCTTTGAAACAGAGATGAGCACTAGAGTCGGAAACCTTTACCTTTACCTTTATGTAGGGATTCTAGGCTGATTCCTGTTTTCATTCCACCCCCAGGATCTGCCTTACCTTCTCCTATATTTCCTGTCATCAGGATTAGCTCACTTCAGATATTCCATAAGCAAATATTGTTAGATCCAAATTCCATCAATGAAGTTTTTTGAAGAATAGTTGTACCACCACTAAAACATGAGAATGGATATGGGAATTCAAACAATTCTTGGATTCTACTGCAAATTGAGTTTAATAACAAAGAAGTAGAGCTGAAGAAAGTACATGCCAAGTTTGCCATACAGATAAATAATGTAATATCAAAATACGAAACTCATCCACTTACTAGACCTGTCCTTTTGCTACAATTTGCAGAAAAGTCAGTTTTATTCCAAAATAATAGTTTGTAAGTTTAGCATGAAATCTAAGATGCTAATGTCAATGCCTGAATTGGTTGAAAGATGCTCCCAAGAATCTTCAGTATTAAAGGTACTTGATCACAAAATCTAAACTCTTTGTTGTTGTTGTTTTAAATAGAAAAGAGAACCTAACTAAGACCCATTGCTGAAGACAGTAGAATATATATAATATATAATTATAGAGCTGGAAGTGACCATGGAGGTCTTCCAGTCCAGTCCCCTGCTCAAGCAGGAGATCCTATACCATATCAGACAAGTGACTGCCTATCTCTTCTTAAAAATCTCCAGTGATGGAGCACCCACGATTTCTGAAGGCAAGCTGTTCCACTGGTTAATTGTCCTCACTCTTAGAAAATTTCTCCTTAATTCCAGGTTGCTTCTCTCAGTTTCCAACCATTATTTCTTGTCCTGCCTTCTGGTGTTTTAGAGAATAATTTTACCCCCTCTTCTTTGTGGCAGCCCCTCAAATACTGGAATACTGCTATCATATCACCTGTTTCTTCCTTTTCTTTTAGACTAACCAAATCCAATTCCTGCAGCCGTTCTTCATATTTTTTTGTCTCCAGGCCTTTGATCATCTTAGTTGGTCTTCTCTGAATTTTTTTTCCAAAGTCTCAACATTTTTTTTGTAGTATGGTGACCAAAACTGGTTGTAGTATTCCTGGTGTGATCTTACTAGGGTTTTATAAAGCGGTACTAATACTTCGCCTGATCTTGATTTTATGCCTCTGTTTATATAACCCAGGATTGTATTACCTTTTTTGGCTGCTGTTGCACACTGCTGGTTCATAGTCAAGTGATCATCCACTAGGACTCCAAGGTCCTTCTCACAGTTACTGTTTTTGAACCAGGTCTCGTGTAATTTGCACTTATTTGTACCTTTGATTTTTCCTGCCTAAATGTGAAACTTTGCTTTTCTCCACATTAAAGTTCATTTTTTTGGTTACGGCACATTGTTCAAGTTTGTCAAGATCTTTTTGGATCCTGAGTTTGTCTTCTTAGGTGTTGGCTATTCCTGCCAGTTTAGTGTCATCTGCAAATTTGATGAATTCCCCTTCTATAACCTCATCTAGGTCATTTATGAAAATATTGAAGAGTACTGGGCCTAAAATGGAGGCTTGTGGTACCCCACTTCTTACTTCTTTCCATGTGGATGTAGTACCATTGAGGACTACTCGTTGAGTAGGGTTTGTCATACAGCTACAAATCCATCTGGTGGTGATGTTGTCTGTTCCACCTTTTTCTAGCTTGTAGGTTGTAGTCTATTATGTCAAATGCCTTACTGAAATCGAAGTATACTACACCAACGGCGTTTCACTGGTCTATTAATTTAGTCACTTTATTAAAGAATGAATAAGATTGGTTTGGCATGATCTGTTTTTAACAAACCCGTCTTGGCCACTGTTATAACTTTGTTTGCTTCTACTAATGCCAGTAAGAATCTACAGAAGACATGAAGAAGTTAAGACAAGAAACAATTACTGCAATTACTGCAATGATTGTTGGCTGTTATTGAAAAAGTATGGGTGGAATAAAATACAGTATGAATGTGTGATCAGTTCAGGTGGGAAATTTATTTGCCTTTACAGTGGAATTTGACAATGCACAAAAGTCAAAATATATGTAAAATATGCAAATATGTTTGCATTTGTTTCCAAGCTTTGAAAAGATAGGCCAGACTATTTCAATGAAAGAGACAGACTTCCTAATTGATTTCCAGAGAAACTTGAAATATACTTAGATGCTTTGACATTCTTTTTTACAACCTCTATTTATTCATAATATTTTAAAGACAAGTTCTAAACAAGGAAAGATATAAAGAAAACAGGGCTGAAAAGCAACACAAAGTTTAAAACATGAGTTAATGCATTCGTTGATTAACAAAGCAAGGAACAAATTTTTAAAGAAACTCTTTTTTAGGATCCAGAAATCCATAAATTGGGTACAATAAAATAACAGGGCTTGCTGCTAAAAATAGCCTATGCTCAGATCTTCCTATCTTTTTTGAAAGAAATCTCTTGCAAAGGTTTTGTAATACAACATTAAACTAGAGTACTGACAGATATATGACTTGGGGAGGTAGACTAAGGCCTCAGATAGAGCTCTTGTCAAGCCTCTTTGGTGGCTGTAATGAAGGATCTTCTCTCTTAGTTTCTCTCAAAAGGAGCAAGTCCGCTTCAACTGTCAGAGGCTCACTCAAGGGACTGGGTGGAAGGTACCACATGCTCTTAGTAACTTGATTATTTAGCACTGCCAGCATTACATTCATTTATCAATAATATAATTATTCCTAGTATCATCCCAAAACAATAAGCAATCAGAAATGCTGATGTTATTGAAACAATAAAATCATTAGACACAGTTCTATTTGTAATGGCTACTATTCATTTTTATGACTTAGCTATATGGTAGGTTTCAGAAGGTTACTGAAGTTGTGAATAATTAAACATTCTACCAAAACAATAACTTTTAAGAATGCCAACACACACACACACACACACACACACACAGAGAGAGAGAGAGAGAGAGAGAGAGAGAGAGAGAGAGAGAGAGAGAAGGGGGGGACTTAAAATTTACAATTAAGTGGAAGTTGAGAATCTGTTTGGATAGTTCCTTTCTCAAGGTTTGTCCCCCAAACAACTGATTCTCAGAAAAGACCTATATTCAATAAACTAACATCCGTGTTGGCTGCAACTGTACAGAATGATTAGATGACAACTACAGTATTGTACTAGCACAAGTAATACAACAGTATAAAGACTGGTACTATAGAAAAATATACTGATAGTTTAGTGTGAACCTGCTTGTAATTTGAAAAATAATTTCTTTATGCTGACGTAGAAAACAGAAACTAGGATCCCAGTGTAATCTGAACCATCACACACCATCCATATTACATCCCGCTAGTTTGAATAACTTACTCATGATTAAATGTACAAAACATAGAACTTGCCCATCTCTCAGTGGCCAAGCATTATCGACCAAACCAAGACATGTGTTAATTGTACAGATGCCAGCTTTCCATCTGCATGAAACCTTGCAAGTAAGAAAACATTTAATGAACAAAACCTATGGAATTTAAGTCATGTTAAACTAACTTGGACTGCATAGTTCAGGAATTGTTAACTTTATTCAGGTCTAATTAGAAGTGCCAGGAGTTGAATCTGGGAATATTTTTATGAAAAAAAAATATTCTAAAAGTGCTGCAGTTTTCAAACTATAGTGTATTTTTATATTCTATAATTATAAGATGTAGGTTCAAGGAATTCAAAACGGGGTGTTTGACTTTTCCAGAACTATTTTGACCTTCTTGTTTCAAACTCAATACACTTCCGGAATGGTTAAAACAGCACTGGAATATTTCCAATAAGATAATGGGAGCTATTTTCAACTCAAAACTATGCTTTGTGCTGAAATCAGGCCTTCCTAGATCAAAATTTTTCAAATTTAAAACATTCTAAAGATTACTAAAAAGAACACTTTTTAATATATTAATCCTTGTACGTTTTGCACTACAAACCTCTCAAGGAAGTATACAACCTAGCTTTAGAATTTATAAAGGTCTACTTTATTAAAAAAAAACAATGCTCTGAACTAAAGGCCTATCCATAATGAAATATATTGTTTTGAATGAAGAAATCTAGTTTAACAGCTCACAATCAAAACTTAAATAGGAATTATTTATATATTTTTATTTATGCACATCCTATGCATAGTAATTTTAAATCAAATTCAGTTCAATGAGGCTTATTTATTTATTTATACCACGCCTTTATTAATTTTTTATAAATAACTCAAGGCAGCAAACATACCTAATACTTATTTTCAAATACCATATAGGATTGCAATATGTTTAATATTGAATATAAATCCATTCATATTCAGTTAACATAATTTTACTTAAAACATAGTTGTTAAAGACTAGTTGTTTGCCAACAAAATATGCATATAATGCAAATATGAATCTATATAATTTAATACTTAATATTTATTAACATTACTTTAATATTCGCAAGTTATATTAAATGTTAACTATGCAGTTAAGAAAATGAAAATAATTCCGTTTTGTGGAATTATGTGAATGTAACTTATTTGAACATAATTAGAACTTGTAAGAATATTACCTAAAGTTGCTCTTATGATCTATATTGAGACTTTTATACATTCTTCATGAGAAACAGAATTACTTTTTTTAAAAAAATGATGTCAGAACTTTTATCTAAAAGTGTACAATTTAAGTGTACAACATAAATTACTGTATTCAAACTATATTACACTTTTTTCATAGAGCAAGTTACTCATTACTACATTCCAAGAGCTGAACATAAACAATTCTTCAAAACTAAAGCTCAACGTTTTTACAATATGTATGTCCAACTGGATTCCAAGTAAGGTTTTTCACCAAGCAACTGTCTTGTTCAAAAATATTTGTCTACATTGGCAACTAAGTTAGAAAAGACACTTTTATCAATGTATACATGTTATCAGAGAGCATTGCTCTAGGAAGAATTTATTTAAAATTTCAAATGATAAGCAAGGAAGCAGCATATACAAAGCTGCAGGTTACTTGGTTAGATTCCCTAACCAAGGCCTACTGAGATACATGGGCCATCTGTGCACATATCACAGTTCAACTATACCTTGCAGGCTTTAATAAATCAACAACACAATATTCTCTTACCTTAACAAAATCATTAAAAAATATCCCAGTAACTTCACGACAGAACCGACCAAACCATAGGAGCATGATTTGGAATTGGATGTATATAAAGTTTTCTAGTTCTTCAACTTCATATTAAGTTTAAACTTTGCAATGGAAGCAATTTGATATAAAACACTGTCAATACATTCCTTCGAATTAATGAGATTTATATATACACATAACTACAGTGTAGGATTGAAATAGGATTCTTAACACTTGTATTGGTAGCAGTTCCTTTAGATAAGCATCTTTGAGTTTTAACTACTCATATCAAACAAATGAATCCTTAGCAGAACACTTAATGTAATGTTGTACATAATATTGAGAATAAATTCTACATCAAGTCCTTAGAGGCTGAATACACTAATTCACAAAATTAAATAATGATAAATAGATGTTATTTTTGCTTATAACATTAAAAAGAACCTGGGTTTCTGAAGTGTCATAACTTAATAAAGGTAACTGTGGCAGAAAGAGGTTCAAGAATTAATGTACTCTGATTTCATATTGTTGCCATACAAAGAAATATATTTCAAGACCACTTCAAAGCAAAATTATCCAGGTAACAGATTTAATCCATTTGCTATTACATAGCCTGAATCCAACTTCTCAAGACAACCAACAGTAAATGGTCATAAATCTTCCTACAAAACGACGAAAATAGCAGTCGGAAGGACTTTTCTATTTCCCTGCATCCAAACATCACCCACAAAGCGTAAAAAGCCACCAATCTATGGCAGTTTGCGTTTCATTGTAAGCCATAATAAATATGCAAGGGCAAAAAACAAAACAAAAAAAACCCCAGTCATGAAAGGCTTCGCTGCACACAACTACCGTAGGAGCAAAAAAAAAAGAACATTATAATCTACCTCGTATATTAATTCAAATGAAACAACTGCCCCAGACACCCTTCAACCTGGGCTTGCTAAAAATAAAATAGAAATCGAGGGACTACTTTTTTTTTTTCCCCAGCCACACACGAACTGCTCTCCTGTGCTCAAAAGTAGAAACAGAAAAGAAAACGAGAGAGAGAGAGAGAGAGAGAGAGAATATCAAGAAAACAAACACCCTCCCACTATCCAGATCGCTTCGCCTCGGGAGTGAAATTGTGGGGTCGGAGAAGGCATAGCTTGCCTTTACCTCCCTTTTGCATATAGAGAGACCAGCTTACCTTGGCTGCACCCCACTTTTATTTCCTCTCCTGGAGCAGTGGAGAAAGAGACACACACAAAGGGTAATAAAGGGGGAGGAGGGGAGAGCAGGGGGATTGAGGGGGGAGCTGGTGAATTGGTGGCTGCTGCTTGTGTGTGTGTGTGTTGTGTGTGTGTGTGTGTGTGTGTTGAGGTGTCTCCAGCTAGGGCCAAACAGCAGCAGCAACAGTAGTAGCAGAGGAGACGGAGCTTGTGTTGCTAAGAGGCTTTAGGTCTCTTTTCTCTCTCGTCTGACGGCCAAAGCGGGGGAAGAAACTCTCCTCTCACTAGGTCTCTCTGGGATCCTCTAGCTAGGCTGGGGGTGGGGGAGAAACTCAATCTTCTCGGAGCTAAGTCCCCCCCCACCCGCAAACCAATTCAAGGTGGAATTAGTGCTCTGTCCCTTTAACGATATAAATAAAAGGTCCCCCCAGTCTCCCCCTTCCCTCTCTTCTTCATCATCAGCTGCTGCTGCTGCTGCTGCTGCTGCTGAGGCTCTAGCTAGCTCTCTGGCTGGGAGAAAGATGGGAGGCTGTCAGTGCGCATGCGCCCCGTGGGAGCTCGCTGGGTTAAAGGAGGGGGAGGGAAAAGGTTCCTCCCACAAGGCCCCGCGCCTTAAAAGCGAACCCGGAAAAAGATTCCGCAAAGATGGAAGAAACGAGGGGGGGGGCCGGCGGAAGTGGTGGGCGGGGAAAATCGGCGCGTCAAGCGGAAGTGGGCGTGGAGGTGGGGGCGGGGGCGTGGGGGCGGGGGTGGAGGCGAGAAAGGAAGAGAGCCTTGAAAAGGCCCGCAACAGACAGACAAGAGACAGAGAGACGGGCGAGGGAGGCTCGTCTACTCTATACCGTCGGGGTGTAGAATGGTCGTGACGCGCGCGCGTGCGTGCGTGCGCGCTCGCTGGCGAAATCACATGGCGGGCGCGCGCGTGCGTGGTGTTGGCTGGGAGGTTTGAGCAGTTGTTAAGCTGAGGTAAGAAGAGGGCGAAGGCTCTTCGGCGGTGAAGAGTTTCTGCGGTTGGGCCCAGGAGAGGGGAAAGCCAGGGGAGCTGGACGGAGCAGGGCGCGGTGAGTCCGGCACCTGCGTCGCCTGAGCGGCGGGTCCTCTTTTTTTTATTCATGGGCTTTCTGAGAAGGGCAAAGTAGGATCACGGACGGCTCCGGGGGCAACTCAGGGGGATGCTTTTGAGGCGCCCGAGAGAAACGAGCAGACGGTTCCACCACCCACCCACCCCCGTTGCTGTTGCTTTACGTTGAATCCGAGGAGTTGCTTCCTCAGGCTAGCTAGCCTAGCATCACGTCCTGAGGGATGCGGGTGATCTTTTCAGATCCGCCGAAGGATTCCTCTCGTTTCTTCCTTCTGAGGTGTTATCTTCCCCCTCGTAGACCTTTGATAAGCGACTGACTTGATGCTCGTTCTTCGATAGCTTGAGGTGGAAAGGAACCGGACAATTTTAGGATGCCAAGTCTAGTTGCGAACCGATTTCAGTGACTGGAATGATTTTATATTTATTTACCAGGCTGTAGCTGGGCTGGTCGTTGGTTGAACTCTTCAAATCAGGGTGCTGCTAACTTAACATCCAGCAGTCGCGGGTGTGTGTGTGTCTGTGTGTGTGTGTCTGTGTGTGTGTGAGCTGTTATTTTTAAGTATAAAAATAGATATAGGTTGTGACTGTTCTCCCGTGGGAGGTGAAAAAGAGCCATCTTCAATGAAATGGGTGGCTAGATAAATGTGTTTAATAAATAGTTGAGTTCCATCTCTCAGTAGATTAACCATCAGTTTGTATGATGGTTAACCTACGTATAACAATACTATTTTATTTTTATTTTTTATTTTTATTACATTTATATCCCGCCCTTCTCCGAAGACTCAGGGCGGCTTACAAGCTTAGCAGTAGCCTTCATTCTATGTATATGCCTGCTTATTAGGGCTTTCATACACCCCCCAAGCGGCATTATTACAAAGTCAGCTTAATTGCCCCCAACAATCTGGGTCCTCATTTTACCTATCTAGGAAGGATGGAAGGCTGAGTCAACCTTGAGCCTGGTGGGATGCGAACCTGCACTAATTGCAGGCAGCTGGTGTTACTTAAGGAGGCATTAGCCCTCTGCTCCACCAAGGCTCATACTAACAAACCTACACTTGGTATTGTATGAAAGAAGTAGCTTTTTAGAGTTTACATTTTTAGGAATCCTTTCTGCTCCATTTTTATTTTCATAAGCTTTGTGAACAAAAGGCAAAAAAACACCCCACCCTACACTAGAATTGCTGAGGTATGTGGAAGTTTCTTTTCACAATTTGATATATGAATACAGTCCCCTTGTATGATACAAAAATCGGATTGGGGAACTGCTTGACACTACAGGTTATACAAAGTTCCATCTCTGTTACCTTTGAAAATGAACTCTATACTGCAAGTCTCAGACACTGAGTACTTTTAGCAAGTCTGTAAACATAATGCAACCACAGTAGTAAATAATTGTACAGATATGAAGAATTGTTAGCATAGAGCAGACATGTCAAACTTGTGATGTCGTGTGACATATCAGAACTTTTTCCCCATTGCTGGCAATGGGGTGGGCACGGTTTCGTTGTGACGCATCGGGCCTGTGGGCCAGCAGTTTGACACCCCTGGTATAAAATAAAGACTTCCACAGTAATGATGAAAACATACAGCTGTTAAAAATTTTGGCTAGTTAAGCATTTTCTGGTAGTTACATAAATTTGACTGTAAACATCCAGATGCTCTCAGCCACCTCTTGAGTAGTCTTTTATCCTGTGGGTAACTGTCACGTCACCTACCACCAAGATTCGGGTGTTAGCTTTCCATTGCAGTTTGAAGTCTTGATTTGGCCTTCAGGCACTGGGCCAGTACGCTAGCTGAACCTGATATGTAAGGTTGGTTAATCCCCCAACCCAGGTTTATTTGGTGGCTTGGTCATAGTGTATTTTCTACATGTATGTTAATTTCAGGGTGTTTTTTTCCCCTTACAGCTATTTAAGTCATTGTTTTTACTTTTATGTTACAGGTAATCCTTGATTTTTGACTGGTCCTTGCATTTTCAACCATTATAGTGTCTGAGGTTGTGTGATTGCAAGTTGGGCACTTAGCAAAGCATGTATTTGTGATGGTTGCAGTGTCCTGGGATCACATTATCTCCATTTGCAACTTTCCCAGTTGGCTCCCAATATGCAAAGTCAATGGGGGAAGTTGCATTCACTTAACCACTATGTGGTTTCCTTAATGACTGTGACAAACGTTGTAAAAGAGGTGCTATCACATGGTGACTCACCTATCTCATTGCTTAGTGATAGATGTTCCGGTCCAATTGTAGTTGGGTGCTTACCACTCTCTGAGCTTGGTTGTTTTCTTGCAGATGTTTCATTACCCAAACTAGGTAACATCA
This sequence comes from Vipera ursinii, assembly GCF_947247035.1. NCBI lineage: Eukaryota > Metazoa > Chordata > Lepidosauria > Squamata > Viperidae > Vipera > Vipera ursinii. The sequence continues at coordinate 143,589,831 of NC_139512.1, read as the reverse complement.
TCAGTGCTAGTCAATTGTAGTCATAAGTCAAGGATTACCTGTGTTTTGTTTTCATGCTTTTATCTATTGTTCACTTCCCAGAGTCACTTTGTTGTACAGCTTACAGAGGGCATTCATGTATATAACAGCCAAGGACCTCACACCCTTCAGGATTAGATTATGAGATTCATTTATACAGAATTCAGTACGTTCAAAAAAGATGCATTAATGTATCAAATAATTCAGTGTACTTGAATAATTCCATTAGACAAATATATAGAGAATTGTAGTTGTCATATTATGACATGTGCTTTTTGTCATATTTTTGTTAGTGCATTTTTTCTTTTTGACTATATCACTATCATTTTTATGTCTTGCTTTTTTTGTTATTAAACACCAAAAAATAAAGCCCTAAGGATTAGGTTTTCAAAAGACATGATTTTGAAAGTAACAAGTCCATTTTTGAAGAGAAATCAGATTGTTGAAGGGAGATTTGGATCTGAACATTTTTTACAACTGAATTTTTAAAATGAATAAAATAATGTGTAAAATTATTTAATGACTCACAATTGCTGTTTGTCTCACTGCTAAATGCCATTACATGTGACTAACAATACAGTTTTGTAAATTTTATAAATCTATTTTTGCTATTCTAGGTTAAAAAAAAAGATTATTTTCAGCATAATGAATTAAGTTCTGTAATATATTTTATCCTTTTAGAATGTGAATTAAAATGAGCAAACGGAAGTTGAAAGAAGATAGCTTTACAAATGGAGAATGCATTTCAAAGGTTAGTAATATTCTTACTAACAATTGTAACATTCTTACAATTTCATTTTTAAATACAAGGGAAAATATAGTTCAGTGACTTGTCCTAATAGACATGTAACTATGTGTAAATGGGATTTTCCTAGCAAAGGGGACATTTTGCACAAGGGTTTTTGTTAGGAATATGAAGCTGGGTACAATGGAGGTCGTCTTCCCATGCCTGGATGTTAGATTTGAACTCAAGAAAACATTCAGAAATTAAACTCAAATAAGGTGGAGTTAGTTAGTTCCAGTGGTGTATCTCGAAGTAGACCATGATTGCTGGGGGGTGGGTCTTTTGTGATTCATGACTACTACTGGAAAGTAAAGAGGCAGTGATAATCAGAGTCTTGTGCCCAGCTCTGGTTGATATGCCATTTGCAACCCTACCTGCTGGAGTGATTTGTGCCCTCTTGGCTATTGTGAGGGATATTGCTATATGATGGGTTTGCTTTGAAGATCACTTGGAAATTGCACTTAATCCAGAATGGGGCAGCCTACATGTTAGACACACAATACTCTGACCAAATTACATTAATTCTCTGTGGTTTACACTGTCTGCCAATAATTTTTCAGATACAATTGAAAGATTTTGTCCTGCTATGCCTTTTTGTTGCAAAACAACCTTCTTCAATTGTTTTGACATATCAAAAACTTCATTGGATCCAGCAATCCATATGAGGGGGGCTTGAGGCATGGAGATGCTTGTCATGACTGCATTCACTTAATTAAGGTTTATAATCCTTTGGCTCCTCCTTTTGGAACACCCCTGCCCCCCCCAAGATAGCCCTTTTGTCCAAGTCTTAACAATTTATAGTTAAGAAAGTGTCTTTGAAGTCAGGAAAAAATAGATTGGATGCCTTCTAAAGTCATCTCTGTAGCAGCTGAGCCCTTGCCCTATGGAATATTTTGGCTCTGGGTTTATGAATTCTTTAATGTTTAATGTCCATTTACTGTTTGGAGCTTCATAGGATATGGAGTGATTTGTGGTTTAGATTTTGTGTTAGTTTCTTCCATAAATACAGTCAATTAATTATATAATTAAAAGATGTCATTTTTACAAATAATTCACATCACCTAAATCTCAGGTCATATTCTTCTAATTCTAAGAGTCTCCTATTTCTGAGGAGACCCACTCTTATCATTTAAACCAAACAGCAAGCTACAAAATAAAACCTCAAATTGGGTAGATATAATTCTCCTCTTTCCTTTGCATCTTGTAACTGCTTCATTTAACTTGTTTTTTTTTCTCCTGCCACACAAATTTAGATATATCCTGTTTAAATGGTCCGTCAGTTGTCATCAAAACAAGTATTTTCTCTAAAAAAAACATTCATTCATCTTAATCACAGACTTTTCTTCCCAGCAATGACAATTGTAGTTTCTCACATTTTAGCATGTCTTTTTAAACTTCATTCCATGTATTAACATAATTATTTTGAAATAACATATAATTCATATTTGCCAGAGTAACAATATTTTTCTTCTCAATTTTAAAACCCATTTTATTCATCAGTTCTGTTTGATCTTCTCTTTTCATGTTTTTGTTAACATTTTTGTCTTCTGTTTGTTGATGTTGAAAACCTACTAATACACTAAATTATTTTAGTATTCACATTAATCTTCCAATTCACTTTAAAAGATCTTCCAAAACCAACACCAAACAATCTACAAAGGCCTTAATTTAGAAGTCTTTTTCTTAATCTTTACTCCACAATCCTCTCATCTTGTCTTATATCTTTATTCAGTATTTCAAGAATCCTAGTAAGAGAGGAGATGGTGAGCATCTCTGTCTTGTTCCTTTTTGTATCTTACAAAGCTTTGTTAAATCTCCATTAATAATTATTTGAGCTTTTGTGAAATGTAAAATCAATGTTACCCATTTTATAAAATTCTGTTTAAAGTTCTTATCTTCAAAAACATTAAACAAGAAAGCCCCTTACCCTCTAAGAATGCATCTAAGAAAATCAATGTGGCTTGTTTTTTATTATGTAGCACATAATAAAACACATTTCTAAGATTATCCTTTAATTCTCTTTAGGTAAAAACCTACATTAATCCTCATGAATATTTTTTTGCAAAATTTAGCTTTTTAATGCACTATGAAGCTTTAGAAAATAATGGCAAGGCCAATTATATTTCAACTCTTTTCAAATTGCCTAATACTCAGAAAGATCAGTACTCTTTTATCTTATATAGACCTGGAGAGGTATAAATTTCTTTCTTTACAAATATTACTTTATAGGTATTAATAAATTATATTATTTTCTGAACATGCTTTTTAATAATGTCTGAACATCTTTGCAAGCCTCATAAGGTAAGGAGAAAATTGTCTACTGGTTTTGTATGTTTTTAATAATATGTCTAAATATTTATAGGTACAAAAAATATTACGTGAAAGATTCTGTCACCTGAATCCAAATGGAAAGTTATTTGGGCTTGAGCATCAATATAAGTAAGCAAAAAGATCTTTTTCTTTGTTTTTGAGAGTTTCATAATGAATCTCCTGGGATTTGAACCTCATAGCCTTTAGAGGTCTGACCTTCTCAAAAGTAGGTTGAATTTAGTGCTGCAAATGTACTGCTGTGTAGAGAAGAGGGATGTGATTTGCCTGTTTTCTCTCTTCCTGTAACTATGACTGTTTACAATGGAGGATATGCTGCTGGGGGTGAAGGAGAATAAAATAAGCAAAAATGCTCTTCTGCTCACTAAAATATCAGTTACTAGAATGGAAGGACTCTTGTAGATTTAACTGATTTTTGCAACCAGAAATATCCCCCCATTTCTGATAAGGTGCTCTGAATCCAATTATATTGCCTTGTTCATTCTCATAGACTTATTTAAAAGATAAAACATAAAAATGTGGTGGCACTTAGTCAAGACATCAGATGAAAATGTTGCTTTTCTTGAATTGCCTGGTTGTAATAGAGCACTTGTTAGAATGGAAAGGAACACATTCCTGGAGGTTCAGGATTTAAATCTGAACCATCAATCAAACTAAATCTATGAATCTAGGTAAGAGATGGTCAGAATCTGGGAAAAATCAAACATTCAGCAACCAGTGAGGAGCAAGAAGATTTTTCTCCCAGGTGGAATTTTTATAAGAGGTGAGGGCCAGCTCTATTTTCTTTTACCTTCTTGGATTTGGTGGTGTTGATTGGTGCAGTATGGTTGTAGTGGAGTGTTGGAAGACTCGTATACGGAAAAGAGAGATCCCACTTTAGTACATCCCATTCCAAGTGCCCTGATTATACCTTATAAATTAATACCCAGTTTGTCTGATTAGTATTTAGCCTTTCTGTTAGAGAGGTATTTAAGAAGCTTAGTTTGCTGGCTTAAATATTAGGAGTAATAAGATGAAATGACATCAAGGAGTCTCTAAAGTTGAGTTCTCAAAATGATTTGATGCTCCTGATGTAGAAGATCAGTAAGTCCCTTGGCCTCGGGTCTCCCAATCACCCACTGATTCCTAAAAAACCTAGTGGCAGTGCTAGGTCATTAACAGACCTGGTGAAGGCCAGCATTTTCAGGACCAACCTCAACCTACTTACTGTCAGCACAGTTGTAGCTGGAAATGTTGCCATATATGGACATCTGTTGCTCAATACCTGGAACCTAGTTGCTACATTCAAATAATTTTGCTGTCAGCCAAGTGGTTGTCCCGTCTTGGAGGACAGCTCCTTGGCGGTTTTTTCTCTGAATGCTGCACTGAGTGACACACGCCCAATAGCAACACAATCCTTAGTCTTTTAAGTGCTGCTAGCTTGGTTATTTATTTTGTTACATTTATATAACAAAATAAATAAATAAAGGACTCAGGGCGGTTTACAGGGTAATTAAAAACCAAGATACAAAAGTTAAAAACAAATTTTAAAAAATTATATTTGTCCCTGTATAAATAAAACCCCAATTAAAATAAGATTAATCCTCAGCCTGGTTATAGATGAAGCTTTCTTTAGCAGACCTGGAACAAGTATTCCATTATTTATAAGCTTACTCGGTGAATAGCTACCACTTTGTTATTAACTCTTGTCAGATGCAGCTAAGGATATAGTCTATCTACAATCCGGAAGAAAAAGCTCCATTTTCTACTCTGGATAAAGGGTGTATAGACATTTTCCTTCCCATTAAAGATGAGGTTTTTTTTTCCATTCTTTTCAGTTACTCATACTGTATCAAATCATAGAGTGAATATGAGTTATTATCTTTTCATATGATTGGAAGACATGTTGATGATTTAGTAGTTTTATTGGGAATTTTTAGGAATTTCTTTGCTGAAATTTGGTACTTTGGGTATTTGAATATTTTAAAATGGTTGAACGATAATTAATTTTTCCTTCAGACGAAATTGGTATCTGAAAAGTTCCCTAGGCCTTGTCTGAAACTGAAATGTGTATCTTTTCCCATAGACAGTTACTTGAGCTGATAAAACATACTGCCATTAATGGTGAAAGCAATTCTGTACTTATTATTGGACCACGAGGATCTGGAAAGACTCTGGTAATACTTTTTAAATGTGCTTATATTTTGTATAATAGATAATTGTCATGTTGTTATTTAGAGCATTTATACCTGTTAAGACTTAACTTTCCCCTTTTAATTATATACTTAGTGAGGTAATTACTGATGGAATACAGTTATCCTTAACGTATGACCACAGTTGAGCCCAGAATTTCTGTTGCTAAGCGAAACAGTTGTTAAGTGAGTTTTGCCCATTTTATGATCTTTCTTACCACAGCAGTTAAGTGATTCACTTGTTAAGTTAGTTACACGGTTATGAAGGGAATCTGACTTCCCCATTGATTTTGCTTGTCAGAAGGTTGCAAAAGGCAATCACATGATCCTGGGACACTGCAACCATCACAAATACATGCCAATTGTCAAGTGTCTGAATTTTGATCATGTGATTAGGTGGATGCTGCAACAGTCATGTAAAAAATAGTCAAAAGTCACTGTTCAGTGTCGTAAAATCGAACAGCCACTAAATAAAGGTTGTAAATCAAGGAATATCTGCAGTGTTCATTTGCAGAATGGAGTCTTTCTTTAGATTTTACCTCCCCCATTCGTCCCAAGACTCCTCCAAATTTGCTACAGTGACTCTCAGAGATTTGTGAAACATATGGGGTGAAGATCTCAGCAGAAGGCAGTTTGTGAAATATTTGATAAAATATGTTTTAGTTTATTGTTACATGTTCATATTTCACTTTTAAGTTTATATGCAATTTCATGCAAGATCTTTACCAAACTTTTAGTGTAGGATAATAACAGATATGACCAAAGCTGTTTTTTTCCTCATGGAGCAAATGAGTGGTGGTGAAAGAACCCTGTAGTGTAACCTATAAGGCAACTAGAGTTTCTGACTCCTGTAATAGATAGATAAATTAAACAAATAGCACACAAAACAGTGTGTTGTGTCATGACTTTTCAAACAGATAGTTTTTCTTTCACTGTCACAAAATGGCTCTCAAACTCTCATCAGTGTACATAAATAGCATTGATATGAGTATGACATCCTCTCTTCCAGTGGGTATTACTATAACAAGGATTGTGATTTCCTCTGATTTCTTCATGTGTCTGTTTTTTGTTGAACAATATTTCAGGAGTATATAGTAGATATACTTTTAGAATATACTTTTATACTTTTAGAATATACTTTTATTCAGAACCCGGAGTATGTTTCACTGTCTATACAGGTGAAACTCGAAAAATTAGATTATCATGCAAAAGTTCATTTATTTCACTAATGCAACTTAAAAGGGGAAACTAATATATGAGATAGACTCATTACATGCAAAGCAAGATAGTTCAAGCCCTGATTTGTCATTGTGATGATTATGGCGTACAGCTCATGAAAACTCCAAATCCACAATCTCAGAAAATTAGAATATTACATGCAATCAATAAAACAAGGAATGTACATAGAACAATATCGGACCTCTGAAAAGTATAAGCATGCATATGTACTCAGTACTTGGTTTGGGCCCCTTTTGCAGCAATTACTGCCTCAATGCAGCGTGGCATGGAAGCTATCAGCCTGTGGCACTGCTGAGATGTTATGGAAGACCAGGATGCTTCAATAGCGGCCTTCAGCTCTTCTGCATTGTTCGGTCTCATGTCTCTCATCTTTCTCTTGGTAATGCCCCATAGATTCTCTATGGGGTTCAGGTCAGGCGAGTTTGCTGGCCAATCAAGCACAGTAATCCCACGGTCATTGAACCAGGTTTTGGTGCTTTTGGCAGTGTGGGCAGGTGCCAGGTCCTGCTAGAAAATGAAGTCAGCATCCCCGTAAAGCTCGTCTGCGGAAGGAAGCATGAAGTGCTCCAAAATCTCCTGGTAGACGGCTGTGTTGACCCTGGACTTAATGAAGCACAGTGGACCAACACCAGCAGATGACATGGCTCCCCAAATCAACACAGACTGTGGAAACTTCACACTGGACTTCAAGCATCTTGCAGTGTGTGCCTCTCCATTCTTCCTCCAGACTCTGGGTCCTTGGTTTCCAAATGAGATGCAAAAGTTGCTCTCATCAGAAAAGAGGACTTTGGATCACTGAGCAACAGACCAGGTCTGTTTTTCTTTAGCCCAGGTGAGACACTTCTGACGTTTGTTGTTCAGGAGCGGCTTGACAAGAGGAATACAACATTTGAAGCCCATGTCCAGGATCCGTCTGTGTGTGGTGGCTCTTGATGCACTGACTCTAGCCTCAGTCCACTCCTTGTGAAAGTCCCCAACACTTTTGAATGGCCTTTTCCTGACAATCCTCTCCAGGCTGCGGTCATCCCTGCTGCTTCTGCACCTTTTTCTTCCACACTTTTCCCTTCCACATAACTTTCTATTAATGTGCTTTGATACAGCACTTTGGGAACATCCAACTTCTTTTGCAATTACCGTTTGAGGCTTCCCTCCTTATGGAGGGTGTCAATGATGGTTTTCTGCACAACTGTCAGGTTAGCAGTCTTCCCCATGATTGTGATTCCTACTGAACCAGACTGAGAGACCATTTAAAGGCTCAGGAACCCTTTGCAGGTGCTATAGCTTAATTAGCTGATTAGAGTGGACACTTTGAGCCTAGAATATTGCACCTTTTCACAATATTCTAATATTCTGAGATTGTGGATTTGGGGTTTTCATGAGCTGTAAGCCATAATCATCACAATTATGACAAATCAGGGCTTGAACTATCTTGCTTTGCATGTAATGAGTCTATCTCATATATTAGTTTCCCCTTTTAAGTTGCATTACTGAAATAAATGAACTTTTGCACGATATTCTAATTTTTCGAGTTTCACCTGTATATAGAGGTATCAAGAAGGTATTTGGATTCCATGCAATTTTCTTCAAAGGGAAGGAAAGAGGATATTTTTCCAGATTCCCCTACATATCTCTATCCAGCTTTCTAATTCTGTTTTTCAACCACCTGAAGCAGAGTTCAAGTTGCAGAGGTTCACTGGGAAGGGAATAAAAGAAAATATCCAATTTACAGCCCCCAAATTTCTGTTCTCCAGAGCAATGTGTGTAATGATTGTGTTCCTTTTTCTTGCTATAGGCACCTATGATGAATTTCAGACTTTTGTAAAACTAAAGGAGCCTCCTGTTTGTAAAAGAATCAAGAATCCAACCAAAGAGCAATAATAATAATAATAATTTATATTACTAAATAGTGCCAAAAAGCTTAATTATTTCTGAATATTGACAAGAGTATAATGTATAAATATCTATATACAGTTCCCTTTTACCATAAATGATTATTTAATCTTTTTTTCTAGTTAGTTTGTCATGTCTTAAAAAAACTTTTGGATATAAAGGAGGTAAAAGAGAATGTCTTGCAGGTACATTTAAATGGTAAGTAATATTTTTGATTATCAAATTTAGTTTTCTTGAAGATCTAATTGTGTCTAAATTTAGACTGTATTAAGTAATAGGAAATAAAAACTGTTCCTGCCATTTATGGTAGGGATAGAATAATACATAGCGCTTTCTAACTGCCATTTCAGTGTAGGATAGCTTTATGAAAATTATGGTTAGTTCACTGAACAATGATTTAGAGGCAACAATGTCTAAATCAAGACTTAGTAGCTTTCTAAATATATAATTTAGAAATATAATTCCCAATAGCTCTAACTAATAGGGTCAATAATGAGGGTTGTTAGAATGGATATTAGGGAATTGCTTTATCCTCAAGTGGAATTATTTTGTGTGGTTTCTTTTAAACTGGATCTAAAAACATCAAAGAAATACACAAACCCAATTTATGTCAGTGCAATTCTGAACTTTATTTCGCTGTTGCTTATGTCTTGTTTTTTTCTCTGAAGATAAAGTGTATCAGCTGATAAGTGAAATCAAGAGAAAATAATATATTTCTTTTTAACTTGTAGGATTATTACAGACCAATGGTAGAATTGCTTTGAAGGAGATTACAAGACAACTAAATTTGGAGAACGTGGTTGGAGATAAAGTTTTTGTAAGAAAAATAAGTTACATTTAGAATTGCATAGTAGCCTTATATGGCATACTAGAATATGTACTAGGGTTAGTATTAAAATAATTACCATTTTGAGATTGCTCGTGTAATATGTTAGCTATTGGTTCTCCTTCTGGGTAAGGGGAGAAAATAAATAGAAATAAGAGTCTTTTTTACTTGAAATTACTTGGAATTAAATAATGACTATTGAGGTAAAAAAACATTAAGCAATACTTGTAGGATAGGAAGGACAGATTTTCTAGTTGTTCTAAATAAGTTTATATCTATCTTCTAAAAAATCTAACATTTAATATAATTTGTTCAAAGTTTTACAGTTGCAAGAAAAAATATGTGAACCCTTTGGGATTACGTGGAGTTTTGCATGAATTGGCCATAAAATGCACTCTAAACGTCATGTAAGTCACAACAATAGAAAAACGCAGTCTGCTTAAAATAATACTATACAAACATTAGCTGTTGTCATGTTTTAATTGAACATAAGATGGAAACATTCACAGTGCAGGGTGGAAAAAGTATGTGAACCCCTAGCCTAATGACTTCTCCAAGAGCTAATTGGAGCCAGGAGTGAGCCAACCTTGACTCCAGCCAGTGTGATGATATTGGATGTGTTGCTGACAGCTGTCCTGCCCTTTAAAAACACACACCTGTTTTGGGTTTACTGGTCTCAAGAAGCACTGTCTGATGTGAACCATGCCTCGCAGAAAAGAGCTCTCAGAAGACCTACGATGAAGAATTGTTGACTTGCATGAAGCTGGAAAGGGTTACAAAAGTATCTCCAAAAGCCTTGATGTTCATGTGTCCACGGTAAGACAGACTCTACAAATGGAGAAAGTTTAGCACTGTTGCTACTCTCCCTAGGCGTGGTCGTCTGTAAAAATGACTGCAAGAGCACAGCGCATAATGCTTAATGAGGTAAAGAAGAATCCTAGAGTGTCAGCTAAAGACCTACAGAAATCTCTGGCACATGCTAACATTTTTGTTGACACATCTACAATAAGGAAAACATTAAACAAGAATGGAGGACACCACGGAGGAAGCCATTGCTGTCCCAAAAAAATATTGCAGCACGTTTGAAGTTTGCAAAAGAGCACCTGGATGTTCCACAACACTACTGGCAAAATATACTGTGGACAGATGAAACCAAAATTGAGTTGTTTGGGAAAAACACACAACACTATGTGTGGAGAAAAAAAGGCACAGCACACCAACATCAAAACCTCATCCCCACTGTAAAACATGGCGGAGGGAGCATCATGGTTTTGGGCTGCTTTGCTGCCTCAGGGCCTGGACGGATTGTTGTCATTGATGGGAAAATGAATTCCAGAGTTTATCAGGACATTTTGCAGGAAAACGTACGACCATCTGTCCGCCAACTGAAGCTCCGCAGAGGATGGGAGATGCAACAGGACAATGATCCAAAGCATACAAGTAACTCAACAAAACAATGGCTTCAACAGAACAGAATACGCCTTCTGGAGTGGCCTAGTCAGAGTCCTGACCTCAACCCGATTGAAATGCTGTGGCATGACCTTAAGAGAGCGATTCACACCAGACATCCCAAGAATATTGCTACACTGAAACAGTTTTGTGCAGAGGAGTGGTCCAAAATTACTCCAGATCATTGTGCAGGTCTGATCTGCAACTACAGGAAACGTTTGGTTGAGGTTATTGCTGCCAAAGGAGGGTCAACGAGTTTTTAAGTCCAAAGGTTCACATACTTTTTCCACCCTGCACTGTGAATGTTTCCATCTTATGTTCAATTAAAACATGACAACAGCTAATGTTTGTGTAGTATTATTTTAAGCAGACTGTGTTTTTCTATTGTTGTGACTTACATGACGTTTAGGGCGCATTTTATGGCCAATTCATGCAAAACTCCACGTAATCCCAAAGGGTTCACGTACTTTTTCTTGCAACTGTAAGTGAAACATTTCTACATAGCAGTACAATATTGCAATTTTCCATATTTCAGATTTTAATATAAAAATTAATCATATCTTTTAGGGTAGTTTTGCAGAAAATCTTGCATTTCTTCTGGAAGCATTAAAGAAAGGTAAGCTTATTCCTTAGACAGTTAATAGCACAGAATGTATGGTATACTTTGTCACTGAAAGAGAATTTACAGAGGTGAGCAGAAATTAGATTGCACCTGAATTAAAAACTGGAAAACTACATAAATGTTTAACATTTTCTGTGGGCTAGAAACTGAAGACCTGGGTCCTCAAATAAGTAAAATATACATTTCAAAAATATAAATATGCTTTTTGGGGTATAGTTTTGTGCAACATTTTTCCGAGATTCATGAAAGACTTGGCTTTTTACGTGGTGACCAGGTTTACATCTTGTCATATGGTCTGGGATTCCTAGCTTGTAGACTTCAATAAAATGGTTAGAGTGCTTGGTAGTATGTCTTCTGCCACTTACGGGCTGCATCTGTGTCCCTCTGTTCTCCTAAGAATTGCTGGGAGTGTGTGATCAGCTAGACTTGGGAGGTAATCAGTGCTCCTTTATGGACGGGGTGTTTCCTGCTGCTTTGAATAAGGAAACATGTAGTCCTTGTTTAGTGATCCTACCGTGTTTTCCCAAAAATAAGACCTACCCCGAAAGTAAGCCCTAGCTTGATTTTGGGGGGAGGATCATCAGCCAGATAAGGGGCATGGCCAGCTGATGTCACTCGCATCGGGAGCACCTATGGGGAAAGGAAGATTTCTTCACTGCCCCTCACCTTCTCAAGCCTTCGCCAAGCCTCAGTCTCCACCCACTCTGCCTACTGGCCCTGCTGTTGCTGGGACATTTCTCGGCCGTGTTGGGTGCTGTATGGCCGAGTGGCTGCCCATGCTGCTTCTTTGCCCTCCTTGGCATGCTGTTCTGGGCTGCCCTGCTGGGCAGTTCCTCCCTGCCGTGGGGCAAGTCAGCTCACATCTCCTGTTCAACCTCTCGAGTGCCCCCCCTGCTGCCGGCCTGCCAGGGCCCCTTCGCCAGTGGCCAGCGATGGAACCGCACCGCACGCATCTCTGGATTGCTGATCACTAGCCTGCACGCCTACTCGTCCCAGCTATGCGAGGCAGACATGGGGTGGCCCCTGGCCGCGTTTGGCCTCTACCTCACCTGTGGCTGCTCTGTTGCCAGCTGCTGTGGCCAGCTTACCTTCCGCCTGGCCCAGCCTGTCCGGCTGGTGCTGCCGCCATGAGGTGAGGCAGGGGGTGGAGGTGGAGCTGCTTCCCTCCACCTGCTAGACACCTGCTGAAGCTGCACAAGGACCAGTAGGCACGGCTGGCAGAGACTGGGGTTTACTGAGGGTTTGGTTCATTGTGGCCACAGGCAAGCGGATGGTGGGATGGAGAGGACAGGGCTGGCGGTAGCGGCGCTTCTACTCCCATAGGCTCCCACGCTCTCCACCTCCTGTACGGGAAATAATAAGCACTACCACGAAAATAAGCCCTAGTGCCTTTTTGGGAGGCCAAAAAAATATAAGACCGGCTCTTATTTTCAGGGAAACATGGTAGTTGGGACCAGCAACCCAGTCATTATACAGTTATCACTAAGTTGAACTGTGACTTTGTTTGTGATTCTAGCTTTCTCTTGCTTCATAGAGCTACAAAAATCATAAATGCGAGGATTGGTTGTAAAATTACTTTTTCATCACCAGTGCAATTGTGAATGGTCACTAAATTAGGCAGTCATTAAAGAAGGACTATCTGTAGTGTGTTCCTTCCCTGGATCCTATACCAGAAAATATTGTTCTATCTTTAACATAGCATTCCTATAGGTTGTTTGGACCTTTTTTACTCAGAATTTAGACCAGGTTAGGCAGTGATAAGTTGGAACTTGATAGGAGGAATATGCCCCTTCTGGTCCTATTAGTTCTCTCATTAGTCTTTAAGACCAATGACCATGTTTTTCTTCCGGACCGCTTTCTGGGATAGGGTGCTTCAGTTTAGTTTCTTTCTCTGTGGTGCTTCTAGTTACTTCCAATCAGCAGTAACGGTGATTAGTTACTTAGAGGAGGAGAGGTCAGTCTAGTGGGGAAAATAGGAGAGGGGAAGAGTATTAGGTGTGTTAACTATCTTGAGTTATTTATAAAAATAATAAAGACAAGATAAAAATGTAATAAATGTGCTTTGGTTTGAAAACAATTTTGAATAATACCTATTATATTTATTGTCATTATGTTGATGTAGGATGATTATTTTTTCTTGTAAGAGCTCAGAAGTCCATGATTAAAGTTGTCTGAAAGTCCAGTAAAACAGAAAATAAATAAATACGTACTTATGAAGCCTTGGTGGAGCAGTGGGCTAATGCCTCCTTAAGTAACACCAGCTGCCTACAATTAGTGCAGGTTCGCATCCCACCAGGCTCAAGGTTGACTCAGCCTTCCATCCTTCCGAGGTAGGTAAAATGAGGACCCAGATTGTTGGGGGCAATAAGCTGACTTTGTAATAATGCCGCTTGGGGGGTGTATGAAAGCCCTAATAAGCAGACATATACATAGAACGAAGGCTATTGCTAAGCACATTTGATTTGTGCTTAGATTGTAAGCCGCCCTGAGTCTTCGAAGAAGGGCGGGATATAAATGGGATTAAAATTAAAAAAAAATATTCACCACCTTTTAAATAGAAACAAAAGCAGTACAATCTGTCCTATTGGGTATACAGTAAAATTGAACTTTACACTTGGCTCAGCAATATTTCATGTATTTTATAATTTTAGATTAGTGATGAATTTATGAAACCTATTGTTCACTCTTAATTTTTTGCCAAAACTACTTAGAAAAAAATAAATAATGGCGAAATACAATAGTGGTCATTATGCTGAAAAGTGTGGAGAATATTTGACTGATTAGTTGAGTTCAGACCTATCTACCCTTTGAATTATGTGAGCAAACTTTATTAGTTTTTTTTTCCTTAGTGCTTGTTCTGCCTGGTTGCAAAATGCCTTGTTTTTGCATTGCACTTGCCTCATTCTTACAGTGGAGTTATCAGTGCATGATGCCACAAAAGGTTTTGTTTTATCAACTGGCTTGTCACAGAACCCAGTGCTTTATTCAACAATAAAGGGGAAAAATGTTGATTAATTATATAGAGTGTACAAGTACTACTTAAAGTTATTTATATAGTAAATAATCAACATCTCAGTCATTTATACAGAGGTTTCCTTAACATCCAGATTCTAGAGTAAGCTAAAATGCAGATGAATGTAATAACGTTAAGGATGTTTCCTGAAAGTTTTAATACATACTAATTTGATTTTATGTTTTAGGAGATCGTGACCACAGTTGCCCTATTTTGTTCATTCTAGATGAGTTTGATTTGTTTGTCCATCATAAGAATCAAACGTTACTCTATAACCTTTTGGATATATCACAATCTGCCCAGACACCTATAGCTGTTATTGGTCTGACTTGTAGGCTGGTAAGACGATACAGTATTTTTCCCTGTAAGTTGTTGGGAGTCTGCAAGTTCAAATACTAACTACCAAAACGATTTCTGGTTTTGATTACAGGTAGTCTTTCACTTACAACGGGTCCCTTAGCAACTGTTCAAAGTGATGGTGGATTCCCCCCCCCCCCAAAAAACCCCCAAAACTTAATTTTGAGTTATGTGACTGTATTTTGAGTGCTCAGTGCTGGCCGCATTTATGGCTTTTTACAGGACCCTGGTGGTCACATGGCTGCAGACAACAGATTTGCTTAATGACTGCCGCAAAAAAGGTCATAAAATTGAGTTGGCATATGATGTCCTGCTTTATGACTAACACGAATTACAATGGTATTAGCCAGGATCAATTACGGTTGTAAGTCAAGGACTACTTGTAAATGCAAGTAAAGATGCTTTCAGGAGTTGTGAATTGGTTTCAGTTATTAAGTGTAGGAAACTGTTTCACCCATAACAGTGGATGAATATAATAGCCAAAAATACTTGACTTGCTACTGGCTTAAGATTTCTTCCTGATGAATTTTGAAAACTGTCTACAAAAGAAAGTTCACACAGGTAGTTCTTACGTTGTTTTATTTGCTACACCATGGAGCCTTTGGTGCTCTCTGAGCCTGGTGGTTTTCTTGCAGCTATTTCGTTGCCCAAGTAGGTAACATCTTCAGTGATAGAAGGGAATGGGGTTTCTACTACTTACGATGTTACCTAGTTGTGTAATGAAACATCTGCAAGAAAAGAACCAAGCTCAGAGAACACCAAGGATTCCACAATTCAACCTTGAGCTACAAATCTTATCTTCTGTTGATACTTGCTAACCCACTCAGTGGCTTGGAAAAGTAACACATAAAGTGAAACCAATTACCAAAAGCGAAATCGTTCAAACAATACGAATTGAAAAACCCCGTATTATTCTGAGCATGGGACTACATCCCTTCTGTCCTTGTTCGTGAGCTGTTTCAAAACATCTGTTTATCATCTCTGGGGCATGGAATGTTAGGCTAGATGGGCAATGGTGGCTTGATTTAAATAGTTATTCTAGTTTACAGCATATGAGTGTTCGATTTATTTTAAACTTGAGCATTTAAAACTTGTTGCAAACTCTTAATATTTTATGGTATCTCTAGCTGAATTTATAGATGAACTAGAAGTTTGATTTGTAAACATATTGAGTTTTATTCAGAGCTATTTTTGAAATTTATGAGCTCTGCAGAATAATAGCATTAGATCTTTATCATTAAATATCCGATATAGGTGGACTAAATGCTAATCGAAAACTGTATTTGTAATTTTTTATTAGGATATTCTAGAACTCATGGAGAAAAGAGTGAAGTCAAGATTTTCCCACCGGCAAATATACTTAATGAATTCCTTTGATTTTAAAACATATTTAAATATTTGTAAAGAACAATTGTCCCTTCCTCCAGAATTTCCAGAAAAGTCCTTTATCCAGAAGTGGAATAGACACATACAGGTAATTTAAATAAAGGTGTAACAAGGAGTTGAACTGCCTCCTGAAGGTTCCCCAGATAAACCTGGGACAGAAATAACATTGACAAGTTTACATTCTTGTTTCCAAGAATTATGTTTTTTTGTTTGTGTGATTTAATGAGTACATTGCTTTTATATATGATTGGAGAATTGGCACAGCCAACCTGGATCCAAGAACAGTTCCCTTGGGAGGTATTTGTGCCATTTTGTCCATATTTTTTTTTTGGAATTCTATAGTTTTCTGAGGACCAAAAGAAGCAGCAAAGAAGGAGGATGGATTTGCCCAAAGTGGCAAACGTGCATAATATTCCCTCCTCATTCTCTTTTTCCCACAGCAGCAACCCTGTGAGGTGGTTGAGAGGCACTGACTAGGCCAGGGGTAGGCAACCTTGGCTCTTTTATGACTCATGGACTTCAACTCCCAGAATTCCTCAGGAATTCTGGGAGTTGAAGTCCATGAGTCATAAAAGAGCCAAGGTTGCCTACCCCTGGACTAGGCCAAAGTCATCCAGAGGGCTTTCATGCCTAACCAGACTATACAGAGATGCTTTGCACTTCATTGTTTTGTGAAGCAGCTGTGCAGCCACATATAATGTGTCAGTGGTATAAAGTATAAAGCAGCCCCCTGAGCCCTGGAAAAGATATGGCTGCTTTATTAATTTGATGGGAGATGTTTGTTCCTGCCAGTTTAAAATTATCTCTTTCAAAAGATGCGCATAGTCCTATAAGTTTAACTATAGCCACCATGAACACGTTAATCATGAATGTTTCACTTCTGTCTGCCTCTTCAGCTAAACTTCTCAGAGCTTCTGCGCTATGTGGAGTTGAAGCAATAGAATGAGTCATTCAGGCAATGAGTCATTATAAGCTTATTCAGCTCCCTTTCAATCTGGTTCATAACATTCCCTAAGCAAGATACATTTTAAGTGAGATGTTTATCTACAGACCCAGTTACTGGTTAAAAGTTTTGAGTTTTGAAATTGGACACCAAATGCCAAGTCTCAGAATAGTTAGTATATACCCCGAGAGGCCACTTTTAAAACACAGCTAACAGGATGGATTACATTCTAAGTAATTTATTTAGCAATTGTTAAATGGTTAAACAATTGCCTTAAAATTTAATTTTTCGCTAGTAACTCCCTCATGTATTCCTGAAACTATTAAAACATAATTTATATGATTTCATTCTTACACGCCTTAGTTACACAATGAAATTGCAGTTTTGCAGACATTAATACAACAGACTCAGCATGTCGGGAAAGATATCTTTGTTTTAAATTATATATATATATATATTGGGGCAATCCCATATCTTCATATTGTTCATGAGTTTCACTTTTTTATATTCAAGTGTGCCTTTTTTCCAATTTAGAATAGAACCTATTATGTGCCTAATGGCCATTCTACTTTGGTTAAATAAGTATGGATTTATAGGAGAATTGAGCAGCGTTGATATCTTTTCTCCTTTGATTCAGCCACACCTTTTCCCAAACACACCAATATATTTTATAAGTGAAAATAAGGAGTAATAATGATAACTCTATTTGGAGAAGCCTGTCGTCAAAATTGCTTCTTACTACTTATGAGATAAACGTTCATAATTGAGCCTTTAATTCAAGTTTTTTTTGACTGAAATAATTACAACAGAGAAGGCTACAACTTTACCGTATATATTTTTGAGGAATATTCCAGGGGCCATAGGAGTTTTCAAAAGAAGGAACCATCTTGTAAGCATCATTGGTGAATTTTCAGAAGGAGCTATTGCAAAGCAGAATACCCAAAGCAGGCATGCTGAAAGATGCTATGGATTCACAACCTTGCTCTGTTCCTGGAACATCAGTTTATTTTGTGAAGTTTATGGAACGTGGCCCAAGCAATGGGACTGACTTAGTGGAGGAGGGTGTTGGTTTCCCCCCGCCCAATTTTGGATTACCCTATTCGAGAGGTGGCAGATGGCTCCAACCTTGCCATCAAGCACCGTAGAGCAAGGTAGTGTCCAGCAAGTCAGTTTCATAACCAATTTCATTCAGGAGTTTTGATGCAAGAATTAGGAACACTGTTCAGAATCTTGGAAACTGGTCCTGGACATTTTAGCTTTTTGTTAGTCATTAAGGCAGTATCATTGAAAGTTTTTACATCTTTCTACCTGGGCTTTCTGCATATGCCTAAGCCGTCATAAACCACTGTTTGTTCCTTGTTTATGTCTGGAATGTATCCTGTTTTTTTCTTGGCCTCACAGTGCCCTTAAAAATCAAACCATTGTATTTAAATGTGCATTTGGCCCTGGGTCATTCTCAGAGCCTGTCAGGATTGCTGAGTGAATAAATATGGGAAATAAATGAACAATGTTCCATTCTCATGGTGATCATTAAGACATTTGTAAAACAAACAAACCCCTTTACAGCTAAATAAAAAGTAAAGCAGCGCTATTGTTATAGAGCAGGATATTATAAAAAGTGGTTCCACCTAAATTTCTCCCTTTCTATCCTCTCTGTGGAAAATAACTTGCTCATTCAGTTGCCTTAATCCGAAATGCAACTGCATTTTAATAATTTATAACTGATAAGAGTTAAAAAGGGTTATGAAATTGGTTTAGATTTTCTAAAACTGATTACAGAAAGTCCTCACTTAACAATGGTAACTGAGACCAGAATTTTTGTTGCTAAGTGATACTGTTGTCAATCATGTACACATGTGACTGCCACTTCTGCAGAAATTCTGCTACTTCTGGTTGCTGCTGTTAAGTAAATCACTACAGGATGTTAAGTCAGGACACCGCATGGTTGCCATTTGCAATCTTCTGATAGCTTCCCCATTGATTTTGTAGGAAGCCAACAAAGGTCACAAATGTAATCATGTGACCTTGGGGATATTGTAGTGGATGTAAATACAAGAACCAGTTGTAACTATCTCTCATTCAGCACCATTGCAAATTCAAATGGATGCAGAATGAGTGATTATTTATTTATTTATTTATTTATTTAATTAAATTTTTATACCGCCCTTCTCCCAAGGGACTCAGGGCAAGGACTACTGTATACCATTCTCTTTAGTAATGCATATCTGTGTTACTGATACATATGTATTCTTAGATTTTTTGATACATAATCTTATATGTTTTGATGTAAATTAAACAACTCTTAATCTTTACTCTTTGTATAAAGGTATAGTAGAGTGTAATTTGAACAATTATTTTAAAATTAATTTTAGTCTCTTCTAGAAGACGTAAAAGTTCAAGATATTCTACAAAATCAATTTTATTATAGTAAAGACCTACGGTGTCTGTTCATGTTGCTGGTAAGCTATTAGTATTTTAATTTCTTATTTCTAATCAAGAAATAAACTAGCAATTCTGATAATGGAAAAAGTATTATTGCTGAAAACAATCTGATTTTTATGCTAAAGTTTACAACCAATACATGTTAAATAAGGATGAAGGTTCATTCCAAATGTTTCGTTACCAGGCTTTTGTTGTTGTTAGTTACAAAGTTGTGTCCGACCCCTGGCGACCCCATGGACAAGGTTCCTCCAGGCCTTCCTGTCCTCTACCTTCTTCTGGAGTCCATTTAGGCTCACGTCTACTGCTTCAGTGACTCCATCCAGCCACCTCATTCTCTGTCGTCCCCTTCTTCTCTTGCCCTCAATCTTTCCCTGCATTAGGCTCTTCTCCAGTGAGTTCTTCCTTCTCATTAGGTGGCCAAAGATTTGAGTTTCAACTTCAGGATCTGGCCTTCTAAAGAGCAGTCAGGGTTGATCTCCTCTAGGACTGACCATTTTGAATGCCTTGCAGTCCAAGGGATCCGCAGGAGTCTTCTCCAGCACCATAGTTCAAAGGCCTCAATTCCTTGGCGCTCAGCCTTTCTTATGGTCCAACTTTCACAGCCATACATTGCAACTGGGAAGACCATAGCCTTGATTATATGCACTTTTGTTGGCAGGGTGATATCTCTACTTTTTAGTATGCTGTCTAGATTTACCATAACTTTCCTCCTTCCGCTTTGGGCCAGTCGCTTCACTCTTTCTGGCGCTACTAGTATTAGCCCTCTGCTCTTCCATAGTAGCATATTGGACGCTTTCCGACCTGAAGGGCTCAGCTTCCAGCGTCCTATCGTTTTGCCTTTTGGTACTGTCCATAGGGTTTTCATGGCAAAGATACTGAAGTGGGTTGCCATTTCCTTCTCCAGTGGATCACATTTTGTCAGAACTCTGCTATGACCTGTCTGTCTTGGGTGGCCCTGCACGGTGTAGCTCATAGCTTCATTGAGTTACGCAAGCCCCTTCGCCACGACAAGGCAGTAATCCATGAAGGGGTTAGCAGGCTAGGTAACATCTTCAGCAGAGTTTAGGTGATGCCAGTGTTCTTCTGTTTATAAGGGCTTCAGTTGTGGGTGTGTCAAGTGAGGGTCTTGTGATGGGTCAGGTGTGAGTCATCGGTGAGAGGCCGATGATGGGTCTTGTGATGGGGAGGTTACATCAGGTCAGGGTCATTGGGAGGTGAACTGCTGGTGGGGAGGGGCTTGCGGGGGTTGGTTGAGGGTTGGTGCTCTCTGGTTGGCTGTATGGTCGCCACTATTGCAAACATGATATATATTTTTCTTTAAAATTCTCATAATCTTTACAGCAGAAACCCAGAAGTAATTTTCAGGGAAGAAAAAATAATTTAAATTAATGCAATGGAAAGTTAAGAACAATGGAATGTATTCCAATTAAGCCCCTGTGTGAGTCTGAGCATAAGGTTTTTGTGATGAATCTATTGCAAGCATAAAATTGTGGATTTTTTTAAAAAAATGTCATTATTCCTGTATTCAGTTAGGACTTGCAATTTGGCTGCAGAATTGAAAAAACTGGTTGAATGTGCTCTGAACAAAGAGACACCGCTCAGAAGATTTTATTGGAAATAAGTTTTATTTTACTGGTGGTTTTATTAGGTTTTATTGCTCATTTATAATACGATATGGTAGTCCATGTTGAGTGCTATTTACCACCCAACCTCAATAAAGTGATGGTGTGATGGGACCAGGCTGCCATCCTCAATTCCACTCAAAAACGACAAGTCCTAATAAGCCTGAGCAAAACATCTAAATCTGCAACACAAGATTTTTACATGACATGACTCAGTTTTATGCCAAGCAGATACTTACTGTTGATCCCTGATCAGGTCATCTTAGCTAGGAAGCTTGAATTTTCCTTCTTGGAGAGTACTCCCACCTCCTGATTTCTCCTATTTCGGGCAAGTCCAAAATACAGTATTTATTCCAAGCAACAAAGAATTAGTGCACCTCTTTCCTGCAGTAATATTCTGATTATTATTACATTTTGTGAGAAATTATGGATTTTTATTTTGGAATGAAAAATATTTTCTATTTGCAGATGCTTGCTTCAAATAATATAACGGCCTCCCACCCTTACATTCGTGTCTCTAACTTCCTGGAAGTCAGTAAACTCTGCAGGATGGACACAAAAGCAAATATTGTGCATGGTAAGATAATATTTGGAAAAATAAATAAATGTATAAATGTTCAGTACAGGTAGTCCTCGACTTACAACAGTTCGTTTAGTGACCGTTCAGAGGTACAAATGTGACTTACGATTGTTTTTCACAGTTATGTCCTCTGCAGCATCCCCAAGATCATGTGATCAAAATTCAGATGCTTGGCAACTGGTTCATATGTATGACCGTTGCCTGGTATCTGTGTCCCAGGGCCACGTGATCCCCTTTTGCGACCTTAACAACTCAGTTGCTAACTTATCAACTGCAGTGATTTACTTACCGGTAAGTGTTTGCAAAAAAGGTCATAAAATAGAGCAAAACTCACTTAACAAATATCTCATTTAACAACAGAAATTTTAAGCTCAGTTGTGATTGTAAGTCAAAGGAATTCTTGTAAAACATTAAAGGAGGAAGTGATTATTACATAATTTATATGCAAGCATAAAATTATGTGGGTAGAAACATCCACCACAGAGCATGTTTTCTCCATTGTTTTGAAGCTTGATTAGTAGGCTTACTAAAGCAGGGTTTTTCTCCAACTCTTAAGATAACTCTCTCTCCCACCTCATACACACAGGCATAGATAGCTATGTTAAGAGAATACAAGCAATGCAAAAGTTGAAAGTGAAAAAGAAAAGTAACAAAGAAAAAAATAGAGAAGGGTGAAAAAGGAAACATAAAGGTTATTATCTTTTCTACAATCAGACAAGTCAATTTTACCATCTGTGCTAACTAATTCTGTCATCTTCACTAGACATTCTCCGTTGTGGATATTTCAGAGTCTCCATTTTTGAGCATATAATAATTTCGTAGCAGTTACCATATATAAAAATAATATTCCATTTTCTAATTGTGTATCCATTATTTCAAGCAAGAAAATTTCTGGTTTCAACTGAATATTAATCTTTAAAAATCTTTCTATTGCTGTATTTGAATTCAGATAAGCCTTCACATTTACTACATTTCCAACATAGATTTGATATACCTTTATAAATTCTAGATAATTTTTCTGCAGTCATGTATTTCAGGTTATAATATCGATTTCAGCCCGTTTAGCCATGTATTTTCCATTATTCCATCAATAGATTATGTCCAAAGTTTTTAGCCCTTTTTATTATATGCTTTCACTTGTTATTCTTCCATTTCAAATTTTGACAAAAGTTTATACAGTTTGGCAATTATGTGATCATCATTTGTACATAATTCAGATTGTTTTGTGCTGTTCAGTTCAAATGTCCTGTTATCTACCTTAAATCTTTCTCTTAACTATACATATATATCCCTCTGTACTCAGTCTTGATTTTTATCTTCTACCATAACAGCACTCTCTGTATTAACCATCTCCCTTTGCCTGCTGTTTCTTTTCTATAATATGATTCTTGTGCATTTTGGGCACAATCTTGAGTTTATATCCATATTTTATATTATCTATTGTCTTTTGAGTAAAAACCACATTGATCTTCATCAATAAAGACAATTTTCATCTTCTTAGTAAAATGATTCTCGAATCACTAAAAACTGTTAGGATAACCTTGAAGGTCCAAATGCTTATGACAAATGACATGTATAAAATAATGATTGTAAGTCCAAAGTCTGCATATTCTATTTGAACACCAAAATTATACTTTAGATACTTTAAAACAGAAGGTGCTAATTTTTACCATCTTTCTCTTCTAGGTCTGTCTGTGCTGGAATTGTGCCTCATAATTGCTATGAAACATTTAAATGATACTTATGAAGGAGAACCGTTCAATTTTCAGATAGTTTATCATGGTGAGGTGATAGTAGGTGTTATTTTTAAAAGACACATTGTTCCCTTAAAATTGTAACGTAATACATGTTTATTAATGCAGAGTATCAGAAGTTTGTTCAGAGGAAAGCGCATACTGTGTACAATTTTGAGAAGCCTGTTGTCATGAAGGTATGTATATTTTCTCTTCTAGAAAAAGCTGGTTTCTACTCTATTATCACAGAACATTACATTACTGTTCCAGATTCTTGAACATTTAAACATGATTTTTCTAAAGCTTTGGTGCTGAAACACTGCTTATTTGAATATATGTATTTGACCATTATGTTTGGTATTGTACTGCCCTCTGGTGCCCAGTTAATACATTTGTGTAGCTTCCCACTTTAAACTTAATTTAGGGCTGACTTTGACACCAAATAAGGGCTTAGATGGATTGTGATTCTAATTTTCCTTGTACTTTTCTAGTGAATTATCTCTTAAACTACAAAATATAGTTTAGACTGAATCTACATATGATTTGCTTGTGTTACTTCATTTTTAGGCCTTTGAACACTTGCAGCATCTTGAATTGATAAAACCCGTAGAAGGCCCATCTAATTCTGTACAAAAAGAATATTTGCTAATGAAACTGCTCCTGGACAACAGCCAAATTATGGAAGCTTTGCAGTTGTATCCAAACTGTCCAACGGATGTCAAACAATGGGCTACAGCTTCAGTCCATTGATTATATATTTCATAAGTTTCAAAACCAGCGTCACCATTTGAAAAACACATCTTGAAATTAGAGACATTTGTCTTCAGCTATTATGGGACTTGCTTAAATGATCGGGGTGAGGGGTGGGGTACTCTTCATTTTAAATAAAGCAAAATTTTCCAAGAAGTATATTATTTGGACCTAGATTAGAAATTACCGTATTAAAATGATCTCAAATATTAATTAAAATAATCTTCATTTTAGTTTTTTTTCCTGGACACTAGTATCTATTGCCCAAAATGTTTAAAAAGATACTTCTTAGCCAAGTAGGATTGCCACTAAAGTATATGAAAACTTGTGTGTACTGTTAGAGTTGAGTAGGACAATAAGCATTTTTTTCAGAGAGTTGAACAGACTCAACATCATTTTGTAAACATATCGGTAGTTATTCAAGACACAGGAGTTACTTTCTTAGTCTTAAAATATAATTCCAATAAAAATTCTGATTTTGGTATATTACACCTATTTGAATATTGTAGTAACAACTTAATTTTCCCTGACCGTGGCATTGTAAGCAGGAGCAATGTTTACATTTCTGTTTCCTATAAAGTGTGATATAGGACCATAAAAAGAAATCTTTTACTAATACAGACATATTCCTACTGTACTACCTACTGTAATGTAACACTGCAATGTAAAGTTGGATATTAAAGGCAACCTGTTTGTAAATTACCAGATTAAATGGTTATCTACCTAACAGAAGTCTGAAAAGTATAATTTGGTTTTATAGATTATTCATATTAAAAGAGACATTCTGTTTTCAGATTTAAAAAGGCTGCTGGTGTGAAATGTTTGTAGGATGGGCAATTACCGTATTTTTCAGACCATAAGACGCACCCAGTTTTTAGAGCAGGAAAACAAGAAAAAAAATTCTTTCTCCTTCTCTCTCTCTCCCTCTCTCTCTCTTTCTCTCCCTCCCTCTCCCATTGTCCCTTCCTTCCTTCCTTCCCTCCCTCTTTGTCCTTCCCTCTCTGCATTAGAGCAGTACCCGCGGAGGCGACCCTGCAGCCCGGCTTTCTCTTGCAGAAAGCAAGCTGAAACGAAGTGAGGGAGATTGCCAAAAATGTGAATCGGCCGATCTCGCACTCCTGCAAACTCCCTCGCTCGGTTTCAGCTTCCCTTGCTAAAAGAGAAAGCAGGCTGAAACGAGGGAGATAGCAGCAGCGCGAGATCAGCTGATTCTCATTCCTGGCAATCTCCCTCACTCCGTTTCAGCTTGCTTTCTCTTGTAGCAAGGGAAGCTGAAACCGAGCGAGGCAGAGTGCAGGAGCGTGAGATCGGCGTTTCTCAGCACGTGCCGATTCGTGCTCCTGACAATCTCCCTTGCTTTCCACTTGTGGAGGTTGGGGCTGGCCATACGGATCACCTTCGGACCATAAGACGCACCCTCGTTTTTCCCCCCACTTTTGGGAAAAAAAGTGCGTCTTATGGTCCGAAAAATACGGTAGTTTAATAAATTGTTGCAAGAAAACAGTACTTTCCAAATACACTGAGACACTACCTGGTTCATCTAATGAAGAAATTTATTTGCACATATGAACCGTGTAGTTCCTATCATTTTCATTGGCTTATACTGCCATTTGAAAACTCAAAACTCCTTATTTTAAAACAAAATAATACAATTAAAATTGAAATGCAAAATATACAAACAAAAGTTAAACCCTAATTGATAAACACCAATCAATGAATGCAAGCAGATTAAAGGTAAAGGTAAAGGTTCCCCCGCACATGCGTGCTAGTCGTTTCCGACTCTAGGGGCCGGTGCTCATCTCCGTTTCAAAGCCGAAGAGCCAGCGCTTGTCCGAGGACGTCTCCGTGGTCATGTGGCCGGCATGACTAGACACCAAAGGCGCACGGAACGCTGTTACCTTCCCACCGTAGTGGTCCCTATTTCTCTACTTGCATTTTTACGTGCTTTCGAACTGCTAGGTTGGCAGAAGCTGGGACGAGTAACAGGTGCTCACTCTGTTATGCGGCACTCGGGATTCGACCCGCCAAACTGCCGACCTTCCGATCGACAAGCTCAGCGTCCTAACCCACTGAGCCACCGCGTCCCATCGGGGGTGGCCCGAGAGTTCATGGCTTCCATGATGGCCATGGACCTGACCCAGATTATTCAGGGTCCGACTCATGAGGGGGGAAACACGCCCGACCTTATTTTTATCTCTAGGCAGTGGCTTAATGGTCTGGGTGGAGTTTCTCCAATCTCAACCCCTTTCATGTACAGACCATTATCTCCTACGGCTGGGCCTGTGATATGCCACCTCCCGCTGCTGGGTGGCGGAGCCGACCAGGTGGTTCTGCCCCAGGCACCTGATGGACCTAGATAGGTTCCAGACAGCACTTGGACTGATTCCTGCCTCCCTTTCCCACAGCCCGGTCGAGACCTTAGTTGACGCCTGGCAACGGGCTGCTTCGGAGGCTCTCGACTGGTCAACCCCGAGGCCCCTTTGTTGTGGGGTGCCCCAGGGGTCGGTCCTCTCTCCCCTCCTGTTCAACATCTATATGAAGCCACCAGGCAAAATCATATGTGGTTTCGGGGTGAGGTATCATCAATATGCTGATGATACCCAGCTTTTCATCTCCACCCCGAACCAACTCAGGCCCTCGATGTGATGTCCCGCTACCTGGAAGCGGTACAAATCTGGATGGGGAAGAACAGGCTCCAGCTCAACCCGGCCAAGACTGAGTGGCTCTACGTACCAGCATCTCGTTTAGTCCAAGAGTTTCCATCTTTGGTTATGGGAGGAGAGGTGTTACCTCCCGTTGATAGGGCACGCAACTTAGGTGTCCTCCTGGGTACACAACTCAGTTTTGAAGATCATATAGGAGTTGTGGCCAGGGGGGCTTTTGCCCAGGTGCACCAGTTGCACCCCTATCTGGACCGAAATGCTCTACGTACGGTCACTCATGCGCTCGTTACCTCCTGTATAGATTACTGCAATGCTCTCTACATGGGGCTGCTCTTGAAGACCACCTGGAGGCTCCAGCTGGTGCAGAATGCGGCCGCGCGGGTTGTGATGGGAGTATCCCGATACTCCCATATTACACCCCTCCTGCGTGAGCTGCATTGGTTACCGGTTGCCCTCTGGGTGAGATTTAAGGTGTTGGTTCTTACCTAAGCCCTACATGGCTTAGGCCCGGGATATTTGCAGGACCGTCTGCTGCCAGGAACGACTTCCCATCACCCGGTGCGCTCACACAGGGAGGGCCTCCTCAGGGTGCCGTCGGCCAGACAATGTTGGCTGGTGACCCCCAGGGGAGGGCCTTCTCTGTGGGAGCGCCTGCCCTGTGGAATCAGCTTCCCCTTGAGCTCCGGATGGCCCCGGATCTTCGGTCCTTTCATCGCGACCTCAAAACATTTCCATCAGGCTGACCTGTACTGATGATAGGTTTTTTTTAAAAAAAATGTTTTAAATATTTTATCACTGGGGCTTGTTAGTTTAATCTTTTTTTAACATTTGTATTATTGTGTTTTATTGTTGTTAGCCGCCCTGAGTCCTTCGGGAGATAGGGCGGCATATAAGTCCCAATAATAAATAAATAAATAAATAAAGTAACTAGTTAGGCAGGTTTTGTTTGTTATGGACCCTTTTATCACATCCGGATTAGACTTGTTACCTTTGAAGTTTTACAGTCAGACAATGATTACCTAAACTCACAAACTGAAGAGACAAATGATGAATGACTCAATAACTCCCTTTGAAATACCAGAAGCTATTAAAAAAATGAAATCAGGCAAAGCTCCAGATCCAGATGGCTTCACTAGCCAATATTATAAATGCTTCAAAGATGAACTTCAGCCACTAAAGGATATAATGTAGATTGTTACACAGGGGAAAGATACCTCCAACTTGGAAAGAAGCTAATACAGGTAATCCCCGAGTTGCGAGCGTTCCCTTAGTGAACGTTTAAAGTTACGCGATAAGCGCTCCCTAGTGCTTACGAACAAATTATGAATATTGCGGCACCACAGCAGTCATTTACCCTTATGAGCGACCGCAGTGGCACTGCTACATTCACCCTGGTTATTCCCTCCCAACCCCCGCCCTGGGTCTCCCTAGGAGCTAGGCCTTCAATACCCTGTGAAGATTGAGATCTTTCGCTTTCTTGGCTACTCCAGGTCTTTGGTGCATTGCAGAAAATGGAGGCCTAAGGTAACACAAGATCATGCGAAATCGGTGCAAGATCACACGCTACTGATCTTGCTTCATCTCATGGTACTTTAGGCCTCTGTTCTCTACAACAGAGAACAGAATCGAAGTCAGGGGATGCTTCCATGTGCCTCTGGAGGATGGATCCGGAGGCCTTTTCCAGGCGGCAGCTGCCCAGGTCTGAGGCCAGGGGACGCTTCCACAGCCCTTCGGAGGCCTGATACGGGGGCCTTTTCCAGGCCATTGTCCAGATCTCAGTCCGGGGGATGCTTCCGCGGCCCTCCGGATGCCTGACCTAGGTGCTGGAGGCCTTTTCCAAGCCGCTGCCATCTGGATCTAAGGCCAGGGGACATTTCCATGGGCTGTGGAAGTGTCCCCCAGCCTCAAATCTGGGCGGCAGCAGCCTAGAAAAGGCCTCTGATGCCCAGATCCAGCCTGCCCCTAGCCTCCGATCGGGCGGCAGCAGGAATCGAGGCAGAGAGGAGACGGATCTTTTCAAGGTGAGTCTGGCATGGCATGAAGGGAGGGGGAAGCATGAAGTATCTTAGTGGGTCGGGGAGGCCTTGAGCGCCTGTTCCACTACTAGGTCCTCCATGGCTTTCCCCCACCCTGAGATACTTCCTGTTCACTTAACAAGCCGCGTGCATTTTAATGAGCAGGGAGTGATCTCGTTCGAGATATGAGATTTACTCCGACGAGTTTTTGAGTTATGAATGGAATGGGCAGGCTCCATTACATTTGTAATTCGAGGACTATCTGTATTGCACTATTACCAAAGGAAGGCCAAGATGTTACAAGGATAAAGAATTATAGACCAAGTTCATTACTAAACAATGACTATAAACTTTTTGCTGCCATTTTGGCAGAAAGATTAAAGAAGGTTTTACAGACATATATTCATGAAGATCAATCTGGCTTTCTGCCAGAAAGACAAGATAAGGGATAATGTGAGGACTGTTTTGAATATGATTGAATATTTACAATATAATGAGAAACAGGCAGCTTTAATATTCTTAGAAGCCCTTTGACAACTTAAACTGGGCTTTTATGTTTAGAGATTGGGAAGATAGGGATTTTGGGGAGAATTTTATTCAAGGGGTTAAAGGAGTTTATACATCATAGCAAGCAAAGACTATTATTAATGGAGATTTAACCAATTCATGCAAAATTCAAAAAGGCATGACAAGGAGGCCCCTTCTCCCTTGTTGTTTATATTGGTTTTGGAAGTCCTGAACAGAGATATTGGGCAAGATGAGAAAATAGGTATAAACATCAAAAAGGAAGTTCACAAATTGAGAGCATTTGCCGATGACCTGGTTTTATTTTTGTTATTTCTGTTGAGCAGGGCTTTTCAACCAGTGGTACGGGTACCACCTGTGGTAAATTGGCACCTGGCAGGTGGTACGCAGCCATCCTAGAAAAGTGGTAGCAGGGGAGGGGAATGAGCTGAACCGGTGGCAGCACCACAGAAGCCTGAGCAAGAGATGGCTGGAGCTGCAGGGCTGTCAGGACTCAGTGGAAGCGCCAGGATCAGCACTGCTTTCCAGCTGATCTTTGGGGCTGTCAGGGCTCAGTCGATGCGTCAGGATCATCACCAGGCTCCAGCTGGAGCTCAGTGCTGATCCTGGTGCTTCTGCTGAGCCCTGAAGAAGCACCAATCAGCTGGAATGTTGCAGCATCTCCAGGGTTTTGTTGCTTGGCAACTGATTCATGTTTATGTCGGTCACAATGTCCCAGGGTCATGTGAAGTGACCAAGATCACCTGCAACCACCCAGCAGTTGGGGGGGAAAAATAAAACCCAAACACCCCCCCCACCCCACCTCCGCTGCCAATCCTCAACAGAAATGCTCACAACAATGAAAACCTTGGATAGGAGGAAGAGTGCTGCCGGGCAGGCAGGCGTCTTGCTCGGCTGTGGCTTGGGGGCACTTTTTTCAGTGCCATTGTGACTTCAAACAGTCACTAAGTGAATTGTTGTAAGTTGAGGACTACCTGTACTTCATCACTTTTTTCCCTTTTTTTTGGTCAAGTTTTTGACACCTTGCTAGGCGACCGGTGGTACCGGTACTTGGATGTTGCCATATCCTAAAAGTGGTACAATAAGTGAAAAGGTTGAAAAGCCTGCTGTTGAGAATTGGCAGCAGGGGTGGGGTGGGGTGGGTGTTTGGGCTTTATTCCCCCCCCCATCTGCTGGGTGGTTACAGCAAGTTTTGGTCACTTCACATGACTTTGTGCTTGAGGTGGAAAAAAAATGAAACTTTGATTTTGGGTTTTATCTATTGGATAGGTTTGTTGTTATAGAAATGGCTAGTTGATACTATTTTGTAAAAGTAAAAAGCTGAGGTTTGATGTTATTCTACTGCACCAAAGGGAGTCGAAAATCAATGCCTTTTCTTTCTTTTTTCCCTTTTCCTACACTTTTCCCTTCCATTTTCCCTCCCCTATCTTTCCTACTATTTTCTTTTTGTATAGCAGACTTCCCCAAACTTTTGGGGTTGGTGGCCCAGAGTGGGGGGGGGGCAGGAAGGGGGGAAAAGATCGTTTTGTGGGGGGGGTGAATACATGTGTGTGCGCACAAACACTCATTGCTCATGTAAATGTTAGGGACCCATCTTAGAATTTTTAGTCTCCTAGGTAAAAGGTAAAGGTTCCCCTGCACATGCGTGCTAGTCATTTCCGACTCTAGGGGCCGGTGCTCATCTCCATTTCAAAGCCGAAGAGCCAGCGCTTGTCCGAGGACATCTCCGTGGTCATGTGGCCGGCATGACTAGACGCCAAAGGCGCACGGAACGCTGTTACCTTCCCACCGTAGCGGTCCCTATTTTTCTACTTGCATTTTTTACGTGCTTTCGAACTGCTAGGTGGGCAGAAGCTGGGACGAGTAACAGGCGCTCACTCTGTTACGCGGCACTCGGGATTCGACCCGCCAAACTGCCGACCTTCTGATCGACAAGCTCAGCGTCCTAACCCACTGAGCCACCACGTCCCTAGAAGAGGCATACATGGGACTAGCTAAAAGGAATTAGTAGAGCTGTTTCTCATTAGCTTTTTAATGAAACTAGAATAATATTTTGGGACCAATAGACATATTGGGAATGTGTTGGACAATCGCAAGAGATGCCCTGAAAAGGAGACATTTCTAGCCACCAAATGGATGTGATGGACAGTCACAAATATACCATTTAATGTAAGCCAAATGAAGTTTTTTTTATTGCAGCATGCTTTTTATCTGTTTTTTTTTGTTCCCCTGAACACATAATTACACCTCCAAAGTATTGCATCGCCACTGCCTGGAATCTGGTTCTTGACTTGGTGGCATTTCTTTCAGTGTTGCTTTAAGATTAAAATTATTTTTAAAAGGAGTT
Organism: Vipera ursinii; assembly: GCF_947247035.1. Classification (NCBI taxonomy): domain Eukaryota; kingdom Metazoa; phylum Chordata; class Lepidosauria; order Squamata; family Viperidae; genus Vipera; species Vipera ursinii. Next base: position 143,558,128 of record NC_139512.1, on the reverse strand, counting down.
CACAGATCAGGGAATTTTGACATGTTCAAAGTGATATGGGAAATCAATCCAAGATATTTAATTGCTGCCACTCTACTAGTATCTTGACAGAAGATTTAAATTGTCTGGCCTGGACTGAGGGATTTTAAATTATATTAATTAAATTAAATTAATTTTAAATTTTAATTTTTAATGTTATCTTAATTGTGGGCTGTATTAATTTAATTTAATTTTATTCTCTCTTTTGTATTGTTTTTAACTTGCCCTGTGAACCGCCCTGAGTCCTTCAGGAATAGGGCGGTATATAAATTCAACTAATAAATAAATAAAATAAATAAACTTCCAGAAGGACTGGGAGAAAATTCAAAAAGTTATTTTCCAAATGGAACTACTAAAATTGTTATAGGATGCTTGTTTTAAGCAGCTTTGCAGTTTCTACCAAGCACCAGTATAATATTGCAAGCAAAGCATTCCATTTCATTAAATGAAAATTCATTGTCTGAGAATCTTTGCAACAGTTCTGTGGTGAACTTCAAATATGCTACTCTCAGCATCTGTAAACTGCAGCAGGACGATCATTCATTCCCTTTGTGTGTGTCTGTTTCCCCATATCTGCACGGGAGATACCCTGTATTATTTTTACCTATCACTGTTCTAAGTTATCCCTTTATTGCTCATTTTTGTATTTCATTCAGTGCTACCTAGTAAATTCATATTACAAGCAGGAATGAAATGGCCACTGTATATAATGGGTTTTTTTTTACTGTTGTATTCGACCAAGCTCTTAATCAAATTAATTAAATTACTAAGAGGTATCTCCAGGAAATCTTTAAAGCCTCATGAGATAAAGTAACAGTATGTCCATAATTCAAGGAAGTAAAAAACAACCTCATAATTCAATTACACATGAATATAATCGCCTGTTATGTCCAAATATTTCAAATATTGTATCATGACAATATGCTCAATGAGCTGCTTGTTTTAACAGCAGTCTTATTCAGCAATAGTTATGCAGCCAATAACCAGTGGTGGTGCAGTGGTTAGAATGTAGTATTGCAGGCTAACTCTACTGACCGGTTCAAGGTTGACTCAGCCTTCCATCCTTCCAAGATCAGTAAAGTGAAGACCCAGATTGTTGGGGGCAACAGGCTGACTCTGTAAACCGCTGAGGGACGGCTGTAAAGCACTGTGAAGCGGCATATAAGTCTATGTGCTATTGCTATCCTAAATATGTTATCAGATTTTTAAAAAAAAATTATAGAATTGTACTTTTAGGTTCTTCAAGCAAGAATTGGGGAGATAAGTGTGTAGGGTCTACACTTGCATTTTGTCATATAAAGTTGAATAGACTACATCACTCTCAATATATACGCTTAATTGCTGCTACTTAAGTTACTCTGCATGTAACTTAACTCAAAAACTTGTGACATAAAAAGCTTTCAACAATCAGGCTTTTTATCAGAATGAAGACTTGAGTGATCACAGAAACTTTAAACATAAGAGTGGGCACTGCCTCCCTACCATCAGATTAATCAGTAAAAATTAAAATCATTCTTTACCGTTTTTATTATGCCCTAAGGGAAAACAGAGTTAATAATGTAATATAGAATAGGGTCGATTTGGAAAAGCGAGCATACTTTCGTCCTCAGAATATTCATGGTCTATTGCTTATTGAAAAAGGCCCATAATTATACCTAACATCAAAACTGTTTCTTGAAATACAAACCTTTCCCATACTTCACATATTTGATACAATTTTAAATGTAAATGAGATGTTACTTTCCTAAAAAAAAATCTACTTTTCCTCTCAATTACCATAGAAAGGGAGTGAAAACAGTACTGTCTAGAGCATGGGTGTCCAATCTTTTGGCTTGCCTGGGCTGCATTGAGTGAAGAACAATTGTCTTGGGTCACTTATAAAATATATATGTATATAAATCACACAATAATGCTGTTTACAATCTTGTGTTGCTGCATTACTTGAAGTTCAGGGCTGCATGCGATCCATGGGCTGTGGGTTGGATATGCCAGATCTAAAGTCTGTTACAGCATGTTCAAATAGCCCATGCCTTTTGAAGGCGGCTAAGTTGGGGCTGTCAGTTGCACAGGTTAGCATGTAAAATAGGGAAAAATAATACTCGTAATTGTTCAACAGTATCTAGAAGTCCTGGGCTTCCTTGAAGCCATACATTTGGAAGGTAGGTCATAATTTGGATCTCATTCTTAGAACAAGCAGTGCTGAACTATAATAGAGCTTCCTATGTTGCATCTGAAAATATGAAATATGTAATCATAGGATCACCATTTGCAGCAGTCTTCAGTCATTAGGACACCTTGTCCCCTCAATAACTTTTTTCATATAGACTGTTGTACACTGAGAATCACACGAATTGAGCTACATAGTTTGCACTTATTCAGTCAAACTATTATCAGTCTAGTTCAGACATGTCAAACACAAGGCCCGGGGGCCGGATCCGGCCCGTGAAGTGGTTTTATGTGGCCCACGAAGCCATCCTGGAAACAGTGAGGGAATGGCCCCCACTGTCTTCGCCCTGGCCCAGAGACCCTCCTTCTGCCAGAGACCCTCAGATCTGTCCCACTCCTGCCCAGGCCCCCATAGGCACCCTTGATGCGAATGATGTAGAGCTGGCCACGCCCACCCAGTAGGCCATAAGCACTCTAGCCACGCCCACCGAGTAGGCCATAAGCACTCTAGCCACACCCACCCAGTAGGCCACGCCCACCCTGGCCATACCCACCCGGCCCCCTGAGGGCAACCGCAATGCTTATGTGGCCCTCAATGAAATTGAGTTTGACACCCCTTCTAGTTTATAGAACTACCAAGCTTTTTAAAGTTCAATTATATCAAACAATAAAAAGAAAAGGGAGAATTTCTTTAAATATAGACTTTAATTCCTGATTTCCCATAGCTTAAATATAATTCCCTCAGTGGCACCTCCTATCTGTATCTGTTTTGTTCTGGGTGATGTACGGTCTACTTCTACAGGGTAGATGTGATTGTAAAGCATTGCTCCTAATATTGGCCAAAGCCATTTCCAATATAAAGATATTTTCAGTTTTAATTATTTCTAGTAGCAAAAAAGCAAACAAAAATAAATTGAAATGCTGCTTTTAAGACTGACTTTCTGCCAAAGGGCATTTCATTTGTGATTGCTCAAATACAATTATAATACACTTTTTCCAAATTGGGAAAACAAAATCTGAGAAAAGATTGTTATATGCAATATAAAATATACTTCATTTTAAAGAATGAATCAGAACAGTGTGCAAGTCATAGTAGTCACTTAATTTTTTATTTATTGTTCTGTGGGAATAGGGAAAGAGAAGCATACATTTATACAATATTTCACAATCACTTTTATCCAGGATGGGGTTATTCTTAAATACTTGCCGAAAAATAGCAAGAGCAATTTGACAGTAGTACAACAACCTGTGCCCAGAACACTGACAAGTACCAAGTAAAGCTAAAATAATTGCTTACCAATATTTTGAGAGGTAACATCTTATATGGGCTTGAGTGGTGTGCATTAAAAAAAAAGTACTGCTGGTTGAATATATTGAGGTAAATGGTGTTCCAACAAGGATACTATTGTTATCCCTTGTTTGTAATCCTGTACATAGCTTGCTGAATTTTATACCAAATATTCCTAATAAAAATGCATTAAAAAGTTTAAAAAGAGAATTGGAAAAAGGTCAACCAATCAGTCACCTCACTTTTGTTAAACTACGATCAGCAATTTTATTCTGTAGAACAGTAGTATGAACACTATTTATTACTACATCTGATTACACCTTAGTTATGCAAGAGCTACTCCACATGGATTTTTGCTATCAAAGAAAGTATAAAGTTGTGTATTTTAATCCAGACTCATTTTCAGAATACCACCATGAATGAGAACACTAGGTCAAAGAACTCCAACAATTACGAGGCACAATCTGTTCCAAAATGCTAAGGTATATTTAGCAACTGTACAAAGAGTAGTCATGCATCATGTGATATAAAGTTCTTCGCATCTAACACAAACTGAAAAGGTATTGCAAAGTTTAGACTTTGAAGTTGTTCACAAAACCGATCAGTTAAATCCTGTGGCAATTATATAGGCAGCCAACTAAGTAGTCACAGGCAAACCAAAGGACAACGAAAGCTCGAGCCTCAACCCGGGCTTTCCTTCACAAGTCAAAGATACAAGGTAAATCACCAGAGCTGGCCAGATCAATACAAGCTGAATGGTTCAAGTACAAAAAGCAACAACAGCCACAATATCGGCCAGAAAGCAGAGCACTTTTCCTAGCTCAGACATGAATGGGTTAATTTCCTAGGATAGATCTTGGCTTAAGCATTTTAAAAGAATTGTCCACCCTTAAAATTTTTCAGAGGAGTCAAAATTTCGTGCAGGACTATTTTGGTGGATTTTAATTTTTGGCAGTTTGGTGGAATTTAATAATTTGACAGAGTCTACCAAAAAAGTGTTTTCGGATAAGAGGCATCTTGAAAAGCAAAGACTAGTTGGGGAGAAGCAAGGAAGGGAAGTTTTGGAAAATACTTTTTTAAAAAACTCTTCTCACTTAAGACATTGTTCTGCTTGATTGTCAGTTTTGATATTTCCCCTACATGACCTGCAATTCCAAATGCATTTGCAAAAAAACATCCGTAAAAAGGTCTTACTTGGCTTGAGTCATATTGGTAGATGTCTATTTGATTTAAAAAACAAACAAACCCTGCTCTATGAAGCTGTGGTGGGAGATTTGCAACCAGAAATGATGTTTGTAGGCATGTGCTTTTTAAGATGAAGACTGATAAATTACATTTTCTTAATATGAATATTTTCATTTTGAGGAAAAACCGTATCTGCCAATCATTCATACTATTTTAGATGATGCTGTTGCGAATCAACTCCTAAAAGTAGAATCAAGCAAATCATCTTTTATTCAAAAATACATCTGAAGAACAAATGTTATGTTTGTTAACAAAAGTAGCAAGTTATGCCCAGCAACATCCATAATCAAATTATGGCATTGGATTTGGTAACTATAAAACAAAACATGTCTCTACAGGGTATGCCAGTTTGCAGAGGACAAATCCTCTAATACTCGTCTCTGTTTAGAACCGGATGTCCAAAATCTTGTTTATAACTATTTCCTCTACATTTTTGGAGACCAGTACAAAATTAAAAAAAAATTCGCTTGTGATTTCATAAATCTTTACAAAAGAACATTCACGGTAAACATTTAATTATGACCACCTTTTCCTTTATAAATCTAATGTATTATTTAAATATAAAACTGCCTAGAATCTGATAATACTGGCTACTGTTGGTTCAGTACTTTCATTTTGAGACTTCACTTTGGCTTGTATGCATATAAACTAGTAGTCAAATAAATCGTAGTGTATTACTGCCTTTTACAAGTACTTTGGCACCTGTCTACTTTCTGCCCCTTTTGCTAGAGCCTTCTTAATGTATAGGCTCAACATCATCAATCCCTATAACTCCTTTAATTCAGTACAGTAGTTTAAATTTGTAGTTGTTTTTTTTTGCTAGACTATGCTACATTGTCATTTTCATTGAAATAATTGCATATTTGATGGTAAAAGTGTTTTGTTTTTGTTTTTTTAAAAAAGAGTGTATTTTTAATTCTTTAGCGACCACAAGTTAAACATATGTATCACTGATCAAATGTTCCTCTGACAAGCCGGCACCAAAAATAATCAAGTGATGTGAAACTACAAAAGGCAACACATATAAAAAGTGTGTGGAGTTCAAGGTCATGGAGCTTCCTGAGGTGATCCTGAAACAACAACACAGTGGAAATAGAGTTATGTCCAGGGCTAGACCTGTGCGCTGGGTGGTTGGAAACATTCCTCCTACCATCTTCCTCCCACAGCAGCCCCCAATAACTAGAGGAGCTTCTGTACCCCTTTGGATGGGGCAGGGGCCTGGCTGCTGGGAAGGGGAATGGAAGGAAGGGTAGCTTCCACCATCTTGTCGCATGGGTCTCTGTCTGAATCAACCCACTGTGTCTTGTTTAGTGAAATAGAAAATAACACTAGACAAAATATACATGAAACAGCAAAAGCTTCTTTGAAAGAATTAAGAGCTTTCCAGTGCCAGAGCTCAATAAAATAATAATTAAAAAATCATGCTTAAATTTTCAAATTCCCATCAGACACAGCAAACCTAAATATTTAGTAAAATAAACATATACACTATTTTGGGAACTGGAGATAAAGCTTTTAACTAATTGGGGAAGTCGTCATTGAAAAGGCAATACATTTTTTATACATGAGCTACAACAAGGAAAGACTAGTACACCATTTAGGAATGGCCATGGACTCTTGGCATGAAGCACAGCTTATAACCTTTAAAAATACACCATGAATCTTTTAATGCATCATTTACAAAATCTGGATCAATTTTATTATTTCAATTTTATTAGTGTTGTCAATTCAATTTAGCATAGGTGGAACTGAGGTATACCTTGTTTTGGGAGGTTAATGCTTGGAAGCCTTTTTTGCTAGATCCCACTTTGATTACATAGAACAGCAGCACACTAAACATTCACAAGCTGTGTCATATTGGCATTACAATAGTCATTTATATAAACACAACAGCAAATGCAATAAAAACAAGTTACCCTTTTTCTTAAATCTGAAATGAAATGTCTGATTTAAAAAAAAATAGCAGTAGTTCATTTTAAGGAATTAGTCTGACATGTTAAGAAATACAATGTCAGTTTTTAAAATGTCTGACAAGCCGAGATAGGTCCATGTTCTTCAGATACGTTTAACATTATCTTGCCATTTTCTCCGGCATATGCAGTAAGTCTTCTGGATCCAAGTCTGGAGAAGAATAAAGAGGAATCTTCCTATTGATACTTCAGAGGCAGACTTACCATTATTTCATGCTGAAAATTACTGGCCAGAAACAGGCCAGTTGACTAGGCAGTCTCAGTGCTGAGTCTTATTGGTCAAGAAGTGTGACCCTGCTACTATCATAGACTGGATTCTTTGGGAGGAAAATCCACATTTGTCACCATGGTGACCACAGTCACAATGTCTTCTGTTGTTATAATGTTTGTTAGTCTTTGCATTTGGATAATCCTTTCCTCTACACAACCTGCTGATAATCGAGCTTCTGCATCATGATCCCAACACTCTTCTATTGTTTCACAGAGCATTGCCATTCCCTAAAAATAACAAGAAGAAAGGATACGGTTTTGGAATTCTTACACAACAGACAGAACATACAACACTACTATCCTGAAATACATAAAACGACGTCTAAGTTATATCCACATTAAAACAATAGCAATAAAAACATCTGGTGAGATTAACACCTTCCATGCAACATTGACTTTGAGAAACTGCAGCGAGTGCCTAATTCTGAAATCCAGACTCAGTTTGGAAAGAGAAAAACCACTATATAATGCTTACTGTTTATCTGCCTTAACTATCAGCCCAAATATATAACTTAGGTTTGTCATTGTTACCTTTCTAACACTGGTTCCTGTATATCTGAAAAAGCTACTATGATATCGTTTCAGTTTCTTCTCCTTTTCAAAAGTTGAATTGATGCAATTTCAAATTAGGATTTTGTAACAAGGGTTGACCCTGCTCTTCCTTCTGCCAGGAGACTTTCATCTAACTACATTTTATAATTCCTTCCAGTCTTACAGACTGGCTAAACTGGTGGAGGATTTAACGGGGTCAGATGGGGGAGGTGAGGAGAGGAATACAGATTGGCTATGCAGATACAGGTTAAATGTGAGACAGATTAAAATAGCTTTATTGGCTAGCAACTGTAATGTGTTAGAAAGCCATTGTGTTGTTGAGAGCCTCTGAGATTGCCTGAAACCTTTTGATAAATGTGATTTTAGCAATCTCTTCTCAATTGTGTTTAGACCTTTTCTAAAAAGGGCACTGATGCTTGCCATGGGATGTCCAAGGAGACTGAAATGCTCTGATATTAATTTCTCCTTGTTTTGAGTACATATGGGGGAAAAATACTTTTGCACACAATTACTATGCCCTTCAAATAATGGCCTGTAACAATTACAAATACATCAGCTATCCTATTTTTATAGGTGGAAGGCAAAAAAGTATTTAGTCCTGTTAAATCTCAGAAAGCATGGTGAAAAGCAGCTAACTCCATCTGCATTAAATGTTTTTTTTAAATCTTTTTTTAATGATCTAATGTTTACCACCTCAAACAGAAGCAGTAAAAAACTAAGATGAACAGGAATAGATCAGCTCAAGGATTGAGTGGCTGAATTTCTACCCAATGTAAATGATTTGGTTGCAAAAATATCCTAATTTTAGAACTAGAGTTCACTGTATATGAAATATTCTGTTTTCAACAGTCTTGTGGTATTAAAGGCATATCAATTCTATTACATTATGCAGATAACTATCTAAAGTGAAACTGAAGAAATGAAAGTTAAATTAGCATATCTTTCCTATGTGTAGACTAGAGAATAATATGAATAAAAAATTCTCTTCAGAACAACTTTAATTTCTATTAATAGAATCTGTGTTCAGATTTAACACTGGAATACATAGAAATGTGTCAAGCTATAACTTATTAACATATATTTTTACACAGCATATTAAACAGGCTTAATTGCAATAGCACTTAGACTTATACACCGCTTCACAGTGCTTTAGAAACTCTCTAAGTGGCTTACAGCCTATTGCCCCCAACAATCTGGGTCCTTAATTTTACCGACCTCGGAAGGATGGAAGGCTGAGTCAACCTTGAATCCTGGTCAGGATTGAACTCCTGTAGTGCTGGCAGCTGGCAGTCAGCAGAAGTAGCCTGCAGTACTGCATTTAAACCACCATGCCAGTACGGCTCTTAATATTAAACAACCTCTCTTTAGTGACTGCAACTATGTATTAACCTTTTGCTAAATAGAATAACTTAAGTATTAGAAGTAGCACATAAATTATATGGCCATTCATTAATCTTCCTGTGAATTATAATTATGAACACAGATAACTAATTATATATTTATATATTTAGTAGCAATGGCAAATGTGGAAAAAACAAACTCTAAAAAGTGCCTGCAGACTATAAACTGATCACTTTTGAAAAGTTTATTTTTATTTAGCTAGATTTATCACCAATGATATCACTATCATCAATTTCAAATAAAATAACCGAAAAATTAGCAATGCTACATTTCCACTGATTTCATAAGCAATAAAATTCCTCACATTCCACTACTTGAATGCAATCACCACTAAAAGCTTTTCAAGAAATATATTAAATGATTTATGTACATTTGTAATTCTTTAAATCAAACAATGGAGTAATAAACAACTAATCTTTTAACTTCCTGAAAAAGTGTGTCTTAGGAAAAGTGGTTTCTATTTTATGCCATAAAGGTTTTCTCCTTTTGGACAACAGAAAAGGAAAGAGCTAAAAGTAAAATAAAATTCCAAGTTGACAATATTATTTCCAATATTTGGAACATCCATTTAGACCTTTTTTTATACTTTGACCATCTCTAATTCCAACTGCTCTTAAGATAATTCAACTATTGAGTTTTCCTCATCTGAAAAAGGCAATTATATTTAAATAAAGAAGGATTTTTAAGCCGCCCTGAGTCTTCGGAGAAGGGCGAGATATAAATGGAATTAAATAATATTCTATTCATTATTTTAATGAAGATGCAATTTTTATATTCGCTGAAAGAAAGATCTTCCCACAATTCAAAATGTTGCTTTGAGCTAACAGAATCACCGTTCTAGAAAAATTCATAGCTTCGGTATCTTTTGGGATCAGAATGGAAGTATTCTTGGACCCACAAGACTGAATCACCTCCCATTTTGCCAATGTACTTCTCATTGGTAGCAAAGCTACAGGAATTAATGGAAAGAGGTAACATAAACCACTGGGGGAAAATAAGGGAGGAATATTCTTAGAAGGCCAATCTTCACACTTCTTGTATCATAGAATGAAGCAGTTTTCCCCAATTCCAATTCTTTTTCACAAGACTGAAGTGCAGATAGGCTTGCTGGGTTATATTAACATTTTTAAAATATAACATTTTTAAATGGCATGAAACTGAAGTTCAATTTCTCCATTGGATTTTAAATATATTTTATAGGTTAAAAAAGTTTTATCTTCTGAAGGAAAGTTTCAGTACTGGCCACATTATTTGTCACTTACAGCATGTTTCTGCCAACAGTCTCTCAGGACAGGCCTCTTCTTTTTATGTACTACAACCTCCTGCATATCTTCAAGAGAAGGATGCTGACCCACTTCTTCCTCAAAAGGTAACATATACTCATCCACGGGTCCTGCGTTGAAGGAAATAATGTTACATAAGTTCTGTTCCATTTCTAGTTTCATGCTAATCAGATTAAGAGACTAGAAGGAAAGCTGGTAACTGGTTTATGACTGTCCAAATAAGATTATATTGAACAAGATAATGGGACAACATCTAGCCTATTTTATTTCTTTTCCTGTAAGTCAGGTCTAGGCTTCTAAAACATTTTTTCCAAAGCCCAAGACAATCTCATCTCTATATCAAATTTGCCTTTTCTTATACAGTGTGTGCACAATTATTAGGCAAGTTGTATTTTGGAGGGTTAAATTTCTTATTGAACAACTACAGTGCTCTCGGTCAATCCAAATTGTTAATAAACCTCAAACCTGAATATTTAAGAAAGTAAAAGTGAGGTGTTGGCTTTCTTAGGAGAATGTGTGTGCACAATTATTGGGCAACTATTAGTGTGCAGAGTTATTACGCAACTAAATGAAAAATGAAAATTTGCTCCATCTCACTCGTTTATTTGCATGTGTTAAAGTGAGAATAAACAACAACTCAAAATTTACAAATAAACATTTCTAACATTTAAAAAAAAATATATCAGTGACCAATATAGCCACCCTAAGAAGAAGGGCCTACAAGTTGTCAATAGGGTTTAGGTCAGGAGGAAAGGGGCCATGTCATTATTCTTTCATCTTTAAGGCCTTTACTGGCTAGCCATGCAGTGGAGTACTTCGATGCATGCGATGGAGCATTGACCTGCATACAAATCAGGGTCATCTTGAAAGATGCACTTTTTCCTGCACCACTGCTTGAAGAAAGTGTCTTCTAAAAACTGGCAGTAGGTTTGGGAGTTGATTTTGAGTCCATCTTCAGCCCAAAAAGGTCCAACTAGCTCATCTTTAATAATACCAGCCCATACTAGTACCCCACCTCCACCTTGCTGGCATCTGAGTCAAAGTGGAGCTCTGTACCCATTACTGATTCAGCCACGGGCCCATCCATTTGGTCTGTCAAGAGTTCTCTCACCTCATCAGTCCATAAAACCTTTGAAAAATCTGTCTTTAGATATTTCTTGGGCTGGTCTTGCTGTTTCAACTTATGTATCTTGTTCAGTGGTGGTCGGGTTTCAGCCTTCCTTACCTTGGCCGTATCTCTGAGCACTGAACATCTTGTACTTATGGACACTCCAGGTAGGTTGCAGTTCTGGAATATGACAGCACTGGAGGATAATGGGTTCCTGATAGCTTCATGTTTCAGTCTTCTCAAATCTTTGGCAGTTAATCTGCATCTTTTTTTCTCAAAAGGTTTCTTGCGACCCTGTTGACTATTTTCAACAAAATGTTTGATGGTTCTGTGATCACACCCCAATATCTTAGCAATTTCAAGTGCTGCATGTCTCTGAAAGACGTCTTACAATTTTTGACTTTTCAGAGTCAGTTAAATCTCTTTTTGGCCCATTTTGCCTGAGGAAAAGCAGCTGCCTAATAATTATGCACACCTTGATATAGGGTGTTGATCTCCTTAGGCCACATCCTCCCTCATTATAGAAACACACATCACCTGATATGCTTGTATCCACTAAGCATTCAAATTTATAGAGCTCGGAAGTGGAAAATATGTATGAAAATGTTGACTGCCTAATAATTGTGCATACAGTGTAAGGACATTATTTACTTCTTCAAAAACAAGTAGGAAAGGAATAGCAAACCAAAATGTCCAATCTACTTCAATAGTATATCGATTAATTCCCATTAGCAACTTCAAATACATGGGTAGAGATCATTTGTTTTTTGAGTATTTGCTTTGATTGGGCAGATGACGTTTGTGGTATTCTGTACTAGTAAAGCTGGATAAAGTGTTTTTTGCACATATGCTGTAATATCAGGTCTATATTTTATATGACACTTTGATATAATTATAAAACTTATGATTTCATAAGGATCTTTCTTAAAGGCTAAATATTGCTACATAAAACATCTTCAATGGTTCTACAATAACAGACTTGTATACAGCGATTGCTTTTTGTAAGTATGATGAAGTCTGATAAAACTAGAATAAATAATCAGCACAGTGAGTTATTCAAAGTATTAGAAGAATTAACTCAATTGTAATTACAGTTCTTGAAATAGCCATCTGTGAATTCACACGAGTATGTGCCTGCCTAAGGTCCTACTGCGAACCTTCCACAACTTAGCTACATATTCGGTCAGATACTTATCCCCTACATACTATCTGTGTAAATCTGGCTCCTGAACGGTTATAATTCCTAAGACTGCTATGTGTAATCTAAAGCACAATGAGGGGACTGGTTGGATGAATTAACAGAGGACTACTTGAATAGCTGCAATTACAGATAAAGTAAGGATTCATGTTTTCTGTGATTCACACGTAGATGACAAACGTGTGATTCACATGTAGATGACAAACTTAAAGGATACTGTAATCATTGCAAGTGACCAGAGACAACTCATCTTCTAAAAGTTGCATTTTCTCTGGGCAAAAAATGCCATCTCTAAAACTGAATGAACATGGAAGGCTGCGCGTATACAATTATCCAGCATAGTTCTGGTAAGGGATATTTTGGAGGCAGTCTGAAGTGAAGGACATATTGTATGGAGAGCTAGCAAAGCAGTATACACTGAACTAATTAGGACACTACATCTCAACTATCTGAGAAGATAGCTGAATTCTATGCTTCAATTCAAGAAAATGAACCATCATTCCAATCTATACACTGCAAAAGCTAAAGCCTTACAAAAAAGAGCTAAATGCTTAATTTTGGTGACAATATTGAAGAAATCAAATAAACAGAGGCATCAGCAGCAACTCATTTAGTATAAAAACAGCAAATTACTCAGAAGAGCCATCCATAACAAGTGTTGGGGCATGCTGACTTCTGGTGTGGTGTTGGTTCACGATAATGCTCGCCCGCACACCGCTAAATGCACCCAAAAACTTTTGAAGCAGTTCCGTTGGGATGTTTTTGATCAACCACTCCCATAGCCCAGATTTGGCACTGAGTGACTACTACTAAGGAATTTCAAACCTTGTAAGACTTTATAAGTGACTCAATTTGAATGGCGATTATGTCGAAAAGTAATGTAATGTTGCAGTTTTCTAATGAATATAATAAAAGTTCTGTATCTGTGAGTGTCTGTCATTGATAACCAAACAGAGGTTTATTTCCGAATTGCCCTCGTATATTCCATTAAGAGGTAAAGTGCAATGGTTCATGAGAGGCAATGATCTCTAAGCAAGAGGGTCTGCCCTTAGAGTAGAGATAATGAAAACCATAGAAACAACTTAGCAACATGTGGAGTCCTTGGTGCTCTTTGGGTTTGGTTGTTTGCTTGCAGATATTTCATTATCCAACTAAGAATATCATCAATGTGTGTGTGTGTGTGTGTGTGTGTGTGTTGGGGGGGGGTTGTTGCCCATTTATAAACAGTAGCTTGCTTTGTTAGTTTTGCTGGGGCATGGTTTTCTCCTTGATAGTTCGTTGATGGGAGATTGTTTTCTGACTGATAGTTTGCCTGGTAATCCCTATTTATCTGGATATTAACTACTGGAAAGGATATGTTCTAGTCTTTTTGTTTACTTCTTAAGAGTTTTTTGTTGTCTCTTTTGAATGGTGTGTAAATATTGTTTATCATTATGTGTCTACTGGTGACTGAGCTATCTGAATGCCAAGCTTCCAGAAACTCCCAAGCGTTTCTGGATTTGGCTTGGTCTAAGATGCTAACAATTTCCCAGGTGAAACTGTATTTGAATATGTCTGTATGTTGTGAAATTAAAGATATTTCATTGAGTCTTCTGACTGCGTCGATATTCATGGATGTTCTCCACTACTCTTCTGGCTATCTGTCCTACATAGTGGCTGTTACAGTCCTTACACTGTCACCATCAACTGCTTACCATCTGATGCCGTACATCGTGATGCCAATTCCCACAGAACTAATCCCATCGCATACATGTCTATTCTCAAAAATGCATCCCGTTGGAAGTTTATAGCACCTTCTAAAACTTCAGGAGCCATGTATCTTCGGGTACCAACCTTGAAAATAAGAATAATCATTAGGCTTACAGATATGAACATTCAAAGTTTAAACTAATTAGATGCTCACCATGTATTCTAGAGAAGTAACAACATCAAAATCACTTGGTACTTAGAATTTGGAGTCCTATAATTTAATTTGGAATAGTTTACCATCAAATCCAAAAATACACCGAACAATATTTCTTAAGGAAGTACGTAGCCTTTGGAACATTACCTATTAAAAAACCATTAAAAATCTCTTTATACAATAAAGAGATAGCTTTCATTATTTTGAAATGGCCAAGGAACTAAAAAGAATGAAAATTATTAGCAACATCTCAAATTTGACATGGAGATGTGCTTTCAATGATTGAAGTTAGCATTCACTGCCTATATGAGTCACATTACAAAATAAATACAAAACACAAACTCTTATGACAAGTTTCATACTCAGTAATATTTTTGCTTCTTGTCCTACAATTCTGTAATTTAAAATGTTTACAACACCTTGTATAATAATATGCACCTCATAAGTCTTTGAAGTAATTTAATTTAATTTAATTTAATAATATTTCTATACCGCCCTTCTCCCGAAGGACTCAGGGCGGTGAACAGGGCAAGAATAAAAATACAGAATTACAAAAGTTAAAAAATGATTAAATACATGCCCACTAAAAAACAATCAATACATATTAAAACCCCAATAAAATACCCCACCAATCCCCCATCAGGCCAGGCCGGCTTGTTCGAACAAGTATGTTTTGAGATCGCGGCGAAAGGAGCGAAGATCGGGCGCCATCCGGAGCTCAACCGGAAGCTGATTCCATAGCTCCGGAGCGCCCACAGAGAAGGACCTCCCCCTGGGGGCCACCAATCGACATTCTCTGATCGGTGGCACCCTGAGGAGGCCCTCTCTGTGGGAACGCACAGGATGAAGGGAAGTTGATGCCGGCAGCAGGTGTTCCCTAAGGTACTCCGGACCCCTGCCATGTAGGGCTTTAAACACCATTACTAGTACCTTGAATCTCACCCGGAAGACAACTGGTAACCAATGCAGCTCACGAAGCAGAGGTGTAACATGGGAGTATCGGGAGACTCCCAACACAACTCTCGCGGCTGCATTCTGTACCAGTTGGAGCCTCTGGGTGGTCCTCAAGGGCAGCCCCATGTAGAGAGCGTTGCAGTAGTCTAGACGAGAGGTCACGAGCGCGTGAGTGACTGTGCATAAATCATCCCGGCCTAGATAGGGCCGCAACTGGCGCACCAGGCGAACCTGGGCGAACCTGGGATCTTCACCTGCACATAAGCACATTTCCAAAACTTTGAATGCTCATTAGAATTTGCAACTCTTATCATTAAGTAACAGAGGGGCAGGCCCAAGTCCACCTTCCTGAACAGTGTCTGAATTGCAGGATAATGAGATTTCTTCTTTAATGCGTCGTCCTTAACTGATATTTTACCTCACATTTTAGTTTGCTTGATTTCAGTCACTTTAAAATGTAAGTTCTGAGATTTGATAAATGGACTAAGAGCATGTCAATGTTGGCCTTCACTCAATATGCATTAATTAATTTTGAATAAGTGCATCTACTTGTATATATAGTGATCTCAATATTGACTGGGAATGGGAGAAGCTCACAAGATGAATGGGGTTGTCACTCTCCCTCAATCTCATCTATGTTACCTCACAGAATACTTAAGTAAAAATTAGAGTGTTTTATATTTGTCATTTTGAGATCCTGAATGAATATTATTCTAACAAATTGTAATAACTGATGTCTGTGCCAAATCAGCCCAGCCTATATGCTACTGGAATACAGTAGCTCCCACTGTCCTACCCAGTGCTAACAATTCTTTGAGTGTATTTCTGGACCATCAAATTTGTTTTCTTGTCTTCATTTCTCTCAGTTGCTACATCATTTCAAGTATGTTGATCTTCTGGCCTGAAAGATCCAAAGCACTCTCTAAAATAAATAATTTTCAGGGTTCTTCTATACCTATTTGTCTGTAATATGTTCCATATTCAAATCTGCCTAATTATATTCACCTCCTTTCAGTATATTTTCTATGCATATGGCATATAATCATATGGTCAATGGCATATAAATCAATCAATCAAAACCTTTCAGTAGGTATACAATGTACACCTACTGGGGGTTTTCTGTGCAGTATTTTCTTTTGTTCTTGCATCTCACAATCAGACCTCCCAAAAAGGTGAACAAATCCACACCAGTGAATATAATCCAGCTGTATACTGTACATAATAGTGTCTATTCATACCTGTGCATACACAAATGCATACAAATTAACAAGCAGTAATATCTTTAATCAGGAATCACATTTCTACTATCCATATTGGATAGTCTGTGCCCTTTAAGGTTTCATATTATTATCATAATTTCTTCATTTATTAGATTTATTAAATATATCTTGTCCTAGAATATTCTGGATTTACTAAATTATTTCTCAAGACTCATGTAGGAATCTTTCAACATTTTATTTGCTAGGTCCCCGTTGCCATAACATTTTTAACCGATCAAGCATTTGTCAGCTTACTCATTAATTATCATTTTCTTTGTTCAACTTGTCCATAGGTAGCATGGTCTCTCCCTATGAGCTCGCATTATTTTAGAGATTACAGGGGGAATATAAATAATTTCATGGCTATGATATCTCATAGAACTTTTAGTTGATATATTCACACACGTTGAAGTGACCAACCTGATACTTTTTCAAATGTGAAATTACATAAAACAAAAAAATGTAGTTTTTGAAATGATCTATAGTATCTATAGTTATAATATATATAATTATAGTATTAGACAAGTGAATGTTAATTTTGCTGTTTGATTTTATTATGCTCAGGATCTCTGCCAGAGTAGGGGCTGCTGAAGATTTAATTTTTGAAATGCTAATTTGTGCTGGTACAGATCTAGTATATATAACTTCAAATATCATATGATTTTAATTATAGGGGAAAAATATCCCTTGATGATGATTAAGTACTAGCCATTTTTACAAAAGTGCTTTCAGGATTTTACTGGCAAGGAAAAGATGGCAAAGTATATAATAAAATAAGGTATCTTAATTTTTATTTTAGTTTAAACTTACCTGACCATGGGTGTCACCAGCTGACTTCCCAGCCTCAAATTTTAAAGCAAGTCCAAAATCTGCGATACATGCCGTAAGATTATTTTTCAATAACACATTCTTGCTCTTGATGTCCCTTAAAAAAAGGAAGTACAAAATTGAAAGCTGCCATATTTAAAAGGGATCAGAATAATATTGGACATGTTTAACTGACAGTCTAATTTATTATTTGATTATAGCTGCAGAGGTGAAGTAATTTTGCTTGGTGACTGAGCATAGCAACTATTTATAATTAAAACAATGACCATTGCTATTCATACAGATATACAACACAGAGTGCTTAGCTAATGGAGGAAAAGATGTAAAAGACTAACTGAAAAGATTTACCTAATTAGATAGGTCATTTGAACCTCTGTTGCCTCTTATAAAATAACAACAGAATGCAAAATACCTTTCTTCACAATGCTCTGTGGAGAAGGAAATATCAGTAGAAAAGTGATTTTGAGGTTGCTGCTGCATCAGACAAAACCATCATTGCTCTCTTCCTGACATGAATGAAGTAACATAATTTTTGCAGGACGATGTAGAATGGTGGAGTCCCTTGCAAAAACCCAAGCTTTCAGATAAAAACAATCTGTTGCCTCTCCACAGTATAAAAATAAAAGAGGGGTACATTCTTTTCCAAAGCCACACAATGTACAGGAAAGACTTGTCACTGCTGGGAAAGTCAATGGCAAAAGCACCCTGACTGCAATTTATGTCACGTAGATAAAACAAGTGGGCTAGTAAACTTCCATATATAAACCAGTAAGTAAATCTGTACTTGTGTTCACTTCATGCCACTGGATAATTAAAGCAACACTTTATTTGATCTACCATAGGTAAAAGTGTGTGTGTGTGTGGGGGGGGGGGGGGTTTGACAAAAGTTAAGAAGCATAGCAGATGCATTTCAAACAGAGATTGAGTTATTGGTTTTGCTTCACATTGCAGAAATTGAGAAGAAGACAAAAAATGTGAAAGATAACAAATAGAGAATAAGTACCTTTGTAAATGACATCTTAATAGGAATCAATCAAAATTGGTATTTTTTTTCTAATGTGTCACTGCATTATTTCTATAATCAAACTGTATTACAAGTTAATTTTGCATTCTGATCACTGATGACTTGTTCTTACTTCTACAAATTGGGTTGCATCCACATTTCAATATAGTAGACCTGTGGTTTTGATAAGACTGCTCTCAACCAGTCTTGCAAGCACCTAAAAGGCTGCCCTTGAGGATTGGAAAAGACTCCAAAAGAGTATGAGATGCCTGGGAAAGCAATTAAAACCTGAGCTACAGCTCTTTTCCCTTAGATTGCAATTTTCTCTGGAAAAATGTCATACAAATGGCCTGGGATACATTATAATGGCTCATCAAGGAGCCATTATATACTTTTTAAACCTCTTATTACAAGTAACTATTGTAATTTTACAAGGGATGTGGTGGCTCAGGACGCTGAGCTTGTCGATCATATGGTTGTCAGTTTGGCGGGTTGAATCCCGAGTGCCGCGTAACAGAATGCCTGTTACTCGTCCCAGCTTCTGCCAACCTAGCAGTTCGAAAGCACGTAAAAATGTAAGTAGAAAAATAGGGACCACTACGATGGGAAGGTAACAGCATTCCGTGCGCCTTTGGCATCTAGTTGTGCCGGCCACATGACCACGGAGATGTCCTCGGACAAGCGCTGGCTCTTCGGCTTTGAAATGGAGATGAGCACCGGCCCCTAGAGTTGGGAACGACTAGCACGCATGTACGGGGGAACCTTTACCTTTATTGTAATTGTAAAGTGGTATGTTGCCTTTAAATAGGATACGATAGATAGATAGATAGATAGATAGATAGATAGATAGATAGATAGATAGATAGATAGAGGTGATACCTGTGGGATATAGCTGGTTTATGCCCTTCTTTTAGACCAGGAATGTCTTCATGGAGATAGGCCAAACCTCTTGCCATAGTTTCAGCTATATGACAGAGTTCATTCCATGAAACAACATTAGCCTTCAAGAAGTCAGTAAGTGAACCCTAAAAAAGATTTTTTAAAAAAATACTGTTTATTCTCCTTAAAAACTACAAAAATTCACAGGAAATTTAAATATTATACATTTTCTAGGTAGCACAAGACTTCTGTATTTACTACATACAGTGTCAAAACAGTGTCATATGAGTATTTAGGATGCATGGACAAAATAGTACTTTGGTCTTGGCATGATCCTGTTTCTAGAACTTGCTATAACAGGCTTCTTTCAATGTGCTTTTTGTATCTTGTTCAATAACATTTGCAGGCAGTTCAGGTTTTGCATCCTAAAACAAGGAATTCTCTTCCCCGACTATCACCAGAGCCACATATCCTTGTGTGTGCTTAACAAGGATATAAAGATCTATTTATTCAATAAATGCAATTGACTTATGTAAATGTTGTGAGCAAATGCAGAGAATGAACGTAGGGCTGATCCACTTTACATCAAATCAATAAAATTACATACCGTATATACTTGAGTATAAGCCGAATTTTTCAGCCCACTTTTTGGGCTGAAAAATTCCACTTCGGCTTATACTCCAGTCAACAAAAAAAACTTACCGAGGACTTGTGCGCGGCCGAGGCTTTGGTGCTTCCGGGATCGCCCGCACCTCTCCCAAGCCACCGCCGTCCGAGACCTGCCGAAGTTTGGGGAGGTTTGGGGAGGTGCGCGCGCACCTCCCCAAACTCCGCGCCTTGCCTGCCTGCTTCTTTCCGCAGCGGAAAGAAGCAGGCAGGCAGGGCGCGGAGGAACGGAGACTTGCCGACGTTTGGGGAGGTTTGGGCGTCTCCCCAAACCTCGGCAGGTCTCCGTTCCTCCGCGCAGACCTGCCGACGTTTGGGGAGGTTTGGGCGCCTCCCCAAACCTCCCCAAACCTCGGCAGGTCTCCGTTCCTCCTGCCGACCTTTGGGGAGGTTTGGGCGCCTCCCCAAACCTCCCCAAACCTCGGCAGGTCTCCGTTCCTCCTGCCGACCTTTGGGGAGGTTTGGGCGCCTCCCCAAACCTCCCCAAACCTCGGCAGGTCTCCGTTCCTCCTGCCGACCTTTGGGGAGGTTTGGGCGCCTCCCCAAACCTCGGCAGGTCTCCGTTCCTCCGCGCAGACCTGCCGACGTTTGGGAAGGTTTGGGCGCTTCCCCAAACCTCCCCAGGTCTCCGTTCCTGTTTGGGGAGGTTTGGGCGCCTCCCCAAACCTCGGCAGGTCTCCGTTCCTCCGCGCAGACCTGCCGACCTTTGGGGAGGTTTGGGCGCCTCCCCAAACGTCCCCAAACCTCGGCAGGTCTCCGTTCCTCCGCGCAGACCTGCCGACCTTTGGGGAGGTTTGGGCGCCTCCCCAAACGTCCCCAAACCTCGGCAGGTCTCCGTTCCTCCGCGCAGACCTGCCGACCTTTGGGGAGGTTTGGGCGCCTCCCCAAACGTCCCCAAACCTCGGCAGGTCTCCGTTCCTGTTTGGGGAGGTTTGGGCGCCTCCCCAAACCTCCCCAAACCTCGGCAGGTCTCCGTTCCTCCGTGCAGACCTGCCGACCTTTGGGGAGGTTTGGGCGCCTCCCCAAACGTCCCCAAACCTCGGCAGGTCTCCGTTCCTGTTTGGGGAGGTTTGGGCGCCTCCCCAAACCTCCCCAAACCTCGGCAGGTCTCCGTTCCTCCGCGCAGACCTGCCGACCTTTGGGGAGGTTTGGGCGCCTCCCCAAACCTCCCCAAACCTCGGCAGGTCTCCGTTCTTCCTGCCGACCTTTGGGGAGGTTTGGGCGCCTCCCCAAACCTCCCCAAACCTCGGCAGGTCTGCGCCTCCCCAAACGTCCCCAAACCTCGGCAGGTCTCCGTTCCTGTTTGGGGAGGTTTGGGCGCCTCCCCAAACCTCGGCAGGTCTCCGTTCCTCCGCGCAGACCTGCCGACCTTTGGGGAGGTTTGGGCGCCTCCCCAAACGTCCCCAAACCTCGGCAGGTCTCTGTTCCTGTTTGGGGAGGTTTGGGCGCCTCCCCAAACGTCCCCAAACCTCGGCAGGTCTCCGTTCCTGTTTGGGGAGGTTTGGGCGCCTCCCCAAACGTCCCCAAACCTCGGCAGGTCTCCGTTCCTCCGCGCAGACCTGCCGACCTTTGGGGAGGTTTGGGCGCCTCCCCAAACCTCCCCAAACCTCGGCAGGTCTCCGTTCTTCCTGCCGACCTTTGGGGAGGTTTGCGCGCCTCCCCAAACCTCGGCAGGTCTGCGCGGAGGAACGGAGACCTGCCGAGGTTTGGGGAGGTTTGGGGAGGCGCCCAAACCTCCCCAAACAGGAACGGAGACCTGCCGAGGTTTGGGGACGTTTGGGGAGGCGCCCAAACCTCCCCAAACAGGAACAGAGACCTGCCGAGGTTTGGGGACGTTTGGGGAGGCGCCCAAACCTCCCCAAAGGTCGGCAGGTCTGCGCGGAGGAACGGAGACCTGCCGAGGTTTGGGGAGGCGCCCAAACCTCCCCAAACAGGAACGGAGACCTGCCGAGGTTTGGGGAGGTTTGGGGAGGCGCCCAAACCTCCCCAAAGGTCGGCAGGTCTGCGCGGAGGAACGGAGACCTGCCGAGGTTTGGGGAGGTTTGGGGAGGCGCCCAAACCTCCCCAAACAGGAACGGAGACCTGCCGAGGTTTGGGGACGTTTGGGGAGGCGCCCAAACCTCCCCAAAGGTCGGCAGGTCTGCGCGGAGGAACGGAGACCTGCCGAGGTTTGGGGACGTTTGGGGAGGCGCCCAAACCTCCCCAAACAGGAACGGAGACCTGCCGAGTTTTGGGGACGTTTGGGGAGGCGCCCAAACCTCCCCAAAGGTCGGCAGGTCTGCGCGGAGGAACGGAGACCTGCCGAGGTTTGGGGAGGTTTGGGGAGGCGCCCAAACCTCCCCAAACAGGAACGGAGACCTGCCGAGGTTTGGGGACGTTTGGGGAGGCGCCCAAACCTCCCCAAAGGTCGGCAGGTCTGCGCGGAGGAACGGAGACCTGCCGAGGTTTGGGGACGTTTGGGGAGGCGCCCAAACCTCCCCAAACAGGAACGGAGACCTGCCGAGGTTTGGGGACGTTTGGGGAGGCGCCCAAACCTCCCCAAAGGTCGGCAGGTCTGCGCGGAGGAACGGAGACCTGCCGAGGTTTGGGGAGGTTTGGGGAGGCGCCCAAACCTCCCCAAACAGGAACGGAGACCTGCCGAGGTTTGGGGAGGTTTGGGGAGGCGCCCAAACCTCCCCAAAGGTCGGCAGGTCTGCGCGGAGGAACGGAGACCTGCAGAGGTTTGGGGAGGTTTGGGGAGGCGCCCAAACCTCCCCAAAGGTCGGCAGGAGGAACGGAGACCTGCCGAGGTTTGGGGAGGCGCCCAAACCTCCCCAAAGGTCGGCAGGTCTGCGCGGAGGAACGGAGACCTGCCGAGGTTTGGGGAGGTTTGGGGAGGCGCCCAAACCTCCCCAAAGGTCGGCAGGAGGAACGGAGACCTGCCGAGGTTTGGGGAGGTTTGGGGAGGCGCCCAAACCTCCCCAAAGGTCGGCAGGAGGAACGGAGACCTGCCGACGAGCCGCGGCTACACAGGGTATTCCTGTGTATTCAGGCTTGCAAAATGGCGGATCGAGCCTCTGCTGGCGGCAGAGGCTTGCAGAACGGCGGATCGGCTTATACTCGAGTCAATAACTTTTTCCAGTTTTTGGGGGTGAAATTGGGGGTCTCGGCTTATACTCGAGTCGGCTTATACTCAAGTATATACGGTATGTAAATTTAGGCTTTTATAATTGTATTATTTTCATTATTATAGTAACTATATTCTTTCTTTGTAAATTTTACTTTGTTTAGTTCTTGTTAATTTTTATTTTGGCTGGATTGTATCTCAGTGGGGGACACACATAATATAAATATATGATCACATATTTTGTATAAATAATTGTGATTTAAGTGAACTAGATTATAAAATTGTAAAATTTCCAATTGTGATATACACAATTATCCTGTGCCTATCCTAAGTTAAATTTCCTACCTATTACATTATGAAAAAAATTGTGCAGGAATATGTCACTAGCCACTGACATATTTAACCAAAATTTTAGAACTAGGAATATACATTGGTACACAGCCTAAATAGAGAAAACACACACTTGGAGAGAATATCCCATTTGCTATTCTAGAACCTGGAATATCCAAAATTTACTGAAATCTTTTTGCAATCTGATCTTGGAGGAGAAAAATGAAAATACAGGGACAGATAATTGGACTCCAATAATCAATTTAAAAAGAATTCAAAGTAACATTATCACTGTTGTTGTTAGCTGCGAAGTCGTGTCTGACCCATCGTGACCCCATGGACAAGGTTCCTCCAGGCCTTCCTGTCCTCTACCATCTTCTGGAGTCCATTTAAGCTCACGCCTACTGCTTCAGTGACTCCATCCAGCCACCTCATTCTCTGTCGTCCCCTTCTTCTCTTGCCCTCAATCTTTCCCAGCATTAGGCTCTTCTCCAGTGAGTCCTTTCTTCTCATTAGGTGGCCAAATTATTTGAGTTTAAACTTCAGGATCTGGCCTTCTAAAGAGCAGTCAGGGTTGATCTCCTCTAGGACTGACTGGATTGATCGCCTTGCAGTCCAAGGGACTCGCAGGAGTCTTCTCCAGCACCATAGCTCAACGGCCTCAATTCTATCATTACCAAGATAGAAATAATTCAGTGGGCATCCTTTTTAAACAACGATATGGGTAGGCAATGTTTGAGGAGTTTGGTGCTACACTTACCTAGTGCTGTGCCATCATAAGAGACAATGGCAATTATTTCTGTCTCTTGATTCTCCCCACCCCTCCAAAGAAAGTTTTACAGGCAGACATGGAAGAGGAAGGCCTCTGGGAGCCAAATCACTCCCATCCCCACTCTGAAAAATGGTCTGAAATCACTGTCTTCTGTTGAATTCCCCTTTAAAATTTAGCATTGCTCTTAAAAGTGAATCTACTAAAGTTCACAAGCTTAAAAATGTGCCTCAAAATTTGCTTGGAAAATATCCTGTTTGTACACAATGAAAACTTCTAACCATTATCACATGAGCTATCACAACTAAGACATCACCTTTTCATGAAACGCTGTTATTAGCCACAAATCAACATCAATACTAGTGCCTCGTTTTTCAGCACCAATGAACTGCAGTAAATTTTCATGCTTCATTCCTGGCAAGCTGTATATTTCATATTCATTTTGCCATGATTCTTTATCCTGGAACAAAAAGAACCACATTAATATTTTTTTAAAAAATAATACATTTCTATATATTCAAAAATATTTTAAATAATGAAAATCATATCTGATATGCTACCCCTGAAATTTGTCCA
This sequence comes from Vipera ursinii, assembly GCF_947247035.1. Taxonomy (NCBI): domain Eukaryota; kingdom Metazoa; phylum Chordata; class Lepidosauria; order Squamata; family Viperidae; genus Vipera; species Vipera ursinii. Next base: position 143,533,356 of record NC_139512.1, on the reverse strand, counting down.
AATGTATGGGGTGATGGACAAAAAAAGCATTAGTCTGACAAATTCACATTAAGAGAACTCTTGCTTCTAGCAATTTCTGAACTGTGCACAAATCTTTAGATTATTAAGTTGAGGTCAGACAAGTTTAGATAAATCTCATCAGCAATTAATATTTGCCAAGCAAGTTCTCTGGACTAAAGATAAAGATTTTTCCTGGTTTGCTTCTTCATATAAATATAGATAATAAAGTGAGGTAAACAATTCAATGAAGTTCTTCTGACATTAAGACAGAATTAAATCATCAGTTTTTTCCGTCTTTATCTGGTTATTTCCCCCCAGGTTCTAGAATGTTTTTTAGGCTGCTGGTAAATAGTTGGTACATAATTCATAAGCATAAATAACAGTGTTTTTAAATAAGGATTATAATTATTTAGTTGTATTGTGTTTACTAATGAGAACATTTATATGGTCGCTCAACTCTCTCACAGTTACTCTGTATGGCTGACAGGAATAAAACCCAATACAAAACATAACAAAACCCTCTGGTGACAAAAATATTAATCTAGGATCCCCATGCTAACTGCAAAACCTTATCTGCAGAGCCTTTTGGAATTATATATAACAAAACTGAGAATGAAGTAAAAAAAACCCTGTTAAGTAGCAGATATTAAGACTGAAATAACAGCAAAAATATACTATTCCTTCCTTCAAAGTTTGTAGCATTAATTGAATGACTTCTGATGAATAAATCATAGGAAAGAGATCTCCAAAATCAAACTGGTGATTTGATAGCACCATTAACTCAGAAATAAATATCATTAAACCAATGACCATAGAGAAGATCACTGGCTTATATTATTTTAATACAGAATGATATTATATGAAGGCTTTTTTTGCTGTTATACTGATTGAGCCATATTAAGCAAGCTTTTTCCTTCCTGTTTTCAAAAGGCTTATGTAATATTTATACTGAAGTAGGTAAGCTATCACTATGTTTCCCTCCCCACAAAATTTTTATGTTAAACGTTGATATAAAAAAACTGACAACTTTAGATGGAGGCTGAAAGTTATACTGTTTCAATAATTCATACTGATGTACAAAAGAGTGTCAAGGTTTGGATAAGATTCGTATGTGTGTTGGTATTTTAGAAACACAGTAAAATAAACCTGAACTGGCAGCAGTGTCTACACACACACACACACACACACACACACACACACAAAATCTGTCTTTTATAGTACAATATTTTGTTGTTTGTATACCTGCACTGGGAATATTTTCACAGCAACGTATTCATTTAACAACTGAGCTTTCCAGACACAGCCAAACCTTCCTCTAGCTCTGATCTCTAATAACTGCAATGGCTTTAGGCCCATCAGTGGTGATGGAGGTGGTGGTCCAGGGTCCTAAAAATAACAACAGTCAACAAAAGTTCATTTTTTAGTATAATCTCATTCACCAATTTAGGAAGCAAATTATATCAACAAATCTTACTAGAATGCAAACAAAAATGTTAAATGCTTCACAATTTATTAATTTTCAACTTTTTTTCAGCAAAAATGAGTAAATTAACACTTAAATTATATGATTCCAAACAAATGCATGCAAACAAAATATGGAAGGAATAACATTTCTTTAAACTGATCCAATATCTTTAGTCTCTACATATGGTCAATAAAGAGCTTCTGCAACATATATCTACTAATTTTTTATGAAAAATACCTAAATGAAGAAACTGTAAAAAGGGTTATTAAATATTTTATTTTTAATGGAATTATAATTCTTGTATAGGAAACCTATATGCTTCATGCAGCCTGTGGTTATTTCCTGCGCATATACATAATTCTTGAGGATCCATTCCTACTTTACCAACCCAGTTACTGACCAAATATCACTTGAAAGATGGGGAAAATCAGTTTTTGTAGTTAGGAACTACTTATCTTTATTAGCATTTAATTTATTATAAGCATTATAAGAAAGATTTAAAATAATCTATTATGGCAATGCTGATTGGGACCTCAAAGATACTTATGTGTGATTGTATTTCCTGGTCCTCGCTACTTAATCTACTTTCATCAATACTAAGTGACCTATATGATGTAAAAAGAGTCAATATTTTGGTATAGATGAAGTGAACTATGATGAAATGGCCTCAGGTATGAGTTACATGTGTCAGGGCATGATATAAACTGAGTATACACTAATTAGTTATAATTACAGAATGGTATGTTTCCCTTTGTAACAAATAAATTATTCTAAAGATACATAGTTCTATATTTCTTGCTTGAAAATACAACGAGAAATCTTTCTTACCAAGAAATTTTATACATAGGCTGTGGTGTAACAATAGATGGATTGGGAGAACAGATCAAAAGAAGTGGTAAATAGCTTTATAATGACATGATAATAAAGTGTACAACAAAGGAATCCCTTTTTAATCTATATGGATCCATCATGCAACATAAAATATTGTGAGGATTCACCTTTACTATACACAGGAAAGGGATCAAAAAGTGTGTATTTTCTTTAGTTCTCAACCATAAACAAAGGATAAGATTATATTTTGCTTCTCATATTCACTGAAGAGTGTCACTTTCTTTTTCCTTTGCTTTTAATTTGTTGTTGTTAGCTGCAAAGTCATTCTCTGTCGTCCCCTTCTTCTCTTGCCCTCAATCTTTCCCAGCATTAGGCTTTTATACAAGCTAACTAATCAAACTTTGCCTCCTTTTGTCTTTTTTCTCCTAAGCATACTACTGTATTGCTAATACTAAACAGCTAAACAAGGGTTACCTATAATCTTGCATATGCCAATTTAATCCCACCATTCCAAAAAGTAATGTGAAATAATAGTAGAAAATATGTATTTAACAATACATTTAATATTAAATGAACACTGCCTGATGAAGTCCACGTATGTTAGTGGGTCTTCAAGATCTGGTTTCTAAAATGAACTCTACCACGTCTATCACTTCTGATTTTAAAGAAACTCTCAAAAATAGACTGATAGAGCATGCAGGTTTGCTATTAATATTGATATTCTCAGGTTCTTAAATATGCCTGAAGTAACTGTCTGAATCTTACAAATGCATTATATTTTGAGAAGGAGAATACTGATTTTGAAACACCATTCAAATTTCCAAAACAAAACGAAAAACATTTTTCTCTTGCATATGCAGATTCTATATCTTAGCAGACATCCAATGATGGTTATGAAGTTTTTTTTAATGTCAATTTGTTTATATGAAGTTCAGTATCGTATGAATATATTAGGGCTAGGCACTGTATTAGATTTTTCCACCCAAGCTAATGCAATATCACAATGTTTGCTATAATAGGCCATCAAATTGTTTTTGATACTGACATGTTACACTGTAGAAAATTCAACAAATGGAAGAATCCAATATTTTTGGATACAAATACACATTTCTCCAAATGTTACTCCTATAAGTAGTTTGGAACTCCACAAATGTATGACTACAAATAAAACAATGCATCTTACCTCTATCATTATATGAAAGGCATGCTTGTAAAAAAAAAGACACACACAGGCAAAAGAGAATTATTTCATATAATACAAAGCAGATATAAGTGCATTTTAGGAAAAGTGAGAGTTGTCAGTAACTAAAAGTTATAGATAAAATTCAGCATGCATGAAATTCTCAAATGTGTACTGCATTGATCCTCTTTATTGACAATAAAAGACAGCAACAATGTAATTGACTTATTTGAACATTAAAGATTTTGTTACCAAATGCTCAAAATAGTATTTAAGCTTCCAAAAACTGATCCATAAGTATGATGTAACTAGTTAGAAGATGCAGGAAAATGTAATTTAGTTAAGATATTGGTAATATTCTATGCATAAAATGTAAGTTGGTACATTACACCAGAGGGCAGTGTTCCATCATCTAACCTACAAAACTACAAAGCATAACTATGAAACAAAAGGCAGACAGACACAACCCTCATCCTAATCTTACTTCATTTAACCATTAAACTTGCTAAGCATAGTTTACTTTACAATAATATTTTGGTAGCTAATTTAATTCTAGAAATATCACTCTTCCTTCCTTTTGATAGGCTGCTTCCATTTGGAAATATCAGTATGTAAATTAACACTGAATTAACATTTTAACACTGATGAAACACCTCAATTTTTTATTTTTTAAAAGCGAAGGCATTATTATAATATGCAAAATGTAACTGCTGATAAATTGAGGGAAACATAAAATTCACTAAAAACCAACAATAGCAAAAAAGAAAACAGGAGGAAAGATTTCTATCATCAACATTCATTCCAGTCCGTGATACCACCCTCACAAACCCTCTACCTGAGTTCTAAGTGTATTTCATTCCCAGATGAAAACTACTCAGGCAAGTAATTATACTGCTGCCACCGCCTTTTCTACAACAGGGACCTTTCCCCATTTATCAGGAATTGGGATGGGCTAAACAGAAAATCTCCCTTCCCTTCCTCTAAAATAAATGGCTCTCGATTTTCCCTTTAAACCAACAAGTAGTCAATCAAGAAGTATTTTTATTTTAATAAAAGCAATGAAAGAAAAAAATAAAATAAAACTGTTCTTTCTGCACAAGGCAGAGATTTGTGTTTAAAAAATCCACAGCAAGCAAAAATGTAGACTCAAAGCAAGCAAAAATATAGACAACTGGAACAGATACAAAATTACTTCCCAATCATGTGTGCCACACTGAGCAAACATTAAGGGGGTGGATTGGGAAAAATCATCGCTCATATGATAAACATTCCCTGTCAACCTTACTACTGTAGTTTCTATTCTTCCAAGATGCTAATAAAATAACAAAGAAACTCCGGATATTCTCTTCTCTTGAATCCTCCTCCTCTATCCCAAATAAAAGAATATTTAAAGGTCCAACCAGACAGCCAGCAGGTCCCTCAAAATGAGGAGTTTCCTTAATCCTTTATATTAACACTATGCAAAATCAGAAATCTTCAGCTTTATAAAGGTAGAGGAGGAAAAATATGCAAAATGAGAGAAAGAAATCCTCCTTCACGTCACTTGTGCAACCATCTGGATTAAAATAAGTCCATTTTATTCCAACGATTCTTATTGGTGATGGGATCACAGAAATAACTGAAACAACGTTGACCATATAACAAACTGTCCTGACAGCAAAGCCTGCTGAAATTCTCTCAGGAAACAGAATTTGGCATACAAAGGCCTTTGAAAGTGACCACATCTTTTTTCAGGTTTGCATGGCTGCTTTGAGAACTGCTCCCATCAAGCTTCATTCACATATGCCTGCCAGTTTGCAAAGTAAAATAGTTACAACCAGGCTACACTGGGCAGGAGCAGTTTCTGATGCACTGGTTTTGATAATTTGAAGAGGAATTACCATCCTCTTTCAAAGGAGTTTCGTAGCCTTATTGTACAGTAAAAACATAAGACAGTGCTTAGCAGTTCAGCATGTATGATCTCATTGAAAGTGAAAAGAAATTACTTCCAGTGTTATCAACCTCTTGATGTCAGGAACATCTGACACAAAATTACAAAAAAAAATCAGTGTAGGATATGCATTTGTGGGAATATGGCTAATAAAACACGGTATTCAAAATATAGGTGTAAAATTAAATAGAAGCGGAGTAACTGTGCTAACTGCTCCAAATACAAAACGATGATCAAGAAGTACTGAATTCATCTAATTTGCCAACAAAAAAGTTATTAAGCACTGCAATAAATACACTTTTAATTTGGAAGATACTGCTTTTCAAGATGCACATCTTGCAAACTTCAGTATGACGGTACCATTTTCTGAGGAGCTAACCAGATACTGCTATGCAATCCACCAGCTTTAAATTCTATATATACTTTCTAAATATTAATAATATATTAACCAATGCTACTTGTTTGTGAAGAGGACAATGAGCACTAGTTCAAATAAACCAAATAAGTATGCAGAATTAAGGTTGGCAATAAATTTGTAATAAAACTATATAATCTTTCTAGAAAAATAATTCTTAAAACAATTCTACCATGAAAATGTTTTTCTTGTGTGGAATTTTTTTGGATAAAAGAATTCACAACATTGAAAATGTATTTGTGGGAAGCTGCTTGGAGGAGATGGCAATTCATTTAACAAGTCTGAGAGTGGGATGGTGACAGAAGAGTTAATGCCACAATTTAGAAAAATGAGGAAGTGGATATCTGACATCATAATGGCAACTTAAAATAATGTTGGGCAAGTAGAAGGAATCAGGATTGTGAAAGGCATTTAAATAAAGTGAAAATGTCTTAATCTAAACAATGTTCAGGTAAATTTATTTGAGACTTGATTTCACTAGACCAGGGGTAGGCAACCTCGGCTCTTTTATGACTCATGGACTTCAACTCCCAGAATTCCTGAGTCAGCATAGCTGAGGTTGCCTACCCCTGCACAAGACTGATATGTCAGTTTTACTTTGCTTTTCCTTTTTTAAATTGTATTGATCTTTTATTACAAATTACTTTGGATATTCTTTCTAAAGATGATATAAATCTATGTTTACAAATCAGGGGTGTCAAACTCAATTTCATTGAGGGCCGCATCAGCATTGCGGTTGCCCTTAGTGGGCTGGGTGGGTATGGCCTGGGTGGGCGTGGCCTACTGGGTGGGCGTGGCTAGAGTGCGTATGGCCTACTGGGTGGGCGTGGCTAGAGTGCATATGACCTATGCATCAAGGGTGCCTATGGGGGCCTGGGCAGGAGTGGGACAGATCTGAGGGTCTCTGGCAGAAGGAGGGTCTCAGGGTCAGGGCCAAGGCAGTGGGGGCCGTTCCCTCACTGTTTCCAGGATGGCTTCGCGGGCCACATGAAACCACTTCGCGGGCCGGATCCGGCCCCTGTGTTTGACATGTCTGTTATAAATAATTCAAATTATACTGAATGAATCAGCTTTTTCAACTTCATAAAATGAGCCTTTCCTGATTTTTAAGGGATTTTTCTCAGCTACAGGTTGCTTACAGCATGAAGAAATGTCCTTGCAATCGAACATATGTATTACTGACTGTATCTACTGGAAATTAGCTGATAATCTGGTTTATACTCTATAGTCATAGGTTTATATTAGAAGTTCCATGTCTAGTCAGATCATGATTTTTTGCTCAAACTCTTTTAGATTGTACTCTGAATACACAAGTGTTTTTTTTTACAAATACTCATGATTAATAGTACTGACAAAAATGGTAATATCAAAATTACAATTATGGAATATACACAGAATTTATGAAAAGGATCGCATATGTTGTATACAGTTCTTTGTAATTTATTTATTTATTTATTTAATGGGACTTATATGCCGCCCTATCTCCCGAAGGACTCAGGGCAGCTAACATTGTATCATATGACTGGTCATAGCACTTTTCACACAGAATCTGCTTCAAATGTTTCATTGTATTGAAACCTCTCAGTTGTTGTTGTTTCAAATGTAATTTATAATCTCGTTATTTTAATAGATGTAGAAAACATTTTTAGTTTCCAAAGATACTTTATGTGTATTTTAAATATACCTTTATCAGAAAAATAACAATCAGCAGAGAGAGAAAAAAAATTAAATGAAAAAAATTCAAGGCAATGTGTCAAAATAAATATTTAATATTTCCAATGAGCAAAAACAATCTCTGGTAATATTAGGAAAGCTGAATTGTGTAAAGCAGAGTTTTACCAAGACTGTCTCCTTCCTTGCCAAAAGTTTCTTTTCTGCAAAAAAGGGGGATTTAAGACAGCTACAGTATGAGTCTATCTTTTATATATTTAATTGTTCAAACTTTTATTTTTGTGCTGAAATAGATAAGACCATTTAAAATAAATTATAAAATGTAAAACAGCTTCTTTTATAATTATTTAAAAGTCCAATCTAGTACTAGATAAGTGGTGCAGATTCAAATTATTGCATTGACATTTTAACCACATAAAAGTAAGTTATTTTGATCTCACTTCAATACGAGCTCATATTTTAACAACTTAGTGCTTTTCCTCAAGTGATATTCTAATCTAGGCTTACATGTTACATTTTTTAAACAAGTAACAAAAAACAAGTAAGAAGACAGCATTACATTTTGTGTGAGAATGTGAAGTGTGCACAAATATTTCTGTAAAAGTTACGGATATTCATAAAAATCATCTTAAAAATAATTTTAGCCAATTTCCACAAGGACTGTCATTCCTAGATTTTCTAAACAATAGGATCCAGTGCACAAAGTCAACAAATTACAATGGAACCGGCAATATAATTCAAATGCCAATTATCTCCTGCAAACATTCATTCTTGGTGCAAATGGCTATCCAAAAAGAGCCTTCAGCCTCTACATGCAAAACAATTCCTTCCAACAGCAAGCTACTGACTTGCATAAACACCAGTGGAAGGGAAGCAACAGGTATGAAGGACTTTTTTTTCTCCTGGCATAATTTGAATGGTGATAGAGCTGATTTATTTAAATACCTGAATAAAACTACAATACAACTGGATATTCAAAATTATTTCAAAATAAAATTTTCAAATAATGGGAAAAAAATAGTTTTCCTAAATTTAATACGTTATACTTTACATCCTGTTACCATAAATGAGTAATTTTAAAACATATCATGTACAAATCATAAAGTTCAAAATATTTACTTTAAGCTGTGCCTTTTGCAAAATGTCTGATGTAGGATACTGACAGTCTTTTGATGAATTGTGGAAGAGGGAAACTAAACTAATTTCAACTAATTTCTTCCTCTAGCTACAGACTCTTAGATCATATGCCAGCAGTTTTCCAAAAATCTTAAAAAGTTCAAATAGCAACCGTCAAAAGTAACAAGTCTTTATTAATTTGAGAAAGCTAACAAAAAGATGGGATATATATCTGACAAAGAAACAAATCTACTTCCATTCAAAATAATCCACTTACTTGGGTTGGTACAAGTACTGGAGGATACGCTAATTTGTGGTGTCTGTACATCCAAAACGAAAAGAGTACAATCACTGCTATTCCCATTATAGGTCCAAGAGAGTAAAGCAAGGTACTAAACAGAGGCGGTCTAGTTGTCACAGGATTGGAAGTAGCTGCAAGGGGAAAAAGTTTTCTTATAATTCAGTATTAACACAGAAAATATAAGCAATTCTTAAAAACTGAGGAAATTTAAGTTATCTACACACTAAAGTTATCTATGATGATACATCTAAAGCTTAAACATTTAAATTTTAGATTTAAAATTTAGTATTTTGCCTATTATTGTAGGAGATGAGCACAATGAGCTGGAAGGCAGGGTTAACTATATCATCAGTTTGGAATCACTGCGCAGCCACAAGAGACCCAAATCCAGCTCCCTGGAATTCCATTGTCCCTTATCTAGCACCAATTTAGCTTTGACCTTTAGTTGACCAGATTCTTGTGTATATGTAACAATAATAATCTCATCAGTGCTTTGAACTCAGTGAATGTTCTCAATTCTTTGCATCTGACAATTGTAGTTATTGTAATTTAGTAAGTCAACACCATTTTGCCAAGCATTCTCATCGAGAAGCTGACTGACTTGAAATTCTCCCCCGCCATCTGCGATTGGATTCAAGACTTTCTTAGGGATCGGTTACAAACAGTGAGGGTCGGCTCTGGTTTGTCCACCCCCCTGAAGCTTTCCACCGGCACGCCACAGGGCTGTGTGCTTAGCCCCTACCTGTACTCTTTATATCATCTGACCCGTCCACTGTGATAATCAAGTTCGCAGATGATACAACTGTGGTGGGTCTTATTACAGGTGGGGATGAGACAGCATATAGGGCGGAGGTACAAAAACTATCCATATGGTGTAGTAACAACAACTTGCACCTAAACATCGGCAAGACGAAAGAGATGGTGTTAGACTTCCGGAGAAAAAAGGAGGAACTTGCCCCACTTTACATCGGAGAGAACTGTGTAGAGAGAGTTTCCTCCTTTAAATTTCTGGGAGTCTACCTCTGTGAAGATCTGACCTGGAAAGTTAACACAACTCAGGTGGCTAGAAAGGCCCAACAGAGGCTTCACTTTCTTAGGGTCTTGCGGAAGAACAGGGTAGAACAACAGCTAATGACCCTCTTTTACCGGTCTACTATAGAGAGCATCCTCTAGTATGGTATTGTGGTTTTGGTATGCTGGTCGCGGATAGGAAAGTATTACAGAGGGTAGTGAGCACAGCACAAGACATTGTGGGCTGTTCCCTGACACCACTGGATGACATTGCCAGGGCTCGTTGCCTTGGAAGAGTGAGGAAGATTCTCAGGGATGACTCACACCCTAGACAGTATCTCTTTACTCTCCTACCATCCGGTAGAAGATATAGGAATATAGCCAGCTGTACCAACAGGCTGAAAAATAGCTTTTATCCGTGGGCTGTTAGGCTTTTAAATGGGACATAATCTTATGCAGAATTGACTTGGGAGGCCGGTGTGTGGTGTAGTTGGTTCACATAGTGTGGTGGGATGGAGGGTTTGTTGTCACTGTGTGTTGGGGGGAGAGAGCACGGGGGGAGGCTCAGCTAATCTCAATGTACACATGTTGTACTTTGACAATAAAGGTTTATTATTTATTTTATTTTATTTTTTATTGAAAAGTTTTACAATAGATTTTTGAATACAAAAAAACCCCCTCCTCCCCCTCCCCAACCCCTCCCCGACTTCCCAGAGCTGAATACAAGGTATAAAAATACAAACAAGCATAATCTAAAATATGCTAACAACAATAAGACATTAGATTCTATCGCACTTTAACTCTCCATCGTCAAAATATTAATAAAATAACTACTAACTACTTATACATCATATAGATCCACTACTTATTCAAATGCTAAATGAAACTTTTTAGTCCCATATTTATTTTGGATATAATCAATCCATCTCCTCCATTCCACAATGTATCTCTGTTGCGATTGGTCTTTCAAATATGCTGAAATCTTTGCCATCTCCGCCAACTTAGAAACTTTTAAAGTCCACTCTTCTATAGTCGGCAGTTCTTCCTTCTTCCAATATTGCACTACTAAAAGTCTCGCTGCCATAATTAAATTCAACATCAACTTAATATCTATAACAGTAGTATCTGTAATAATACCCAATAAAAACAATTGTGGAGAAAACTTTATCCTTTTCTTAAATATCTTTTGCATATTCCACCAAATTTTAATCCAAAAAGCTTTAACCTTTTTACAAGTCCACCATAAATGAAAATACGTTGCATCCTCACAACCACACCTCCAACATTTGGGCTGGCAATTCGGATACATACTTGCTAATTTTTTAGGATCTAAATGCCATCTATAAAACATTTTATAAAAATTCTCTTAAATTTTGGGCCTGCGTAAATTTCACATTTCTAACCCAGATCTTTTCCCAAGTATCCATTGTTATAACTTCTTGAAATATGTGCTTGTCCTTGATCTCTAATTTGCTTTACCAAGTTTTCATCAGTCATCGAAAAACCATCTAGCTTGTAATTGCCCATACTGAAACCAAGTTTGTACAATCTTTTCTTCTTTTAAAATATTATATGGCTTTAATTGCCATACATTCCTTTCTAAACTTAAAATTTCCTTATATGTAGTCTCATCATGTTTAAATCCCACATTTATATTTTCTATTGCGTGTTTAGGTATTGCCCAAATGGGTATCTTGTAGCTTAACTTATGTCTATACTTTTTCCAAACTCGCAACAGAGCACACCTTAAAATATATGTCTTAAACACACTATCCACCTTCTTATCATACAATAAATATGCATGCCACCCAAATAACAAATCATGACCCTCAAGATTTAATAATCTCCTTTGTGTTAAATTAAACCAGTCACTTATCGCTGACAAAGCAGCAGCCTCATAATATAATTTAAAATTAGGCATTTTAAGACCACCTCTTTCACGCGTATCTTGCATTATCTTAAATTTAACTCATGGCTTTTTCCCTGCCCAAACAAATTTATTAATTCCTTTTTGCCATTCCTCCAAATTTAAATCCTTTTTAAGTATAGGTATCATTTGAAATAAAAATAAAAATTTTGGCAAAACATTCATTTTCACAGCCGCAATTCTTCCCAATAGAGATAGTTGTAGTTTTTTCCAACTATCTAATTCTTTTTGTATTTTTCCCCATAACCTTTCATAATTATTTTTATATAACTTCACATTTGAGGCTGACAGATATATCCCCAAATATTTAATCCTTTTAACCATTTCAAATCCCGTCAATTCTTCTAAAACAGCCTTTTGTGATACTGTCATATTTTTAGACAACATTTTAGTTTTTTGTACGTTGATCTTAAATCCAGAAACTTTCCCATATTGCATTATTATCTCCATCAATTCTACAACTGAATAATCCGGCTGGGTTACTGTAACAACCAGAAAGGTTTATTATTTATTATTTCTTGGATGCAGCCATATAGATCAGGAGTCCCCAACCTTCAGGCTGTGGCCCACTACCAGGCCTTGCCCTATATGGAATTGGGCCATGAGTGGCTGGCTGGAGCACGCGCACTGGCCCGCCACTCACGCAAGGACTGCATGCGCATACATATGTGCTGGTTCACTGCTTGCGCAGCCCAATTCCTCTCTCCCCCCTCCAGCCAGGCCACCAAGCCACAAAGGTTGGGGACCACTGATACAGATTATTATTGGGATAAAAGGGGAATATATAAGGTCAAAATTCAGCAAGGCTTTTCCCAATCTAATCCAACTACAGACAGTCCTTGTATTACAACCATTCATTTAATGATCGAATGTGCATCTGGAAAAGCAATAGAGGGATTTGGTGGCACAGAAATTTCCCAGTGAGGAGGAAGTATATTCCAGAGAGAAGCCCAACTTAAGAGACTGCACATTCCCAAACTACATGGCGGTGTGTGTGTGTGTGTGTGTGTGTGTGTTTGTGTGTGTGTAAGAACTTTAGAGTAGTCACACCTTAGAATCTCTCAGGATATATCTATTAGAGAAGAGAGATATAGCTTTAGTTTGGCAAGATTCTGTACTTGGCAGTGTAAACACATAATATATTGGACTTGACTGGATTTCACTATATGGTCTTTCGGTTTGGGCCTGACAGATTCAAAATTATGACAAGCTCAGGAAACAGTGACTTATCACCCATCCTTGAAGACCCCTACACCACCTCTGCAGTCACATGATTGCTATTTGGGTGCTTGGCAACCAGTTCACATTTATGATGGTTGCAGTGTCTTGCAGTCATATCATCATGACCTCTGGCTTCCAACAAGCAGTCAATTGAAAAAGACAGGTTCACTTAACAACTGTGTGTTTCGCTTAACAAATCTGTGACTTGTTTAATGACACTGGTGATTCCCTTAACAACTGTGGTAAAAATAGTTGTGAAGTAGGGTTGAGTTACGTGATGCCTTGATTTATGATCAGACCGACCTTCAATGGAAATTCTGATACCAAGCGTGATTGTAAGTCAAGGGCTACCTGTATTGCTTAGTATTGTATCTAATCAAGGCTGCTGTGTCCAGGACCCTTCCTATGTTTCTTCAATTACAATTATTATCATCCAATGAGGATAACGGAAAAATATCTACAAGCATGTTCAATATTTAATAGAGGTTTTAAATTCTAAACAAATGTCTCTGCAGGACTCTTTTTAGGAAAAGTTATATCACATACGTTGTGTGACCTCCATCTCTGGAAAGTAGAAAAAATGTTCATTGCACATGTTGCCCTCACAGCAGCAGAAAAACACTTCAGGGCTATCTTTCTTTTCTATACAGTCAGTCCTGTAAGAGATTAAAATTAGTTAAATATTAAAATGTTACAATTATATTAAAGAAAACATCCAGCAAAATTGCTACTAGTAAATTAATACAGAATTTAAAAGTTTGGCATTCTGGAATCTACATTTGAATATCTGAGTAATTACCATTTTGTGCAAAAGTACATCAAACTTTCATTTGGCTTCCATAATGAAAGGGAACAATACAGAAGGTACTACATAAAAAGCAGCACAAATCACACACGTTGCATCAAAAGAATGATACCAGCAGACATCAAACTGCCTACTGCTTCCTATAAAGTGGTTGCTAATCATGCTAATCTGAGGCATCTCTTAAAACAACAGTACAAGTCTTCTACATATCTAACTTGAGCTTCTTGCTTTTTGCTTTGAGAAAAGGCCTGCAGGAAATTGATAGGTAAAAATGACTGATGTTTCAGCTCACTCCCAATTTTAAATTATGAATCCCAACAGCATTTTAGCCTAAGTTTAATACTGCATTAGCTGCAGCCAGCAGTTCATGCAATTAGCTCAGTTATGCAGAGACCGTCTCACCAGTCAGATTGGTGGGTCTGAAGAGTTTTCTCCACACCAGATTAGCTCAGCACTAGTCTGTTCCAATTTCATTACCAAATCAAAAGCAGGTTTGGAAAAAATGGACCTTTACCTTATCTTTACTTATTATGGGGGGGGGGGGGAAACCTGCTCATCCTCCAATGTAGTTTTGGCTATTATTTATCAACAAAGCCTCACAAAATATACATAAAAGTAACTAGCCAATTTCTACACAGAAGAGTGAACAAACAAATCTGGTATTAAAATAAAAATATCTAAAAAGTAATGTGGCAGTGTCCCCAAACAATGAAGGATCATTCTGTCACTTACCTTAAGGATTTGTTTGATATCTTAGTCTGTATAGATCTTGTGTAATAGTCTACGCTTATACACATCATGAAGTTTCTAGACTTTAGAAAGAGATTAAATTTTACAAAACAGGAAATATGAAAATAGTCGTGTTTGCTTGCCTGTCGTAACAATTAATATCATCCAACCAGCAGCCCTTTTTCACAATTTCAATAGATCCAGAAATATTCTTCCATGTTGCAAAGCAGTGTTTTCTTTTATCTTTGTCACCATAGCAAAGTTCAATGCCACTACGATTTGTCTTATCATTTTCCCAATTAGCATTGTAGAAGATGCACTCCTGCGTCTCTGATCTGCCTAGTATGGCACCTGCAAGGAATTGGTTTTTAAGAATTAAATTCTGGATAACCTTGGAAAAATAATTAAATACTAAAAACAAAAGCTGTATTTAAAAAGTCTTGTAATCTTTACTAATAAATATTATGTATGCATTGCATTTTTTTCCCTTTGGGCAGAACAATAGTTGCTTTTATTTACTGTTTTTAATTTAGTAATGCAATTTTTTCAGATGTCAAAACTCATTGTTTTCTGGTATTCACAGCAAAGGTAATAATAATCTCTCTCTTAAGAAACAAAGAAATACAATCCTATCTCTAAACATTACTTGTCACTTGCCAATCTAGTGAAATCTCTTTCCCATAAAGGATGTTATTACTTTTTGATGGAAGAATATGATTTTATACAGAAATATCACCTCCTAGTTTTCCTGTAAGATACTGAGACATTCTAATAATTCCTCATGCCTTGTAAAACAGAAAAGAAAATGTATGTTGTATTTCTTGTCTTCTGACATTCTAGCATAAAATCAATAAACATCTATAAATGCAGGCATAAGCTTAAAATGTTTGGCAGCTCTTTAATACTGAATCTAAACTATGATATTATGTCCAATAATCTGTATTAAATCTTTCTATGTTTCTATCTTCTATCTGTTTTTACATTTTTCATTAAAGCACATTTGTTTCAGATATTCCATTTAAGTTTCTAGCCATCAATTTTCTTTCATTTCAGGCAGGAAGGACAAACAGCCAATCTCTCCTATAACCTTTACATATGTATGGACAATGCCTTATAAATACTGATTGTCGAGTTATCTGAATTCATATTTTCATTTGAAAGTCATTTAAGCATATTTGACTTCATATTTCTAACATAAAATGTCATTAGCACACTGTATTTCATACCCTGATACAATTACTGCAGGCATACTGTTATTATGCTAGAGAAAAGAAGGAATAGACAAGAGGAAGAAGCAAAGACAGGACACAAATTAAACAGGTGCAAGTGACTTATTTTCTATTTAATAAAACCCACAAAATGCAGTAGTAGATCTGCTGCAAATGGGAACTAATGCAATGTTATTGGTATAACCTAATTATTAAGTGATACAATCTATATTTAGGTTACTACAAGAGCAAAGGTTCTGATTTCAAATCCTAAATGTATTTTAAAAAAAATTATTACAGTCCTCATATTTGAAGACTCAATTTTTTTTTTATAATTAAGGAAAAGTACTTTATAAACTAAATTTCTAAAAACTTGCAGAGATTTCAGTGGAACTTAGTCATATCAAGAGTCATTTCCACTTTTTGGTTTGGTATGGACTAACTCAGCGTTTTCCAACCTTAGGAACTTGAAGATGCGTGGACTTCAACTCCCAGAATTCCCCAGCCAGCTATGCTGGCTGGGGAATTCTGGGAGTTGAAGTCCACGCATCTTCAAGTTCCTAAGGTTGGGAAACGCTGTTTTAGCATAACCCTTGCCAAAGTAAACCAAAAGTGGAAAAATAGACTAACATGGGCTGTGGATTTGTATTATTTATTGGATCTGAGGTACTCAACTCCATATGGCTTAATAATTTTTAAACAGATTTTTTTTTTTAAAAGGAACATGCTCAACCAGGCAAAAACATAAAAATAAAAAACCTAACGTATGGCATTTAAACACACTTTTAAATCCATGAATATATACAGGTTCTTCTCTGTTTTTCCAACAGAAAGAGCAAACGAAACATGGCAATGTAGTAATTAAAACAATTACTAATTAAACAGGGAACCAAAGATAGGAATAAAAATTTGTGTCAGTGACAAGATTTCTCAACAGTATTAGTCCTGGTACATTATCTTGTAGTGTGTCCAGAAATAATGGAAGCCAATATAGTTCATGCAAAACCAATGTTAGATTATTTCTACAGGTCTTCCTCAACTTACAATAATTCATTTAGTGATCATTTGAAGTTACAATGGCTCTGGAAAAGTGACTTATGACCATTTTTCACACTTATGGCTGTTACAGCAACCCCATGGTCACGTGATCAAAATCAGATGCCTGGATATTTATGACAGTTGCAGTATACTTTTGCCACCTTCTGACAAGCAAAACCAATAGGGAAAACAGATTTACTTAATAACCATGTTACTAACTTAACAACTGCAGTGATTCACTTAAAAACTGTGGCAAGAAAGTTCGTAAAATGGGGCAAAACTCACTTAACAATAGCAATTTTGGGGTCAATTGTGGTCGTAAGTCAAGAACTACCTATATTCTCTGTATCTAATAGGAGGTGCCACACTCTTGTTTAGGTGCAATTCCCAAGTCATCTTTAAGGGCACCTTCATTTACTATGCCTTGCAGCAATACATATAGCAAGCTTCTACAACATGAACTACTGTAAATAAGATTATCCTTTAGTAATAACCACCCGGAAATTCAACTCTTTTTTTATGCAGATATAGGTAGCCCTTGACTTATGACCAAAATTGGGACAGGAAAATTCATTGTTAAGCAAGGTGAATGTTAAGTGAGGCATCACACTGCACTAAATTGTATTACCTTTTTGCCACAATCTTTAAGGGAGCTATCATGGTCATTAAGCGAGACATGTAATTACAATTTGTGATGGCTTTCCCCCATTGACTTTGCTTGTTGGCAGATGGCTGAAAAGGTTGCAAATTGTTATCACATGCAGCGTTTCTAAATGTGAGCTGTTGCTAAGTGCCCAAATTATGATCAGGTGACCACAGGTATGCTGGGACAGCCAGAGCTTTGAGGTCCTATTATCACTTTTTTCAGCTAGGGCACAGGTCTGCAACCCACGGCTCTGGAGCCGCATGCGGCTCTTTCAGCCGTCTCTTGTGGCTCCCAGTATTCTGCCATGTGCAGTTCAAAAAAAAAAAAAAGTGGGACTAAAAAAGTTCAACCAATCAATTCAAATATGCAGGGTAAGTGCATATCTTGCCTTGGCTCTTCAGTCAAACCCTGTTCTGCGCATGCGCGCATGTACGCACAGGTGCACACATTTTTTTGCGGCTCCCAGTTTTTCCTTTTGTGAGGGAACCGGTTCCGAGTGGCTCTTTCACTGTTTCAGGTTGCTGACCCCTGAGCTAGGGCAACTCAGAACAAATGGCCATTATACATCTGTAGCGTCACTCAAGACTATTAAAAATCTCTGCATCGATGTATCTAAATCCCACCTTTTTTTTACTTTTGTATTTTATGAACACTATTATCTCATCTATTTCCCATGAATCTTGCCACATGTTTACGTACTACCTCGAGGGAAGGGAAAAGTTGTTCTTTTGTCATTCCAAGGATGCAAATATAGATTAATGAAAAAAGCATAGGATTTGTCATCATTTCAATTATATTTTAAAAACTGAAAGTTTAGTCTACTTTACAGAATTAAGAAAGTTCAGATTTATTCCAGATCCTTGAAGAATGACATAATATAATTCAAATAAATTACTTTTAGTATAACAGATGAGTAGTTTTAAATTTCTTAACAGGTTATAGCCTAATGCCCTCTCCCACTTTCATCCCTAGCTACAAACCTGTCAATTTGTTATTTTTAAATGCTTTTTAAGTGCCTTAATTATTCATGATTTTCGTCAATGTTATTATATTTTACTGTTGTAGATCATGTATACATACAAGTAAATTATATATGCAAATATTGATTCTCTGCCCCTGAGTTTTTTACTTTAAACTCTGTTTCTTGTTACTTCTGTTTGCTTTTTTCCCAGAAAACCAGTTTTTTTATATGCATTTCCCCCAAATAATGGTTATCTGTTTCATGGCCTTTTAAAATGTCCACTTCAAACAAAATGGATTTTATAAGCAGACAAAATAATATAGCATGCTGAATTCTACTTCAAGAAAATTTAAATCATTTTGTTTAGCTCTCCTAATTCCACTGTGCAAATATTGCATGACCAGCATATAAATTAAATAAAACTTTTAAGTACATTTGAAAGAAAGTTGGGGATTTACAAAAAGAAAGTCCTGCTACATTGGATAAAACCTAAAAATGTTTACTTGTTGAGCTATTGTGATATTTAAAAAAGACAAAATATTTAGTATTAAAGCATATACTTTTTTACTCTATATAAACTTGTCAATTGCTTTCTTCAACAAAATAACGTAAAGCTAAAAGATTTTTTAAAAAATATTTGATACTTATTCATAATAGTAATATTCCATCACTATTTTGGACCTTTAGAGATTCATCTATCTTCCTTATCCCTAATGTTTATTCAGCAATTTAAAAAGAGAATACTGACAAATAGTGTTGCCACTCTCGGTTTACAGAATGAAATACGAGCAATCTATCCCCAATATTCCTTCAAGTGTCATTATTCTGCCCCAGCAAGTTCTTAAAAACCTTAAAGGAAATTTTGAGGCTGTGCCAAGAATTGCATGAGGAAGAACCAGCATTCACAGATCATAGTTCTAATGGACTATTACTACATAAAATATGATTCCTTGCTCTGAAGGAAATCCAAAGTAAAAAGAATCCCTGACAAATAGCAACACAGCCTCTATTGAAACACTTAGAATAATGGGGAGCCTACTACCTCCCTGGTGACTGGTTTTATTTTAAAATTAAAATACACTTTAACATTAAATTGATAGCCCACTAAAAGGAAATTTCAAAGCTGCATTAAAGGTTGTTATTCTAACAAAACAGGTGGATAAAAATGCCAAATGCAGGTTAAACATCTGGTTGACTGTGCAACTGTCATGGCTCAGGAAACTGAAAATTTCCTCCAAAAGAAAGTCAGCCTCAGGAGACACAAAACTAAGAATCACCTGAGACTCAAAACACAGGCACCACCAGAACAGCTGGAATGGTCAGCTGCAATGGTGATGATGTAGGGCCTTCCATCCCCCCCACACCCTCCCTAGTGAGTAGAACAAAGATATTCTAGGACAAGGGTCTTCAAACTTGGCCCTTTTAGAACTTGTGGACTTCGACTCCCATAATTCCTCAGCCGGCTGAGGAATTCTGGGAGTTGAAGTCCACAAGTCATAAAAGGGCCAAGTTTGAAGACCCCTGTTCTAGGAGGCTCTTTGCTTACAAGAGAGTAAATTTCTTGACTAAAGATAGCTGAGTCCAGCCTAATTTAAAATGCAGATCTACTTCATAATTCTTTTGTTGGATTCAACTATCTGAAGTTTGTGTGGATTCCGCTTGTGAAACTCTGGCTTTTGAAGCAAAATCATTCAGGCAAGCTCCCATTTTCAGCCACGGTTTGGGTTTGCATTCCTTGTCAACTGTCATCTCCTCAAGTGTGCAAGTGTTTGTCTAATTGAGACCTGAAGCAAGACTCAAGCTAAGCATTAACTGGCTACCTGGATGGTTAATACCAATAAAAATTTTTGAAAAAAGAACAGGAACTGATGTCTAAAAGTTATTTTATGAAATTAACAAATCCCATTCAGAAACATTAACATAAAACAAACTAACATAGTAGGTCTTAGTTCTTCAAGTAGTGTTCAATATTCTGTAACTGTAAAAGCTGAAAAGCATGCAAACTCTTAGTATAAAACTACATTATGGCAAAATCCATTTAGGTTTGGTTAAAACTATGGCACAAACCCTGAGCATATCTATAAAATATAATGCAACTTGATCATCTGTGATCATTGTAATAATCGCCCTAAGCTTTTGTGTTCTTCAAGGGATAACTGATTAGGTAAAGTAATTTAAAAGTAAACCCCTAGCTAGCAACAGAGCTTTTTGCTAGCTGACATTAAGCAGTTCAATAGAAAAGTATGGTACATAGAAAATCTTTTCTTCACTGTCAGCATTACCAAAAGAGTCAGTCCTTTTAAGGAAATAAAGAAGTCATTTCTCTTTAAACTACGCAGTATACAGCAAGCTGAGACTACATAATAAATCTGACAAATTTTAAATAGACATCTTTGGGGAGGGAAGGATATGAAAATATTTAAAATTTTATTCTAGTTTATTTCTGTTGCCTGCAATTGTCCATAGAATGAGGGCAGATTTATACATCCACCACTGTATAATCTTAGAAAAGGCAAACTGGCGTAGACAAAGAGGCTACTCCCAATTACCTCCCAATGGACTAAATATTTTTAGGCAATCTCTTCCTAAAATATCACCATGGCTTCCTGTAGCTTTCCAGAAGATCAGGAAGCTGGGCTGCTACCTCCATCCCCTAAAATAATACTCATCCTAATATAAACTAATTGAAGGTACCAGTCCTGCATCTTCATTTATAAAATTTCAACCAATCTTTGCAATCAGATGCACAGGTAGAAAAGAACCTGGTAGATGAAGAATGTACATTTTCTATCATTATCTAATTCAGCCGGTTTTATTTTGCCACCAGGAAAATACATTTCAGTTTTAGTGTAATAGAATAATCTAATACAGAGTTCCTGAATCTTTCTGGCCTTACGGACCCCGTTTGGGGGGGGGGGAGAGGGGATGGTTCCATGCGAGCGGCTGGCAAGCCTATATGCAGCTCACCCGCCATGCACAAACGGGGCATGTATGCACATGCTCACCTACTGCTTGTGCAAGTGGGGGTGTGCATGTGCACACTCACCTGCCATTTCCACAGCCAGGTTGCACATAGTTCATAGCCCACTAATGGGCCACAGCCCAGAGGTTGAGGACCCCTCATCTAATATGTGAAGATTAATCATTTCGGTTGTGTTGCCTTGAAACTCAGGCATCCTGAGTTTGCATGGAGGTGAAGACCTATTCCCTATGGGAGAACAAACACTTTTACCTTTGCAAAGTGGCTTTTTTGCATATCTGAAAATATGAACCACCAAGTTATTCAAGCAAAAAACCCCACTTTTATTAAGGGGGACCAAGTCTTTATATTGTGTACAGAAACAAATGATACATTCAGTATATGCGCTACATCAGAAAGTGATCAGACATTGATTACAGATAGTCCTTGACTTATGACCACAATTGAGCCCAAAATTTCTGTTGCTGAGACAGATAGGTTTTGCCCCATTTTACAACCTTCCTTGCCATAGTTGTTCATTGAGGTTTTGCCCCATTTTACAACCTTCCTTGCCATAGTTGTTCATTGAATCACTGCACTTATTTAGTAACACAGCTGTTAATTGAGTCTGGCTTACCAACATATTTGCTTGTCAGAAGGTTGCAAAGGTTGATCACATAACGTCAGGATACTGCAACTGTCATAAATACATGCCAGTTACCAAGGGGCTGAATTCTGATCATGTGACGTAAGGGTGAAAAATGGTTGTAAGTCGCTTTTTTCAGTACCATTGTAACAAATTCTTTGCCAGGACTTTAAGAGTTTTAAAACCATGAATGCAGCAAGTCCACCACAATCTAAGAGGTAATCTAGTGCCTTCAGTGTTACGTCGAGGCCTTGGCAGCATTCTTTTACATGCTCTTATGTTTGGCTATTTGCCCTGTGCAGGTCTGCATTTTAACATCCCAAACTGCTTCATAATTAATTAAATTAATACAAGTATTCCAGAAACACCACTTGCATATTTGGGCAATTAATGTCCTCTAAAAATAATTGGGCCATTGGAAGTGTTCTTACTTAATAGTGAAATCAAATGCAATAATGTGATGCCCACCAATCAGTACTTAAGAGTGTAGAAAAAAAGAGGATATCCCTTACCTCCAGGTAGTCTGCAAAAAGGAAATCTAACAATTTTATTTTACAGGCAAGTCACTGAAAACATTAAGAGTTTTGTCTTTTGTAATACAATAAGCATGAAAAACAAAACTGTCCCTCTTGAACAGAGTTAACCACAAACGAAGACCCATCTGAAAAGAATTCAAAAGTCAGGATTTTGTAGGGCCATATTAGTAAGATCTGAATGAGCTCTCTCTACTGGTTAAGACTTTGGGCCAGTCACTCTCTCTCAGCCCAATCCACCTCACAGTACTGTTGTTATTGTGGGGAAAATAGGAGGAAGATGGTATGTGGGATATGTTAACTGCCTTGAGCTATTTGTAAAATAATAAAGGCAATGTACAAAATAAATAAATTATTATGGTTTGCAAATAATCATGTTGGTAACTTCCTTCATCTGTAATGTCAGGAAGCAGAATTACAGGATTCAAAGTTACTTCAAACTCGCTTTTGGAGTAGCTAGAACAGGGGTGTCAAACTGCCGGCCTGTGGGCCAAATGTGTCATACCAAAACTGCGCCCACCCCATTGCCGGCAATGGGGAAAAAGTCACGATACATCGCGACATGTCGCGTGACGTTGCGACTTTTGACACCCCTGAGCTAGAAGCTCTGCTTCATAAGCAGCTAAATGCTGATGTTTGAGCTTGAGTTTGACATTTGAGGAGAATGGCTGGATCCTCATGAGGAACAAAATCATGGTCAACGGAAAACCCATAACCCAGTCTTTTATATTTGAATAAGGACAATAGCAGTCAAAGCTCTCAAGATATCCTACTGTGCAGTTCAAAACAACGGATTACAGGTCACTCTTTAGTAGTCACAAAAAGTTTAGCTAGCCTGCCAAATGCTGGTATCCAAATCTTACAGAAATCTACAGTTTCAAGTAAGGCTCTCACCTGGTGCTTAATAGAATATAGTAGAAATTGAAGAATAAGACCTACTCTGCCAGGGAAAAAATTTCTTGCACCCAGGTGTATAATATAGTCCAGGAAAGCAACACTAGGCAAACAAAACTGTAGTTTGGCTGATAAGCCTTGTGACCCTATTCTGTGAAACTAAGGAGTATGTTTTTGGATCTCTTGAGGTATGAATCAGAAGGTTTTAAAAATGTAACATCAGTAGAGCACCAGCCCCAGAGTAATACAGGAAAATCTGCAAGCTGAGAGGTAATGGAAAAGACTACTGGCAATGTACACAGAGAAATCAACAGATATGCCTGATGGTAAAAAGTTTAGACTATCTAGAACAGGACTTTTTAACCTTTTCACCAATTGTACCACTTTTGGAATATGGCAATATCCAAGTACCAGTCACCTAGCAAGGTGTCAAAAATGTGATCACCAAAAAAAAACAACACACACACACACACAAAACACCACCCCAGAAAAAAGTGATAAAGTACAGGTAGTCCTCACCCCCCTTTAATATCCTCTCTTCTCTCACCCCCTTTAATATCCTCTCACCCCTTAATATCCTCTTCCCTCACCCCCTTTAATACATCTCTTCCCTCACCCCCTTTAATATCCTCTCTTCTCTCCCCTTCAGCAGGACCCAGGCAATGCCTCACGCAGCTCCAGCTGAATGTCTGCCTGAAGACTGCGTGAGGCTGCTTGCCACTCCCAATCAGCTAGAGCTGCGTGCGCTGATCCTGTTGATCCTGGGCTCTCCGCTGATCCTGTTGATCCTGGGCTCTCCGCAGGACCCAGGCAGGCAATGCCTCTCGTAGCTCCATCTGAATCTCTGCCTGAAGACTGCGTGAGGCTGCCTGCCACCCCCAAGGCTGCCGTCAATCAGCTGGAGCTGCGCGCTTTGATCCTAGGCTCTCAGTAGGACCCAGGAAATATGCAGTTCTAGCTCTTTCCCACAAGCCTGCGTGGCGCCGCTGCGGCTTCACCTCATCCACTTTTACACTTTTTTAACATTTTTTTTTACAGTGCTGTTCAACCAATCCTAGGCATACCACCTGCCAGGTCCCAACATACCACTAGTGGTATGCGTACCACCAGTTGAAAAGTCCAGATCTAGAATGCTGTGGCTGATGGCTCTCCCTTTACAAACTTGTCATACCTTTAAAGTTGTTTTAATGCATAGATTATCTCAACATCAAATCCATTTTCCTCCCATCTCTATTACAATCATTTGTTTAATAATGGTTCAAAGTTACAATGGTCTTGGGAAAAAATACAATCCATCCTCAAAACTGGTCACATCGTTGCAATTTGGGTGCTTGGCAATCAGCTCACATTTATGATAATTGCAGTCTTACAGTCATGTGATTTTGATCTGCATCTTTCCCAGCCAGCAAGCAAAATCAATTGGGGAAGCAGGATTTGCTTAATGAGGGGTCCTTGACACTCTCTGAGCTTGGCTGATTTCTTATAGTTTCATTGCCCAAACTGGGTATGATATTATCTAGTTTAAGTAATGAAACATCTGTAAAAAAAACAACTAAGTTCAGAGAACATCATTTCAACCCTGAGATACAAATATTCTCTTTATTGACTTGCTTAATAACCAAGTGATTTACTTAAAGACCAGCAATTTGCTTAATAACCATGGTGACTTGCATAACAACCATAGTATAAATGGTCATAAAATTGGGTCAGGTCACATAATGACACATTTAACGTCTGCATGATTTAATGGCCAAAATTCCAGTCTCAGTTGTGGTAGTAAGTCAAGGATTACCTCTATCTTTCCTAATCCCTGCAATTCAAAATCAACTTTCCCCAGGTGCTAGCTAACAGGAAACAAGAAACGATTCAGGATATCCTTACTTTCAATCAATCTATCCAAAAGCAAACATTTGCAATATTTTCCCTCAGCAGGGATTTCCCACAATTTGTAATGTAACATAAGGCTCAGCTGTATCAGAATCTGCAATTGGCAAAAAATTATTAACTAATCCTTTTCTTTCCATATATTCATCTGGTTAACAAGAAAGTGATGCATCAGAAGAGCTGGCAATGATAATAAAGTTTGGTAGGTTTTTTTTTTATGTAACCTGACTAAGGCACTCTCAATTTTATGTGGTTTGCACTTTGTCTGTAGGGGTATCAAACTCAATTTCATTGAGGGCCGCATCAGCATTGCGGTTGCCCTCAGGGGGCCGGGTGGGTATGGCCAGGGTGGGCATGGCCTACTGGGTGGGCATGGCTAGAGTGGGTGTGGCCTACTGGGTGGGCGTGGCCAGCTCTACATCGTTCACATCAAGTCTGCCTATGGGGGCCTGGGCAGGAGTGGGACAGATCTGAGGGTCTCTGGCAGGAGGAGGGTCTCTGGGCCAGGGCCAAGGCAGTGGGGGCCGTTCCCTCACTGTTTCCAGGATGGCTTTGGGGGCCACATGAAACCACTTCGCGGGCCAGATCTGTCCCCCGGGCCTTGTGTCTGACATGTCTGGTATAGAGACACACAGTGAAATCTTGGTGCAAACATAAAGTAGTGAGCTTGATGTGCTTGAGCATGTTGCAACCATCCTGTAAAGGTGTTTTCAGCCTCCAGCAATTTCCTATGGAAGCACTGTATTGTATATAGGCACTTCCCTCGTGTCTTCTCCGCCTTCTCCTTTGACCTTCAATGTAACAAGCAAAGGCAGGTTGAAGGAGTGAGACTCTGAGCCTGAATGAGGGTAAGATATATAGGGAAAAAAACCCTCATACTTCAAACAATGAAGAATAAATGGCAGAGTTAAAACAAACCTCTCAATTTTCTTCTAATATGTATGTAACTTACACAAAACATGATGCACAAAATATGCACAAGATGGCAGAGTCTGCATTCACCACAAAGACATTCAGCTTTTAAAGCAGGCATGTTAAAACACGTGGCCCAAGGGCCGGCTGCGCTCTGTGCAGGCCACGCCCGCCCTGGCCCCGCAAAGGCAAAATAAGGCCCACAATGCGTGTTTTAAAGGGACACACATAATTTCTAGCCTTTTCTGTGCAACTCAACAGTTTCTCAACCTAACATTTTGTTTTATGCACATAAATTACACGGACAATTTAACAAAAACACCTCCCTGCTATTTTGCATGTAGTCTATCAAAGCCCTGTAGAGATACAGGAATTATTCCTCCTTAGCTGGGAGAAAGAAACAGTATGTGTGGAATCCAATCAAGCCTCCAATCGAACAGTTTGACAGGGAGACAAGTGAGCAAAAAAAAATATTGTTCTACTACGTACATATTCATAAATAAAACAAAGGCTGCTTGTTCTGATTCTAATGGCACAGTAGTAGTATTTGTCTGGTTACCAAATCTGCCTTTAGCTTTGATACTTTTTAATTACAGACTTGCAATGATCGCCCGAATTGCAAATGTCAGTGGCAAATTAATTCACAAAAACTGCTATAGCTTTAAAATATTGATTTATTTTTAGTACTAAGTTGCACATGTTTCAAAGTTCTTTCAGTGCCTACTGTAAAATGCATCATGAGTTTCATCAGAGTTTGGAACAATGGTATTTCTTTGACTACTCTTAATAGGGTTAATTTTGCTTCTTGGTCAAATTACAAGATCTCAGGACAGTGTTACAATCGGCTGAACTACAGGGATAGATTTCATCTGAAAGTTGTGCCCAACAATACAAGGTTTCCAATTTTATCTTCTTCACACACATACACACAGAAAAAACTATATCAAAATTTCAGTTGACAACCATTAAATGTTCCCCACTCTGGCCAATTTGTTTTCCACAATTATCCAAATTTTCTGCCAGTTTATTAAAAAATTCGTACACATTCCAAGTTGAGTTGAGAGCTTTTGTAACATCTGAAGCCTGCAAGATTTTGAGAGGGGACAGTCCAGCTACTCTTGTGGTGGCGTCAGTCATTCCCAGTTGTGCTAGCTTTTAATGTTTTTGTGATGCCATTGTTTGCAGTCGAGTTGATTTTCTCATAAAGCAGAGAACTTAAGGCTTCCCCTCTTTGCAATTGCTTTGGGCACATCTAGGAGGGCTGATGCTTTCTTATAGAGATTAATATAAAAGTTGAGGATAATAGACAGCATTTTTAAAAATATGTCATGAAGCTTAACCTAACTTGTTCAGATGTATAAATTTGTATATAGAATGGTGCCTTCAGGACTCCATCCTCAAATTAAAGTTGACCCATCTGAGATATGGAAGAAACTTTTAGTAGTGCCCCACTTTCAGGAGAAGAGCTGAGGCTCTAAGGCTGTTTTTCCATGATGATCTCAAGTCTCAAGAACAGAATCCACCCCATAGAGGCGAGACTGGCTCCATCAATAATAGTTTTCAGAAACTTGTTAAAACCAAGTTATTCTGGAGGGATTGGGGATGGTCTGTGATATCATAGGTTAATATGCTCTGTGACTTTAACTTAATTTTAATTCCAGGTTACTGTGGACATTTTATTGTTGCACTTTGTCATGAATCATCAAGAGTTATGGTGGCAGCAGAAGCCTGTTCATCCTGTATGTTCAAGTGATGAATTAAGAGATTCTATCAAAAAGCCAGAAGAAAGCATTTTAAGGCAACTTTTTCAAACAGCTTTCAACCATTTCTTTCTTGTTTTTTTTCTGTTAGTACATGAGAACATAACTTATCCTCCTGCTTGAATTTGAAAGTGATGAAACTACAAAGGCTTCAGAAGCTCTGTTCAAGCTATAGGGTTTTCATCCTCCTAGTTTCAACCAAAGAAGCAACTAGGTGAGAGGATTTACCTGAAAATATGTTCACTGCATAAACTATTCCCATTTTTCCTATTCTATAGATGAAAATAGATTTTTTGAGTACAAAAGACACATGGGTGAAATTGCAACAAAAAAAGGTACAGCCTTGTCAGCAAGCATTGTTTACTACTACTTATGACAGCCACAACGTGCAGATTTCCAATTATGATTCAGAGTAGAATCCCACATATAAACACATGCACTTCGACTTTATGCAGAGTTAGAGGCTAGCAAGCCATCTCAGGCATTGGGATCTAGCCTCGCTTGAAAGATTTATCCTATACATCACTAATAAATTTAAGCATAATGCACATTAATTTTTTTTTACATTTTATTGCTCCTCAAAGGTTTTCCAACAACTATAAAGGTGAATTTTATAAAATTAGAAATATGTCCTCTAAATAAACATTGCTTTTATCCATAAGTAAGCTGCTTTACTCAATAACCATTAGTTCTCTGGAAACCTTTGGCCATTTGTTTTCTCTATGAGTTGTAACTTGCAGGTTGAGCTATTACCTGTTAATACAGTAAACTCTTTATAGTTATAAATTAATAAATTTTAATTGGAAAATAAAGTTACATTTTTAACTAATGGGAAACTTGATTCTTTAACTGCTATAATTCATGATGGATTCATTCAGGATATCCTTACTTTAAATCAATCTATACAAAACCTCTAACAGCTCCTCCATCCAGTAAGGCTATCTGGAGATTACAGATTATTTATCAACTAATATATTTTTAAATATAGAAAGTTTTGTATAGTGATTAAGGAGCTGGCCTAGAAACACAGAGACTATGGGTTTTGGTCCCCACCTTAGGTATGAAAGCTAACTTGGTGCCAGTCACTCTATCAACCCAACTCACCTCATAGGGTTGCTGCTGTGGGAAAATAAGAACAAGGTATATTAGGTATGTTTTCCACTTTGAGTTACTTATAAAGTAATAAATGCATGATAAAAATCTAATTAAAAATAAAAATACTGGCATTCTACATATTGTGCAGTCAAATCTGTGGTTCATATTTTTTTTTCATCCTGAGGCAATCTACTATGAAAATGGTTTGGAAAAAACGGACAGAGACACACACACAAGGAAGGTGTATATAAATGATTTCTGAAACCAATTTTACCCATGTCCTCAACTTCATATCATGTTATTCTATTGTACCTTATTTGTATAGTAAGTTTTAATGTGAAGCAATAAACAACTAGCTTTCATAGTTAGAAAACTAAGAGGCCCATAAGAATGGGGCCTATTTGAAATTCCTAAATATATTTCAACTATGTTATAGTCTATACTCATAATACTTTAGAACTGAGTCCACAACCATTTATCAAACAGATTTAGTTCTGAGATCATGCCAAATCTTTAAGCTTCTAAAAATACAACAGGTTTAGACCTGTTTTGCTTTTCTTTCAAGGTTCATATTACTATATTCACAAATCGTCCAATGTGTAATAGGTTTTGCAGAAGAAAGGCTGTACAAAATGAGTGCAAGTTTTCTTCAAACTGTTTTCTGAATTGTAGGTAAACAAATGATTCAAGGCTATTTTTTAAAATCTCATAATTGTCAAACTATAAATTTCTAGCAAAATTTGAAATACACAAATTAAACAACTGATTTCATTTTTGCTTTTCTAAAGTAAAAGGGCAAAATGTTATTGCCGATGCACATTGTAAATATAATTCCGTAGAACAATTACTCTATTATCTGCAATGTTATTTACAATGTCTTGATTTAACTCACTTTGTGTATATTATTACGTTTATACAGAAGTATTAAGTAATCATTAACCTACAGCATTATCTTATGTCTCTGTTCTCAGAAAAAAAGTTGTTTTCCTCATTGAGATTTATTTCTATAGTAGTATAACTATTACTAATGAGCAGACAAGGCATTGGTAAGTAGTAAAGTACTTTATTATGGTCCTAGATCAAAACTTTACTAGTTGTACTTATACCAGGGAGGGATGCATAGAAGAGCTTGTGGTTTTAAGACCTCTCTTCTTGGTTCATAAGCCTTTAGTTTTGTATTAGTATGTTCTGGAGCTGTACATACTCTGAAAATGATTGGAAGTGTTTTGGCTCTCTTACAAGTAACATATCTCTTTATTATTCAGTAAAGCAGGCCACCTTTTTTAAAAAGGCTTCTTACCAACCTGAAAAAGATGTTAAGCTTTAAGAAGTCCATTTACAATGCATCCACAACTATTTTTCTGTAAAACAGGGGTTACCAACTGGGGGTGCAAGATGATATTCCAGGGTGTGCGAAAACTTGGGTTTGTAAGTTTCAAAACTATATAGTGTATATGCATAACCAGGTATTACTTTTGTAAGGGGTACAAGAATATATCAGAAGCGTTCTACGGGTGCGGGTTATAGAAAAGGTTGGGAACCGCTGCTGTAAAGAATGGCAAAGGAAGGTGCTTATAAGAAATGTAAAGTCTATATAATGTTCCTACAGCAAACCTGCTTGCTCCTTGTATTTAAGCGATCTAGATTCTAGACATAAGCGATTTGTGAATTTAGCATAATTTAACTTGTTCTGCGCCATTTGTCACAACTCTTCTAATTATGTACTTGGACCTAGAGACTGAATGTGGATTCACAGAATGGTTTGTAATGCAGTTAGTAGAAAATAAGACTATTTCTGAGACTGAATCTTGTTTCTGAAATTGTCAAAAATTTTGGCCCTTCAAGTGCCCATCTCACCAAGGATGAGATAGGCAATTTTTATTTCTTAAACTGGCACTGATAAGTCTCATTTATTTAAAATGTTAATGCAACCCTAAATAGGAGTGTGTCTGTCTATCATCCAGAGTCTGCAGAATGAACTGTTGGAATATTCCACCATGTTTCTGAATGTACAGTACCCACTTACACTGCACTACCTCAAAATCATTACCATATTGAACCATAATAATGATAAATATGCAGTTTTATTTTAATTTGCTAAGTTTTAGTTACAATTTTCAGAAAAACTCCTTATCAATTTCAATAGCAGTACAATTAATCATCTTAATTTGCATACAAACCAAAGCTAACCACAGAGAGCATTTGAACTGAATTCTTAAAGAGGAACTGAGAACCTCAGAGTTTATCACTGAGGTTGCATATAAGACCATCCCCAAGGCACTCTCATCCAACAGTTTCATGTGATGAAATCGTACAAGATAAAATTTTAGAGAAGTTATAAAACAAATATATTAAAAATGAAGTCTGTGTCTCTGAACACTGTCTTCCACAATCCACCTAGACAGAGGAACAAAGCCCTCAAAAACAGTGCCTAACATTCCCAATGCAATAAGGCATCCTAGAACCATGCTATCAAATGCAATGTTAAGGCCTTCTAATGGAAATAACACCTGTGGGTAAAGAATAAAGGAAAACCAGTTTAATCTGTTTAGATTATAAATTTGATCTGATAAGTCCTGAAGCTACAATATCGCTTCATACTTAACTCTTAACAAGTCTATAACAATATTTAGGCATTCATTCTGAACCAATAATCCTACATTTCTTGGTTAGCGGTTAGCAGTTAGCATCAGTATGATCACTAAGACCTTGTAGCATTTCAGATTTAATTCCCCAAAGAAACTTGGGAGTGTGGATTAGTGCCTAACTGCAACACGTAATTAGGCTGTGCTGAGGAAATAAAACAGGTGCTAAATTCATGCTCCCATATACTCTGAAGCACTTTTTTGAGACTGAATGCAAAGTGCTGTACAACAGTTAATGATGTCAAATGATCTCAACAGGCATATAAGCAAGCGGGAAGAATACTATGGCAATGCAACATCTGTACTGAATTAAAAAAAATATTCCAAATAGCCCCAAGTTGTGTTCACAGACACAGCTGTAGTCTAAAGCCACAAGGCAGATTTTATTCCTATTTAAATGAGTTCTCACAACTCTTTTTATTCCTATTTAAATGAGTTCTCACAACTCTTCCCAGGAACCAGTAAAGAAAAAAACAAGAATGATTTATACAATATCAAAAAGTTTGCAATTGAATAGTCAGGACTGCATGAAGTAGCCCAAAAGTAAGATGTTTCATAACATCTATAAGGATTGTAGGAGAGTCCAAGGTCAAGATTAGTATTGGTAGCATTTAATATAGTATTTAGTAAATAAAATAGTATTGATATTATTAACATACTATTAACATTATCCAAATCCACCCAGACTTAATGCCAAATAATGTTGTGGGGGGTTTGTCATATGCCATATATAGCATATAGAATTTTAAAAATCATAATTCTATTAAAAGTGAAGCTCACAGGGAACTTCTAAAACTTCTAAAATCTTCCAGATTTATTCCCGAAACAACTGTATGTTTTCTAGCAGTTAGTAAGAGAGATGTATCTGAGGAAAGCAAACACCTTGTTTAACTCAAATACATCTCAACAGTAACAGGGCAGTAACAGCTATTCCCAGTGACCAACTTAAGAAAACGTAAAGCTACCTTTCTTATGTACAAGAACACATTTCATGACTAAATATATAGTAGAACCAATAGATGGAGGGCAAATTCTGTGATTATCTTATACTTTCCTTAAAAAACACCAATGCCTCTCAGAATAATTCTTCATTATTTTATGTAATTTCTCCAAAATCATAATTGGGGTCTGAAAGAACTTCCCAAATCTATAGAATTAAATGTAAAATCAAAGTTTTCTAGAAAGATCAAATGTAATGTTTCATATAAATCTTACTCCCCCCTTAAACTCCAATAAATATATTGATAGATACAGCAAAGAAGCTATTCCAATTATAGCCAATTTCATCATTTTATTAAGCATATTTCATTTTCATTAAAATCAGCATATTTTGAGCACAAAAACATTGAAAGTACTCATGGAAAAAATAACCAAAGCATCATTACATGCATATTATTTATTATAATTGAAAACTATCAAATGTATCACAATCCTTTAAGTTGTTCAGGATAAAAATAGAAAAAAGATAATACACCTATACTATTTATTCTTTCTAAACGAATACAAATAATAGCTCAAATAATGTAAACTGGATTTGACAGTCTTTGTGTTCATCAACTTCAAGTTCTATGGAGATCCTACAATTAATAACTTGCAATACTAGGCATACCTTTGAAGTTCATGACAATTATAGCCAAGTAACCTATGCTCTAGGGCTTCTGATATAAATCTTAATTACTGACAAAGTACCCAAATAGCTTTAATAAATATTCCAAGGAGAGGGAAACATGATTCTGCTAAGCTTGTAAGCCGCCCTGAGTCTTCGGAGAAGGGCGGGATATAAATGGAATTAAAATAAAATAAAATAAAAATAATTCTATCTGCTTTCTTTTCTTAGATTGATCAGTTTGACTGGATTGAAACATTATATCAATTCATATACCCAACCACTGTTTCTGTAGCAACAGCACATTCATTACCCACTATGTTACATCAAGACTAAACAATATATTGCAAGAAGCAATTGGTTTCCTATAATATTTTTTATCTATACACAAGACGTTCTTAGGAATGTTTCTCTAATTCTGGTGAAATGCGAATAGGTTATCTGCCAAAACAGTTTAGTGTCCAAGGGATTATATAGAAACAAGTTATTAGAAGCTTTTGACTGATATTCTGGAAAACAGAACAGGGCCTAGGTTATAAGACTACTGCCTATGGAATTTTGTGAAGTTTTATACTTACATATTTCAAGCCAACAATTATAAGATTTTATAAGGAAAATTGTATAGTTGATGTTTAGATACAGGCATTTTATTAAATTAAATCTTCTGAAATTAAAGCTAATTACGTAATGTACTATTGATACCTCATATTGTCACCACTCCCAATATTTTCCCCTTACTTTGCTACTGTAAATGAGCACTTGTACTTTTTCATAGTTTCTCAGTATATGCATGTTTTCAGTAAGTCATTTGTTGAATACTGCAGAAATTATTGCTAAATTTATTTTAAAAATATTAGTGATAATTTTATAGTGATTTTTCAAGTTCATAATTTAGTTTTCTAAAAATTATATTTACTCAAAAGTAGACTTGATTTACTAGATTTTTAGTTTCTAACCCATGTTATTTGTTTTTGACTTGGGAATGTGCAAAATTCATGTTGTTAACTAGACAATGACTTGTTCACTAAATATGATCAGAAAAATATCAGTTTAGCATAATATGTGAAATCAACCTATTGTGGCATGAGATCAAGTTTCCATCACTACTTAAAAGTTAGAACAGCAGTGCAAGATGTTTTTCTTTGTATTTATACAACTCCATTACTACAGCAATGCAACAGGGAAAGAGAAATTCTAGAAAACAAATTGGAGCACCAGAGAAAATATTGAGAACATCCCAGGAGCTCACTTAAAAGGTATAGAACTTTTCAATGTTCATTTCTGCAAAAATAAAAAATTAAAACATTGCAAAGAATGTAATACGTTTGCCTAAATTTCAGTTTGCTTGGAAGAGATCTGAGACATATACAACAAGCTTACTGAATAAGTATTGAAGTATTATTTACTCCCTGCAACTTCATCATCACTAAATTAACGTATGACTAACTTTATAACAAAGCTAATATGAATATATTGTATTATTTGTGCAAATGTATGAGTTTCCATACGAGTTATAAAAACTTGTAAGGTATATTTAAAGGTACTTATTATCTTTATCATCTCTCTGATAATTATTTTTTACTATCAATCTTAAAATTCCTAGTTGGCTTGAACTGCTTTGTCAATACTTAAAAACACATATTAAGAGTAGATCTTGACTGAAATAAAATGCAAATATAAGAAATAAAGTACATAGGAAAACCTCTTCAAATCTTACTGTCAAAAAGCAACTGAAGACTCTAAATACAGTACTGTATATCCCAACAGATATTTTATCAGAAAGGTAAATACAAGTTTACTAGTATCAGAGGGTTGCAAGTTTACTACCATCAGTTACTAATAGCACTTTATTTAAAATCCATTATAACTTTTGTCAGAATTATTATCCAAAACTAAGATTACCCATTTTTCTCTTTTAAGCAAACTTCAGCCTGTACAATCTCTTAGTGATCGCCATTTCACAGCAGTCAGGCCACACAGAACAAATCAATAACATTACAGACACAAGACTAGACTGCATCCATTTAATAACCACAAGAAAAGTATACCATTCAGCAGAATCTTAGAGAGCTTTCACTAGTAGATATGTAATATGAAACCATAACTCTGCATATCAATTCATTTATAACTTTCTATTATCTCAGCACTGTTCTGGAAATGAAATAAAAACAGAACATATATTACATTCTAAATAATGAAGAGACAACCCAGGTGATCATATCCCTGAATAGCTTTGTCCAGATAACAGTAAGTCTATCAGCTAGTTGCTATCCAGAAAAGTACTTCCTTGAAACTACAAATTTATTTAAAATGTGGATTTTCTGCTGCACAACTCAATGTTTACTACTATATACACTTCCCAATATTAAAGAGGCTTTTAAAAAATTCTAAACCTAAATGAAACTATTCTAATGTTACACATTTTCATATCTCATTTAAAAAATTTATAGATATAAAAATCTGTTATTATAAAACTGGAAATTTTTTGGCTTTATTGTATAATCCTTCAAATTACTAGGTTGCAAAGGTGGCTTAAAAACCCTGTTTCAATACTTTGCTTGAAGTAATACTCAATTATATTTCAACAATAATTACTTTGTTAAAAGTACTATGAAAAATGTAAAACTGCATTTGAATCGTTATATTGTTATGAACTAATAATGAAAAAAGCATATACTTGCCTGAAGAACAAGATATAAGAAAAACAGCAAACACCAGCTTTGTAGCAGCTCCCATTTTCCAAATAGTTAGAATCAACAGGGGGAAAAATGCTATATCCAGCTTCTGACACGAAAATCCGTCCCTCACTTCCTCAAAGTGATAATAATGTATTTGGAAAATAATGCATCCATAAGAATAAAATCCAGCTTCTATATAATATAGTCTCTCTAGCTCTTTTTCAATTAACCCTCCAGTACATTTGGAAACACATACATCATTTGGCTTCTGTCCTAGCAATGGCAAAAAATCCAATTCATAAGAGGATGTAACTATCCAGGTTAAAAGATAACAATTAACATTCAACAATGAAGGAGCCGAATGTTAAACTAATAATTGTCCCGAAGCACACAATGTATTTTCTTTAGTGTCAAACGGCATTTCCCATGTGTCCTGGAAACAGGCAAAACGCACAAATATTAGTAAACAATACTGTCTTCACGCTGCTTTTACACAATGTAGTATCTGGATGAGAAACAGTTTCGTCTTCGTTTCAAAGTGTCAAAATAAATATGCCTTCGATGTAACGACCAATAGGAAACCAATTCGTAAAACAAGTTTCCTATTAACAAATGTTTGCAAACAAGAGGGCAGAAACAAGTGGGAATCAGTCCTCTGTAAAATCACACATCTAAGGAAGGAATGGAGAGTCCTTATCTAGACAAGGAAAATACTTCCACTTCTTTATTCCATCCGTTTTTGCGATCTTTTCTCGTTTGCCCGACAAATTTCAGGCACTCCCCAACTCTTACAAGAAGTCCCCCATTCAAGTGCCCGGACTAGACTTAAAAACCGCCTTTGTATTTGGTTATCTGAAACCACATGAAAATGAGGGTGGGAAGGAGAACGATGCTCTTTCCAGATGTTAAAAGGTGAATTTTTTTCCCCACGATTCTTTAAAAAAAATATCTAAAAAAAGACTCAAGAGCCTTCCGAGAGGTTTGCAGAAGTAGTAGCATTAAAATAAAGGTCTCCGATAAAAGAGGTGAAGCGATGCTCTTAACACGGGAAGTCAAATACGGGTATCTCGGTCTTTTATAAGCGGCCGGGCTCGGTGGGTAAAAAGAAAAGATCCTTTTCTCTCCCGAGCAACCAAACCCGCTTCAAGCTCTTCCGAGGCGCGTTTGTCGGCGGGCACCTCTCGTTTCGCCTTCCGCTCTCAACCTTCCGCAATTCACCGTTTTACCCCCGGGTTTTTTTTTTTACCCCTTCGATCTCGGTTCGGAGGCAGGCGGGGTTGGTTTGGTTTGGTTTTGTGTTTTTTCGTCCGCGGTCCAATTTGGGTTTTTTTGTTTGCGTCTCCTCCCTTTCCCCCCCCCCCTCTTCTCCTCTTCCTCCTCCCTTTTCTTCACGCCCGCAACGAGTGGATGAGAACGGGGCGGGTGAGGGCACGGAGCCCGGTCAATCCTTGCTCGCCTTTGGCTCTTCTCCCTCTTGTTGTGCCTCCCATGCAGCGTAGCCCAGAGGAGCCCGTGCAGCGAGAGAATAAGGGAAGGCGGGCGGTCGGTCGGTCGAGGAGCCCCCTCGCCTTTTGTTTTTTTCCTCCTCCTCCTCCTCCTCCTCCTAACTCTTCCTCCCAGACTGCGAAAAGCCTGCTGCTCCGAGATCCAACCCTGCGGTCTCTTGGCTGGCGGCGGCGGCGGCGGCGAAAAGGCGGCTATGCCCAACTTTCAGCTCCGGGTAGCAAAGTTGAAGAGCCGACGGCCAGAAAGGGCCCTGCCGAGATTTTCCCTCGAGGAGGCGGCGGCGGCAACCCAAGACGAACACAAGGAAGGGGAAAGCACCGCTTTTATCGTCGCGCAGGCCCGGCTGGGAGCGCTGAGTAGCCCTCCGTACCTTGCTGCTCCCCTGTGGTAATTTCATAGCTACCCATTCACTTGCGTGCTGGAGAGAAGCGAGCCAAGATGGCGGCGCTCGAGCGATTGTTTTTGTTTCTCCTCCACCTCTCCCCCCCTTTTTTTTCTCTTAATCTGCCCCCGCCCCCCCAACAGCTCCCTCCTAGCGCACGCGCAGACCCGCTCTTCTTTCCGCCCCCCCCCCCAGTCCGCTAATCTTAACCGCTGCCCTTCCAGGGGCGTGCGCGCGTTTGTGGGCCGGGATTTCTCTTGATTGGCAGGCTGCGCTAAGCCATTTGAAAGAAGGACGGGGCCGAAGGGTGGGTGGGGTTTCGCTCAGGGCCTTTCCCGCGCCTGGCGGGGTTTAGGGGACGCCATTCTCCCGCTTGTACGACGCTCCAGGTGTGGCGGAGGGCGGGTCGAGCGCGTAGCTAACTAAGCAGCCCAGTTTTCTGCGCGGTGCAAACGCGATTTGAACTCCTTCGGATCTTTCCGTCAGAGCAACAATCTGCATTTATTTATTTTATTTTATTTAGATTTATATACCGCCCTTTCCCGAAGGGCGGTTTACAGGGCATTTAAAAAACAGTCAATACAAACGTTAAAACAAATTAAAAGAGATTAAATAGAACCCTGAGAATTAGCTTAATATTAGCTTTAAGAGCAGAGCGGACGTGCTTAAAGGTGTGTGTATGTGCGTGTGCATACGCTAGCACTCGCACACAGACGCATAGGCGCATGTGTGCGTCTATGTGTACATATGTGTTTATACACACAGACATGCGTACGAAAGGTATGACGTTTAGTCTTGCTGGGGGAATCGGGCGAAGAGGAAAATTGCTCCTCGCGCTTCCTTGGAATGTCATGGTTGTCTGAAAGGTGATTTCCCCCCCCCCCCAAAAGAGCAACTAGACTTTCTTGGGTTTTTAAACTTTTAGCTTCGCATCCAAGAAACTTCTTCAGTTCAACTAAGAAAGTCCAGGTGCCTTTTGAAAAAAACAAACACCTTGGGGACCACTTCCTTAGAATGTCTTTTGAGTTCCTTGGGAATGGCTTCCGAGAACGCAGGGCGCTTGAGAAGGTCGAATTGTGATTTATTTATTTTTTTAACTCTTGGAAGAAGTCGTCCCGACCTCGGGGCTATTGGCTACTGTCAAACCTCAATAAGTAGAAATAAATCCTAAGACCAGAAATAGAGAAACAGTTGGATGCTACTTCATTTGGCTCAATTAACTGGAGGTGAAAACAGACTTGACTGCTTACATTATTTGAACTATGGAATTATTGTTGTTGTTAGTTGCAAAGTCTTGTCTGACCCATCTCAACCCCATGGACAATGTTCCTCCAGGCCTTCCTGTCCTCTACCATCTTCTGGAGTCCATTTAAGCTCATGCCTACTGCTTCAGTGACTCCATCCAGCCACCTCATTCTCTGTCGTCCCCTTCTTCTCTTGCCCTCAACCTTTCCCAGCATTAGGCTCTTCTCCAGTGAATCCTTCCTTCTCATTAGGTGGCCAAAGTATTTCAGTTTCAACTTCAGGATCTGGCCTT
Organism: Vipera ursinii; assembly: GCF_947247035.1. Taxonomy (NCBI): domain Eukaryota; kingdom Metazoa; phylum Chordata; class Lepidosauria; order Squamata; family Viperidae; genus Vipera; species Vipera ursinii. The sequence goes on along the minus strand of NC_139512.1, from coordinate 143,493,864 downwards.
CTAAAGAGCAGTCAGGGTTGATCTCCTCTAGGACTGACCGGTTTGAACACTGCATGCTCTCAGGATTCTGATTTGCAGAGCTTTGTGTTGTTCCAACAGAGCTTTTATTTTGGCTTGGGTGATGCTGGTGGGGATACTCAGTGTTTTGAAAAGCAAGATTACAATATGAAAGGGTAGCAGATGTACCTTTTGGATATAGCCACAGGTCCTATTAGGATTAGGTGCTTAAATCTGCTTGTAATGGGGAAGTTTGTTTTGTTTCAGAAGTGGTTAACTACTCCAGAATGTTCTGGGTTGATTAATGCAAATGCTACAATATAAATGAGTGTCCAAGTTACTGTGATGAACCCAGGCCTGTACAGATTACCATTATTCCTTAACCTGTTATCTTATCAGAATTTTAATATATTTATTATGTAACTTTTATAAATAAAACTAAGTGTAGTATTGAAAAGTGTTAAATTTTGTTACACTTTTCAAGTAGACAATAAGATTAGAGCATAATTTCATGAGTGATTTTTTAAAGCATTGAGACTGAATAAATATATCCAGCAGGCCATTATTTGATATTATGCCTATTAAATTAGAATAATTGGGTTCAACCCTAATAGTTGATGGGATTGGACTGTAATGTTTTGCTATAGAATGGTTCTGTTTAGAGAACCATTTCATGTTTTTTAAAAAAGATAATCTGTGACCAAACATCTGTTTGCACTTGGTATGCAATTAACAAATACAAAACAGTTAGCTCTAATAATCTGTCATTTGAGGTCAGAATCTGTTCATTAACTTCCTTCTGTGATTAAGGATCAAAATGCTTTCTTCCCACTATTATATGCATTAAATCTATTTTTTTCTTTATCATTGGAACTAAGACAGAAATAATACCTTTTCCCCTAGTAACCATAAAATCAGTCATTAATACACTGATTTTTTTTCCAGGAACAACAAAAAATAATCAAGAAAAGTAGAAAAAACAAAGTTACAGAACAAGATCCATTTTTCTGATTTGTAATGTCATACTTTTAAGAGTAAAAGAAGGAGTCTTAGTTTCAGTTTTCTGTGTGATTGTAGATCTTTTGTCTATATCTTCATGTCAGAGTAATACATCATGGGGTAAACCTCAATAAGTAGAAATAAATCCTAAGACAGAAGTTTTCATTCTGAATATAAAGGGGCCTGAGATGTTATGCAATCTTAGGGAGGAGCTAAATGCATAATCTTACCTAGAGTCTTTTATAAACAAAATGCCCTTTTGGCACATGATATCTGAATTGGGCTCTTAAAGCTATGCCTAGGCTTTTGAACTGGCACATAGATTTTCGAATCATTTTACAACTGCTCTTAAGAAAAAAAATCAACTAATATATACTCAATATTTCTAACCACATTTACATTATTACCACCTCCATGAACATGCAAGATTATAATGATGTTGAGACAATAGACTAAGAGATCCATTCCAAACAAGAAGTTGACAGGAAAGACAAGGTTTCCTGAATTTAAAATGTGAACTCCAAATTATCTTTCTCTTCAACTGCACTTGTGTTGAAAGTTTGAGTTCTTGCTGAACCTTTTGTTTTTGAGACCATTACTTGAAAAATGGTTATGGCCTTTCCCAGCTAAATAATGACAAATGAAAAATCCATTCTGTACTTTTTACATCTGATTACTGCAGATGTAATCAATATTTTGGAGATGTTCTGGTTGATATTAGTCTCAACATTACTTTTGAGATCTGTATTTTATATGCAGGCATATGGAAATACTACAGAAACTTTCTAAGTAATATGAGTTATTCATCAAGTGGATAGTGCAAATAATAAAACCAGACGGAATAGCCATTTCATATAAGTCCTTTAAAAGGTTCAACAAGGACTCATAAACTTTCCATGTGGTAATGCAAAGTAAATATCCACACTGAACAGTGGTTGATGTCTTGACAAATACCTCAAAGATACAATCACACAAAATACTAATTATTTTAAGCTGATTTTCCCTTTTCCTACAGCATTCATTTTTTATGATAGAACACACAGTACAATATTTCAGAGATAGTGCATCAGAAAATTAATTTTAATTCAAAAAGCTTTTGACAATCTTCCATGGATGTTGCAACACAAATAATCTTAGCCAAAAACAAAAAAAAAAAAACCCCAGTGATCAAATGGTGCAATAATCAGACTTACTGTAATTGCATTTTCCATAGGCATATTGTGGGTGGGAGTGCATTACAAAATATGTACCGTGAAATGAAAAAAGCAAATTTATGTATTTAGGCAGACACTGAGGTGCAAGTATGTAACAGATAGATTGTATTGTGCTGTCACCATACATATATCATCTTGACACCTGCATTTGCTTTGGATATCTATATACCGGTACTTATGTATCATGAAAAAAATTCCTTTTCTCCTTTGACAAAATAATGTTTATAACTGTGACCTTGTGAAAACAGAATAGAATCCATCATTACTGTGTTTGTGTGTGTGTGTTTTTAAAATATAGATGCTTGCCTCCAAAATATTGACATATGTTGAAAGACGGATTAGTGAGGTATTACAATGAGGAAAGGATGGCAGACTAAACAATATCTCTGAGGAAAAATTCTGTGTAAAAAGGAAGGGAAGGATTGAAAATATATAGGAAGATGTTAACTTATTTTGTATGTATTAGACTTGTCAGAACTGGCTCAAAACAACTTAAGATTTTTTTAAAGTGCAACATTAAGTACTATACCTTTATTGCAGTTAAGATAATTTAAACATAATGTTTGCATTCACATTTGCAAACATGTCACAAGATTTCAAATGTTAAGGATTTGGGCATGGCCTATTTCATTATCATAGTATTCCAAACTTGGAATGCAACCATATTTCCAAAAGCTCTAAAAAAACCAACAACCCTGCTCCTATCATTTGCAGTTGGAATTTTTTTAATATAGGGTTTAAAGTGACAGCAAAGTCACTTTCGTGAAGAGTTGGGTCAATAGTAGGAATATTTCATTGGGTTTTTTTGTTCTTTTTTCTTTCTTGTCATGGTCTACCTTTATGTCTCAATTCTGGGTTTTGCTACAAAAATTTGCTTGAAGGCTTTAACTTTATTACACTGTAAATATAACATCCTGTACTTGATCTAGTGAAAATCAAAATGTCAAGCAATTCATAGGCTTTTTTCCCATTTTATCATTATTAAATCTGTCCTTGGAACGTGTTAATATAAAATGGAACTTTTATCTTTTTGTGCCCTTAATCACAACCATTAGCGTATGTTAATGGCGCAATAGTATTTTAATCCACGATCATGCTCAGAACAAATGAACATATCAAATACTGGTCATTTCTTCCTAATTAAAATGTATATAATAAATAAAAATATTCTGCAGTCCCAGGTTGGCCAAGTTTAAAGAGCTGTACCTTCCCTTTCCTTTAACTTGGGATATTTGACATTTTGTTATATAGTACAAAAAAATGATAGGATATACTGAAATACTTTGGCAGCTGCCGTTTGTGCCATCTAATTTGAATTGACTTATAAATATTAATTAAATCTTGCAACACCTTGTTTAACCTGCAGTTTTAATATACTTTATCCCAACATGTTCTACAAGTTTATATATAACTACATCAGGTCCAGCTACTTCTGAATAACCATGACACATTTAAAATTACAAACAGATTTATAGTTATTATCAATCTCAGGTATGATCTAAACATATTAACTTCAACTCTTATACTTTACAAATAGTGTGGAAATCCTGGGAGATCTTCAGCCTGCATGGTCAGAACATGGTTTACACTGATTAGGATATATATATAATCTAAAAAATTTACATATGTATGTATGTATGTATGTATGTATGTATGTATGTAGAGAGAGAGAGAGAGAGAGAGAGAGAGAGAGAGAAACATATTGAGGAAGCCTCAGCTGCCATATATTATTTTTGCCACATAGTATTTTGATCCCTTTAATGTTTGTTTGATACACATGTATTAAAAAGAAAAAGTGAAGATGCAGTTTAAAAATAGGTATGATGTATTTGAATTATACTGAAACAGACATATTCTGGATCCTAAAAATGCAAAGCTTGGCTTTTTCACAGTTCATTCTTGTCAATAAACTCGTTTTTTTTAGTTGCTGCCAATATAAAATATATGCTCATTATAAGAGTATCTGATATTTGTGTTGCAGAAACAATACAATTTTATATAACATATGTTCTGTAAATTAAAACACTTTTTACTTTCCATTCAGTCTTGTTCAACTCTCAGACAAATCCCTGCAGTTTTCTTGGCAAGTTTTTCAAAAATAGTTTACCATTGTATCCTTCTTAGGGCTGAGTAAAAGAGCCTGGTGCAAGAACACTCAGCTGGCTTTGTGTTCAAAGTGCAACTAGAACTCACTGTCTTCCAGTTTCTAATCTGATGCCTTAACCACTACACCAAACTGGTTGTGTTATATATAAGATACCTTTAGTAAATGATATTCAAATCTATTTTAATGGAAATACTTCCTTTAGCAATAGTAAATATTTTGATTAAAGATTAATTCTAAGCAGTTGTGTAAATGATTGTGCAGTAAGGATTTCCTGTATGTCATGGAAGTGGCATACAACGAATTGCATGCCATCCATGTAAGCCGCCCTGAGTCTTCGGAGAAGGGCGGGATATAAATGGAATTTAAATAAATAAATAAATAAATATGTCTAGAGTAATAAAGTATTAAATTCTTGCTTATTTTCATTGTTTCCAATAGGAATTGGATTTTTCTGTCTTAACATTTTTTGCCACATTTGTACCTTGATTTCCCCCCCTCACATTTCAGCTATTCCTGTCTCTTTAAAAGATGCTGAAACATACATCATATAACCAGTGGTTGCATGCACAAATATCTGCATTTTCTTTTCATATGTACGGTATGTCCACCTGCAGATGTAGACATAATTTTCCATTATTAGAATAAATCTACCTAAACTCAAGGAAATATTTTTTTAAATAAAATGGTTTCATTTGATGAATGAACAGGCATAGTGAATTCTTTCACAAACCGGCTATTGTGTAAGGTAAACTTACTTGCTACTATATGGCCATAGCAGATATTCTCAGATGCCTGGCAGAGTATCTGTTGGATAGCATTTCATGGCCATAAACAGAAATTACCAAGTGCCAGCTACTGTTTTGTAGTTATTCACAACATATGCAACTCTGAGTGGATCTTTTCCCCTTAAAAAGTTGCTATTGTACCTGCAGTCAGACACTGCAAAACAGTATTGCAAATTTGCTGAATATCAACTGCTGATGCCAAATAGCTGCTAAATAGTAATGCCTATTTAAAAATAAATAGTGGTGGGGTGACATTCAGGTAACATGTCATCATCAGATTGCAAACCCATGTGCAGTATGGGAGAAATGTGGTTTATAAGATCTCATTCTTAACTAATTTCTGCTGAAGTTGGTGTAATAATTAGCTTTATTATTTAAGAGATCATGGATTTAATTTTTGATGGACACCGAGTCCATCCACATAATTTTTTTTCCTTCCTGGAAATGCAATGTTTATATTTGATCTTGCTTAAGATAGTTCAATTTCTCTCTGTCCCTCTTTCTCCTCCAGCTGAATTAGTTGAAGCCTAGAGTGATTATATGCTTTGCATTTCAATTTCAACCATTGTTCCAGAACATCTTTGGATTAAGAGAAAGTAACTCCAGCCATTTTCTAAATGAGAGTTTTGGATTTGCATTTCAAATAAATATATTTTGTGACTTTCAACTTTAATTAGAAGTCTGTGGTGGAAAGTGACAGTATCTTGCTGAGTTTGCACTTATGGCTGTAAGTCATGGTCATTAAGTGGGATATCACATGACTACACCTGATTTTATGACCTTTTTGTGGCATTAATTAAATGAATCTGTTCTTCACTATGTGGGTGGCTTTTGCCAGAAAGTAAATTCCAGTTTCCGACAAAAATGTTATAAATCACATGACCATGCAAAACTGCAAACAGTCATAAATTTTATTGGGTATGTCTAGTTTAACGAAGAGAAAGACGAGGGGTGACATGATAGCAGTGTTCCAATATCTCAGGGGCTGCCACAAAGAAGAGGGAGCCAAGCTATTCTCCAAAGCACCTGAAAGCAGGACAAGAAGCAATGGATGGAAACTAATCAAGGAGAGAAGCAACCTAGAACTAAGGAGAAACTTCCTGACCATTAGAATAATTAAATACTGGAACAACCTGCCTCCAGAAGCAGTGAATGCTCCAATGCTGGAAGTTTTTAAGAAGAGATTGGATAACTATTTGTCTGAAATTGTATAGGGTTTCCTGCCTGAGCAAGGGGTTGGACTAGATGACCTCCAAGTTCCCTTACAACTCTGTTATTCTGTTAAATATGGACCGATTGCTGAGCACCCAAATTGCAGTCACATGGCCATGGGGGAGCATCATTGGTACTTCGAATCGAGGTCATAAGTACCCTTTTTGGGATCCATGGTAACTTCAATCGGTCACTAAGCGACTAGACATACATTGAGGACTACCTGTATTACAGCCAGGATGTTAGGGTAGAACATCTCTGCTCCAAGTCACTGTTATAAACTGGTCTTGGGATGCCTCTGCCCATCTCACAGAGGCCATTAGAACTGATTTCCCCATGAGAAGGAACAAAAGGCCTGAGGACACTGAAGATAGGAATGTAAGGTCAACACAGCCTTGCTGAGCAGCTTCTTGCCATAACCATAACCATAAAATTCTCACCTCCCTTACCAATTATCTTGAACCCTCCTGTTGTTCAGATCCGGCTTCTGCTTCATCGGTCGCAGGGAAGACACTAGAAGAATAAACATTATCATGCACAGACACACACGTGGGCGCACAGTTTTAGATCTGCCTGAACAAAAAGAAAAAAATGCTGCCAGATTTTACTCTGTGCTTACATTTTGTTCCGAGCAATTAAAAAGAAGAACATTTTTCTGGCACATGATGAAAAAAAAAGGCAGTTATTTTCTGTCTGGTTAAAAAAAAAGTTGATTTGAGAAACATGCATGGATTGATGCAAGAATTTAACCAAGGCAGATAAAATGTGACATCTAAAAAGAATCTTTTTCCAATGAGCTGGAGGAAAAAATAGCCCTAAACGTCAGAATGGTGTTTACGTTTGTGTCATCGCTTGGAAAAATCACAAATTATTTTTGATTAGCTTACCCTCCTCTCCTGCCCTCTAAAATGTGTTAGGACTGCAATTCACAATTCTTGCGAACTTTCAAAGCTGTAATTTTGGCACATCTGGAAGGCACTATGATTGGATATCTGTCTTGTTATGATACCTCTGGATGAATGTATTAATGAATAAGTTTCAAAACAATTTTTAAAGCCACGCTTTAGAAATTTCAAAGCCATACCTTATTTATTGGATTTAAATCCTGAATTTTTACTCAAAAGATTGTTGTTACAATAATGAATCAGAAATACTATTACTTGTTCTCTTCAGGGCAAGAATAAAGGTGCAGCTTTTTAAAAGACATTCCAAAAGATACAGCAAGGATATCTGCAGCCATTCCAAAGGCTCATTTCTGTGTTAAATTCAAATAGCTACACATCCCTGGACTCCAGAGGGTTGCCAATGTGGGATGGAGTTAACAGCCAGGTTAACTGATTTTCCTGTAGTCAGTGACCACTTTAATTGCCAAATTTAGTGTAAAACGCCTTCAGTGTACATGCGGTCTGATTACTTTCAGAAAAACTTGTAAATATTAACTTTTTCCACCAGGCAGATTTTTCTGTGGTTTATTTCTAAGAGGATTGCTTATTTGCAGGACTGACTTCTTTTTGCCTAAAAAGAGGTATGTATATATTTCCCTGCAGCATTTAAATAACGACAAACTGTTTTCACTAAAGGTGGCTTCATTGTGTGTTCATTTCTGTTTGAAGAAAATTTGAACGCAGACCCTCTTAAATTGTTAAGAAATTATTATAAAAGACTTTTACATATACCACATTGGTGTTTTTTTTTTACAGATTTTGTTTACTGCTCATAATGATTTGTAACATTGGCAAATATGAATGCATAGTTTTTAAAATGTGTCACTTGGCAGGATATACACCATAATCCTAAAGAGCATTAAAATGGAAGAAGGCTGAAGTAGAAGTTATAATAGCTTTTCCCAATCTAATACCATTTGGTTATTTTTTTTAATCATGTTTGGCAGGAATTCTGGCGATTTTAGCTAAGACACATAGAGCAGTGATTTGGAAAGACTTATTTATTTATTAGTTTTTATAAACCGCCCTTCTCCCGAGGGACTCGGGGCGGTGTACAGAGGAAGGAAGGTATACAGATCGAACAATAAAGATAATAAGAAACACTAATGAACACAAACTGGGACCCCAATTAACGCTATCATGCCAGGCCAGCCTGCTGAAACAGGAAAGTTTTTAAGTCGCGACGGAAGGTACGGAGGTCAGGGGCCATCCGGATTTCTGTTGGTAAGGTGTTCCAGAGGGCTGGCGCACCCACTGAGAATGCCCTCCCCCTGGGGGCCACCAGCCGACATTCCTTGAGCGGTGGCACCCTGAGGAGGCCCTCTCTGTGGGAGCGCACAGGACGGTGGGGTGCTGACATCGGCAGAAGGTGCTCCCGAAGGTAGTCCGGACCCATGCCATGTAGGGCTTTGTAAGTCATCGTTAGCACCTTGAACTTCACACGGAAGGCAGCCGGAAGCCAGTGCAGCGCACGGAGGAGAGGTGTGATATGGGAGTATCGGGAGGCTCCCAAGAGTGTCCGTGCCGCCGCACTTTGCACCAGTTGAAGCTTCCGAGTGGATCTCAAGGGCAGCCCCATGTAGAGAGCGTTACAATAGTCTAGGCGAGATGTCACAAGGGCATGGGTGACTGTACGTAAGGAATCCAGGTCCAGATAAGGCCGTAGTTGGCGAATTAGTCGAACCCGGGAGAAGGCCCCCTTGGTCACAGCTCCAATGTGGTCTTCCAGGGAGAGCTGCGAGTCTAGGAGGACACCCAGGTTGCGGGCCCTATCAACAGGGGGAAGTAACTTGTCCCCAATGTTAAGCAGTGGGACGTTCTGAATCTCCTGGCTTCCCGGTACGTACAGCCATTCAGTCTTGTCCGGGTTCAGTTGAAGCCTGTTTCTCCCCATCCATTCCCGGACCGCTTTCAGGCAGCGGGACATCACGTCTAGGGCATCACTGATATTGTTTGGAGTTGAGATAAAAAGCTGGGTGTCATCAGCATACTGATGGTACCCTACTCCAAAACTGCGAATGATCTCACCCAGCGGTTTCATGTAGATGTTGAACAGGAGAGGCGAGAGGACCGACCCCTGAGGGACTCCGCAAGCGAGAGGCCTCGGGGTCGACCTCTGTCCCCCTGTCAGCACCGACTGCGAGCGACCCTGGAGAAAGGAGGAGAACCAACGCAGAACCGTGCCTCCCACTCCCAGTCCCCTGAGGCGTCGCAGCAAGATACCATGGTCGATGGTATCGAAAGCCGCCGAGAGGTCTAATAAGACTAGGACAGAGGAATGGCCCCTGTCCCGGGCTCTCCAGAGATCATTCATCAGAGCAACCAATGCCGTCTCCGTGCTGTAGCCCGGCCTGAAACCCGATTGGTACGGGTCTAGATAAACCGCTTCATCCAGGATCTGAGGAAGTTGGTGCGCCACCACGCTCTCAACAACCTTCGCAAGGAAGCGAAGATTGGAGACTGGACGAAAGTTATTCAAAGAGGATGGGTCCAAGGTGGGCTTCTTGAGGAGAGGTCTCACCACCGCCTCCTTCAAGGCGGTGGGGAAGTGACCCTCACTCAGAGAAGCAGAGATGACCGCTAGGAACCAGCCTCGTGTCACCTCTCGAGCTGCATAGGCCAGGATTGTAAGTGTTATCTGTGTGCTTGATTTCATTTGCTGACATTTCATTACAGTGCACTATAGCTATAGCCCAGAAGATCATACCTGTACAGGTAATGAAATAATCTGCAAATGACAAACCAAGCCAACAGAATTCCTGCAACCCAACAGTCCAATCCAGAGGTACGTGTATTCTCTTATCATCACAAGGCTGTTTTGTATGGAATTGCTAAAGAAAAATATATTTATTTTATTCAGTTTGTACACTGCCCAACTCTCAACTCAGGGAAATGGAGAAATAGTAGGTATGCATCTACTTCCAATTCACTGTAACATTTAGAATCATTTATCTATATTCCTATGTTACCACATAATGAATTGCCCTCTGTACATCTTTTTGTTAATAGCGAAATGCATAAAAATGTGCAGTGACACAGTATTTAAACAATGTAAAAGGGGGAATTGTTTAAAATAGACATACAATTGCTTCATGTTACAGCTATACGTATGTGCAAAGAATCCATTGAATGTAGAACTCAGTCATGCAGCTACCCACTAGTTTTTAAAAATTAAAATCTTATGTCCAATCTGTTTTTGGAACAGAAGTAATCAATACCTTGAATCTCTAAACAAATTTATATTTTGTCTATTGATGTATTTAAATAGGCTTAGTTTTTAAACTGCTTCCTTGCTAATGAATCTATTGATAGAATTTTGATGAAATTAACGTTCTCAACATTTCTGGGATGGAGGAAGCCAGTGCATATTTTATTTGTATATTTAATATACATTTTTGTTGCACAAATGACTAAGACAGTTTTCCAGGCTTGTTTCAATGTATTTTGGAGTATCTTAATTGCTAGTAACATTAACTTGCCCAATAAGGACCCATGATTCAGTGATGCATTGAACAGCACACTTTATATGCATGAGCTCCAAGAATCTTTCTCATTACATCTAGTTCCTTGATTGATGTATACCCATTGTTGTCTGTTTTTGAGATTGATAACTTACCCACACTTAAAAGAGACCATTAGAAGAAAAGTATTTTACATATTATTTCCGATGTCCTACAATCAGAGGATAAATACACAATTTCTTTAGCTTGTACTAGATTAAATTCATATCTGTGTTCCTACTTCATATTTAAGTCAATCTTTTATATCACCCAACTAGCAAATGCCCTTGGAATGTTTGCCAGCAAAAAAACAATTAAAAACTTAGACAATAATAGAGGCAACATTCTTTTTAAGCCAAAACTAAAAACTCAAAAAGCAAGTGTCAACGTAATACTCTTCTAGCTCACAAATTATAAAATCAACAATTTATAAAATATTTACTTTAAATAATATAATCCATACAATTTATTTAGTTAATTTCATCTTGTTCTAACAGCAATAGTCACAAATGGGACTGTCATTTCTGTATAATACTGGTTTGTAACACCTGTTGGAAAAATGTGTATCTGTCTGCATAGGTGAGATTAGGTCAATTTCCATAAGAAGGCTATTCTGTAGAGAGGAAGAAACTAGATAATGTTCTTTGTGTGATTGTGTGATACCCAAAAATGACAGAGTTGGAAAAGGGTCATTTTAGGCCATTTTCTGCTCAGTGCATGAACTCAAACCATCCCAAAAAGGTATCAAGCCTCTGCTTGGGCATAATCAGTGAAGGAAATTAACACTTCTCATAATAATTCTTTTCAATATTGAACAGTTTTTACTGTTAGGACCTTTTCAATAATATTAAGTTGGAATCTGCCTATTGTCTTCTGTAAAGATAAAAAATAGGAGTTTACTTTCAGAAGAACATCTGAAGATGATTTGAATAATTGGACAGCAATTTTTGAAGTGTTCCTTCATTAGAATTCAAATTCTAGAGGAGAATTGCATAATAGAAAACAAAAAGCAGTGCTGAAGTACCTATTCTAATTCAGGTGACATGAACCAATTTGTTAATCTGGATACCTGGATTCGTGTGATTTGCTCAACACTGAATTAAAGGAGAACTTATGACAGACAGCATGGATGTTGCATAACTGTTTACACCCACAAGCTCATGATTCATGTTGAAAATTTGAGGAAGTGAATGCAGGTCTGAGGTTTTATCCTGCATTCCTACCACATATGAACGAGAATTGTTCACTGCTTGGAAAAACCTTCCTGGGCAGGAGAGACTGGTTTTGTGGTCTTCCCATGTCCAGACTGCATTGTATCAAGAGTACTGTTGGCTTGTTCATATCCCTAAGGGAAGAGGGCCTTCTGCAAAAGGCCATAAAAGTGCAATTTGTCTAGAAGATATTTCTTCCATGTAGCATTACAATTATCTGCTAGGTCAGGGAGAAGGTCTCAACAGTCCGGGGAAAATATACCTTCAGCGATCAGAAGGTCGGCAGTTTGGCGGGTCGAATCCCGAGTGCCGCGTAACAGAGTGAGCGCCTGTTACTCGTCCCAGCTTCTGCCAACCTAGCAGTTCGAAAGCATGTAAAAATGCAAGTAGAAAAATAGGGACCACTCCGGTGGGAAGGTAACAACGTTCCGTGCGCCTTTGGCGTCTAGTCATGCCGGCCACATGACCACGGAGACGTCCTCGGACAAGCGCTGGCTCTTCGGCTTTGAAACGGAGATGAGCACCGGCCCCTAGAGTCGGAAACGACTAGCATGCATGTGCGGGGGAACCTTTACCTTTTTAGTATGTAAAGGAATAGCCAGATCTTGAATTGGATCTTAACTGATCCACTTCTTCAGCAGAGAGCAACATTAGATAGATTTTACTTTCTTCCAACGTTTGCCTTTCAATCTTAGTTTTATGTTAAGAAGTGACATTCTGTTTGCTAGTTAATTTCTACTGCTAATAATAGTAGTAATAATATTCTGTTTTTACCCTTTTTGTTGTGCTTCATGTCTGACCTTCCTCTCTCTACTTTTAAGCAATCTGTCGATTGTTTTGTTCTATAATGGTCTTTGATTGTAATAAACTTTGAATTGAACAGAAGAAGGACTTGTTCACTGAGAAATAAACTGCACGCATGCATACCCATTCACATCTTCCTTCTCTCACAAGCATCTAATGACAAAAGGCACAAGAGTGCTGTTTCCTCTGAAATAGACGGGATATTTCACAGGACTGATTGCAGAGAGGGGAAGATGACAAATATAAGAGAGAAGCTACAATGAACTATTCTCGCTATGGGGAAAATCAGTGAACGTGGCTCACAGCGATAGCCTTGGCTATCGCGTCGCTTTCCAATCCATGTCAGCTGTTAGGAGCTCAATGAGCCTGCCAGCTGAGTGGAGGGGAAAGAAAAAAGACTAGAAAGAATACAGAAGGCCGGTGATGTTGGGGGAAATTACAGCTTTATCCCCATTGATGACTAGTGCCTAATGACCCTGGTGGGCAGAAGATAGTTCTTTAATAGGTAGAATTGCGAAGTCACAGTAGAGTGAAGTTACTGTAGATGGAGCCCAACTAATCTTTACTTTTCCTTAAAACAGTCCTTTACTGAGAAAGTGTATGACATTTATCACCTCTGACCTTTTTTAAACGTACAATTAGGTAGACTAATCCTTAGAACAAGGAATTCAGCTGCAGCATTTTCAGAAGCATAGCTTCTGGTTTTAAAATAATGCTTCTCAAAAAAATTAAAACCTTCCCCTTCCATAGTGATAAGGCTTATCACTAATAATCGCAAACTGATTTGCACACTGATTGGAAACCCTTTTTTTGGTGAATGAAAAGTATAAGAGTGCTACTGAGAAACTAGTTAAAATGGGGCTTGGAAAGGTATTTAAGGTAGTTATTGTTTGGAACAAAACAAAAACTTACAAAGGAAAAAAAAAACAACAATTAGGATACAAAGCAGTCGCCCACTGCCTAGCAAAGGCCAACTGAGAAGCAAACCTCAAGTTCCAACACTTCTGTACAGAAGGTTTAGTGGGTGATCAGCATATTAAAAATTATCTCAAACTTTCTGGCTTTTTTGCAGTTCCAACAAGAAGGATGCACAAGCCCAATAGAAATAGAAATAGCAATAGTACTTAGACTTATATACCACTTTACAGCCCCCTCTAAGTGGTTTACAGAGTCAGCCTATTGCCACCAACACTCTGGGTCCTCATTTTACAGACCTTGGAAGGATGGAAGGCTGAGTCAACCTTGAGCCAGTCAGGATCGAACTGCTGGCAATGAGCAGAGTCACCTGCAATACTGCATTCACTGTATTCACTGCACCACCACGGCTCAAATAGTGCAATAATAAATCTAATTTTGGATTACTATGAAAATACTTGCAAGATGTTAGGCTGCTTAAGAAAAAAAGGGGGTATAGTTCAAACATTTTACTATTTACTCCAGTTAGTAAATAAATCATAGAAGAAAATGAATTAAGTAAATTAGTTGACTAGTGGCAGTGGACAAAGTTAGCCTGCAATACTCCATTCTAACCACTGTGCCACCACGGCTCGTGAAATGGTGACAACCCTGAAGCTGGGAAGGTACATGGACAGGAATAAGCAGTTTATTCCAAGTTTTGTTTCAATCACAAGAAAACCTATAAAAATACATACTCTCATATACATCTGCCTGCTTCCCTAACTTTCTTACCAGAATGTCTTACCATTCTATTAGAACATTTTCCCCAACAAAAGCCAAGAAGGTTATTCATTCAACAACAAAACTGCTGAAAACATGAGGTGTCTGGACAACCCTTCTGATCCCTGCTATGGAGACTGTATGTGCAGCACTCATTTCGTTCCCCCAGAAACTGCTCCGTGACTTTTGGTTTAGTCTGGCAGTAGTCTGGCCAACCATTTATAGGAACAAACATGAAGAGTACACAGTAGTGTCATTCCTCACTACTTTATGGATTTCAGTACAAAAATCCATTGTGGGATGTACATGCTCATAAGTGGTAGTGGGGAATAAGAGACAAAGGAGCAAGGGGCTTCTGTAAGAAAAAAAAATGCTGCAATGCCCACAGGTATGTCCTTATTAAGAAATCACCTTTAAGCAAAAGCAAAACAACAAAAATAAGCAGCATTTCAGCACATGGAAGGTTTGAATCTCTTTTTCCTGGAAGCACCTCTCAATGTGTTGCTGTTGGTTTCCCCATCCCTTTTCCTGGTTTCTTTCTCAAAAGTTTGTTGCTGTGGAAGTTAAATGTAATATTTAAAAGACAGGATGGCAATGACAAAGATTTTTTTAATGGCATATTAATCCTTAGGGGCAAACAAGTGACTCGTGCAAGCGAATGAAGCAAATGCGATAATCTTCATCAAAAACCAAGACAATCCTGCATGTTTGAATAATGCATGTCTGTCCACAGTATCTCAGTGAACAGAATGAAATATTGATCATATGGAAAACTGAAAGGTACAAAGACTTACTTTGGTGCTAGAATATAATCAGCAAAATGTGACCTTAAAATGACAAAACATCACTGAAAGATAGCATCTCCACAGTGTAATTATACTTTAGATTTGCTTTGTCTTGTTGAAAGTGCAATTTAGACTTCTTCTTAGCAGAAGAATTTTAGAATCTAAAATTTAGATGATACCACAAACGGGTAGGACAGAAAAGGTGTGGCATGCCTTCATCCCTTCTCTTACATTTTTTGAATCTAGATGAGGAAGTTGAAGGACAAAACAGGACCTTAAATCTTGCTCCACAAAATTGGGTGTGGCCATATTGGAGTGTGGGTCTCCATATGACATACAGGCTTGCAACCCCTGATTGAAATATCCTAACATTTGGGATATCTTTATCAACATGCTCTTAATAAAAATTATGATATAAGCTTGCTAAGGATTTTGTGTAATTCTTTTCACTGATGAGTATTGTGTTAAATATAATTATCACCACACAGTAAACACATCTATTTTACAATAAATAATTGAGGTATTTCACATAGGCTACATTAGTGGGTTTGTGGGTATGTATCTGTGTATTTTACATATGGTAGCTGAATAACGCAAGTGGTTGAATCAGACCTATCCTTTAGACTCAATTATTTATACACATTGGGTCACATGCCTTTTAGTAAAAAGCTAACCTTGACACAAATCACATCATATACCAAGGAAAAGATCTATCTATCTATCTATCTATCTATCTATCTATCTATCTATCTATCTATCTATCTATCTATCATCACATTTAGAAACTGCCCATGTCCCTCATAGAGCAACTCTGGGTGCTATGCAAATAGACATTTAGGAAATTGTTAGTTCAAAACAGCTTTCTGCATCTAAGCGAGTACGTCCCACTTAAACAATTTGTTATAAAAGCTCTTTAGGTCTACTCTGAAGTTCTATGGAAAATAAGAATGGAATTGGTTATCTAAAGACATTTATAATTGAATGGCTGGAACCAGCTTTAGGACTGATGGAAAGCTTTTGTTTGGAATATTTACAAATCTTTCAATGTTTTAAAGCCACTGGGAGGATAATTCTTTCTCACAACCAAAAAGAGGTATACAGTAACATCTTCCAATTCATAAGCAAACAATTATATAATTAAAATGGTAACACTCTCTAAAACACAAGCAGTCTATTCTGCAATGAAGTTCCCACCCTATGATAACAATATGGACATGGAATCCTCAGATTCCTGATAATCTGGATTTTCCTGGAAGTTAATTAGCACCTCATTATATCCTGGTGTTGTTTTGGCAGACATATGTTCTTTTTCTCACAAAGCCAGGAACTCAGCTGCCTGAAGATTCCTTAATATTTCCTCAATCTGAGATGTAGAAATGACACTCTGGTTGAACAATGTTTTTTCATTGCCTGATGATAGCTTTATCTTAACATGTGCACTCAGCCATTTAAAACAACTATTTATCTTATTTGGCAATCAGAAGAAGGGTGCCAGAGTGTCTAGTGTTTCAATATCAAGCTGGATTAAAGTGTATTAGGAAAGCTTATGCAGCTCTCAGGAGAGAAAATCTCATAGTTAGAAGAGTTCATTTCAACTAAGCAGTTGCTTGCTTTCAATTTGGGTTGAATGAATAGGGCCACTCTCCTAAAAATCTGGGCAAAGAATGGATGAAACCCATGACTAAGACAGGCAAACTTTGGAAGAGGCATTATATGTCAAATATATGATAGGCTAGTTACCAGGTTCCTAAATGTTACGAGCCAAAGTGTAATTTCCCCTTAACAAGTACAGGGGTCTCTAAACTTGGCAACTTTAAGACTTGTAAACTTCAACTCCCAGAATTTCTCAGCCAACATGTTTTATGAGTTTTGTTTAAATAATCTTTTATAAGTTTTGTTTAAACAAAGTTTTATAAATGTTGTTTAAAATCATTAAATTTGGTGCATGAAAATAACTGCTGCCCCAGTCCCAAACAGAATGGACTTGGCACAATATTTTCTGGGCAGAGTAGATTTGGCATAATTTTAAAAAAGGGTTTTAAGTCATTGTTTTCCCTCTCTGTAAACTGCAATGGGCTCCAAGGTGGAAAAGATACCAGTATAATCATGATTCTACCGGTAGTATGTTTGATCTCAACAAAAGAGGATTCTGGTCAAGACAGCTAGAAGAAAAATAACTTTTTAACTTTTCATCACATCTCTCAATCACCTTTCATGATTTGACCATTTTTGATTATTACTCCTATGAGGCTGGAAGTTCATATACAAAACTTAAAAAATAATATTATACCTCAGCTATTCTATGTGACTTCCTAAAGATTCTTTCATACAGAAATAGTCTGCTGATCATATCCCTAAATAACATTTTAAGTCCACTTTTTTTTCTGGTTTTAATACATCCAGAAGCTTATTTCTCCTGGTTTTTTTCCCCACTGACCATGTAAACTCTTCCATTTGGTCTGTTGACTGTAGATTGTTTTGGTTTGCAAATATCCAAAATTAATCATCAAAGGCAAACTAAAACTTCAAAAAGTAACCCAACAGAAAATGAAGAATAAAATAGCAAGTAAGACTCTCTGCTGAAGTTTTCTGAATGTTCTTCCACTTTTTGGGCATGCTACAGTTACTCTTTTTAAAAAAAAACCAGATTTAAATTATTTAATAAACCAGATTAACTGGTAAAATTATTTTTTCCAACACAGAGTCAAACAGTTTTGTCTGACAACTAGATAACTAATTAGGTAAACTATTTTTTCTTACAGGAAGAAAAGAAGAAAAATAAGGGTTTGGAATAAAATGCTAAATCAGTAGGGAAAAGAAAGATGCATATTGAAAATACTCTACCCCATGGAAAGACAACAATGGATTTAACTAGACTCGCCATATTTTCAAGCATATCAGGAAAAAGACTTATCAGTTAGTTTGTCAGAATGCCTGGATGGAGTGCGAAACAGAAACAAACTCTCAAATCAGAATATAAGATAAATTAGGGTTTGCCTCTTTAATCATGGAGATTCCCTACAGTACAGAAAAAAAGTATCCAGCCTTACACTGATCTAATAAGTTTACAACTTGAAAGATCTGAATGCATGTTAAAATTAGATATACAAGCAAAAAAGCTTACTTACCTATTTCATACGTAATCAATGTGGAAAAAAAATACTGTAGAGGTAATATTTATATAATAGTTACATATACATACACATACATATACATATTTTTTATTATTTATTTTAATTCCATTTATATCCTGCCCTTCTCCGAAGACTCAGGGCGGCTTACAAGCTTAGCAGTAGCCTTCATTCTATGTATATGTCTGCTTATTAGGGCTTTCACACATACCCCAAGCGGCATTATTACAAAGTCAGCTTATTGCCCCCAACAATCTGGGTCCTCATTTTACCTACCTCGGAAGGATGGAAGGCTGAGTCAACCTTGAGCCTGGTGGGATGCAAACCTGCACTAATTGCAGGCAGCTGGTGTTACTTAAGGAGGCATTAGCCCACTGCTCCACCACATATACATACCCATACACACACACACACACATATATGTATATATGTATATGTGTGTGTGTGTGTGTGTGTGTGTGTGTATATATATATATATATATATATATATATAATGTTAAGCATTCAGAATACACTTGCTTGGTCCCAGACACGGGACAAATCTTATTTCCTAGCCCAAGGCCATCTACAGGCAGTAGCCACAGCAGTGGCAGCTCATATTTGTGTAAATTTTTTGGCTTGTTAGCAAGCCAAAAAATTTACACACACACACAATTAAAAGTTTTTATAAGAAAGATAAAAACTAACATAAATTTATATAGAATAAAAGTAAGGAAAGAAAAAAAAGATAAAGTAAAAAATGCAATAAAAAGAAAAAGATAATGTAAAGTAGCAGCTTCCAATTTTCTTTACAGAAGTCATAAGTCTAAATTTATTCTATGGCTACAACATAACTCACTTTTTTCTATAATCTACTTTTTAAATCATTAAATCCATCAATCAGAAGTTTGTTTTTTGTTTCATGCAAAAAAAATCTATAAATGTTTTCCAGTCAGCAATAAACATAAGAAAATATCTTTTCTTGAATCAAAGAAGTCAAACTTGACCGTATTAGCCAATTCCTACATCTTTACAATCCATTCATCCATTGAGGGCAGTTTTGAATCTTTCCACTGTTGTGCATATATTAATCTTATTGCATTTTCATGTATAAAAACAAAGTTTCATGACTTTTTTTCCATCAGTTTTTCCATCAGTCCCTAAAGAAAAGCCTCTGGTGTTAACTGTATATTAATCTTTAAAATCTTCTGAATTAGTGTATGAATTAGAATCTAAAACTTTCTGGATTTTTTACTTATACATCAATCATGATAAGATGTCCCTTCTTGTTGTTTTTATTTGTACATTTCCAACGTATATTTGAAGTGCCTTTATACATTCCAGGTAATTTCTCTGGTGACATACCAATGATACATCATTTTATAAAATTCTCTTTAAGATTATAACATTGCAGTCCTTTCAACTATACCTTCTCCCATTGTTCCATTTATATATTGTAGCCAAAAGTTTTAGCCATTTCTCCCCCTTTAGAAGAGAAGCTATTCATTATTTAGCTTTCATTAAAACAGAAATTTTTATCCTATTTTCTCCTAGTCTTTTAGCAAGGTCATGCAAACTAATGATTCGTTCTGCACCTGTTTGTTTTTGAGAAAGGAACAGGTTAGAAAAGGGAGATTCCTTCGCATTTTTTTTATTCTCACCCAGTTCTCCTTTATGCAAAGTGAACACCAGTGAAGCCATAGGCACGGTAAAAGAGAAATAAAAAAAATTAAAAAGAGAATTAAAAATACAAATACTCATATTATATCTAGTATATCTAACCTCTTTACCGCTTGCAAGGAAGAAGAGCAGTCATATATGTAGTTTAAAAGTGTAGTTTAAAAGTCTGCTTCAACAATCACTACTGCTCTATTGTTTCCTTTACTAAAAGAAGAAAGAAAGAGGTTTCATTGAACCATCAGATCTGGTGCTTCATTTCAAATAAATAAATATGCAAGTTGTTTATAAAGTATAGATCAGGGCTTCCAGGGTTTGCCTGAAAAAGTGAAAATGAAGAATTAGGGACATCTCGCTGACTAATTTCACTTAAGTTATGTCCTTCCAATATCAAACCTGATTCCTACCCCCAAGTAATCTGAAATCCACACACAAATCTAACCCTTTCTCTCTCCCCCACCCCTGAAACGTATCCATTAAAACACTTCTGACAGATACTCTCGTTTAAAAGTACATTACGTATCCTTGCCTTGCAAATTGTATTATTGATGTTTCCAGAATGCAGCTAGGGCAGATTTGCTCAAGATGTGTAGCCTCACATCTCTTTCAATGGGTTACTTGATCATTAGTATTCAGGTGATGCCCAGAAGCAATACATGAAATTAAATGCTAATGCACCTTCGTTGCTATCTCATGAACATCATTATGACATATTGTGCAGTCCATCACGGGAACGATTGTCTATGTATGACAACTGGCTGTATCTCTGTTCACTTTTCCTTATGCTCTTGCTTCACAATAGGGCTGAAGGTCACAAAGAAGGGAAAAGGGGATGAAATAAGATATGTCTTCAAAAGGATGTCTGCGATTTTTCTCTTGTTTCTCATGCTCCTTCAGTGGAGTGGAAACTTTAATTGGCAACTCTGGAGGCATTTCTACCACTCTGTCCTTTCCACCCCGACTTCTCAAGTCCTCAAAAGAAGAACTGTCACTGCCATCAACAGACAGAAGTGATGGTAGAGAATTTCTGCTCAGATCCTAGAAAAAGAAAAATCCCTTCTCCTTCACCCTACTTAACTGGGGTTTTATTTGTTCAGGGACGGATATAATTTTTTAAAATTCTTTTTAACTTTTGTATTTTTTGTTTTAATCACCCTGTAAACTGCCCTGAGTCCTTCGGGAAAGGGCGGTATATAAATATAATAAAATAAATAAATAAAATACTTAAACTGGGAAGATTTCTTTTTTAAGTCCATGCCCCTTCCATTCTTACTACATGCTAGGTGCATTTGTTTTAAGATAAATATTTATAATCCACTACTTCTGCTTCCACTATCCACAGAGCTTTGTGGTGGGTTGCCACTCAAAAAAGCAGAAACCAAGAGAAAGCAAATAAAACAGTAAGAGGCGTAATGATTAAAGGACAAAAAGAATGGTCAGGCTATGGATATTAAGTTCCATATGTAAGAGTAAATTTCCAAGCAGGTAAGGTTGCATCAGCCTGGTCTCCGTTCCTAAAATAGGCTGCCATAACATAGAAGATTTCTCTTGCACTTCCATATAATGAGCATTACCAACCATGGTTCATTGAGGAGATCCTCCTGCAGATGTTAACCTTAGGATAGCAACTCTCTCCAGCGGCAGGATCCTAAACTGCTATGGACCTTAAGCATAACATAGAAGTTCAGCTGGTAATGTAAGCCAGTCAGGCCAGTTCTTTTATTATCAGTATCATATTTTCTGAAGATGTCTTGTATAACAGTGTAACTGCTGCATTCTACTCTAGATGTAATTTCACAGTTGCCTTCAAAGACAGACTCATGTAGAGTCTATCCTGACAAAGTCAGATGTTAGGAAGAAGAGGATGTTCTGGTCAGCCCATTCCACTCCAGAAAGAGTCACAGTCATCAGATACCAGGACACTGATATTTAACTGTGCCTCAAATAACAACGAAAATAAATATAGGAATATACCAAAGCCGAGTGTCTGCTTCTTCGGGGTGAAGGCCACTGAAACTAGAATTGGAGATTTTCCTAATTCGGGGCCCAATGCATTTTTCTGAGATTCAACATCCATTTATTGGCTCTTATTCAGCATCCAGATATTTGAGCACACCTCATCTGATGACAAGGAAAAATAGAACCATTTGTTTTATTTTTGTTTATTTGTTTATCTCCATTGTTTTTATAAATAACTCAGTGAAAATCCCATCCTGTTCTCCTCAGAGGTGGGTTGGGCTGAGACAGCATCACCCAGCCAGCTTTCACGCTTAAGGCGGAACTAGAATCAGAACTAGAACTCCCAGTCTCCCGATTTCTAGCTTGGTGCCTTAATCACTGGATCAAACTGGCTCTACTGGAGTGAATCATCTAGTGTTTTCAAAGTTGAATGCTAGAGTCAGTATGGCAGAATTTCTCTAGTGGTTTATGTATTTGTTTTATCATGCTTAGGGGGCCTAATACCATTATTCATGTGACATATTTTCATCTGCTTTTCTGCTTAAAAAGCACTCAAAAGGGACTATAGTTTAGAGTAGTGATTTGTAGGCTTGGCAGCTTTAGGATGTGTGAACTTCATCTCCCAGAATTATCTAGGTAGAATGCCGGTGGAGAGATACACTCTTCTAAAGAATCTTGCACTGAAGAAAAGATTCTGTATGATAATATTTTGGAGTATTCAGAAACATTCTCCGAGAGAATGGATGCTCAAAAGTGAATTTTCACTTAACAGTTTACTTCTGAAAAGGCAATCAGAACTCAATTTAGCTCTGAAATAGCCTCTATAATGGGCTAGAAGATGAACAACCCAAAACAAAACCCAGTAACGTTTACTGAACACAGGAAACTTGTAAGTTCTTGGAGATGGCATGCTGAAGGCTGGAAGCACCCAGTTGTGAAGAGAACATCCTAAGAGAGACCACTACTTAAACATGGATTTTTTTAATTTAATTTTTTTTTTATTTTTACAATTCAGTTGCAGAGACTGCAAACTGAAAAGAAAGGCTTTCACAGGCAGATGGGTTTCTTACTGATTCATCGTGTAATTTTCGTTTAAAAGTTCCCTTTTCCTGCTGCTTTCTTATGCAGTGAAACTTCATGCTGTGGTTACAGTTGTGACCACTGGTCCTTTTGGGGGTCAGATGGGCTTTTCAGTTTCCTTACGTCTTGTTCTTATGGAAAGCACAAATGTTCTTCTCTTCTGGGCTGGAGTGCAGACGTGTTAGAGCTCTTTGCCGTGACTCAGTTAAAGTGCTCTTCATTCTTTTCCAGCAAAAAGCTAAAACCAAGGTAGATTCACTGTCCCCACTGTCAACCCCAGTTGGCCAGACAGTGGCTTTCTTCACCTCACATGCAGAGAAGGCTGCCCTCCTTATGCTTTTCGGTGTAACACTTGCCAGCCTCAGCTGTGCTGTAAAGAAGTTTTGACAAGTGGCCAGACCCCTGGATTTAATCATATGTCAGAAGCAATCCGCCACAGCTACCATTTCTTCCAGGCTTGATTCTGCTAACAGGCCAGGAAGTGGCAGGCAGAGGGGGAGAAGAAGCCGTTTAGCCCCCAGGTTAGCCCCTAGCTAAAACTCCGTTTGGAGATCTGGATCAGGTTGATGAGTTGAAAGCCCGAACAACAGCTGACATGGGTGGAGAATTGCATGTAGCTGGCTCTCTGCCGCTTCACAGCAAAATGACCCTTGCCTGCCAGCTGGTTGCTTGAGCTGTTTTTGAAGGTGGATTTGCCCTTCATCCAAAAGGCTGTTAAAAGTTTTGGTCTTTTGAATGAGTTTTATCATCATTCTGAAAGAGTGAAACTCCCAGCTCTCAAAGCAGATGGAATAATAGCTGACAGATGTATTAGGAAACACAATGGGTACAATAGGAAGGTAAAGAAGAGTAGCAACAGTATGGACTCCACACTGTGGCCAGATGACGATCCAGCTAGTGACTGGTTGAGAAACTCTTATAAAGATAGACAGCCAAGAATTTGTGTTCTGTACTTCCAGTAGGTCCATAGCTGTGCATTTACCACTTTGGCTTTAAAATAATCTCACATCACCTAATGGCCTTACTCTTGCCAGGAGATCACTGTGTGCAGGTAGCCCTTGACTGACAACCACAGTTAAGCCCATCATTTCTATTGTTAAACATGACAGCTATTGAGTTTTGCCCCATTTTATGACCTTTCTTGCCACAGTTGTTACCTGGTTGTTAAGTGAAACAAGGTTTCCTCCTTGACTTTGCTTGTCAGAAGGTCACAAAAGACGATCACATGACCATGGGACACTGCAATCGTCATAAATATGAACCAGTTGCCGAGAATCTGAATTTTGATCACCGTGGAGATGCTCCAACTGTCGTAAGTGTGGAGAATGGTCATAAGTCACTTTTTTCATGCCATTTGAATGGTCACTAAACAAAGATTGTACATCAAGAACTATGTGTAGTGAAAATCGATTTATACTTTCATAGGAAACACAGCATAAACACACTTTAAACCTGAACTGTCAATCACATAAAAATATCTTTATGTTAAATATGTCAAAGTTAATGTGTGAAGAACCAAAAGGATTTTAAGTTAGATGTCTCTTTTCTGGAAAAAATTACTATAATAGGTGCATTTGCTGAAATGCAATTATTGTAACAATTTCTCCCCCCCCTCCCTTCCTTATTCAGGAGTGCATTAAAAAGCCTCCTATCAAATGGCTGGGTACCAGTTCTAGAAGAAAAAAAATCATATTTATTTTTTGTGAAAATGACAGAAAATAATAGATAAACTCGTCGTTTGGCTCATTACAATTTAGTTCTAAACAGTTCTTTAAGCTTCATCAACAGTTTCTTCTGAAAGAATGAGATTAACAAGTATACAGCACTGAAGGCTGTAGTTGCATAGAAGTGGCCAGTGCTTCAGAGAGAGTGGATTAGAGAACAGTGAGATTGCATAACTTTGCTTTCTCAGAACTGTCACTGAATACTTGTGTGCTGAATCCAAGGTCATTTCTCCGCCAGAAGCACAGCATTGTCTACAGTCATCCAAGCACCCATGTGTCAAATAGTAGTAATGAGGACAGGCTTTAATGCCACTTGGCTGGGTGATGCTGTGGAGACACATGCCACTAATGGGAAAGTGGCCCAAATCAGGTTTCCAAGCTATTTCGCCCTGCCCTTGAAACATAAATGCATCTTTCTCCTTGTGTCATGGCCTTCAACCCTATAGATTTTTATAGTGAACTCATACCCATTGCTACTCATCATTTCCCCTAACTGCCAATGCTAATGGAACAGGATCATTACTAGAAGTCAACAATTCTTTTTAAAATCATCATCATCATCATCATCAACAACAACAACCTTTATTCCAAAATAGCCAACATTTTCATCTCTTCTTGATCCAAGCACAAAACCATCTTACAAAGTTCTACTTCAGAAAATGAGAAACTTCCCATTCGCTGAATTGTGCAATTGAACATACAAATACAATGCTGGATTCATTGCCTTGCAGATTCTGCATGGTGACTTTCTCGGTTCTGTCTGGAGATTCCAGAAATTGAGCCTGGATATTGCCAGGGAGATCACAGATACTAATTACAAGTAGCCCTTGATTTACGGTCACAGTTGAGCCCAAAATTTCCATTGCTAAACAAGGCAGGCTGTTAAGGGAGTTGTGCCTTACTTTGCAACCTTTTCAGCCACAGGTAAAGTTAAGTCAATCACTGCAGTTCTTAAGTGAATCATGCAGTCATTAAGTGAATCTGAATTCCCCAATTGACTTGGCTTGTGGGAAGACAGCCTGGAGGATGATCATGTGACCCTGGGACAGTGCAACTGTCACAAATACACGCCAGTTGCCAAGTGCTCCAATTTGGATCATGTGACCCTGGGGAAGCTGTAATGGTCATAAGTGTGAAAAACAGTCATAAGTCACCTTTTTCAATGCCACTGTAATTTTAAACAGTCACTAATTCAAGGACTACCTTAACTCAGCAACATTTCATTCATATAAAATGTCATCAGTCCTATGACATAAGTTCAGGAATCTTCAAGGATTTAAAATCAGTGGGCACATTCGGAGTTCTGCAGATGTGTTATATGCACTGTCTCCAAGTGATTATCCTAATAGTGGATGTGGCCAATCACAAAAGGCTCACACAGCAGAAGGCAAGCAAAGTATTGTGCTGCAATCACCAAGGTGTTTTTGGAAATATTGATTAGGCTTGCTGCTGCTGCTTTGCTTTATTATGTGCTAGCTTCCTATCATTACTTTTAATTAAAAAAAATAAAAGTACAGTAAGAGCAGGGAACTTAGTGAATGTATTTCACCCCAGACACCATCTTGAGAACTGAAGGCTTAAGATATGGAGAGTCTTGAAAGTTGAATGAATGCAGGCCTTGATGTACAAGCATGCTATTAATGAAAAATGATACAAAGGTGAGCAGAAATAATGCAGTAAGGACAATATATTAACCATCATTGATATGAATGTTATATATACTTGGCTGCTGAACTATACAATCCATTGAGGATGAACTTCACTTATTTACTGGCTATAGCAGCAGTCTTCAAACTTGGCCCTTTTATGACTTATGGACTTCAACTCCCAGAATTCCTCAGCCAGTTGAAGTCCACAAGTCTTAAAAGGGCAGGTTTGAAGACCCCTGAGCTATAGTCAAGCTCCAACCTAGTCTCTCTCTCTCTCTCTCCCTCACACACACACAGAGCTGTTACTTTGAGACATTCTTACTTAACCCTAGTATAGCTTGCTAACTGTTAAGAATTAGATTGAAATGGGTTATCTTAAGATATGTGATTGCCTTTATTCAATTTTTGCCCAAAAGTGCTCTCTCTGTCTCTCTCTCTCTCTGTCTCTCTCTCTCTCTCTCTCTCTCTCTCTCTCTCTCTGTCTCTCTGTCTCTCTGTCTCTCTCTCTCTGTCTCTCTCTCTCTGTCTCTCTCTCTCTCTCTCTCTCTCTCCCCTCCCCCCTCCCATGTCAGTCAAATCAAAGTTCATGACACAATCATGGAGCAAAGAGATTACACATGAAACCTGATTAATCAGAGCACACATTCCTATTTTAATACTGCTTCACTGATACAGCCTTTTTACATCAAATCCTCATTTCTGTTCTGTTGTTTGCTAGATCAGCTAGAACTTTAAGCATTGCATAACCATCTGTAATGTTGTTTCCATTGTTCTGGGAAAAAGGAAAAAACACATTCTCTCGTATATTGCGAAAATGCAAATGCTCTTGTCATATGAATATGTTCCTTTTACTATACTGTATTAAATTCCAGCACAAACAGAGGTTGAACTCTCTGCCCTAATTACAGCATGCAATTACTGTGTTATTTAGTTACTGCTGAGTGCTTCCACTTTTCCATGGAACCTGGACACACCTCTGAAACCATGTGTTAGTATTTGAAAGCATTTGCCAAATCACTCCCTGAAGAACAACAGCCTGTGGGAGAAAAGGCAGAAATTAAATTAGCACTAATAGGATCAGAAAACCAGTCCAAGATACCAACCAGTCTTCAGAAGACTTTGATCAGCAAACAAACAAATAAATAGAGTCATGTGGTCACGTGAAGTGTCAATACCACTTTACAATGCCTTGGTAAGACCATACTTGGAATACTACATCCAGTTTTGGTCGCCACAATGTAAAAAATACGTTGAGACTAGAAAGAGGGCAGAGAAGAGCAACAAAGATGATTAGGGGATCAGAGGCTAAACACCATACGGGTTGCAGGAATTGTTTAATGAAAAGAAGGACTAGGGGTGACATGATAGCCGTGTTCCAATATCTTGCCACAAAGAAGAGGGAGCCAAGCTATTCTCCAAAGCACCTGAAAGCAGGGCAAGAAACAATGGATGGAAACTAGTCAAGGAGAGAAGCAACCCAGAACTAAGGAGAAACTTCCTGACAGTTAGAACAATTAACCAGTGGAACAACCTGCCTCCAGAAGTTGTGAATGCTCCAACACTGGAAGTTTTTAAGAGGAGATTGGACAATCATTTGTAAGGAATGATATAGGGCTTCTTGCTTGACCAGTGGGTTGGAGTAGAAGACCTCCAAGGTCTCTTCTAACTCTGTTATTCTGTTAAAATCACTTGAAATTTCTGAGAACCCCATGTTTTCATTGCCAAATGATGATTTCGTTTTATCTGAAGGAAGAAATGCCCAAAACTACAACATGCTAGGTCACAGAATCATTGAGTTGAATGGGACCACTATTTTGCCCAATCCCCTGCTCAGTACAGAAATCCAGATTATAACATCCCAGATAGATGGCTATTGAACCACTGCATGAAAGGGAACCCATAAATTCTGTCATATGGCTCTTGTGGCTGGACAGGTTCCACCCCATCCCCTCCCCCTAAAATTCAGTCACTATCTGCCTTCCAGACAGATGGAAGTCCATTGCTCTGGGTCCTTTATTCTGGGACAACAGAGAACACACCTTATCTTAATGTGGAAAGAGCATGCAACGGAATGAATCCAGTAAAGTAATAATTTAGGGAACATTCAGAATAATACCCAGGTTGAATACGTACCAAAAATGCAATCTTTCAAATAACACCCCTCTGTAATTCACAAGCCTTCAGCCTGCACCACATACAAGCAGTCCTCGATTTACAACTTAGTGATGGTTCAAAGTTCCAATGGCATCGAAAAAAGGGACTTACAATCACTTTTCACACTTGTAACCATTGCAGCATATATGATCAAAATTCAGATGCTTGGCAACCGACTCATACTGATGACGGTTGCAGTGTCCTGGGGTCATGTGATCATCTTTTGTGACCTGACAAGTAAAGTCAACGGGGAAGCCAGATTTACTTAACAACGATGTTGCTAACTTAACTACTGCAGTGATTCACTTAACAACTGTGGCAAGAAAGCTCACTTAACAGCTGTCTCACTTAGCAACATCAATTTTGGGCTCGATTGTCATACGTCGAGGACTACCCGTACTTTATACAGCATACAAGATCAGAAAAGCCAGCTGGCTTGAGCCCATTGAACTATTAAGTAACGTGCATACCAAATAGGTAATAATTAGGTCTGGAACCGAGGTGAGCCCCCTCAGTAAACATTCTTCTTTTTAATAATTTGAGAAGTCATCTGTTAGTTTCCCCTTCATAGAGTGGGTGGTATTTCAACATTTACCATATTTGCACATGAACACAATTGCCGTGTTTACATTAACTCATCACTTGGTTTCTACTCATTGCAATGCAGGAGGATCCGGTAAAGCTGGAAAGCTTGCAGGTTCTCAGCATGTCCTGTGAACACAGCCAAGGAGACCTAGTTTTGCATATGGAATATTAACCATTAAATGTTTATGATTGTTTTCATGCAGCACAGCCCTTTTTAAAAAATTGAATTAGCTTCTTTTTCTGGTTTTCCACCTTGTTATTAGGTATATGGATAAATTAATTAATTTTGCCATAAATTAATAGGGCTCACATAACTTGCTAATTCACACACACACATATACATACACACATTTAAAGTTAAAATTAAGTAAGCTTCACATGTGTGCTTGTGGCTGGTAGACTTTCAACTCACGTGGTCAAGCATCTTGTGTATCAATATGACCAATAATAACCTTCAGTCTCTATGGTAGATCAAGTATTAATTTACTTTTTCTCTTTGTGGGCATTATCTAAAATGCTGCTATTTGCCTGTAATGTCTGTTTATGTGAAATTATGTCCTTCCATTTTTTGTATTTGGTACATTCTTATTGGGTCAAAGTTTCAGTCAAAACCCCGTGGTTCTAAGGATCAAGTGACACGGGCGTCTTTAAAAACAAGGTTTCAGAACTTGGCTCTGTTAAATTTGCCAACGGTTCCTGCCTGTTATGAGCACAGAAACATAGGTTCTGATTAAATATCTCAATCTTTTTCTTTCTTTCTTAGCCTGTATGTATCAATGTGTAGTCATATCGCTAAAGAGATTTTTATCTTTTCTATCACTTATTGATCTACTCCAGGAGCAAACAAACAGAAAACCCTCATCAAATTTCCTAACACTAATCAAGAAGTCATTTTGAGCTAGAAAACATAAATAAATTAATGCCCTTTTGGTTACTTGTAAATCATTTCAGTATATATTTTAATGACTAATTTTTGAACTTGCTCACATAATTAGATGCTACTATGAAGAACTTTAGGGTAGGATGTTTCTACGGCTCTTTAGCTATTGTAATTTTTAATTGTTATCATTGTGAAATATATGCTGAAAAAAGTTAATTAGCTTGCTGATGTAGGAAGAAAAATAATGCATTCCAAATTTATTACAAACATGGAAACCTAATAACAATGACATTTTCTAATTAGAATTTAAAAGATCTATTGGGTTGATTTGCTGGCTCCCAGCCTAATCTCATTCTGTTCTTTTTAACTATGAAAATATCCCCCCCAAACTTTCAGAGCGATGGAGGAATACAGGACAAGTCTTTTAAACACAATTTTAAAATACATCTGCAGATAATCCTCAATGTATAATCATTCATTCAGTTACCGTTCAAAGTTACAATGGTACTAAAAAAATGACTTATGACCGTTTTTCACACTTATGACTGATGCATCCTTGGTGATGCGATCAAAATTAGAATGCTTGGCATTCTAACCTAACAACTGCAGTAGTTCACTTAACAACAACAAGAAAGGTCATATAATGGGGCAAAACTCACTTAACATCTGTCCTGCTTAGCAATGGAAATTTTGGGCTTAATTGTGGGTATACGTCAAGGATACCTGTACCTATTTATAGAGTTAGTAGATTGGAGATAAATACATGTAATTTCATCTACAGTTTCTTATTTCATATGTGGTTAAGAAGTATATCAGGAATTGAAATAAATTTTAGAGGCAGCAACTTCTAAAGTATGAATTGTTGACCCATTCTAAGGTATATAGTCTTGTAAAAATAACATTCAAATTTTATAGCTGTCATGCAGATGTTTAAAGAGATGAAAATATGCTTAGAGATGGGTGTATGCCATTGTGTTTAGTATGTTAATATGCGAGGACTATCAATGAAACACCAATTTTTCCACATAAATGATCAGGTTTGTGATCATCTGGAAGAGGAAATTGTACAATAACTTTTTTTAAAATAGAAGGTTATGTTAGCAGAATAGCACATTCTGAATCTTGGTTCAGAGTCAGCTTCTAAGATTATATGCTACAGCAACACAGAAAGAATAAAACCAGCCTTCTTACAAATCTAGCACTTGTTGGAAGTGCTAAGAAATAAGATAATAATTTAGCAAAAAAACATAACAGTTCAGAATTAAATTTGTGCTAGGTGATACCATGTTTTGTCAAAATAAACAGACAAAAATTGCTACTGTAATTACTGTTGCATAATATGGACATATTGCAAAAATAACAGTGGAATTCAGAACGTAAGCCAGACCAAACTAAAAAGCAGGTGATATTCCAAATTTTGGGGGGGATTGTTCTACCACTGTGAAGTCATTTCACTGTTCAGGGTATGTGTTTCTGCAAAAGGTTAAGATTCATGATAAGGTTCTAAAATATTTTTTTTAAAAAAAAACATTGGTAATTGCATAGTTAATTGCAAGGTGCCCATTTTGAAGTGATTATTTCCCCTTAAAAGCAGGTCCTTAAGAATACTGGTGTTATACTGTATGGAGTTTAGAGAGAAGCCAATATGAATGCTTTTATTTTATAGCCTAATTAACTTCTGCTGAAATCTGGATTGCAACATATAAAATTGCATCTGTGATACAGCAGGCAAAAATGTGGTTTCTTGCTCAAATCTTGATGGGCCTGATCAGCTTCAGCCATGGGCTGAACTTAAGCAGCTAAGTATCCTTATCATTATTTTCCTGGGCTCCAAGATCACTGCAGATGGGGACTGTAGTCAAGAAATTAAAAGACGCTTATTCCTAGGGAGGAAAGCCATGGCAAATCTAGACAGCACAGTAAAAAGCAGAGACATCACCCTGTCAACAAAAGTGCGTATAGTCAAGGCTATGGTCTTCCCAGTTGCAATGTATGGCAGTGAAAGTTGGACCATAAGAAAGGCGCCAAAGAATTGAGGCCTTTGAACTCTGGGGCTGGAGAAGACTCCTGCGAGTCCCTTGGACTGCAAGGCGATCAAACCGGTCAGTCCTAGAGGAGATCAACCCTGACTGCTCTTTAGAAGGCCAGATCCTGAAGTTGAAACTCAAATACTTTGGCCACCTAATGAGAAGA
This sequence comes from Vipera ursinii, assembly GCF_947247035.1. Classification (NCBI taxonomy): domain Eukaryota; kingdom Metazoa; phylum Chordata; class Lepidosauria; order Squamata; family Viperidae; genus Vipera; species Vipera ursinii. The sequence continues at coordinate 143,461,618 of NC_139512.1, read as the reverse complement.
AAGGACTCACTGGAGAAGAGCCTAATGCTGGGAAAGATTGAGGGCAAGAGAAGAAGGGGACGACAGAGAATGAGGTGGCTGGATGGAGTTACTGAAGCAGTAGGCATGAGCTTAAATGGACTCCAGAAGATGGTAGAGGACAGGAAAGCCTGGAGGAACGTTGTCCATAGGGTCGCAATGGGTCGGACACGACTTTGCAACTAACAACAACAACATCCTTATCATCCTTATCAGCTGACTTTGATGACTGAGCATTTGGGGGTCAATCACTGCACCTTTGTAACATCTCTTGCTTACTTCAAACCCGTTTCACTACGCATGCCCAAGATGGCGGACGTGCTCGGCTGAGCTCCGCGAGCTCCAGCTGTTAGGCGTCCCTTGGGAGCCCCTCACAAGCCCCGTGGCTTTCTGAGATGGGGATTGGGGGTTTGTGTTAAGTGGCAGAGAGGCAACTTGGAGGCTGACGAAGCCGGCAGTGGTCTGTTTGGACTCTTGTTTTCGAGCTACCGGCTGCTGGCTACCGGCTGCTGGCCCTGCTGCCCTCCGGCTGTTTCTTCTCGCCGTTTTACCTCTTCCGGATTGTCCGTGGCTGCTCGTATCTGGCGTTGGCGTTCCCTGCTGTTTTCGGGCCATCCGGGCCGCTTTGGCGTTCTCGGGCTGGCTCGGGTTGACGAGGAGGACGCCCGTTGGCGAGGAGGATGCCCGTGAGGCTGTCCGGGTGGCGGCGATGATGGTGGCGACGGCGTGGGCGTCGGCTTCGCCGTAAGTCGCAGCCCGCGCAATGGTCTTTTGGGCCGCGCTTGGCGGTGGCGGCAGTGGCGGCGGCCCGAGTCTGGTGGCGACGGTGACGGTGGCATGCTCTGGACGCTCCTGGAATTTAACAGCTTGCTTTTGGGCCGCTTCTATCTTCACCGGCGTTTCTGGGACTGTTGCCCTGTCTGCGGGGGCCGGCTGCTGGCTTTGGTGCTTTTTTGGGCTTTTGGCCCCTTTCGCCGGCGGCGGGACTCCCATGTTGCCCCAGGCCGCCTTGGCCCGCTTTGGCAGTGGTGTCGCCCTCGGGCCATTTTGGCGGCGGAGAGGGCGGCTATTATTCATCTTGGCGGCGATGGTGGTCTCTATCCTTGCTTCGGGCCGCCTTCTACGACGACGGCGACTTAGACCATCCCTTCTATTCTGGCCTGCCTACCCTTTTTGCCTTGGACATATTTTCTTATCATCTGCCTGCCTACCCTCCCCCCTCTCCCCTTGGATTTTGGACACACCTGGGTATCGGCCACTGTGGGAGAGTGGCTTGACTTTTCCATTTGCAGCCCCATAGAGGTGGGAGCTCTATGGGGTTTGCCTACCCAGAGGATATCTGGTCCACCCCCAGGAACGGAGTCTCAACCCGTCGTGAGAGGGCGGGGAGCGGCCTGTCTCTGGGGGCACCCAACTGAGTGGCAGTGAAGTTGGGTGGGGACCCAGATATCTGTCTCCATGTTCGATCCTCCCATGGACAATTAATGGGATGCCTATCCTGGACTTCCTAGACTCATGCGACGATACACTAGCACGGACTTGTACGCCCTCAGGGGTGCCTCCCTCTCCTGGGTGCGACCCGCCTCCTTAAACACTCTCAACCTCGATGACGGGCCCGAGTTTTGGGACCCTGAGAGATGGCTGGGCAGGGGCCGTCAACGCAAATTTAATAGAAGGCCTCTGATTACTTTTTTATCAAAATTTTTTATGGGGTTAGGGAGAGGGGTGGGAGATAGGGGTTGTCTGGCTATGGGGGGTGGCCAATCAACCATGGTTCAGGCCAGACTTGGGTCCGACCGCTCGGGGGGAGAACGGGGTGTGGCTGTCTCCGGGGCTTATGAGCGGGTCGTGGGATTACCGATTCCCACGACGGGGAATGGCAGCAGGTGGATAGACAGAGGGCCGTATCGTTACCGGGAGGGCCGTCTCCGCTATTTGCAAGCGGTGAGGCGCTCCGACCCTCTGCCTCTTTCCCGAGGTTCCGGGAGCGAGGATGTGCAGCCTCCTGAGCTCCGGCTGGTGTACCTGAATGCCAGGTCCGTGGTTAACAAAGCTCCCCTCGTTAGGGATTTAGTTGAGGGTGAGCATGCGGACCTGGCTTGCATCACGGAGACTTGGTTGGGCCCTGAGGGTGGGGTCCCTTTGGTTGACCTCTGCCCACCAGGCTTCCGGGTGCTACATCGGCCACGAGCTCATGGTAGGGGTGGGGGTGTGGCGGTGACTATTAGGGAGACCTTATGTCCGCGGGAGACCACCGTTCCTCAGATAGTCGGGTGTGAGTCTCTCTTTGTGAGATTTGGTTCTGGGGCGCAGTTGGGCTTGCTGCTGGTGTACATTTCGCCTAGTCGCGCAGTGGCAGCCCTGCCCGAGCTGCTCGATATCCTCTCGGGGTTGGTGGTTGAGTTTCCCAAACTTATAGTTTTGGGAGACTTCAATCTACCATCCCTGGGAGGTTCATCTGAGCTAGCTTGGGAGTTCATGGCTTCCATGACGGCCATGGACCTGACGCAAGTAATTTCTGAACCAACTCATGAGGGAGGCCACACCCTTGACCTGATTTTTTTATCTAGACGGTGGTTGGATGATCTTGGTGGGGGCTTTCCATTAATTATGCCCCTGTCATGGACCGATCATCACCTCCTGCGGCTGGTCTTCCGTTTTGCCACCCCCCGCTGTGGGGGTACGGAGCCAATTAGATGGTACCGCCCCAGACGCTTAATGGATCCTGATAGATTTCAAGCGGCGCTGGGGTCCCCACCTGCCTCCATTGCTCACAACTCGGCGGATGCCTTAGTGGAAGCCTGGGAAAGGGCAGCCACTGAGGCACTTGACCGGGTTGTACCCTTGCGGCCCCTGACCCGGTGCAGATCCCAGCAAGCTCCATGGTTCTCCGCGGAGCTCCGGGAGATGAAGCGTCGGAAACGGGGCCTAGAGAGCTGTTGGAGGTCTAGCCGATCCGAACCCGACCGGTTGCGGTTAAGAACCCATATTAGGTCTTATCTCGCAGCGATGAGGGTGGCGAGGTGTAATTACTTCTCCACCCTCATCGCGTCTGCAGATAATCGCCCAGCTGCCCTGTTTAGGGTGACTCGCTCACTTCTTAATCAGGAGGTGAGGGAGGATCCCTTGCAGGGTCGTGCCGAGGAATTCAGTCAACATCTGTCGGATAAAATCGCTCGGATTCGGACCGGTTTGGACTCCAGCTGGGCAGAGTCTGGCGATCAGGACACGGGCGGTCTTGTCAATGTTATCTGGGAAGAGTTTGATTCTGTGACCCCTGATGAAGTGGACAGGATTATGGGAAGGCTGAGCTCCACCACATGTTTATTGGACCCGTGCCCTTCCTGGCTGGTTTATGCAGCTAGGGAGAGGACACAAGGCTGGCTCCAGGCGGTTATATCTGCTTCTTTGAGTGAGGGTTATTTCCCCACCGTCTTGAAGGAGGCGGTGGTGAGACCTCTCCTCAAGAAGCCTGCCTTGGACCCAGCTGTATTGAACAACTTTTGTCCAGTCTCCAACCTTCGCTTTCTTGCGAAGGTTGTTGAGAGTGTGGTGGCGCATCAGCTCCCTCTGGTCCTGGATGAAGCGGATTATTTGGACCCCTACCAATCGGGTTTCAGGCCTGGGTACAGCACGGAGACGGCATTGGTCGCTCTGGTGAATGATCTCTGGAGGGCTCGGGATAGGGGATATTCCTCTGTCCTAGTCCTATTAGACCTCTCGGCGGCTTTTGATACCATCGACCATGGTATCTTGCTGCGGTGCCTCAGGGGATTGGGAGTGGGAGGCACAGTTCTTCAGTGGTTCTCCTCCTATCTCCTGGGACGCTCGTAGTCGGTGTTGGCAGGGGGGCAGAGATCGGCCCCTAGGTCTCTCGTTTGTGGAGTTCCTCAGGGGTCGGTTCTCTCGCCTCTCCTGTTCAACATCTACATGAAACCGCTGGGTGAGATCATTCGTGGTTTTGGAGTTGGGTATCATCAATATGCCGATGATACCCAACTTTTCTTTTCGACCCCAAACCACCCCAGTGATGCCCTCGCTGTGATGTCCCGTTGCCTGGAGGCGGTTCGGGTCTGGATGGGGAGGAACAGACTTCAACTCAACCCTGACAAGACTGAGTGGCTGTACATTCCGGCATCCCGGGACATTCAAAATGTTCCATCTCTTTCTATGGGGGGTGAGCTCTTACCCCCCGTGGATAGGGCTCGCAACTTGGGAGTCCTCCTAGATTCACGGCTTACTCTGGAAGATCATATAGTGGCCGTGACTAGGGGGGCTTTCGCCCAGGTTCGCCTGGTGTGCCAGTTGCGGCCCTATCTGGACCGGGATGCCCTGTGTACGGTCACTCATGCGCTCGTGACCTCTCGCCTTGACTACTGTAATGCTTTCTACATGGGGCTTCCCTTGAAGACCACTCGGAGGCTCCAACTGGTACAGAATGCGGCCGCGAGAGTTGTCTTGGGAGTTTCCCGGTACTCCCATGTTACACCTTTGCTCCGCGAGCTGCATTGGCTACCAGTTGTCTTCCGGGTGAGGTTCAAGGTCTTGGTCATGATCTTTAAGTCCTTACATGGCATGGGTCCGGGTTACCTCGGGGACCACCTGCTGCCGGCGTCAACTTCCCTCCGCCCAGTACGTGCCCACAGAGAGGGCCTCCTCAGGGTGCCTCCGGTCAGGGAATGCCGACTGGTGGCCCCCAGGGGGAGGGCCTTCTCTGTGGGCGCTCCGGCATTATGGAACCAACTGCCGGTTGAGCTCCAGATGGCATCAGACCTCCGAACCTTCCGCCGTGGGCTGAAGACCCACTTATTTGAGTTAGCTGGTCTGGCCTGATGGGGAATATGGGTTTTTAAATTGGTGTTTTTTAGTACTTTATTATTGTTTTTTAACTGGGCACTGGTTTAATTTCTTTTTAACTTTTGTATCGTTATTTATATATGCCCTGTGAACCGCCCTGAGTCCCTAGGGAGAAGGGCGGTATAGAAATCAAATAAAACTAAACTAAAACTAAACTTGTCTTTACTTTATATTACACCTTGTCTTCCTATTTCCCTAAGCCTTCGCTCTGATTGTTATTTGAATCACTCTAGGGCCTAGGCAAAAAATTTTCAGCTATTAAATGAAGCACATTCTGAGAGAGACAGAATTGCAGTTCCCAACAAAATTATAAATTAGCCATCTACATTTTAGCCTAGTGTGTAGTACCAACATTTTAGCCTAATGTGTCGTACCAACTCAGAACATCTTAAGTAATTTATGGTTCCGCGTGAAGAGATAACCTTGACACATGGATTTAAGATAATCATGGGTGAAGCATTCCTGCAAATATATAAGAGAGACTTAATCATTAACAGTATTATCCTGGCAAGATAGCCCAGACAAGAAGAACACCTAGAACTACTAATTGTAATTTTTTTGTATGGCTATATTAACAGAATCTTGCACGTCTGAAATTATCTCTCCCCCTCCCTTCCCTTCCCTTTACAGTTCAAAAAAACTAGGGAAAGTCCCTTCTGAGCTGTTTCCCATTCCCACATGCATTGCTTCTCTGGGCTAATCTGCCTCTTATCTAATCTTTGTCTAATCTATAGCTCTTCCTCCTGTTTCCTAGGGTGATTCCCCATACACATTTACAAGCAGCCCCTCATGCTCTACTTGACAAAGCTTTGCTTCCTCAAGCTTTTCATTTCAATAGTTTAGGTAAGCCACCTTTTGGATTGCAGGTTTTTTAAAATTTGTTTTTGTTTTTTTTTAAATTTCCACTACAAATAGCAAGTTGGTGGTGAATTCAGGAAAGCAGCCAAAAATGACGATAAACTTGCTTTCTCTCTCTCCCCCCACCCCCCCACCTTTTGGGTGCCCTTGAGTCAGTCTTGATTCCTGTCTAGACAGGTCCCTGTACTTTTCCTGGCAAGGTTGCTTTGGTAGTGGTTTGCCATTTCCTATTTCCTAGGGTTGAGAGAGAACGATTGGCCCAAAGTCACCCAGCTGGCCCGGTGCCTAAGGCAGCACTAGAAAATTTGCTTGCTCCCATTCAATGCCTTAACCACTAGACCGATCTGGTTTTCAAGGTGCAATTGAGAGTTAAGGCTGAGTCACTGCCCTTTCAAAAGAACAGGGTATAATCCTGGATAAAATAATTAAGCAAGATCTTATCTTCAGGCCTTGTACTTCCAAATTAACCACAGTGAATACTAAAGCCATTTTCCTGAGGGTAGGAAAGTTAGCATAAAACCATTTCCACCATAAGCTGGCAAGCTATAATTCCCACTTGTCTCAGAAATCCCCTTGGGTTAGAACCTACTTCAACTGGGAGAATGAATAGCAATACAGAATTCCTTGTCTCTGTCTTTTTACTTACAACAAACTGGTTGATTGAGTTAAGTTTTCTAAGATACGAAATGTGGAAGGACTACTTGATTGTAAAAGATACCATTAATAGTGTCAGAGTAATGAGATCCCTGATTTCGGCAGTATTTTTTTTTTTAATTTTTAATTCCATTTATATCCCGCCCTTCTCCGAAGACTCAGGGCGGCTTACAAGCTTAGCAGTAGCCTTCATTCTATGTATATGCCTGCTTATTAGGGCTTTCACACACACCCCAAGCAGCATTTTTACAAAGTCAGCTTAATTGCCCCCAACAATCTGGGTCCTCATTTTACCTACCTCGGAAGAATGGAAGGCTGAGTCAACCTTGAGCCTGGTGGGACTTGAACCTGCACTAATTGCAGGCAGCTGGTGTTACTTAAGGAGGCATTAGCCCACTGCTCCACCAAGGCTCCATTCCAGTAGCATGGAATTGGCAAAATCAGTATCTTCTGTCTGAAGCCAGAAATAGCAGAAGAACTACAACTGATTTTCTCCAAATAGGGCTCCCAATTATAACTAAAAAAAAAGCTATACAGGTAGTTCTCAGCTTATGACCATAATGAGCCCCCAATTTTTTGTTGCTAAGCAAGACATTTGCTAAGTGAGCTTTGCTCCACTTTACGACCTTTCTTGCCACAATTAAGTGAATCACTGCAATTGTTCAGGTAGTCACGCAGTTAAGTGACTAATGCTTCCCCATTGACTTTGTCAGGAGGTTGCAAAAGGGGATCACATAATCCCCTGGATACTGCAACCGTCACAAATATGAGTCAGTCGCCATGCGCCTGAATTCTGATCACAGGACCATGGAGATGCTACGATGGTTGTAAGTGTGAAAAATAGTCATGTCACTTTTTTTCAGTGACATTGTAACTTTGAACGGTCACTTAATGAACTGTTGTATTGTTTCCCTGAAAGTAAGAACCAACCAGAAAATAAGCCATAGCATGACTTTTCAGGATGCTCGTAATATAAGCCCCATTTCAAAAATAAGCCCCAGTTAAGATTGTCAGCCAGATGGGTTCATTTAGTACCGTATTTTCCCCAAAATAAGACCTAACTGGAAAATAAGCCCTAATGTGTCTTCTGGAGCAAAAATTAATATAAGACCTGGTCTTATTTTCGGGGAAACATCCAGGACTGCCTGTATTATTATCAGAATAATGAGTTCCCTGAATTTTAGCAAAATCAGTACTATGTCAGATACTGATTTTCTGCATTCTTCTGAAGACAGATGTAGCACAAGACCTAGAACTGATTTTCTCTAAGTGGGGCTACTAATTATAATTTTTAAAAAGCTATATTCAGGTGAAGAGGAAGGTATCAGGAGGCTGAGTGGAAGGGAAATGTGCAGAAAATCCTCTCCAAAAATTATTGAAGGAGGAATAGGAGGGGGAAATGGGAATGGAACGCAGTGTTTGGAAGAATTAATCATGAGTATTACCTATTTCAACTATGTTGCAGATATTAAAAAAAACCCCACCATTTTGAAAATCTGCGTTGGCAGGTCTAAGCATGGATTAATAAATTTATAGGTAAAACAGAGGTTTGTTTCTGGCTATTCGTTCTAATTGGTTGGAGAATGAAATGCATTTGTTTGAAACAAGCACAGCTTTTGGACTAGGAATTGGTTTTGCTGCCTATTTATGAAGATGCATAAAAAGAAATATCTGAAGAAAGGAAATAATGCTAGCATATTGACCTTCAATCTTCCTATCCAATCCTATCATTTTTGGCTGCTTGGATAAGGCAGAATCAATAACTGGAGACCATCAATTTAGAGACATTGCTTGAAGTTTTATAAATGGGTTTGTTCGAAATTTTCATCTACTAGAAATTCTGTATCAGTTCTAGAAACAACCAACAACTTAGCAACCTATCCAATACCTTCCTTCCTTCCTTCCTTCCTTCCTTCCTTCCTTCCCTCCCTCCCTCCTTCCTTCCTTCCTTCCTAAATGTTTGCCACAACTGATGTTGATATATATGTGCATCATAGATAATGTGAAGATTTATTTTTATAGTATTCTCCAATATGTGAGAGGATAGCTAGGGATGTAAATGCAGTTGTTAGCCTAAATTCAAATGTTGATGTATATGAGGCAGCAAAATCAAAGAGGTATCTATACACTCCAAAAGGTACGCATATAGGTACATCTTATTGCCCAAAACAAAAAAAGAAAAAAATGCACCCCATTCTTTTCCTAGTAATGAAACCATTCAAACTGTGCTGACAATATTTATTTTGGGGGATTATAGCCATAAGAAAAGCATAAAATAGATTTATCTTTCCTCCTGTTTTAAGTACGGCTATTAAGATGCTGCAAAAATATAAATATATATATTTCTAAATCCAGTTAGACTTCCATGAAATTTAATTGTCTTCCTTGCTTGGTTTTGCAAGCATCCTTTCCGTTTTATCTTCATCTTTGTTTATAGCTTGAGAGGATTGATTTGCAAGCTAACTTTCACTCTGGATATCATGTACCTATAATGTGCTATTCTTGAGCCTTACTTATAAAAGATGGATGGCCTTCATATACAGGAGCTGAAGTAGGATTGATTTTTTATCTCCTCTGCTTATTTTGCTCCCACACTGGGTATCTTGCATTTAACATTTCTCTCTTCAGTGTTATTCCACAGGCTTCTCTTTCCAAGCGATTCTCTAAAATGGTGTTGCCACGTGAGGCTTGTACTCTCTATTTGACAGCAGGTTACTCTGTCTACATAAGCAGCTTGTTGCGGATTGATCTTTGGTAGGTGTACTCACCCAAAGGGAAGGTTCCCTTCACACCCTGGTTCCCATGCCTAGGAAAGCTCATCTTCCTGCCCTTCCCTTAAGTCAGAGATCTTTTCTTTGTATCTGGTTCTGTCATTATTCCTGGCAAGATAGCTTTGGAAATTGGGGATTGTTTTCAACCCCTGTTTCTTCTAGGGCAGGGGTAGGCAACCTTGGCTCTTTTATGACTTGTGAACTTCAACTCCCAGCCAGCTCAGGAATTCTGGGAGTTGAAGTCCACTACTCATAAAAGAGCCAAGGTTGCCTACCTTTGTTCTAGGGCAAAGATGTCCAACCTTGGCAATTTTAAGATTTGTGGACTTCATCTCCCAGAATTCCCCAGCCAGCATGTTGGACGCCCCTGTTCTAGGCAATCACATCATTATATTCCTCCAAATGGTCTGAATATTTGTTTGTTCCGGAAAACTAGGCAGAACTGCGAATGCCGTTCACCTACTCTTTTCTCTGGGAAAATACAACAAAGTGGGAGTTTTAATTAGATGCTCTCCTTTAAAAAAATAAACATGTCAAAAGGAAAGTAACTGAACTTCCCAGTCTGCCAAGGTTTTTTTGTTCTACTTTCTGTGCATACCTGGGATAACCCCCAACTGCTTTTCCCACCCCGATGCTCTCTGGATCTGGCAGGCTAAAATGTCAGAACTGAAAGTCAAAATCAGATGACTGTACACCACGTGAGTTTTAGTCCAACACATTTGGAGAATATCATCTTAGCAGATACTCTTCACTTCCCCAGATTATCCCTATGCTGTACTTTCTTTTGGAGCATGGTTATTACAGTTTGTATGAGCGTGTGCCTTTGAGTCAGTCTTGACTCCTGGAAAACACCTGAATCAGTCCCTGTGGTTTTCTTGCAAGTTATTAGGAAGTGGTTTATCCTTCCTAGGTTTGGGAGAAAATGACCGGTCCAAAGTTACCCGAGCTGGCTTTTTGCCTAAGGCAGAATTGGAACTCACAATCTCTAGGGTTTCTAGCCTGGTGCCTTTAACTGTGACACCAAAGTAGCTTTCTATCTTGTAAAATTAGCATAATGTAAATATAAAATGTAAATCAATGTAAAATTAGCCTAATCAGATCTAGGCCACAGTTCCATACTTAACTATTAGGCAGTGTTTTTGAATTTATAGTGGTTTTATCGTATAGCATGATAAGCCAAAACCAGACAAACCAGCCTTACCCTGTGACATTCTACCCAATTATGATTTATTTAATAAACCATATTTAATATTCACTGCTCAGTGTTAGGTACAAATAGATCCCATAGAGCGGGGGTGTCAAACTCAATTTCATTGAGGGCCACATCAGCATTGCGGTTGCCCTCAGGGGGCCAGGTGGGTATGGCCTGGGTGGGCGTGGCCTACTGGGTGGGCGTGGCTAGAGTGCGTATGGCCTACTGGGTGGGCATGGCCAGCTCTACATCGTTTGCATCAAGGGGGGCCTGGGCAGGAGTGGGACAGATCTGAGGGTCTCTGGCAGGAGGAGGGTCTCTGGGACAGGGCCAAGGTAGTGGGGGCCGTTCCCTCACTGTTTCCAGGATGGGTTCGTGGGCCGCATGAAACCACTTTGCAGGCCGGATCTGGCCCCCGGGCCTTGTGTTTGACATGTCTGCCATAGAGGAAACATGTATAGTTCTACTGCCTTATCAATAGATTCCCTCTTTTTCTAGATGCCTTCCAAGATGGTGTTTGATTGATTTTACTTTTTTTTTGTTTAGTGACTGTTCAAAGTTACAACAGCATGGGGAAGAAATGAGTTATCATTTTTCACAATTACGTCCATTGCAGCATCCCCATGGTCATGTGATCAGAATTTGGATGCTTGGCAACTGACTCATATTTATGATGGTTGCAGCATCCTGGGGATCAGCTCATCCCCTTTTGCGACCTTCTGACAAGCAAAGTCAATGGGGGAAGCCAGACCCACTTAACAACCATGTGACTAACTTAACAACTGCAGTGATCCACTTAATAACTGTGGTAAGAAAGGTCATAAAATGGGGCAAAGCTTACTTAACAACTGTCTTGCTGAGCGATAGAAATTTTGGGCTCAATTGTGGTCACACATTGAACACCACCTGTACTTCAGTGCTAGAATAAAGGAGAAGAAAACCTTTGATCCTGACTGCATATCAAATGCAACATATTCTCTAAACCGAATTTTTTTTTCTTATTCTCTAAAGAGAATTTCGATGAAGTTAAAACTTGGTTTCAACTAAGCCCTTTATGAGTTACATTCATAATTGATTTAGCTATTTCTGTTGGGTTATTACTGATTCTTAGCCAACTCGAGCAGCCTGGGTATAAAAGGGGTGGAGGTGGTAGTGATATAAATTGACACAATAAACTTTGATCAATTAGAATTTTATTTTCAGTGGAGTCAAGTTTCTTCAAAACAAAGGCCTACTGAACTCACTCACTTCATAAAACCGCATGCAGCAGCCCCTCCTGATATAAATCCCAGCCAGAAACACAGATCTCTAACAATTGCTACTTCAGGAATACTCTCTGATGAATCTTATTGATGATTATATTTTTTATGTGAATTTCTCCCCAGTGTTCTGTAAACCATTGGTTCTATTCATGGTTACTTTCTTGGATTGTATTCACACCTGCACCAAAACCCCAAACCAACCCTTGTTAAGGCCTTAAAATGATTTCTAATCCATCAGAAAGGCTACTAACTGAGACAACAGATCTGAAAATTGCTCAGAGCTATTTGCTCAGAGAGAGTTTTTGTAGCTATACAACCCAGCCTAAAATGTCCGTTGCTAAGCAAGGCAGTTGTTAAGTGAGCTTTGTCCCATTTTGTGACCTTTCTTGTCACCGTTATGAAGTGAATCACTGCAGTTCTCAAGTCAGTAACAAGGCATGATACAAATACGATAAAGGTCTAAGATGAGTTCCCTACTGATCTCACGTGACATCGTGAATGGTTACTTACCATTCAGATATTCTCTGGCCTGCCTCTATGGAGAGCTTCCTAATTTCTGGCAGTGAATGCCACTGAAAGAGCTGCAATCTCTCCCGGCCTTCAGTTTGAACTGTGCTATTCTTGGAATGCAGGTCCAGTAGGCCTGGACTCCCAGCACATTGTGTTCCTACATGATGAGGATCTTCATACTAGGTTAAGTTTTGAAGACAAGGGAGTGTTTTGGCCAAGCAATTCCTCATGTTTTAAAAGAAAGAATCATCGAGTGGTCCATCAAATCCAGTCACCTGCTTCACGCACAAATTCATATTAAGGCACCTCCAATAAGGGGTCATTCAGTCTCTGCTTCAACACATCCAATGAAAGGAAGCATATCACCTCTCTAGATAATTAGTTCCACTGTCAAATTGTTCTTGCTGTCAGGAAGTTTTATTTAACGTTCAATTGGAATCTGGCTTCCTGTAACTTAAAGCTATTGTTCCACGTCCTGCATTCCTGAATGATGGAGGATGGGTCTTGACCTTCTTTTGTACGACATCAGAAACTTGAAAAGCGCTACTGTATCAGTCAACTTTTCTTATCGCTAAGCCTACTCAATCCCCTCAATCTCTCCCTGCAAGGCTTAGTTTGTAGTCAATTTTGCCCTCCTTTTCTCTGCCCATGTTTCTCTGGATCTTTCTTAAAATATGCCACCAAGAAATGAACAAAGTTCTGAAGCTGGCTTCCGGCCAGTACAAAAGATACTAGAGTCTAGAACTGGAAATTATAAACCTGTTTAGTGACTGTTCAAAATTACAATGAAATTTTTTTAAAAAAAGACTTATGAAAAGGGAGGAGCATGCGCAAGCAGGCTGTGCGCACCCCTGGCAGTGTGCTGGCGCTCACACACATGTCCAAACGGGGCTGCTAGTACCCGTGCAGCAGCGCTTCTGTGAGTGGGGAACTCGCCAGGCTATTCCCAACAGGCCACGCCCCAGTACCAGGCCGCAGATCATAGGTTGGGGACCTGTGTTCTAGTCCAACCCCTTGCCCAAGCAGGAGATCCTATACCCTTTTAGAAAGGTCGCTGTCCAGTCTTTTTTTTTAAAAAAAACTTCCAATGATGAAGCACCCACAACTTCTGAAGGCAAGCTGGTTAATTGTTCTCACTGTTAAGAAGCTTCTCCTTAATTCCAGGTTGCTTCTCTCCTTGATGAGTTTTCATCCACTGTTTCTTGTCCTGTCTTCTGGTGTTTTGGAAAATAAGTTGACCTTCTCTTTTTTGTGGCAGCCTCTCAAATACTGGAATACTGCTATCATGTCACTCCTAGTCCTTCTTTTCTCTGGACTGGCCATACTCAAATCCTGTAACCATTCTTCATATGTTTTAGTCTTCCAGGCCCTCAATCATCTTAGTTGCCCTTCTCTGCACTTTTTCCAAAGGCCCAACATCTTTTTTATAATGTGGTGACCAAAACTGGATGCAGTATTCCAGGTGTGGTCTTACTAAGGTTTTATAAAGTGGTAATAATACTTCACATGATGTTGATTCTATGACTCTGTTTATACAACCAAGGATTGTATTAGCTGTTTTGGCTGCTGCTGCACACTGCTAGCTCATATTTAAGGTAGTCCAGTAGGACTCCAAGGTTCCCCTCATACATATACTTTTACATACAGTATATTGTTTTCAAACTATGTGTGTCTCCTAGCTACATATTTCATTTTGATTTGATTTATTTTATTTTCATCCCTTTTCTGAGAATGCTACCTTGACCATTCTGGATTTCAGCCTGCTAAATAAATTTGGTTTCCAGGACTGGCTGACTACAGTCCTAATGAGGATGATTCATTTGGCACCCATATGAACCATGCTGTCTGCCTCTTCCCCAACACTATCTAACAGCTTATCTAGAGGGTGTGCTTAATCTGCATCCTTTCCATTACATAAGCAAATCAACATGAGATCTACATGCCCATCACCACCTACACGTCTGTGTTTCTAATTATGTATAATTAAAAGTTTTACATCACTCAGAAGAACAGCCTCGGCATAAGATATGGATTCATGACACAAGAGCTTGGTCCTTCCCATGGAAACATCTCCCCTATTCTCAAAATGAATCTCTCCTTCAAAACGAACCCCGTTCTCTCCTACAGAAGGTGTCATCCTATGAGTGAGACAAAGAAGGCTTCATCTGCATCAGGGGTTTCCAATCGTGACAGCCTTAAGACTTGTAAACTTCAACTCCCAGAATTTACCAGCTAGCCATGATCTACATAGTTGCCTGTCTGGACACCTCAATTGAAGCCACCATGGTTTCAAGGAAATAGACTTGTTTCTCGACAGTTGAAAATTTATTGCAGTGAGCATAATGAATCGAACGAAGTTATGACTTCAACTTTGTTGTATCTCATGATTTATGTTGATTGCTTTTGTTTAGTATCCTATTATGATTTATGTTATTTAGTGACCTATGGTGATCATTGAGTGTTGTATCTTATGATTTATGATGATTGTGTTTTATGATTATGATCATGATTTATCACTTGTTCCTTGTACTGTGTTTCCCCAAAAATAAGACCTGGTCTTCCAAATTTTTTTGGTCCAAAAGACCCATTAGGTCTTATTTTCAGGGAATGTCTTACTTACAGCAGGCGATGAGTGCATGGGGACATGGCGTGGCCTGCGTATGGGATGGAGATGCAGAGCTTCGAAGTGCGGCAACGATGGGCCAACCTCAGAGCATGGGAGGGCACACCAACTAAAGGTATAACTAAAGGTGTGGGGAGGCGCACGTACCCTTTCCATGCCAGGCCAGCCCCTGCAGCTCTGAGGCGGCCATACTGGGCAGTGGCAGGAAGAGCAATGAAGGAGGGGAGGCCAGGCTGACACTCCTCCGGGCAGACCAAGGGGCCTTTGCCCCCGGGATGCTGGGGGCCTTCTTCCTGGCCTGGCCCGTCCGATCCAAGAGGTGAGCAGGGAGACAGCAGCCCAAGGCCAAAGTGCCAGCAGAGCCACAGAGGGTCGGGGAGAGTGCTGAAGCGAGCGGGCATCCTGCCTGCAGCACCCATGCCAGCTGCCCTTTCCCTGCCAGAGCCGGAATGGTGCCGTGTTTCAGGTCTCACCAATTTGGAAGGTCTGATTCAACTTTTTTTTTTAGTCCCAAAAACTTCTTTTGTTTCCCTGCACGTGGCAGCGGAGAAATGTGATGTTTAAGTGCAATGGAAAAATGCGATGGAGATGAAAACCAGGTTAGCAAAGAAACACTTGAAGGAAGCAAAGGTATCTAGGGGCAGGAGACAAGCTCTCCAGCTCTGCGGTCATGGAGTAATGTGATGGAGCTGGAAAGCAGGTGGCAAGGCAACCCCCCCCCCCCAAAGGCACCAGGCGCTGAAATGGACCTGTCTCTCTCCAGCAGCTGCCCAGGCCCGCTGGAGGAAAGGCCAGCGTCTACTGAAATGCGGTGGCATTCTGCCTCTGGTGGGAAAGGGGCAGCTGGCATGGGCACTGCAGGCAGGAGGCCCACTCGCTTCAGCACCCTCTCTGACCCTCCAGCCTCTGCCTGCCGATTCAGTGGTTGTGTGGGCAGAGCTGCGAAAGGGGCCAGGGGGCCGAAAGTGCCAGCAGTCAGGGGGCTCAGAAGGGGAGCGAAAGGGAAGAGGCAGGTGGGTGGGAGGGGCCTTAACTAGGGCTTATTTTGGGGGTAGGGCTTATATTAGGCCCACCCCCAAAAATCAAGCTAAGGCTTATTTTCGGGAAAACATGGTATGTATGCTGAGAGCTTATGCCCTGAAGACAAAGTCCTTGTGTCCAATCGCAATTGGCCAATAAAGAATTCTTCTTCTTCACCAACTCGCCTTTTATGTCCAAAAAGTGGCTAATTGTCTGTTTGGTGCTATTATGCAGTGAACTAGAAAACACCATTGCCTTGTTGTTGTTTTTTCCACCTTCCAACTTATTTTTATTTATTTATTAAATTTGTTTGCCGTCCACCTCGCCACACGGCAATTCTGGACGGCTTACAAAGCTATGATAATAATAATAATAATAATAATAATAATAATAATAATAATAATAATAATAATAATAATAATAATAATAATAAGAAGAAGAAGAAGAAGAAGAAGAAGAAGAAGAAGAAGAAGTTAGAAGGGACCTTGGAGGTCATCTAGTCCAACCCCCTGCTAAGGCAGGAAATCCTATACCATTTCAGACAAATGGCTGTCCAGTCTCTTCTTAAAAACTTCCAGTGTTGGAGCATTCACCACTTCTGGAGGCAGGTTGTTCCACTGGTTAGTTGTTCTAACTGTCAGGAAGTTTCTCCTTAGTTCTAGGTTGCTTCTCTCCTTGACTAGTTTCCATCCATTGCTTCTTGTCCTGCTTTCAGGTGCTTTGGAGAATAGCTTGGCTCCCTCTTCTTTGTGGCAGCCCCTGAGATATTGGAACACTGCTATCATGTCACCCCTCACCCTTCTCTTCATTAAACTACACATACCCAATTCCAGCAACCGTTCCCGATATGTTTTAGCCTCCAGTCCCCCAATCATCTTTGTTGCTCTTCTCTGTACTCTTTCTAGAGTCTCGACATCTTTTTTACATCGTGGTGACCAAAACTGGATGCAGTATTCCAGGTGTGGCCTTACCAAGGCATTGTAAAGTGGTATTAGTACTTCACGTGATCTTGATTCTATCCCTCTGTTAATGCAGCCTAGCACTGTGTTGGCTTTTTTGGCAGCTGCAGCACACTGCTGGCTCATATTTAAGTGATTGTCCACTAGGACTCCGAGATCTCTCTCACAGTTACTACTATCGAGCAAGGTACCACCTATACTATACCACTAATTTTGTCACTCGGTCAAACAATGTAATAAGATTTGTCTGGCATGATCTGTTTTTGACAAACCCATGTTGACTTTTAGTGATAACTTTGTTCGCATCAAGGTGTTCACTGATGTTGTTTGATTATCTTTTCCAGAATCTTCCCAGGTATTGAGGTCAGGCTGATAGGTCTGTAGTTTCCTGGATCTATTTTTTTCCCTTTTTTGAAGATGGGAACTACATCAGCTCTCTTCCAGTCCTCTGGTAGTTCCCCAGTGCTCCAAGATCTTTGAAAAATATAGTTCAGTGGTTCTGAGATCACGTCTGCCAGTTCCTTGAGAATCCATCTGGTCCTGGTGATTTGAACTCGTCTAGGCTGGACAGGTGCTCACTTACCATTTTCTTGCCTATCTTAACTTGCATTTCTATTCTGTTTTTATGGCACTGGTTTTGGTAGGTTGGACTGTTTTTTCCCTTTGTGTAAAGACAGATGCAAAAAACGAGTTAAATAGTTCTGCTTTCTTCCTGTTGCTTGTCACCTTCTTGTCACTTTCCCCCATTAATGGACCAATCATTTCCTTAACTTTTTTCTTGTTTCTTATATGTTGAAAGAAGCTTTTTTTGTTATTTTTGACTTTGGTCGCAAGCCTTAGTTCATTTTGAGCCTTAGCTTCCCTTACTTCATCTTTGCAGGCACGGGCTGTTTGCTGATATTCTGCCTTAGTTATGTGCCCCTCTTTCCACTTCTTATACTTGTCCTTTTTATCTTTCAGTTTATCAGAGAGTTCTTTATGCAGCCATGCTGGTTTCTTTTGAAAGCTGTTATTTTTCTTCTTTGTTGGTATTGTGCTAGACTGGGCCTTTATTATCATCTCACTTTTCAAAATTTCCCAAGCTTCTTGAGTTAGTTTTCCCCTTTAGGATTCTCATCCATGGAACTCTTCCCAAGGTCTCTCTAAGTTTATTGAAATTAGCTCTTTTAAAGTCCAAGACTCTAGTTTGGCTGTATTCTATTGCTCGTGCTTCCATAATGTTGAATTCCAATATTGCATGATCACTTCCCCCCAAGGTTACTGTGGCTTTGACACTTTCTATCATTTCATCTCTGTTAGTGAGAATTAAATCCAATATGGCTAATCCCCTAGTTCCCTTCTCTACTTTTTGGGAGAGAAAGTTGTCTTCTAGGTTTGTCAGGAATCTGTTAGATCTTCCACTTGGTGCAGAATTTGTCTCCCAGTTGATATCAGGGTAATTAAAGTCCCCCATTACTATTGTGATGTGCTTCCTAGATACCTTAGTTAACTGACTAGCAAAAAGTCCATCTATTTCCTCTGTTTGGTTGGGCGGCCTATAGTATACACCTATGGCAATGTCATTTTCCCCCTTTTATATTGACCCAAATACATTCAAGTTTACAGTTTTCATCATTGTTGTGCTCTATTTCTGTAGAGATAAAGTTATTTCTTATATAGAGAGCAACTCCATCTCCTCTTTTGTTTAGTCTATTTCTTTTAAATAATTTAAATCCGTCTAGCTGTGTGTTCCACTTGTGGGTTTCATCCCACCATGTTTCTGTAATGGCAACAATATCATATCCGCCCTCATATACCTGAATTTCTAGTTCACCCTGCTTACTGTTCATACTCTGCGCATTGGTGTACAGACATTTGAGTCCTTTATGACTGACCCTGTGTTTACTTGCTACATAACTTGTGTGGTGCCTAAGTTCCCCTATTTTCTTAGATTGCCGGGGACAGTGATGTTCTGTATCAATTAACTCACTGTCCCCGTTGTTTAGTTTAAATATTCCTTCAGAAAAGCTGTGAATTTGGTAACTTCACATTTTTTGGTAACTTCACTTTTTTTTGTTGAATGCGATATGGCTTTGTGCTTTTACAGAGTGGGGAGCCTTGCCTACTTCATTTAGTAGATATATCCTTGATACACAGTATCTGCAGATGAATGGTTAATGTAGATCTTTTTCACACATGGTTTCCTACTAAGGTTCGCAGCAAAACCTCCTATTCCTCCTTGCCTTTCTGTTTGCTCACTCTTGAGCTCCACACTGTCTTTTTTTTTATTCCACAGAGTGCCCTTCTGTTATTACTTTTTCCCCTTTTGAACAGCTTGTTTTCCCTGTCTGCTATGCTCTCCTCCCATTGGTTCTCAGACAGGCCTATCAAATAGCATTTGTCTTTCAGTGAGAAGACTTCAAGCTCATACCGGTAGTCCTCGTCTTATGACCACAACTGAGTCCAAAACTTCTGCTGCTAAGTAAGACATTTGTTAAGTGAGTTTTAGCCTATTTTACATCCTGTTTTGCCACGGTTGTTAAGTGAATCACTTCAATTGTTAAGGTAATCACTCAGTTGTTAAGTGAATCTGGCTTCCCCACTGATTTTGCTTGTCAGAAAGTTGCAAAAGGAGATCACGCATGACCCCGGGACATTGCAACCATTCATAAATATGAATCAGTTGTTAAGGGTCCAAATTTTGATCACGTGAGCATGGGGATGCTGCAAAGGTTGTAAGTGTGAAAAATTGTGATAAGTCATTTTTTCCCAATGCTGTTGTAACTTTGAATGGTCTTTAAACAAAAGGATGCAAATATATTCTAACACATTCCTTTATAATATGTAAGGTCATGTTAAGAAATATTCTAGAGTAGGTATCTTCAAACCTGGCCCTTTTATGACTCATGGACTTCAACTCCCAGAATTCCTCAGGCAGGCACACTGGCTGAGGAATTCTGGGAGTTGAAGTCCATGAGTCATAAAAGGGCCGGGTTTGAAGACCCCTGTTATAGATCTCTTGGGTTGCAAGACACATTTCAGGAAGTGCAGAGAAATTAACCACAGATACAAACTACCTTCTTCTGTCACAGAATTCAGTTAAAAAAACAGTTGCTTCAGCAGTAGCACTGTGATGGCTTATGATGTTGTCCACATTTCTGTAATGCATTTCACAAAGTGCAATATCAGGATTCTAAACTTAGTTAGGCTTGTTCTGAATGAGCTTACCATCCAAGCAACAGAAGTAAAATATGCTCTTAAATCAGATTCTTCTGCCTGTTGCCAAAAATAGCAGGCCAACAGGTGTTAGCAGCCATACTATGCAGCCAAATATTTGACAGCCTGATAATTTATCTTCCCTTGGTGGTGGGGGGATGCTTTGTTATACTTCAGTGCTGGAAAGTAAGTATATTGTATATTGTAAGTTAGTATACGATATACAGTATCATGAGTAATTTTGTGCATTAGAATTCTGCTGACTTTGGAATGTACTACAAGAACTTTACAAACCTGGAAGCCATATTGATATTTCATGTATCACTAATGATATCATTACAGTTCATTATTAGCAGGTCTAATATTTAACTTATTAGTAATCACTGGGCTGGAGATGAATCCTGCATCAAAATGCTACAATTATAATTAATTTATAACATGCAATAATTCTTCAGGAAAAATAAAATGAAATAAATATTATTGTGATCTTCCTTCCTTCCTTCCTTCCTTCCTTCCTTCCTTCCTTCCTTCCTTCCTTCCTTCCTTCCTTCCTTCCTTCCTCCCTCCCTCCCTCCCTCCCTCCCTCCCTCTTCAATTTTAATTGAGAAACCTTGTAGGCAGGGATGGAAATGAAATTTTATATTTTTACTTTCACAAGATTTAGGGTGGGATGAATACAAGGCAGCATTAATTTTAGTGAGTGTCCATTCATCCCTCCATGTTGATGATAGGATGGTATTTTTCTTATTCTAGAACAGGGGTTCCCAAACTCTGGGCTGCAACCCACTACTAGGCCTCTTCGGAACCAGGCCACAGAAGTGGTGGGCGAGTGTGCATGTGCATCCCCACTTGCATGAGCAACGGGCAAGCAACAGACATGCTTGCTCGCCCCTCACACAAATGGAGCTGCGGGTGCGCGTTTGTCCACTACTCGCATGGAACCATCCCCTCTTCCCCCTTCCAGACGATTCACAATGATTGGGGAACTCTCTTCTAGAATATGAATGATATGAGCAAACGTTTTTCAACTTAATATTGAAAAGGCTTGTGATACTGAGAGCATACCATTCTTTATACAGAGCAGTTTCACCCTCTGGCACTTAATGTGATGGTTGTTGACCTGATTTTTAATTTTTTAAAAAATCAATTAAAAAATCAAGATAAAAGCCAGCCATATTGGAAGCCTACCCCAAATGGGAATGGAAAAAAATTGAGCAGAGATGAAGGTGCAACTAACCTCCCACCCGTCCCATCTGTCTGCTCCTTCCCTGTCTTTATTCCTTTTTATTTGTCTTGTCTTTCGCCATCTCACTTCCCTCTGCTGCTTTCTTAATGAAAGTGGGTCCATCAATGGGCCCATGCTCTTCTAGACTCAGGCCCCAAACATTTCTTTTCTAACGTGTGCCAGTGTGTTCACAGAAAAAAGTGACAATAAAAGTTATCCTATCTTCTTATCTTATAACTTATAGCTTATAAGGGAAAACATTGTTAGGATTGGATTCAGCTACAGCAGAAAAGCCTCCATTAGCAAAGATGTGTGTTAATACACTGCACGTACTCGTTAGCTGATCAGACAGTATGTAGATGTTGATTTGCAAGGCCATCTTCCAACTGGAGACTGTATCTTGTGTAGAACAGCAAGAAAGCATGCTGGGGGGAAAAACATAGGACTTTGGTTGTGTTTCAGCATATTGGTCAAAATGTATTAAAGGAGATTGGTACTAGTGTACCACCAGATCTGGCATAGTGGGCATGTTCAAAGTCTGTTTGCTGAAACAGTGACATCTGATAGGCCCTTGGCCCAGAGTTTCAGTGGATAGATGTTGGCCATATTAAATAAATACATAAATAAATACTATTGTTACCATTAGCAGAGATTACTGATTACAAAGTGTTACTGATACCAGAAACCAAGTCTGCTCTATATCTTATTAAAATGTATTTTGTAAAACCCACAGTTAACCAAAGTCATGATGGGAGGTATAAGGAAATCTATATGGTTCATTTGGTACCCACTGTGGCACATGGGATATTGTGACTTGGAATATAGGAGTGGGAAGTGGGAAAAAGCAGAAAATAAGCAATGAAATAACAATAGATATGTTGCATGTCGATAAACCTAAGAGAAAGGGGATGGATATAATAGTTTTGAATTAAGGTAGTCTGACCTTGAGTGCATCTGATAAATGCATGCGGAGGAGTGAAGGTATATGTTTAATAATGAACAAAAAGTCTGAAATATATTTCTGAATATATAAATTGGAGTTATATGGTGTGAACACCAACCAGTTATGGTTCACTCTTGCAACCTTGAAACTGTCAGCATCTTGAGTGTCTTTTCTGCTGAAGTGCCACAGATGATGAATTAAGAACTACCCTATTTACCCTGTTCTGCTAAAATGAAACAAAATGAAATCTACATACAGTAGATTCCCCCCTGCTGCCCCCCCCGGGTTCATATATTTTAGGGTGGCAGAAACAAAAAGTCCTTTTTATCCCTAACTGACTTTAAAATATAAAAATGTGGCACTTGCTGTATATATTTTTTTCTTTTGAATGTTTCCTTTTTGCTTTAAACTAGGGCATGCAACCCTGTGGGTATGTGAACCAGTTATAAAACAGGGGATCATAGGGGCATGGGACAAGCAAGAAATGAAAGTTGTGTGAATTAAGCAACTTAAGTGTGTATGCTTGTATGTATACACATCCAAGTTATAAAGTTCAGTTTTCGAAATTGTTTAGCTGCATCCCTGGGCTGCAGTATTTTGTAACTAGTTGGACCCTTTGCTACAGTGAAGAGAGACACGCCTTTCCAAGTCACTTGTTGTTGTTAGCTGCGAAGTCGTGTCCAACCCACCGTGACCCTATGGGCAACGTTCCTCCAGGCCTTCCTGTCCTCTACCATCTTCTGGAGTCCATTTAAGCTCACGCCTACTGCTTCAGTGACTCCATCCAGCCACCTCATTCTCTGTCGTCCCCTTCTTCTATTGCCCTCAATCTTTCCCAGCATTAGGGTCTTCTCCAGTGAGTCCTTCCTTCTCATTAGGTGGCCAAAGTATTTGAGTTTTAGCTTCAGGAACTAGCCTTCTAAAGAGCAGTCAGGGTTGATCTCCTCTAGGACTGACCGGTTTGATCGCCTTGCAGTCCAAGGGACTTGCAGGAGTCTTCTCCAGCACCAGAGTTCAAAGGCCTCAATTCTTTGGCGCTCAGCCTTTTTATGGTCCAACTTTCACTGCCATACATTGCAACTGGGAAGTCTATCGCCTTGACTATACGCACTTTTGTTGACAGGGTGATGTCTCTGCTTTTTACTGTGCTGTCTAGATTTGCCATGGCTTTCCTCCCTAGGAATAAGCGTCTTTTAATTTCTTGGCTACAGTCCTCATCTGCAGTGATTTTGGAGCCCAGGAAAATAAAATCTGTCACTACCTCCATTTCTTCCCCATCTATTTGCCAGGAATTGAGAGGGCTGGATGCCATGATCTTGGTTTTCTTAATGTTAAGTTTCAACCCAAGTTTTGCACTCTCCTTCTTCACCTGCAACAAGAGGCTCTTTAGTTCTTCTTCACTTTCTGCCATTAGAGTGGTATCATCTGCATAACTTAGGTTGTTGATATTTCTTCCGGCAATCTTAATTCCAACTTTTGATTCATCTAGCCCTGTCTTTCTCATGATGTGCTCTGCATATAAGTTAAATAGGCAGGGTGACAGTATACAGCCTTGCCGGACTCCTTTCCCAATTTTGAACCAATCAGTGGTTCCGTGTCCAGTTCTCACTGTTACTTCTTGGCCCACATATAGGTTTCTCAAGAGACAAATAAGATGGTCTGGTACGCCCATCTCTTTAAGAACTTGCCACAGTTTGCTATGATCCACACAATCAAAGGCTTTAGCATAGTCAATGAAGGAGAAGTAGATGTTTTTCTGGAACTCTCTAGCTTTCTCCATGATCCAGTGTTGGCAATTTGATCTCTAGTTCCTCTGCCTCTTCGAAATCCTGCCTGTACTTCTGGTAGTTCTCGATCCACATACTGCTGAAGTCTAGCTTGTAGGATTTTAAGCATAACTTTACTAATATGAGAAATGAGTGCAATGGTGCGATAGTTTGAATGTTCTTTGGCACTGCCTTTCTTTGGAATTGGAATGTAAACTGATCTTTTCCAATCCTGTGGCCCACTGTTGAGTTTTCCAAATTTGCTGGCAAATTGAGTGTAGCACTTTTACTGCCTCGTCTTTTAAGGTTTTGAATAGCTCAGCTGGAATACTGTCACCTCCACTAGCTTTGTTGTTGTTCAGCTTTTCTAAGGCCCACTTCACTTCACATTCTAGGATGTCTGGCTCGAGGTCAGTGACCACCTCATTGTGATTGTCAGGGACGTTAAGTTCATTCCTGTATAGTTCTTCTGTGTAATTTTGCCACCTCTTCTTAATCTCTTCTGCCTCTGTTAGGTCCCTGCCATTTTGGTCCTTTATCATGCCCATTTTTGCATGAAACATTCCCTTCATCTCTCCAATTTTCTTGAAAAGATCTCTGGTCCTCCCTATTCTATTTTTTTCTTCTATTTCTTTGCACTGTTCATTTAAGAAGGCGTTCTTATCTCTTCTAGCTATTCTCTGGAATTCTGCAATCAATTGGACGTATCTTTCTTTTTTTCCCTTGCCTTTCGCTTCCCTCCTTTCCTCAGCTATTTGCAAAGCTTCCTCAGACAGCCATTTTGCTTTCTTGCATTTCTTTTTCTTTGGGATGGTTTTGGTTTGTACCTGTTGTACAATGTTGTGAACCTCTGTCCATAGTTCTTCAGGCACTCTGTCTATCATATCTAATTCCTTAAATCTATTTGTCACCTCTACTGTATATTCAACAGGGATATGATTTAATTCATACCTGAGTGGCCTAGTGCTTTTCCTTACTTTTTTCAGTTTAAGCCTAAATTTTGCAATGAGAAGCTCATGGTCTGAGCCACAGTCAGCTCCTGGACTTGTTTTTACTGACTGTATAGTCACTTGCCTGCTCATAAATGCTTGGCATGTGCTCCATTTCAAATACAATGTGGAGTGGAAGCTCAGAAACCTGAAATATGGGATCTGGGTAAGCCTAGTCACTTGCTGCCTGTGATATAATTTCACTTCAAAAGCTGGGTGGCCATTTATAAAAGAAGCACATTCCTCTCTAGACAGCGAGCCAATCATGTAAGCATACCTGCAGCCAAAATAGTCTCCATGCTCCCTTTTTCCCCCTCTACTACAGTCGGTGGCTCAAAACGAGGGATGAGATCATCCCTTGCATTTGAGATTGGTTCAGTCTCTCGTTTCTTCTGAGATCTTTTTAAAGCTTTGCACTCCCCCTCCAGAAATGACCTCTGAGTTTACAGTGTGCTGCCATGTGACCGGTTGTTTACTGCATTTTGCTGCTGTCCTAGTTTGAATCCTTTAACCCAGGAAGGCACTTTAAATGGTGCAGTTTAGGGGAGGTGTCCATACCATGCTATTTATCTCATAGACACAAAGAGAACCCTCCAAAAATGGAGTGAATGAATGACGGCCAGCAGCCGCTCGGGGAGCATCGTTATCATTAAGATGGGGTTTCCGTGTCTGATTAATAGGAGTCTGAACCATTAGTAAATTATCTGTTTATCCATCCATCCATCCATCCATCCATCCCCTACTTATGAAACATCTGCAACTTTACTCTATTATTCTGTTAAAAAGAAGAGTTGCTATCACTTTACCCTATCCTATAACTTTGTTTTAGAAAAACTAAATAATAGCAGAGCTGCCACTTACTGTAATGCTAAAGGTGGTGAGGATCTGTGCATGAATTCACTAGGAACTCAACAAGATTTAAAGATGCTTAACTAACTCTGTAATATCTCCTGTGATGCAAGGCAATAACTAAGTTAAATAATTAAATTGTGGATGTGATGTTTTTAAAGCGAGATATTTGGAGTTCTTTGAAGCATCTGAATCTTACCTGCAAGTGTCAATACAGTATTCAAATGCAAAAATAAAACTGAAATGTGTTGAAAATTCATTGAATGCAATTGAAAACAGGGCACAGCAACATATGAAAACACTTTAAAGACATTGTAGGAGGCAAGCTGATTAGTAGATAATTGCCAGATATCAGAAGATGTCTGGTGCCACTTTTATTTTGTACGATTCAAGGTGTGCATAATGCTGCCTCCTTCTCTTTTCCCACAGCAACGCACCTCTGAGGATGGTTGGCTAGTTGGCTAAGAAAGTGACTGCCCCCAAATCAAACAGCTGGTTTCCAAGTCTATAAGGGGACTAGGATTCATGGTCTCTCATTTTCTAATCAGCACTTTAACCACTACACCAAATTGACATTTTATTTTATATTTTACATTATATTACATTGTTATGTTGTGTTATATTACTATACTATACTATACTATACTATACTATACTATACTATACTATACTATACTATACTATACTATACATTATATTTTATACATTCAATTATGAATCTCAGAGTATCTGTTTGGGAACAGAGAACCTTTACTAGCCCAATTGAACAAAACATTGCTGAACTCATATATATCAAAAGGTTTCAGGCCATCTCAGATCAGCAAGCACAATGGGTTTTTAATACTGTACATTAGAGCTATTGATGTTAATTGATAACGTACTTGCAATCTGGATCACATGTAACTTGCATAACCTTCCTGTCTTCTTCCTTCTCTCCCCACCTAATCCCAATTTAAATCCTAAAAGAGTTTAACCACTATGTGCTTTCAGTGAAAGAGCTGTAGACTACAAAGTCTGTACCTTAAGGTGGTGTCAGCTCATGGGTACATGGTGCACCAGGCCACATTGACTGATGGAACCACCACCTGTTAAGGCAATGATTTACATTT
This sequence comes from Vipera ursinii, assembly GCF_947247035.1. Taxonomy (NCBI): domain Eukaryota; kingdom Metazoa; phylum Chordata; class Lepidosauria; order Squamata; family Viperidae; genus Vipera; species Vipera ursinii. The sequence goes on along the minus strand of NC_139512.1, from coordinate 143,434,818 downwards.
ATAGAATAGCCTTTGTTTTCAGAAGGAGGGATGGCATTGGTGTCTCCTAAGCTTTTGCCCTAGGCTAGTGCCTGCTGGGCCTTAGCCTAAAACTGGTCCTGCTTTATAGGAAGTTATTTAGACACAGCAAACTGCTCTCTCTCTCTTTGCTTTTGTACTGAATTTGAATATTTAAGTTCAATTTGATTAGTAATTTGGTATTTATATTTATTTACTTATCTTTCATCCTTATCACAAGCATTTCTCAGATGATCAAGCTCCTTCTTGGAAGTCTGATGTGAATTTTAATACTATTAATAGAAATACAACGTATCTTCCATATTGTGCACTGGTAGTCATTTTCTTGAGTTGCTGAAGTTTCCTTCAGATGACCCGGACAACCACAGATTTGTCATGAATTTTAAAAATAATGTAGCATACTGGTCTGATGACAAACTTTCCTTTGAGAGTCTATATTTGTTCACATCCCACAACTAGGAACAAGAAAAGACTGCTCCATGAGTTATTTTTAAGTGGTTGGAAATAGTATCTCCATTATTTTTGGACATTAATGAATGCAATCTTTGTAAGCAAACATTGGTCCTTTGTTGACTGCAATGTGTCAGTCTGTGTTTCTTATTATCTTACATTTCAGAAAAGTGTCAGACATGAGAGGGAAAAAAAACCCCACAACACTAAACAGCCAAACATCTCTACCACGTGCTTTGGATTTCAATCTGAAACAAAATTTTGGAGTTGCCATAATTCATACAATCAAATGCCTTGTCCAGCATCATCTATTTTTTTATTTTAATTCCATTTATATCCCGCCCTTCTCCGAAGACTCAGGGCGGCTTACAAGCTTAGCAGTAGCCTTCATTCTATGTATATGCCTGCTTATTAGGGCTTTCACACACACACCCAAGCGGCATTATTACAAAGTCAGCTTATTGCCCCCAACAATCTGGGTCCTCATTTTACCTACCTCTGAAGGATGGAAGGCTGAGTCAACCTTGAGCCTGGTGGGACTCAAACCTGCACTACTTGCAGGCAGCTGGTCTTAAGGAGGCATTAGCCCACTGCTCCACCAAGGCTCTTTATTTATTTATTTATTTATCTAAGCAATGATATGTGACAGTTAAAGCACCCAAGTTCTCAGCTAAAGTTTATATCCATTGTTAGTTTACTGGATATTCAAAGGGGTCATATTTCAGATTAATTCTGTTTCTTTTTTTAGAAAAAATAAAATAAAACTCAACACTTTTTTCTGGCATATTGGACTGTGCAAGACATATAATACATGAGTTATAATTGTGGAATATCAAAGTCCAACCTGGTTGTAAAAAAAGTATAACAGTCCTATTCTAATGTGAAAAGTGTAATCAGATTTTTTTTGCCATCACAGACTCGCAGAAATCTCCTCCTTCAGTTGCATTCTAGTTGACATTTCCAAACATAAGATTTATTTCCCAGAGGAAATTCTTTGGGTTTTCAGGTGGCTGCGAGCTGCAGTTCAACAATATCTGAAGAGCCATACAGAATCTTCACCATCATCTCCCTGTACCATCTGTTCACCATACATGTAAACTTGTTTCACAAACAAAGGCAATTTCCACACACAAGCACTGCTGGGTTTTGAGGAGTTCAGGAAGCTGAGCTCCTTCACCATAGGCTAAGCTTCCATTCCAGAGGAAACATTGTGGAGATACTGGTAGGAGTCCTCCCACCACCCATGGCTTCTCTCCTCCTGCCAGAAGGCAAGGTGGCATCTCCCTACCTTCCACAGTCATACCAACAGGCAGGTTTGCCACTTCTGCCCATCTGCTTCCCTCCCCTCCCGCCTGCAGTGATTAGTCAGGGTTTATAAACTTATTTTGCATCATTGCAAAAATAATTGCTACTAGAGAACAAGAAAGAAAACAACTTAGTACAGTAGTCTTGCTGGTCTTAATGACCCCTCACTGGAGAACAGTTGCCAGTTGTTGTGCAGTGCAGAAATACTACTTTCTGTTGTGGGAGAAAAAGGTGGCAACTGCATACAAAATGCCATGAGTATTCCATTTTTAAGGTTCTGTATAGGGTACAGAACTATGGAGATTCTGTGAGGATGAGAATTCCAACAAATTGGTTGTGATAAGAAATGAGAATACTGGGATTAATTAATCTACTCCATGAATATTCTGAGTTTTTTTTCTTAGCCTGCAGAGTAGCATAGAGTTGCCTTGCAGTGAGATGGGTGGCAAACAAATTTAATAATAATAAATTAAGGACCTCTAATTTCTTCCTCAGCATAACAACTCTGACTTTGAACTGAGAGAAAACTGATCTCAAGTCAAATAAAAAGCAAGTTCAAGTCGAAACTTGGCACTCCAATACCTTCAACCAACACTCCATTGGTTCTGAATGCCTTGGGTTTCTAGTACAGTTCTACAGTGGCTGGCACAAATATGTTTGTAGCAAGTCCAGTGTAAATCTGTCTCAGGTGCCTGTTTGGGGCATCAGAGATTCATGGAGTTATTTTAGGTTTTAAATGAGTAAGAAACTAAACTATCATTCATTATCTCTAGACACTATCTCTATCCCTATGTCCAGCCCTAGCCCGTAATAATTTTCAAGCATTAAATACACTGTATGCTTTGTAATAATCCACTAATTGTATTTTCATTTTTTTTTAAAAAAAATAATGCATTATGTTCACCACAATGACATTTGCTATGCTGTTCAATTTGGCACTATTTTCAACTGTGATGCATCCTATAAACAATAAAATACCCTCGAGTACTTCTCTTTTAGAGTTAAATGATTATATGTTTTTGGCTGTCTGCATGTAAATTTTTGGAGAACAATCTGGCAATTTTGACAGATTGGGTTTTCAGTTTTGCTGTGTGTAATTGTTTCTTAAATATAGGAGTAAATAAATGTCTTTCCTATGTGATAGGCAAAAATAATTATTTATATAATGTAGGTGAGGAATCAAACCGGATCTAAAAATTCAGGAAGAAGAAGAAAGTATACTGACTGTGGGCAGAAATCTTGGCCTGTGTTGTACAAGTAACTCTCAGCATTGTTTGTTGTGACTAAACTGTAGTTCAGCAAATCCTCACAAAGCAATGCCACACATTCAGGGCATACCCCATAATTCTTTTTTGAGACAGTGCACAGCTGTTGTAGTTTAGTTCTAACTACTTTATATGGCAGGGTATCTCCTTGCAATACAAATGACATAGAATGTTTTTATGACTTTGGTTTGGACAAAGGGGCAATTCATAGTAAAACATTCATATTTAAATTAAGCTATCAAGTAGCAAATCCTCTCTTAAGAACAGCAATAGCTAAAACAAGAGGAAAAAATTACTGATAATAGGGGGGGAAAAGGTATTCTCCGGATGAACAGCCTGCAGCTTCAAAGTCTTCTTTGGATGCCTAATCAGAGCTCTCTCCTCACCATGACAGCTGAAAACTGACAGAACAGTTTCTCAATGCTCTGAATTAAGAAACAAATGAAAACTGTAACATAAGCTTTGACACCAGAGCTTCTGAATCCAGTCAGAATTTTAAAAATGTCAAGAACATTCTTCTAAGCTCATCCTCTGAAACTGTCAAGTTCAGCCTTTGTCTGCCGAAAGGAGGCCTGTTCTTGCTAAAAGCCTAAATCATGATTAGAATGCCTGGAAAGGGTGAGGTTTTCCCCTTAATGAATTTATATTCTAATTAAGAACATATGGAAATGAAGGCATAATGCAATCCTATGCTTGTCTTCTTAGAGATAAAGTTCCAATAAGTTCAATCAGGCTTGCTTTTCTGAAAGTGGATATAATAATGCAATCCCCTGAAGGCCGACTTAGAAATAAATTCCACCAAGTTTAAGTGCATGTCTTCTCAGGCAAGTAGGTATAAAATACCAGCTTTATTGATGATGTGCTGTGGTGTGCTCGGGTTAGTAAGATCAGAAATAAATTATGTGATCAAATCAGGCCAATGACCAACTTCTAGAAAAGGGTAAATGTCTGATTAATGCAAATAAAATTTTAAAAAGTCAGAGCCAGTGCTTAAAACAATCACAGCCCAGGGAAGCGGAGGAGAAGGAGGATATCCAAAGTGATTACTATCTAGAGATCTACACATACTACATATCAAACAATACTTGAACCAGTAAATATATAGTTGGCGCTATAGAAGGTTCTCTTCCTTTAAGTACACTCAGAGGAGAGAGCGATTGGGTCTCTGACTACAAGCCTTAAGAACCCACCTTGAGGGAGACTCTGTTACAAGGCCTAGCTGTTTACTCTGAAAATGCCTAAAGGAAAACCCCTACAGTATCTATAGACCAGTATAGATACAAAAAGGAAATACTACAGTGAGTAGTTTTCAGATTGTTATAAACAGATTTATAACAGCTACACAATATTGTACAGTACTATAGCTACAATAGTGAATACAAATAGCAACACTAATTAACAAGTTCAAATATTAATCTTCATGGTCCCATGAATTTTGACAGTTCATTGGTTGCCTTCTTATATTGCTACATTAAATAATTTAAAAATTAAGACATAAGCCAACTGTATTCTTGGGTAGGTCAAATACATTGTCCCATCAATTGTAGGCTGCAAAATGGGAATAAGCATCACACCATTGGGCCTTGGGCCTTTCCAGCTATCTCCAGTTGGAAATTCCTAGGACTTGCAAGTTTCTTGACCTCAAAAAATATAATTTGGTGAAAGATGTGAAACAAAGACATAAGAAGAAACTGGGATGGCTAAAATATTCTGCACATACTGTGAAAGTTTCTGCTACGTTGGCAGAAGGCTGCAACCTAAATCATTGTGATGCTTTGGTATTCTTACAGCACACAAACCCATGGTTTACTTAGTCACTGTTGCTCAGTTAACCTGGTTGTCTAAGCCTGTATAACTCACCAAACCATAAAGTGATATATTGGCTGGGTTCATATACTATGCAGTAAGTCACATTTTACACTAGTTCAATGCAACACTGCCAATTGTCTCAAAGAAATATGTTTTAGCAGAAGCAGAATTGACTAAGCTTCTACACCCTGGAGGTCCTCCAAATGAGTGGACCTCAGCTTTTAGAATTCCTCAGGCAGCATGACTATTTTTGGGAATTCTGAAAAAATAAAGTCCACTCACTATGGAAAGGACTTAAGACTGGAGAAGGCTCAAGCTAATAATGGAAGACTGGGAAGTTTAAGCAAAGATCATCAAAATATTACATCAATTCTCTGTGAAATTCAGGAGCATATAGTTTAGTAAGCTAAGCAAATATGCCATCAAAAGTATTGTTACTTACATTATCGACTTTGAATCCCCAACTGGTGTTCTCCACATAACAGTATGTTGGATTACCATATTCCCACCATGGTGGTTGGAAATTCTGGAACATGTGGTCCAAAGGTCCACAAACTAAAGGTCACCAGGTCAAGAAAGGCTGCTTTTATTCCAGCAATGTAATTTGCTGTAATGATATTCCTGAAAAAGACTTCAATGATTAATTCCCAAACCTAGGGAAAGGAATATTTCATTATGTTCCTCCTTCCCCTAAGTTTCTCTAGTTTTCCATCACTGTCATTTTTTCCCCATTAGATTCTGCCCTGGCAAGAGATGGCCTCACAAAGGTTGGCAACTTTGTGACGTCAACAGGTCTTGCTCATGGCATTATCTGGGGAATTTCTGACAATTTTATCTAGGAGCAGAGGGGAAAACAAGCATCATATGTCTGTCTTGCCTCTTCTGTTTTGTCAAAATCCAGAATGAGAGAAAGCAAAGTTCCTGTCCAGTCAGAATCCCTGTTATCTCTGCTACATTGGAAAGGCAAAACTAAGGAAGATATTTCACAGACATTTGATTAGATAATGCACATGGCCTCCAGTCCTATATTTCAACAGATATTCCATCCAGGAGATTTTTTTTGGTGGGGGGAGAGGGGATTTTTGGGTGAACCTATTTCTCTCAAACATGTTAAAGGCAGGAAGAGTTTCTTCTTATAACTGTCTTCTTTTGTTGCCAATGTCCAGACAAGCACAAGAATTCAGCTCACACAACACAGACTTCATTCTTCCATTTCAATGTAGTCAAGTAGGAATAAGAAGTTATTGGCTGGCACAATGTATAATCTGAACTGAAGAGGGCATATGTTTCTCAAGCGCTTCCATGATTTCTTTTGTACATCTGCCTTTGTAAGTCTTGCGCAAACAACTCCCCGACATTTTCTCAACAATGGAATGCATTTAACTTCATGCCAGGGGAACAGTAGAAGAATTAACAATGGTAGAGGTTATGCTTGCACATTTAATGATGGTTCTCTTTCTCCCCTTTGTAGAAAAAACCTCCAATAAAAACAATTTTATCCACAAAGTATTATATATCAGAAATGGTTGCAGTACTTGCTTGTCCTTCCTTTTTTTTAAAAAAAATCAAAACTAAATGTTCAGAGACAAGGGTCATGTAGTTGGAGAGAAGTAAAATGTGGGTTCTTCAAAACCCACATTTTTTCTTCAGTTGTCCACATTACCAGAATTTGCCATCATTAAAACTGATGAAAAGAAAAACAATCATTTGAAATCATAATGAATCTCTCTTACTTCCATTTTTCATTTTAAAAGAGGATTTTTCACGTTTTAGTTGTTACCATCCCTTTTTGTAAGTTTTAAAAAGTCACTCTGGAGGCAAAAGGTTATAATCTTTATGCATTTTTATCAGGCTAATGGGATTACTATCTAGTTAGCTCAGTAAAAAAGATCATCCGTGGCAATGTATCTCCACACATTCCTTGATGTATCACCAGATCTCTACAAATCAGCTCCTAGAGCCAACATCTGTGAAATGAGATTGTTGAAGTGACCTTCACAAGGATTTAAGTTAGCAAACTAATGGACTACTTTCTAATATCTATGAAACTGTAGAACACACTTGAATTACCATAAATCGTATCTATCACACACACCTGGAAATAAAGAGGGGATTTTTTTTGTGACTGGCACGCTTTGGGGTGCTCCCATGCACTCAAGAGTTTGTTTCTGGTTCCCTGCTAAACCTATCACCATTTTTTGTTGGGAAATGATTGGTGGTAACTTCCAGCTTATTTGCACCCAGCACACTCTCAATCAACTCCTACATCCAGATCAGAACAAGGAAATACATCACTCACTTCAGCTAGCAAAAAATAGAGCACGATGCTTATTTATTAAACACCAACAAAGGTAAACAATACTTTATTGGCAAAATCTAAGCAGAAGGTAGGCCCAAAAAAGAAGAGACATAAATAATAAGGAACAATTTTCATTATTTATATCTATCTACATATCAAAAAGGAACAAAGATTTCCAGAGCAACAGGAAACAATGCTATGAATAATTACTTAGTAAAAGGAATAGCCTTTGGTTATTCTAGCCTTTTTAAAAATATCACTGCAGCAGAATAAAGATACTTGGATGTGTTTGGTCTACCCTTCTTGATTTATCAAATCTAGTGGGGAGGCTATTTGAACGGGTTCAGGAAGACATAAATTCCTCATCGACAGAAGGCATGCCCCTACCCCTTTTCAAAGAAACAGTCAGCAGGTTGCTCCTGAAAAAGCCAAACATGGACCCAGTGCATGAAACCCAGTTTAAGCCAGTGGCTAATATTCCTTTCCTAGGCAAGTTACCTGACTAATAGTTGATCAACTCTAAAAAAAAATTTAGATCGATTTCAGGCCAGTTTTTGGCTTAATTATGAATCAGAAGCTGTCTTGATCATCCTGTGGTGTGCATTCTGGGAGTGTGCAACTTTGTGAGTCTTCCATGTTCCTCTCAGTGTCCCAAAGGTGCTTTTTCATGAAGCAATGAGACTTTCTTGTTTTTCTTTGAAGATGTTTTGCTTCCCATCCAAGAAGCTTCTTCAGCTCTGAACTGAAGAAGTGAATTACATTTAATTTGTAAACACACCTATTGTTTTCTGTTAAAAACAACAGAGTAGGCTGAGCCAGTTTGCTTGCATTTATTTATTAGATTTAAAATCCACCGGACAACATCACGATATGTCAATTTTAACTTAACTGTATCAGGCTAGGTTTTTCTGTTGAAATAATTAGTCCCGTCAAGTTTGTCTTGACTGTTCATGCATTTTTTTTCCTGACAAATGTGAGCCTGTGCTTTTACTTTTACAGATTTCTATTATTTTTATAGCATTATTCTTTTACAGCTTTCTATTATTCTTATTTCCATTATTCTTATAGCAGAAGACTATGCATTTTTCCACTCTGTGTGTTTGCGCGTGCATACATGAGTAATATTATACTACAGTATATTTACTTCTTGATTTACTGTATACAATTGTCATGCAGTTAACAATAAAGAAAACTTCACAAACAGGCACCAATAAGACTAAAAAGTATGAGGATATTAAATAGTGAGTGGATAAATATTTAGTTATGTATACTTTTGAGTCTTTTAATTTTCCTAGTTGAAGTTTTTAGTTGATGTAATATAGCGTTGAATTCTAATTGTTTTGTGTACTATTCAGGCCTTTTTATAAAGAGGAAGGCCAGTATAAAAAGTGAATTAATAACAAGCAACCAAACCAGGAAGAAACGTACAAAGATATTTTCATAATGGGAATATAACTTATGGAAAGTAAAGGTGAATTAAATATGTAGATTAAATTCTGAGTTAACTTACATCTGGAAATATTCTCATGAGCCGATGTCATATCTTGTAATAGAAGTACTAATAATTATTTATATCAACAGCTTAGTGTCTTTTTCCTTGCACATTTACGTAGATGTTTGATACTGATCTGGAAGAAAAAAAAGTTTCTGTTTGTATGCAGAATATCATGTGGACGCATGAGCCGAAATAATTCACAGCTGCAGAAATCAAACCAAAAAGCTTCATAAGGAAATGGGAATCTGTCTAACAATTGCTGCCCACAAGGAAAACTCTAATGACTAAGAAGTGTAACTGAACATCCATGATACAGATTTGAATGCAAGTTATATCCTTCTGCTTCTACCTCAACCTTGCAACAGAGCTAAGATCCTGTTATGCAACCTCCTATTACCTGCTGCACAAGCACTTTCACACTTCATTATGATTTCACTGGGTAACAGAAGTTGTTGCTTATGTTGGGTTGCTAACTCTTCCATTACTGCTTGCACAATTACTAATGCAACCATGCCACATCTATCTTTCTTATCATTTTTTCACCTCCAGTTTTCAGCAGGGTTTCCAAGACCATAAATGGGGCAAGCAAACAACAATGCTGCCTCTGGCTTATCCAATCATGGTTTGCATTCTGATGTACATTGCCTTTGAATCTAGAAGCCTCATTTATCTCTGCTGCTAAATCCCTTAAATTCCATATTCATTTGCCTAATTCTCTTACCAATTAGGTAAGGAGTGATGCCTGCCAGGTTTAAGTGATGTTGGGATAGCAGATATTAATTTGCTAATTTCCATAGTGGATTTTCTACTCCTCAGCAGATTACCTAAATAATGCAACCTAATATGGAATTTCAATAAAAACTTCAGATCACTACTCTTTGATGTTTCAGTCACTGTTTCTCAGAGGGTCTGGCCTAAAATAAATGACAAGTTGGTATTCCCTCTCCATTCAGAAGTCTTGATTGCCATTTGAGTAACATTCTCCATTGCACTAAGGGCAGCAGATTAATTTGAGGATTCTGGACACCCTCTGTGAAAAATGCACATAGCTATCTAAGAATGGGGAATTTGACAGTAAGTTCAGAAAGAACAGTTGCCCTTGAATATCTGCACTTGAGACTTTGATTCAGCCTCTTAGTCATTTAGCTGATCCTCATAGTATTGTCATGTAACCCTAAACTGGCATATTAAAATACCTTATCCCAAGCTAAATGATAAAATAAAATAATCTTATTATTCTAATCATAACATAGCTATGAGCTTCAATAGACAATTAATGAATACATTGATTGTATCAAGGTCTGCTTATGAATATATATTTTAAGGATGATATCCTGTTTTGGACCCTAATAAAATTATGGTTTGGCTTTGACATTTGCAGCATTCTCATTTCAAAGCAGCTGGAAGCTGTTCACACCTAAGCATGCAAATTTAATTTGGTTCATTGGTTGCTGCAAAATTTGCCTGAATGTATGTATGCCATCAAGCTCTGATTACTAATTCAAATGTTCAGGAATAAATGAGCAAAACAACAAAGGGGGGGAGAACCCAACCTTCCCTGAGTAAATGTGCAAATCAAAGAAAAGTTATCCAGGGTAGTTCCCCCCCCCTTTATATCTTTTCTTTTCACATGTCATGACTTATTCAAATACACATCAATCAATCTGAGTTCTGCAGTGCTATAGTCACAAATAGATCTGCAGAAAAGACTTTATTGGTAAGATTGGTGGGATCCCTGTGACCTTTCAGATGTTGTCTAATTACAACACTTAGCAATCCTAGTGAGTGTAACCTTGGGTGAGACTTGCCGGGTATTGTAATTAAACAATACCTGAATTGCCTCAGGGTCTTCACTCCTGGAAGGTCTAGGATAAAGAGAGAATGGTATCAGTCCTGTCAATATGAATAAATTTTCAACCAACCCTTTGCCTTTCTCATTATAGTTAGCCTTTGATATTCCCTTGTGTGACAGAATTTTAAGTGGCACAACAATGCTGCATTGTAAAACATCTGATAAACTGACCTCATGGTGGGAGGCCTGAATAGATAGGCTTCAGCTTTTGTTTCTCATAATTGTTTCTCTTTTGTATTCTTACTTACACAAAGGCAGAACTGATGGAAACCAAGCTGTGTTTTTATAATTCCATCAAGGATCATTAGCTAAGTGAATTATTAAGCCCTTAGATAATTTTTGATGTGCTATCTAGATCCAAGATATCCAGATGGACCTTTGTTTTTAACTGGCCAAAGAAATAGTTGGCCCAGAGAAGATTAAGATTTTCTGAGAATTTAAGATTAAGTTCTCAGGAAAAAAAGAATGGAGGTGGAAATGGAAGAAATTAAAGAAGGAACAAGAAAGATCTGCCTAGGAATGTCCAAGCAGGCTGAAATACTTTCTCTTCAACCTTCCTGTCTGCTATGAAAATATGTTGAAATCCAAGAGATTTCAAGGACATACTGTGATAAGTAACTAGACCAGCTAGGCTGACTGACTGAATTTTTATCAGAAATTTTGTCTGTGGAATTGTCTTTCTTTATTTTTTTTATATCACTTTCCCAACATCCCCCTTTTTCTGTTCACGGAGATTTAATTTTGTTCATATTAGAAGGAACTTCTCATTAAAATCTTCACCATGTGCAAGAACTCATCCTTGTGTTCTCCTAATAGCACAAACATGTCCAGGTAACCAGATTTTTATGCTATGTCCTCAGGACCTCAAGGTGCTAAGGAGGTGGCAACAGGATGGGGATACAGTTTCACACTGTCACCATCTCTGCAGTGCCTGCTGAACTCAAAGTTCTGTTTTTCTGAGGCTTCTGTGTGAGCCCAGGCAAAATGATTGCTCCTTTAAGGACCTGGTGACAAGGATAAGATCAGAGTATTACCTACCTCAATAGGAGAGCCTGCATACCCACCAGCCAATTGAGTAAGAGCTAATTAGTCAGTTTGCACAGGCAAAGCCAGCACCCAACTTAGCAATCTAAATAAATGATCACCGTTGTGGTTCAGAATGATTGGTGATCTGTTAAAAATAGCTTCCAAATTTGCCCGGCAGCTGTGTGAAAGAGAAGAAAGAGGTCACACATTCGGGTTAGGTTAGCTCCTATTTTCTTAACCCAGGGGTCTTCAGACATGGCTCTTTTATGACTTGTGGACTTCAACTTCCAGAATTCCTCAGCCAGGCATGCTGGCTGAGGAATTCTGGGAGTTGAAGTCCACAAGTCATAAAAGGGCCACGTTTGAAGACCCCTGTCTTAACCTTTAGCCCTGTTTAGATTTCCCCCCATGAACAAGAAGGTCTCCCGAAGGCCACCAATCTCTTCATTAAAAAGATACATTTCAGCAACATAAATTTGCCACCCCATCTCCTATGCCCACTGATTTTCTCTCATATCAAAAGGTCACCACTATAAAGAGAAGACAACCTCCTACTCTCTTTTAAGAAGTCCAGATGCCCCAAATGGGCATCATCTCTACAAGCAGGCAAAGCCATGGAGCACAAACAGAAAAGAGAGGAACTTTCTAGTTTATTCACAAACCCAGTTTCCTTTTTGTAAGATGCAGTCAGATACCCCAGCCACAATCTTCAGCTGTCTACCTGTTCCATAGTCTCACAACTGCCTTGTTAAAGTGTTTTGAAAGATAGGATCCTTATACTCTCATTCCTTTTGTCTTGAAAGAAGATATTTGGAAGCAACAACAGAGGCAGGGTGGGGGTGGGGGATAGAGATGAAGAAAACAAGGGACAAATACAAAGCTTTTCCTCCTGAACTTAGGAACTCTGCCTAAATTTGCAAGCAGAGCAAGCAAGTAATGGCCACATTGATAAATGCTTTATCTTGGCAGACCCCTGCCCCAAATCTCTTTAAACTTGAGGCTTCATTTAACGGTGGCCTTTTTTAATATGAACCCTCCACTGGTCTCCACAGATGGCAGAGGAAGCAGCAGCGGAGTAACAGCAAGACACAAAGTGAGGGATCCCGGGTGGGAAGAGAACTGGCAAAAAAGAAAAAAAGAAAATAAAAAGAGAAGAAGGAAGTGGAGGCTGCTCAATAAAGTTAGGAAGTGGACAGCTTAATTTTCTGGCTGACATAGGTTTCCTCTTTCTCCAAAGAGAGGACAGAAAGCTCTGAGTTGCTGACACGCAGGGGAGCTGTGAGGTCTAGAAAGAAGCTCGTCTCCTGCTGATGTCAAACATGGGTGTGACTTTCTTCTGATGATTGGTACAATAATGTCCCTAGTGCGTTTATGCTCCAACAGAAGATCTATGTAACTGGGGACCTGCCATGGCAAGAGCTGTTTCCCTTCTTCTTTATAGGGTTGCCCAGTGAAACATGGCGCTCTTCTTGCTTTCCTCTGCCACCCAATGAATTATCTACAAGGCCAGCAGCTGACCTAACTCGTAAGGGAGAGCTGCCTTGTAACACTGCTCAGCAAACTGACAGGTTTAACCCTCTTATCACAACTCACCACCTCACCACTACCTAAGACACGGGTGTCAAACTTGCCACGTCACGTGACGTGTTGCGACATATCGTGGCTCTTTTTGCCTTGCTGGCAATGGGGTGGGCACGGCTTTGGCATGATGAAACCGGCCTGCAGGCCGGCAGTTTGAAACCCCTGACCTAAGAGAAAGTCATGGGTAGGTGTTTTCTCATCAACTGGTGACATTTAACCAAACCACCACGTGACGTGTTGCGACATATCGTGGCTCTTTTTGCCTTGCTGGCAATGGGGTGGGCACGGCTTTGGCATGATGAAACCGGCCTGCAGGCCGGCAGTTTGAAACCCCTGACCTAAGAGAAAGTCATGGGTAGGTGTTTTCTCATCAACTGGTGACATTTAACCAAACCACCAGTTGCCTCCTTGATTTGTCCTCCATAAAATCTGCAAGGACAGCACCTGTTGTAGGCCTCATTTAGTGGCAGACGAGGGATCAGTGAGGCAGGCATACTTTCCTGGATCGGGGGATTGCAGCACTGTAATGCTGGCATGGGCCATGTGCTAGTTTAGGATGCTTTTTGCTGTTTGGGAAGTCTGGGGAGTTCTAGCCCTGTGTTTCTCAACCTGAGCAACTTTATGGCATGTGGCAGGGGGAATTCTAGGACTTGATGTCCACACGTTGTGTTGCTGAGGTTGAGGTTAGCCCACTGCCCCTAATCTCTCACAAGTAGCCCGGCTTAATACAGCCTCCTGATTGCTTTCTTTTGCGACGTGATGAGGCAGTTCTTAGCTTCTCCTTTTTAATATTTAAGCACACATTTATATTTTAAAACCACCTCATTAGCAAGGCACTATTGCACAGATTTCTTCTGTGGGGAAGGCCATACTGTCATCTGAGGTTTATTACCACATACCTCAGTTTTTATTACTACATGCCTCGTCAAACTCATTAAATTACATGCTAGAAGGCTTACATCTATACAGTCTAATTATGCCACTGAGGCCTTAGCAGTTCTCATGGAATTATTTCTCACCCCCACTATGCATGAGCCAATATTATTAATTCCTGCACTTGAATTGCCAATCCCCCAGAAAGCATAATCATCTATTGAAAAACAAATGGATTACAGGTGTAATGCAACCAAATGATTTAAATTTTCCACATTCTGCCTTCTTTGATCCTCATTTTTCCACCTGTTTCTTTAGAGTTACTGTATGTGAAGCGAGGCTTAGAAGAATCATGGGTATCCTAAGGACATGATACAGGTAGTCCTCAACTTACAACAGTTCATTTAGCGACTGTTTGCATTTACAATGGCACTGAAAATAGTGACTTATGACTATTTTTTCACACTTATGACTGTTGCAGTATCCCCATGGTCATATGATCAGAATTCAGATGCTTGGCAACCGGCATGTATTTATGACGGCTGCAGTGTCCCGGGAGTCATCCGATCCTATTTTGTGACTTTCTCGCAAGCCAAGTCAATGAGGGAGCCGGATTCACTTAACAACGGTGCAGCTAACTTTAACAACTGCAGTGATTCACATAACAACCGTCAGAAGAAAGTTTGCAAAATGGGGCAAAACTCGCTGAACAACCTTCTCACTTAGCAACAGAAATTTTGGGCTCCGCGGTGGATGTAAGTCGAGGGCTACCTGCACTTCACTCAGTGACCTGGTGTGGCCCCGGTGACCTCGATAAAAGCCCATTGGCTCAGGCTGTTCAGTGCATCTCCTACTTCGGTCTTCTGCTTGCTCTGGATTTAGCTGTTGCATTCGCACACCTTACCACTTCCCAAATTAAAATTAAACAATCTGCCAACCTGTCTGGCAGTGAGAAACTGAAAAAAATCTCACCTCCTGCAGGCACTAGACAGTGTTTCACGCTGGTGTGAATTTTTGGTGCGTAGAAGAAGTGAGAGCAAGAGTGCTGAGAAGGCAGGATATATTTACGAGAGTTTAAAAGTTTGGAAAAATAACAACAATTGGATGCCTTTGGAGATCATGCTCCTTGCCTGTCCACTTGTTCCCTTAGCCCTCCTTGTATTATCCGAAGCGGTAAACAGGAGCTTAGCCGAGACCTTCCATTGTCACAATGGGGCCTACAGAACCATTAATGAACCAGGCCCTTTCCAGTAACAAATGGCCCAGCTTCCTTTCTAAGGCTTGCCCTTCAATTGAGCTAATGGTTATCTTCTGCCAGCAGCTTTAAAAGCTGTCTAGCTAATTCATTTCTATATGTTTAGGGTCAAAAGCAAGGGGAAAAAAAATCTATCTTGACCTGTAGAGAATTTTTATCTTTGTAGAAGTACACTGACTCTTGGCATTTACAGTTGCAAATCTCACCCATCTTATTATTGGATGTTCTTGCCGGAGCCTAAAGAAGATGAAAGGGGAACAATCAAATAATAGTGCAGGAGAGATTAGTTGTTAAAAGCACTGGGACTCTTGCACAATAGCCACTATTTTTTTTTTGCAGAAAGTAGAACTGTTTACTGTATTTTAGTACTGACATCACTTAGTTCTGTCATGAACTCTTATTTTAACCATATTTTTTTGCTCTAAGGACACAGAAAATATCAGCAGGCACAGCCTGACAAAAATTGTGTTTTAAGTTGTATTCATTTTGGTTAGCTGGAAAAACTTCCTTTTGTCTTAATACAATTAAATACTCTTAATTAGATTATCTTTTTTTCTTAAAAAAGGCAACATTTCCAGCAACATATAGAGAATGCTATGCTATGCTATTGCTAAGCTTGTAAGCCGCCCTGAGTCTTCGGAGAAGGGCGGGATATAAATGTAATAAAAATAAAAATAAATAAATTTGTTTTCAGTATTTGCTTAAAAGTCCTTCAAATTTATTAGCGTTAGTAAGTGGGTTAAAGTTAAGGTTCCTTTCCTTTCCCTCCCTTAACCTACATTGACATTTATAAAATGTCCTACTTTTTGCCCAATTAAATGCATTTTTATGAGATCCAAGAAGCTTGCTGCTTTTAATAAGGGAGGAGAAATGAACGATTCTTTTGCAATATAATCCTTTTTTCAGGATTGGATTTTAAACTTTGTCACCTTTACTGTAGTTTTGGATTTATATTCTTCTGACATTCTCTCCTGGCCTTAATTCTTCAAAGGATGAAGAGCAGCAAAACACTTCAGGGTAGGAGAAATCTTCAGTCATGTCCTAGGAGGTTATCAGATATAATGGCTTCCTCTCGGATAAGCCAAAAAAAAAAATATTGCTGTATAAGAGAAGCAAGATCAAGGATGTTCTTTCCTGACCTGGTTTAGTTTCCTTCCAATCCTTTCATTTCCAGATAGCATAGGGATTCAGTGTACAATCTTTTAAAATCCTCTTTAAAATGAATGGGAACACAGACTGGTGACTTGAACTCAGTTGCCTTGCAGTGAACTCATTTACTCGGACGATAAAGGCCAATCGATTTCTCTGGGCTTGTCTGCTTTTGACTGCAGGGCTGGGGCTTGAGAAATCTTTTCCTGTATGTGGAGCGACCATTATCCTTAAAAGTACATCATTCATACAAGTAAAAAAAAAAACAAGTATAAAGGAAAAAAATGCTCAAGTAACCTATAGAATGTTTCTTTGGCATGCTGATTTTGTCTTTTGTATATAGTTTGTGCAAGGAGGGGTGTGCATCAACCCACAGCACCGCGTACAGATAACATTACCGAGGGAGAAGGGAATCTCAAATGTAGAATTATCTAATTCCCCAATAATTCCAGAAACCTATTGCAGTTACACCCCGGGGAAGTGATTTTCCGCGAGTTTTTGCATCATTGCTGCTGAAATGTTACCAGAGCTTCATGTGGCACATACTGATACAGAAAGGGAGGGTGAACAAACAAATGCCACCAAACTCGGCAACTTGTTTTATTTCATAAACAAAATCACACAACATGTGACGTGACAGTGTGAAAAAGTAATTACCTCCTTACATTCATAACTGGTTGCATCACTGCAATGACTGCAGTCAAACACTTCCTTTAATTTCTAACCAGTTTTTTCCTCACGTGGTATGAAGGAACCGGGATCCATTTCTCCCTGCTAAAATATTACAGCTCAATAATATTTGAATGTCTCTTCCCGTGATCTGCAAACGCCATTTCTGTGGGACAAATCTCCCCACATTTTATGCCCACCAAGGAAACTAATAGTACGAAACAGGAGGCTTCTCTTGATCTGAATGCCCAAACTGTACCAGTCTAAAACCCAGTGGAGCTGCTGTACTCTTCATTTTAAACAGACCAAACCAGCTTAGATAGCTATTCTATTGATCCAAATGTATATCTAAGCTGGTAATTAAGAAAGTTAAATCAGGGAAAGTTTAGTTGTCTAAGGATGGCTTACCTACCTAGACAATGTCCCAGGGGTTTAAGGGGTGGATAAGGATTAGGTGGTCTCAATGACAGAATGGGACGCTAATGATTTCTTAAAAGATGAAATGCACAGTGCTTCATTTCAGTTTTGG
This sequence comes from Vipera ursinii, assembly GCF_947247035.1. Lineage (NCBI taxonomy): Eukaryota > Metazoa > Chordata > Lepidosauria > Squamata > Viperidae > Vipera > Vipera ursinii. The sequence continues at coordinate 143,417,243 of NC_139512.1, read as the reverse complement.
CAAAGACCTGCACTTAATTGACTGCACGGTGGAAGGCATGCCTCTTCTTTCCACTACTATTTTGGTCCAGACTGCTGGAATAATCAGAACCTACTTTTAAGTGGTCCAGTAAAGAGATTTCACTTTTTCTTTTTAATTTTTCTGTGCCCGCTTCTGCCTCTTATTTCTGCTCCACTTGGCTGCCAGCTTGCAGAATGTTTAAAGCCCCTGGAATTTATCTTCAACAGAAAAGAAGCCAGAAACTGTAATGGGTACTTATTTACCAGCCAGCATTTTTCTGTTCTTGCAGCATTACACTTTCACATATATAGCTCTTAGTTTGTTTCCCTTGTTGAGGTGTATCCATTCTTGGGACATGCTTGAGTTACTACATTTGTGCAGACTTTGTTCTATTTGATAAACCCACCTCTTTAGGGACACTTTAAAAATATTGGCAAAGATTAAGCTTCTTCTGAAAGATTCCTATCTCAGCAGTATTACTAGGTCCAGATTTATGTACTAGAACTAGATGGCCTACCTATTAGGCAAAATGAAGCCACTGCTTCTAGCAGCTGTGCCAATAATGGAGCACAGCTTTCCAGTTATGACATCTATTATTATGGTTATGGTCGCATAGTCAGACAGATGTTTGGACTGGATTTGGCATTATTATTTACCAACTGAGTCCTTCCTAAGGACCTGTGATAGAAAGATGTGGAGGTTTGATGGTGTTGAAGTACTGTCGTAGGGTGTAAGCTGTTCTAAGTAATGCTGCTTTTTGCAATTGACGATGGTGATTTTGTCAATGCTGATGGTGTTCAAGTGGTGCTCCAGATGTTCTGGGATTGCAGCCAAGGCACCTATTACTATTGGCACTACCTTTGCTTTCTTTTGCCACACAGTCATTCTGTTTCTATTTGCAGAATATTTTATTCTATATTTTATACCAAGAATATTTTCTTTGTATTTAGTTATCTTGCCCAGTTCTTTCTCTTCTGTTCTGCTGTTTTCAGGTACTGTCAAATCCACTAGCCAGATTTTTTTTAAACTTTCTTATCAACAATTGTTAAGCCTGGGGTGTTCTGTGGCAGGTGCCTGTTAGTTTGCATTCTAAAGTCACAAAATACTTTAGCTTTTTTGTATTTTATTTCTTTTTCTCTTTTATTGCCCCATCAGTTCTTGCTTATAGCCAAGTGGTATTTCTTGCAGATTTGCCAATACACCATTGTTGTTGTTATTATTATTATTATAGGTGAGGGTTTTGGGTTTTTTTTGTTTGTTTGTTTGGAACAAACAAAGGAAAGGTCCCATGGAGTATCTGTCTAGGGGGCCAAGGCAATTTGCAAAGCCTTTGATAGTAGGCACTTTGCTTGGATAAAAGTGTAGGGAAGAAAAGGACACTGTAGATTTGCTTTGGTTGCTGATGGGACAGCATAATTTATTTGTCACATATTGTATCAATATGCTTACCCAGGTGCACAGATCCCAGGCACTTTGGGAGAACCTACAGTTAATGAAACTGGATTGGGTTTCTGTGCCTGCCTACCTGTCCCTACTTTTTTTTGATCCACTGGTTGATCTAAATAGCCTGTAGTTTTAATCTGGCCTGGGCAATTCAAGATCCGCAGGTGACGTGTTGCTTTGAAATTCCTTATCTATGATGACGATGTTCTCCATTTAGTGGTGTTTGACTCTTGGCGATTCTATGAGCCAGATCTCTCCACATCTTCTGATCTTGTACTACTTCTCTGAGTTATTCTATGCTCTGGCTGGTGTCAGCTTTGATCGTGTCCAGACACCATGTTCTTTGACCGCCTGGTTTCCTTTTACCACTAACTCTCCCAAGCATAATTGTTTTCTCCAGTGAATTCCCCTACATGGCATGACCAAAATAAATGAGACCAAGCTTTTGAATTTTTGCCTTGCAGTGACATGTCTGGTGTTATGTGTTCCAGTACTTGCTTGTTAGCTGCCTTTGCTGTCCAAGGAATACGCAGGAGCCTTTTCTAGAGCCATAACTCAAACAAGTTGATTTTTTTTCTGTCTTGCTTTTTTAAGGTCCAATTTTTACAACCATAGGTAGCTCTACCCTTCTCTATATCCCTGTTCAAAAGCATCATTTCCTGCCAGCAAAATGCATATATTAATTTTTGAGGTCATCACATTCTTAATAATAAATAGAACCCTGAAAAATGTCAGCCTTCCCCGATACACCCCAATGGGGAAAAAATGACCTTACTTCTTAAAGGTTGTCTATTCCTTGGTTAAAAATGCCAGGGAGGATCATGTGGGACATATAACTTGCTTTTCATAGGTCAAAATGTTGTTGATTAATGCAGTTGGAAATCCTGTGCAGAGTGAGATGTTTATCCTGAAGAAAACCACTGGATGATTGCTTGGTATTGAACCAACATCAACTTAGAAGTGTCAACTTTCTGCATGTAAAATGTCACTCAACTGGGATTTGATCATTTTTTTTAGACTGGTTCATCCCACCTGATAAAAGAAAATGTGACTGAGGTCATGGGGGTCACATATATGATAGCTTTTGTAAATAAATGTCAATTCTCAGAGTTCCTACCTCGTCCTTTCTTTCTGTTTGATGCATGTCAATCCCCATCAAAGATCATGATTACAGTACATTATAGTCATAGTGGAAAATTCTGTCTTAATTTAACCCAACAACTGAAGAAAATAAGCCAGGATCATATGACTTTGATTTATGAGAATATTTTTTTAGTCTAGGCCAGTATTATTGCAAGGTGCTTTTGAAGGAGAAACAGATGTACATGGTTAATGCTGTACAGAATAGTTGGATTCACATATCATGCTAAAACATAGTTTATTATAAATAATTTTTGAGCATCCTAAGACATAAATTACGATTTAATCTCATTATGGGCTACATTTATGCAACACATTAAGCCTAAACCAAACCAAAGTAAGCCTATTATGGCTCAGCAAGATGTATAAATCCAGACAACATCTAGGGAAGATTTCCTTTAGATAGCCACCTCAAATCTGATTACCATATTTGCTAAAATTATCTGCAAGAAAAAGGAGTGCAACACACTAAAGCCAGGCCCACTAAAATTAGGAAATGGGCTCTTTTTGAAGCTAATCCTAATTTGTATCTGCCTCTTTCTGGTTGACTTTCAGTTACTGCATACAAAGATTTTTACTGGCAGCTTCTTCTGGGCTGTTTTTCCCGTTTGAATAGCCTACAGCCTTGGAATTCCTAGATGGACCTTCATCCAAGTGCTAATTCAGGAGAAACCCTGCTTGGCTTCCAAGATCAGCTAGATGCTGCCATCTGCTAAGACCAGCTTTTCTTTAAAGCTTTGCCAGTGACAGCTGGACTGTATTCAGCTGGAATTACCAAAGAAGCGAGCGGGTTGGCAATAATGAGTGACTTCTAGGAGGGTGGATATCTGGGGTCCATGTTGGAGGGCTACCCAATTCTCAAGATGCAAATCCAACAATGGGGACCAAAATTTAAAGTGATAATTAGGATATTTAAAAAGAAGCATTGTTACCTATTTCTTTAGTGCTGTCTAGCACTCGGCATGGTGAGAAGCATTACTCACTGTGAAGAATGTGGAAATTAAACTGTTTTTAGCATGTCTGTTCGTAATACCCAGAGCAGCCACAGAAGTCATATTACTGACATAAACAATGGGCAAAGCCCAGTGTCCTTCCTACTGCCTTCTTTTATCACTCTAAATGCTGGTGTATGAAGACACCATTAAAGAATCATTCCCCCTCCCCCTTGGGAAAAAATTGGATGCTTTTTAGGTAAAGATAAATCCTCTTAGGCCCCATCCTAAAATGAGTGATGGGCTGGCCACAACAGTTTTGCAAATTGTGTTAAACTAAACTTCATATAACTGAAATTATAGAGCAAAGACTGTTCCCCCCCCCACCCAGAGGCTGTGCCTGGGGCATTATTTATGCAGCAGACCTCTCTGCTGGATGTGTCATTTAAGACAATGGATTCTTTCTTTACTTTTCTCCAAGCTAGTCTAGCCATAAGGCAAACAGGCTTTCCAGGCATAAGGCTTCAGGATTAGAGCAGCCCACTTCTGCTGTATTATTCAAAGGAGAGTAACAATAGGATGAATTAAAGGCACACACACACAAAAGACTTTAGGTGGAAATGCTGGACTTAATTTGGCACCATTGTGTTACTCGGTTGGCAGAAGCCAGAATGGATCCCGACTACATTGAAAACATGCACCTATCAAAGGACAAGTGAAGCTGAATGCTAAAAAAGGAGGTACAGATAGTCCTCAACTTATGACCACAAATGAGCCTGAAATTTCTGTTGTTTAGGGAGATGTTTGTTAAGTGAGTCTTGACCCATTTTACAACCAGTCTTGCCACAGTTGTTAAGTGAATCACTGCATTTGTGAGTAATACGGCTATTAAGTGAATCTGGATCCCCCTTATTGACTTTGCTTGTCCAAAGGTCGCAAAAGGCGATCACATGACTCCCGGGAAGCTGCAACCATCATAAATATGCACCAGTTGCCGAGCGCCTAAATTTTGATCACGTGGCCATGGGGGATGCTGCGACGGTCATAAGCATGAAAAATGGTCATAAGACTGAAAAAAGTGCCATCGGAACTTTGAGCGGTCACTAAACAAACAGTTGTAAGTCCAGGGCTACCTGTCCTTGAAGCTATTTGGATAAGCAGACAAATGTTTCAAACCAAAAGGAAAAGAAGTCCTGTTGCCATGACTAAACCTCCAGATAAGGTAAAAGGTAAAGGTAAAGGTTCCCCCGCGCATGCGTGCTAGTCGTTTCCGACTCTAGGGGCCGGTGCTCATCTCTGTTTCAAAGCCGAAGAGCCAGCGCTTGTCCGAGGACGTCTCCGTGGTCATGTGGCCGGCATGACTGGACGCCAAAGGCGCACGGAACGCTGTTACCTTCCCACCGTAGTGGTCCCTATTTTTCTACTTGCATTTTTACGTGCTTTCGAACTGCTAGGTGGGGAGAAGCTGGGACGAGTAACAGGTGCTCACTCTGTTACGCGGCGCTCTGGATTCAACCCGCCAAACTGCCAACCTTCTGATCGACAAGCTCAGTGTCCTAACCCACTGAGCCACCGCGTCCCCAGATAAGGTACTTGATGCTATTAGAAAACCTTTAACAAGGTTTTAAGCTGATCAATCTGCTTCAAACAGAAGATGAAAAGCTCCCAATCTAGAATGGAAAGGAGGGTGGGATGTTTAAGTGTTCAATCTCCTACTTCCCGTTAAGCAGGGGAAAATACTTAGCAGCTATTTTACATTTTAGATAACAAGTTGTCCACTCCTTAGTCATGAAACTACTGTAGTTATAAAACATCTTGTTGTCTAGTTCAGACATGTCAAACACAAGGCCCGGGGGCCAGATCCGGCCCGTGAAGTGGTTTCATGCGGCCCGTGAAGCCATCCTGGAAACAGTGAGGGAACGGCCCCCACTGCCTTGGCCCTGGCCCAGAGACCCTCCTCCTGCCAGAGACCGTCAGATCTGTCCCACTCCTGCCCAGGCCCCCATAGACACCCTTGATGTGAACGATGTAGAGCTGGCCATGCCCACCCAGTAGGCCATATGCACTTTAGCCACGCCCACCCAGTAGGCCACGCCCACCCAGGCCACACCCACCCGTCCCCCTGAGGGCAACCGCAATGCTGATGCGGCCCTCAATGAAATTGAGTTTGACACCCCTGGTCTAGTTGAAACCTCTGCAAGATCAGAGAGCATCAAGATCTCCACAGTTCAGCCAGGAGCTCCAGATATTTTCTTCTACTGAGATAAAAAAAAAATTCATATTCAATTGGCATTTGGTTCACTGAGATGGATGTGTAACCTTGAAATTATTATATAGACAACAAGCTGAAATCACAGCCACCAATTAGACCAAACACATCCAAGTATTTTCATTAGATTTTTTAAATTCTGCCTTTATTACTTTTTTTTATACGTAACTCAAGGCAGCAAATTTTACCTAGTATTCTTTCTTCCTCCTATTCTTCTCACAACAACAATCCTATGAAGTGAATTGGGCTGAGAGAGAAAGAGTGGCTGGCTCAAAGTCACCCAGCTGGCTTCATGGCTAAGGTGGGACTAGAACTCACCGTCTCCTGGCTTCTAGGCCAGCACCTATTATGCTAGCTGTCCTGAAGCCCATGATCTTCAGATATGTCAGATTTCAGTACCCACCAATAGCAAAGTCAACTTGTTTTGTGCTGGCTATGGGTAATGGGGATTACTGCTTATGATGTACTGCATAAACAGCATAAAATTGCAGCCTGCCCTGAAAGCTAGGAGGTACGTATCACTGAACTTAAACTTTTGCTCTATGCTTTCATGTACTGTTTCTACATTATTGTCTGGGGAGAAGGGGAGGGGGTAGGATGGCAGGTGATAAAATACCCAATCTGCATCTACAGTATCGGAACGACTCGGTAAAAGTTGGACCACACATTATGGACATACAAAAAAAATATATAGATAAATTAGAGCTTTTGAACAGAAATTATCTTCTCTCACTGAACTTAAATCTCTCTTGCGCTCATTTTTTTTTAAAATTACATGCATATATGCAGAAAAGCTATCCCATGTAATACTGTAGTTTTGTTTGCAGACAGCCAAGAAAGCCATCAATCTTTGGAATTCCAACTGGGCTTCCCCCATTTTGGCTTCCCTCTCCAAAAACTATCCTTTGAGTAGCTACTGTTAAAATATTTGATTGGGCAAAGTCTCTTTTCTTTGGAGAATAATGGCTATTATTGATCATTGTTCAGTTTGTGGGATTACTGTAGCGCCTTTAGACCATTAAGCCATATCAGTACTATTAATTTGCCATTAATCAACCAGTTAATCTCAAGCAAATCCTCTTCCACAATATGGGATGATTTTTCTTCTCTAAGTAGGCAGAGAACTCCAAACTTTGATGGGTTTTGCTGTCATCTGCTTTGATGAACAATCTGTCAGTTGAGGGGAAAGTGCCACTTGTGAACCGAAAATACTTGTAGCTAAAAAGTGAGAGGTGACCACTTTTCACATAGTGTCCACCAGATGAATCTGCAGATATTTGCTCACTCACTTAGGCAGTCCATAAGACTGTGGCTTTGATTCAGAGAAGATGACCTTCAAACAAAGTGGAACTTTCACTTTGTTGCCTTGCAAAGAGAAAGTTCACTCTTTGCAAGTTGACTGGTGGAGCGAGAGCTAGCTGGGAAAGCTGCATGTGCATTGGCTGTTTCCCTCCACTGACAAGCCTTAATCAAATCACCATCTGGGTTAGAAAGCAAGCCATCTGGCGAGGAGTCAATTTGAAATCCAGCCCTTTTTGTCTTCAAGACAGAGGGCTGCTCACTATTTGATATATAAGAAGTCCTGAGATGTTTAAAAGGTGGACACAACTCTGGGCTGTGTATCGGTAAGAGTAGCAACATTTTATCTGTTCTAGTTCATAGGCCCCAAGTGAGGCTACATGTGAAGAATAAGGTCAGAGAGTATTGAAGAAAGTCCCCAAACTGTAAGCTCTGAGAAACATGTTAGAAACTGGAGCTTATAGAATCTGGCACCTTTCAATTATACTATATTATTTGGCCTATAGGTGGTCAGGGAAGGGACAGCCAGAATCTATGTGCTGAAACAACGGTAATGTTATGAGCAACATAACACCTTCATTCTCTCCTCTTCCTGACATTGTAGTGGAATTAATTCATTTTGCCTTTCCTGCAGAAATCAAAGCATCCCCAAAGTGATAGGCAATAAAAAATTGCAATCAGTAACAAGAAAGGTCAGGGCTAATTGGAACCAAGAAAATAACTCATAACAACAAGTTTGGAAGGTTGCATGATTGTGTGTGTGTGTGTGTGTGTGTGTGTGTGTGTGTGTAAGATTAGCAGAGGACTGTCTGAAAAACAAGATATCCTTTTCTTTTTAAATGTTGATTTCAAACCATTTTTATGCATTATGTTTTGGATCCTGTTTGAGAATCTGTTGACTCTAATTGCTATTGATTTGATGTTATCGTTCTGGCTCCAAATTATTGTTCCAGAAATGTCAAGTACATTTGGAGAAAAGAATTCAGCATTTTACAGAGGGAGTACGTTTTCCTGGATGGAGATTTTAATAATATTAATATTAATAATAATAATAATAATAATAATACATGAGACTCAGTCAACTGAACACTCAAATTGACTGGCACTAATGGTTGACACGGGTTGCTGCCAGCATCCTAGGTATCAACCAGGTATCTCCTTAAAATGTAAGATGTTTTGAGTAGCGCAGTTTTTTGTAGCTTTGCTGGAGTTATTGCAGGAAGCTGCAATTTCTTGATGTATTTTGCAAAGTTTTTGGACATAGTTCCCAGTGCCCCAATGACAATGGGTATCACTGTTACATGTTTCATCCATAATCGCGCAGTTTCGATGGCCAGGTCATGGTATTTTGTAATTTTTTCCAGTTCTTTTTCCTTTACTCTGGCATCTCCTGGTACAGCGATATCAATCAGCTGTACGCTTTGGTTCTCTGCAACTGTGATATCTGGCGTGTTGTGTTCCAAATGGTGATCTGTCTGTATTTGGAAGTCCCACAAGATCTTCACCCTCTCATTCTTGACATTCACTATTGATTTGATGTTATCATTCTGGCTCAAAATTATTGTTCCAGAAATGTCAAGTACATTTGGAGAAAAGAATTCAGCATTTTACAGAGGGAGTACGTTTTCCTGGATGGAGATTTTAATAATAATAATAATAATAATAATAATAATAATAATAATAATAATAATAATAATAATAATAATAATAATAATATTGGTTGGAGATTTTGGCCCCTGTACAATTTGATCTAAATTTCTGGGCACTAGAGGAATGTCCATAAATTTAGATGATAATGATTATGATGATGATTAGATTATTTAGGTTAGATTAGTGGTTAAAGATGCTGAGCTTGGAAATATTACTATAAGCAGATCTTCTCTCTATGTGAAAAAAGAGGTAGAGTTTTGATTACAAAAATATGCCTGCCATCTTGACTTTCTCTGAAGCCTCCTGCAGACGCTTCTGTTCATAACTCTTCTTTGCTTTTCAAGGTTATTAACCAACAGTGCAAAAGTTATCAAAGTAAACCAGGAAGCATCATTGAATTAAGCATATTTTTAGTAGAAGTTGGGAAACAAAAAGTCTGAACTTTGAATCTTTAATCTTTCAACTTTGAATTCTGAATTGGTTTTCAGCCATTCTTAACCTTGCACCGTGATCATACTTCATCACATCTGATACATTAAAAATGGATACTTAGCAAACAAGATTTAGTAAACTGTCAGAAAAAACACAGACTGAGTGCATGAATCTTCTCACAATAGTTTTAAATGTGTTGTGGAGACAAAGCAAATTGTGTTTTTTTAAACAAATTATACATAAGCAAATCATGATTTGGTGCAATATGTTGAACCAGTTGAAAAGCTGGATCTAACCTTTGGGCTAAACCTTTATTCAGCCACAGCCATCAAACTGTATTGTGTCTTAATTCCTATCTAATGCTATAAAGCTGCTGATCTCTATTTTAGTCTAAATCAAGCCTGGGATACACTGAACTGCCTATATTTAGTTATCCTTGTAGACCATTCACTGAGCTACATTCAAGGCTTCATATCATTATTCAGGATCCCCAAGTAATAATTAATAAGCAGAAATGAGAATGCACATCTCCTTGTCTAATATCCAGATCACCAGAAGTTAGTTACTGCAGTACAGAAATAAGGATTTAGTTAGAAATGAGCATTCTTATCCAAGATGACATTCTTTTGTAAAGGAAAAGATCAGCCAGGAGTCATATCATTGAGTAATTGTAAATGTTTTTGTACCTTGCCCAGCTAATCCTGTTAGGAGATTATTAGATTTTAAATCACCTAAAGATTGAAGTGGTTATACATCCTCAGTATGCAAGGATTTTATTTAATGTTTTATTCTTTGTAGGATTCATATCTTACATAAAGATTGAAAAATCAGAGCTGAAAATAAATTTTTGCTAGTGAGCTGCTGAAGTAGAGTCTCTGAATTAAAATATCATTTCTGCAGTTGACAGAATATATTATCTATACAGAGAGGATTAATCTGGATCATTTGTTACATCAGCAAGTGTCAGGGGAAGAAAAGTAATTAGACTGAACATGTTATTCAAATATATGTCATAATTTTATTATTATTCTTTAGTGACAACAATGAGCACAACACATTATGTGGTATAAAAACTCCAAAATCCAACATAGGGAAACCAATGAGAATGAAAAGAGGCTACCCGTTCATGGAATAACAAAGTTAAATTAGCTGCTTTGGTGGAAGGAATAAATTTTTATAGCCTGATGGCAAGAAAAACAATAATAATAATTGGGGCTTGCGTACTCTGAGGAAGATGAGAGCTATGCCAAAGGTTCAACCATACTGGACAGGTCTCATCAGAGGAGTCATAAAAAATATGGTGAGATGTAAATTTCAGAATGCCATACCGGCTCGGATGTCGCCCTGGTTAACAAGGTCTGTGCTAGATGTTGTAGTTCCTGGATATCTGGTGAAAAATGGGTTACAGGACTCAGGACTGTTGGCTGAGCAACCAGGGTCAGCAGCTGCAGAACTACTGGAATAAAACGTGTTTACCCGTCGCAAATACACAGTGATTGAAAACAAAGATCAAGTCCAACAAGAAGAGGATATCTAAAATGAATGCACCAGTTCTGGAAAGAACAAAATCCAGAATGAGAAATAACAGAACACAGACTAGCAGATCAACACCAATTTATAATATGAAATAAAGTATTCACAGAAACAGAACTGGACGAACTGCAAAGGTTTACCCAGGGCAAAGAAATCAAAGCCTTGCTGGAAGTAATTCTGAATGTAGAGACAAGCCAGGGGGAGTTGGCAGTGAAGAAATCCAGCAGAGATATACAACTGTTCCCATTTGGAATCCAGGCACCTCTTCCTCAGGAAGAACAAAGCCCTCTAACTAAAGAAATAAAAGAATTGAAACAAATAATAACTGAGCATCTAGAACAGCACAAAAACAACAGAATAAGCCTGCCTGCATTGAAGCTTGTTCCAAAGAAACAGCTAGCACAAGTATTAAAAGATGCAAATACTGTAATATCAAGTATAAGCACCAATTCACTGCAAGAAACAAACCAACTAATGTATAGCACATCTGCAGTTATAACTGAATACCTGGGATGCAAAATCAACAAAGAAGAAAAACAAACAAATAGTGCACCACAAAAATGGAAGGTTAGACTAGAAAATAAGATCAGTAAGTTAAAATCACATGCAATCAAGCTAGAACAGATGAAAGAGAAGCTGAAGAACAAGAAGACCAAAGAATAGCTTATCAAGAAATACCACTTAGAAACAAGGAAGATCAAGGAAGCACTGTAAATAATAAAGCAGCAAATAACAGCTATAGCCAGGAAAATCAGTAGATACAAAGCTTGAATTGCAAATTATAGGCAGTACCTCCAATTTCAATTCAATCAGAAATGTTTCTACCAATCCATCAATGGAGAAACTGCAATGAATCAGTCAGTACCTGACAAGGAAGAAACAGTGCAGTTCTGGAAGCAGATATGGGTTAACCCAAAGAAACACAACAAGGATGCGGCTTGGTTAAAAGAGGTGGATGCAAATAAAACAGAAGTTGAAATGAAATAACTAGTAATAACAACAAAAATGGTAGAAAAAGAGCAAGGAAGATCAAAAATTGGTCAGCACCAGGTGAAGATGAACTGCATGGGTTTTGGTTGAAACATCTAACTGTTATATACCCACTCATTGCCAAGCAGTTCAACAATATACTACAAGGAGGAGAAATTGAAAAGTGACTAACAACTGGGAAAACCTACCTAATAATGAAAAATCCAGCAAAAGGGGCAACACCAGGCAACTACAGGTCAATTACCTGCTTACCAACAACTTTCAAATTGCTAACTGGTGTGGTAGCTGATACAGCACAACAGCATCTAGTTGAAAACAATCTCTTTCCACCTGAACAGAAAGGAAACTGCCCCAATAGCAGAGAAACAAAAGTTCAACTCCTAATAGACAAAATGATCTTGGAAAACTGCAAGAAAAGGAAGACCAACCTGAATGTGGCACGGATTGACTACAAAAAGGCATTTGACTCTCTGCCACATGACTGAATAATCAAGTGCCTAGAAATAACAGGACTCAATAGAAACATCAGAAAATTTGTGCAAAGATCGATGGCACAATGGAAGACACAGTTGCAGGTCAATGGTGAAAGACTGGGAGAGGTTAATATCAAGACAGGAATATTTCAAGGAGATTCATTATCACCACTACTATTTGTTATTGCACTGTTTCCTCTTTCAACAATACTGAACAACTCAGGGACATGGCTATCAAACATCAAAAACATCTGCCAGACTATCCCACCTCCTTTACATGGATGATCTGAAGGTGTATGGAAAAACATCATCTGAAATAGAATCTCTGCTGAACACTGTCTGTCTGAACAGACACTGTCTGTCTGAACACAGCCCAGTCGATGCCTTGGTGGATGCCTGGGAAAGGGCGGCCACCAGGGCACTTGACTGTGTTGTACCCTCACGACCTCTAGCCCGGCACAGATCCCGCTGGGCTCCATGGTTTTTTGCGGAGCTCCGGGAGATGAAGCATCAGAGACAGGGTCTAGAGAGCAGTTGGAGGTCCAGCCGATCTGAATCTGACCGATTACAGCTAAGAACCTTTATAAGGTCTTTATCTTGTGGCGATGAGGACAGCGAAGTCTAATTACTTCGCTGCCCTCATTGCATCCGCAGATAATCGCCCGGCTGCCCTGTTTAGGGTGACTCGCTCCCTCCTTAACCAGGAGGTGAGGGAGGATCCCTTACAGGGACGGGCTGAGGAGTTTAGTCATCATCTGATGGACAAAATCGCTCAGATCTGGGCTGGCCTAGACTCTGACTGGGCGGAGTCTGACGTGGAGGAATCGGACGGTCTTGAGCATGTTATCTGGACTGAGTTCAATCCTGTTTCCCCTGATGATGTGGACAGGATCATGGGGAGGCTGAGCTCCACCACCTGTTTGTTGGATCCGTGTCCCTCCTGGCTGGTTTATGCGGACAGGGAGGAGACACGAGGCTGGTTCCAGGCAGTAATAACTGCTTCTTTGAAGGAGGGTGTCTTCCCCGCTGCCTTGAAGGAGGTGGTGGTGAGACCCCTCCTCAAAAACCCTGCCCTGGACCTGGCTGTTTTAAATAATTATCGTCCAGTCTCCAACCTTCGCTTTTTGGCGAAGGTTGTTGAGAGTGTGGTGGCACATCAGCTTCCTCTGTTCCTGGAGGAAACTGATTATCTGGACCCGTACCAATCAGGTTTCAGGCCCGGATACAGCACAGAGACGGCATTGGTCGCGCTGGTGAATGATCTCTGGCGGGCTCGGGACAGGGGTTGTTCCTCTGTCCTAGTCCTATTAGATCTCTCAGCGGCTTTTGATACCATCGACCATGGTATCCTATTGGGGGTTGGGAGTGAGAGGCACTGTTTTGCAGTGGTTCTCCTCCTTTCTCCTGGGCCGCTCGCAATCGGTGTTGATGGAAGGGCAGAGGTCTGCCCCGAGGCCTCTTGTTTGTGGAGTTCCTCAGGTGTCAGTTCTCTCTCCCCTCCTTTTCAACATCTACATGAAGCCGCTGGGTGAGATCATTCGTGGTTTCAGGGTGGGGTATCATCAGTACGCTGATGATACCCAACTTTTTCTTTCCACCCCAAACCAACCCAGCAATGCCCTCACCGTGATGTCCCGTTGCCTGGAGGTGGTCCAGGTCTGGATGGGGAGAAACAGGCTTCGTCTCAATCCTGCCAAGACTGAGTGGCTGTGCATATCGGCATCTCGGGTTAACCAGACTATTCCACCTTTAACAATGGGGGGTGAGGTGTTACCCCCCGTTGATAGGGCTCGCAACTTGGGCATCCTCCTTGACTCCCGGCTCAATTTTGAAGACCATATAGGAGCCGTGACCAGGGGGGCTTTTGCCCAGGTTCGCCTGGTGCACCAGTTGCGACCCTACCTGGACCGAGATGCCCTACGCACAGTCACTCATGCGCTTGTGACCTCCCGTTTAGACTACTGCAACGCTCTCTACATGGGGCTGCCCTTGAGGACCACTCGGAGGCTTCAGCTGGTGCAGAATGCGGCCGTGTGAGTTGTGATGGGGGTTTCCCGATACTCCCATGTAACACCTCTACTCCGCGAGCTGCATTGGCTTCCGGTTGCCCTCCGGGTGAGATTCAAGGTGCTGGTGATGACCTATAAAGCCCTAAATATCTTGGGTCTAGAATATCTGAGGGAACACCTGCTGCCAGCATCAAGTTCCCTTCATCCAGTGCGCTCCCACAGGGAGGGTCTTCTCAGGGTGCCGCCGGTAAAAGATTGCCGGCGGGTAACACCCAGGGGGAGGGCCTTCTCAGTGGGTGCGCCTGCCCTCTGGAACCAGTTACCCGTAGAGCTTAGGACTGCCCCCGACCTCCGTTCATTCCACCAGGACCTGAAGACCTGGCTCTTCGAGCTCTCTGGCCCAGGCTGAGAATTTTAATTTTAATTTTAATTGGGTTTTTTTATTTTTTCAGGGATTGATGTAATTTTTTAAAATTTTTTTTAACTTTTGTATTTCTTGTTTTAAATACCCTGTAAACCACCCTAAGTCCTTCGGGAAAGGGCGGTATATAAATCCAATAAAATAAAATAAATAAATAAATATAACCAAGATATTGCACTGGAGTTTGGCTTGGACAAATGTGCCACACTTACTCTCAAACAAGGAAAAATAGTGAAAACTGAAGGAATCAAGATGCCCCACGAAAATAACATTAAAAGTCTCGATGAGGAAGATTACTACAAATACTTGGGTATCCTTCAAGCTGACAACATCAAGCATACTGAAGTCAAGAAAAAGATTAGAGGTGAATACATCAAGAGAGTGAAGATCTTTTTTATTTTTATTTTTTTAATTTTAATTCCATTTATATCCCGCCCTTCTCCGAAGACTCAGGGCGGCTTACAAGTTTAGCAGTAAAGTCTTAAAGTAAAGCAGTAAAGTCTTAAAGTCCAAACTCAATGGAGGAAATACCATGAAGGCAATCAACACCTGGGCAATTCCAGTCATTAGATACACAGCTGCAATAGTGGACTAGACTCAAGCAGAACTAAAAGCAATGGATAAGAAGACCAGAAAAATAATGACAATGAATCATGCCCTTCATCCACACAGTGAAATTGACAGACGCTATCTACCAAGGCAAATAGGTGGACGTGGAATGCTGCGAGTACATCAGATGGTTGAAGAAGAAAAAATGGCATTGGAAGAATATCTGAAGGACAATGATGAAGATGCACTGAAATCAGTATATCAGGAAGGCTTACTGCCTACTGGAGAGACCAAACTGGCCTACAAGAAAGACCAAATGAAGAAGAGAATAGAGGCATGGTAAGACAAAGCACTACATGTCCAGTACATTAAAAAAAATAGCTGGGAAAGCAGATAATAATAAGACCTGACAATGGCTAAGAGCAGGAAAGTTGAAGAAAGAGACCAAGGGACTAATTCTGGCTGCACAAGATCAAGCCTTAAGGACAAATGCATACAAAGTCAAAATTGAGAAGACAGCAACAGACAGTAAGTGCCACCTATGCAAAGAAGCTGAAGAAACAGTGGACCACCTGGTAAGCTGCTGCAAGAAGATCACACAGACTGAGTACAAGCAGCGGCATGACAAAGTAGCAACAATGGTGCATTGGAAGATCTGCAAGAAATATCATTTGCCTGTAAGCAAGAACTGGTGGGATCATAAAGCAGAGAAAGTCATAGAAAATGATAAAGTTAAACTGCTCTGGGACTTCAGAATTCAAACAGACAAGCACCTGCAACATAACACCCCAGACTTAACAATTGTCGATAAGAAAGACAAAAAAGTCTGGATAGTGGACATGGCAGTGCCTGGAGACATCAGAATAGACGAGAAAGAACTGGAGAAGTTAATAAAATACAAAGACCTACAAATAGAAATAGAAAGACTGGCAAAGGCAAGCAAGGGTAGTACCAATAGTAATAGGCACCTTGGGTGCAATCCCAAAACAACTGGAGCACCATTTGAAAACCATTGGCATTGACAAATTTGCCATTACTCAATTGCAAAAGGTGGCCTTACTAGGAACTGTTTCCATCCTGCAACGATATCTGTAATGCCATCAAACATCCACATCTGCCTATCCCAGGTCCTTGGTAAGGACTCGATAGGTAGACAAAAATGCCAAATCCAGTCTGAACATCTGGCTGACTGTACAATGATCAATAATAATAATAAGTTGCCTAGATTTGCCAGCAGCAAAATCTGGTGTCATTGAACCCAGTGATCCATATGAATGAAAGTGTGAACAACTGGACCTTATGGAGCTTAAGATTGGGTTAATATGATTATAGTAACCTATTGTATGATGTTTTGGCTTGAGTTTAGTACATTGTACTAAGCCATTAATAATGATTTAGTCAATAAGCTTTGCTTCAGTAAACCACTATCAAATCATCAGAGAATAAGCTTTGTTTTCAGCTTCAATCATAGGTGTGACAGAGAAGTGCAAAATGGGCTTGTTTCCATTTTGACACAAATCATGTACAGGTCATTTGGATTTTAGCAGCCCAATTTTGGTAACCGAATGCAAATATGACTTTTATACCTCAACACAATATTGGATGTCAAGGTCAGTTTCATTCACAAAATTGTGCTAACTACTCAACACCTGCGTTTATATGACACACAGAAGCCAGCCACACTTTAACATATTATATTATGTGAACCCAGGACATGAAGTTGATTTATGATTCAGCATATTGTGCAGACTCAGAAAATTGGATTAAGTTAAGTTAAGTTCAATTAAGCATGATAGAGAGCCAGAATTATAGGTATTTTAAAAACAGAGTAAAATTGGTGGAAGAGAGCGAGTTTGGTGAAAGCCCATCTTAGGCTGGGTGATCTTGGTCCAGTTACACTCTCCCAGCCCTAGAAAGGAGGCAATGGCAAACCATTTCTGAAATCTTTCCAAGTAAACTGCAGAGACGTATTCAGGCAGTCACCAGAACTCAAAAACTGACTTGAAGATACCAAAGAAACAAAATCCCTATATTGTGTAGTGGATTCTTGACAGATGACAGACACGGGTTTCAGCATGGCGGTTCTTTATTGGTGTGGTACTGAACTGAACAGTAGGGGTTACCTGCACCCCTTATATACCTGGCCAGGTGCACTGGCATCCAATCCCTTATTTGGGTTTTCCCACCGAGCGCTTACCAGCCAATCCTGTCACAACACAGTGCCACCTGATGGTGACAATGAGCCGCTGCTTGTATTTTTATTTATCCCCATACATAACACCCTACATCATGCAAATACATCCAGTATGTACTGTATTTAATCTGGGTCTGAGACCTTTTTTTAAAAAAACAAAAAACAAAAAACACTCCTCCACCATTTTGCAACTGAAATGGTCAGAGGTAGGGTATTATTCCTATCCTTGAAAACAAATTTTATGCCAAAGCATCCTTTCTTTCATTTCTCTCATCTTTCCCTGCTTGCCACTGTTGTGTTTCTTTAATAACTAGTAGCAGAAGCCAGGGTCCTTTTGGGTCAAAAAAGCCAAGAAGGTAGTCACTGCTATGCACAGAAAGCCTTTCCCTATTTGTACATGGCTCCGTGGATAAAAAGGACAGACCTTCAATTGTGCAGCCATGACTGCCATCTTGACTTTACTGATCTCCAGATGATGCCCTAGTAGCAGAAACCTTTTCCCGAGTCTTCTTCTCCAAGTGCATCTCTCCCCTCGCAGCCCCTTCCAAAGATCAAGGAATAACATGTGATGGGTCCTTGTAAATTAAAGCAGGGTGAAGACACTGAGAGAATCACAGAACATCTTCATTCTCACAGAGCACAAAGTCGTGATGTGGTTTAGCTTTGGCTATTGTATGAGCCACCAGTCGTGGTTTATTTAATAAACTAGGAAAACAAAGGATGGCTTACCATTGGCTATAACAGTCAGACCGTATTGTTACAGCCTTTGTTATTTCTTGAAGTATGCAAGTGGGAGTGAAAGGCAAACACTGTAAAAGAATGTGTGTCCTTCAAAGATGCAGCCATCTCCTATTTAGAAATGTATTGAGGCCCATAAGTGGTCTCAGGAGTGGATTTTAGAACCTAACACAGTATCTGTGTTTACAATTGCAAATCTACCTCTAAATAGTAGCACAAGGACATTTTGTGAAGTTCGGGTACTAGAGAATAAAAGATGGTTGTGGTAAATGAAAAAAAGCAGGAAGAATAATTTCTTGGGACATCTAAGTAGCTTATTAGCTCTCTGCGGTTTTAGAATACCAAACCCCTTTATGAAAAAAACACATGCTTGTTTCTTGAAGCTCTTGAAAACAAATGTTTTATTATGTACAAGATTCTTGTTCCCACTGCAAATCCTTTTTGTATAGCTCTTGCTCCTCATTCAGACATGACTAAAGGATCGACATGGCCTCTCTGATTTGCTAAAGCATGTCCTCCAAAGAGTTGGGAAGGCCTGTTGGAAGATTTGAAGTTGGGTTGTTTTTTTTTGGTAATTTTCTGTCAGTCAGGAGAACCTCCTTGTTGAAAGGTCAGAAGATAAAAGCCCACCTGTCTTGTATACTCAGCAAGGTCAGTATTGGAGTATTTTTTATTTCTAACTTAAAAATGAGGCCTGTAGTAAGGTGACCAAAATCATTTCCCATCTTGGAGGGGAAAAAAGCAAAATGTTGCATAGAATGCAGAACACAGAAGTCCCAGAAATGGGTTCAGCAGCAAGCATCCTTTTAGGCCATACTGAAATTATCCTTGAAAGATGTACCATTTTTCTATACATTGGATATGATTTCCTCATTTGCTTTGAATTCTCCCATTGGCCCCTGTTATTTACAGTTATCTTAGACCAGGGGTGTCAAACTCAATTTCATTGAGGGCCGCATCAGCATTGCGGTTGCCCTCAGGGGGCCGGGCGAGTGTGGCCTGGGTGGGCGTGGCCTACTGGGTGGACGTGGCTAGAGTACGTATGGCCTACTAGGTGGGCATGGCCAGCTCTACATCGTTCGCATCAAGGGGGCCTATGGGGGCCTGGGCAGCAGTGGGACAGATCTGAGGGTCTCTGAGCCAGGGCCAAGGCAGTGGGGGCCGTTCCCTCACTGTTTCCAGGATGGCTTCGTGGGCTGCATGAAACCACTTTGTGGGCCGGATGTGGCCCCCGGGCCTTGTGTTTGACATGTCTGTCTTAGACTGTAATATATGTGTGTATGAATGTAAATACTTATTACTATATGTCTTACTATTGTTAAACATGTTAAACCATGAAGGAAACCAATCTGACAGAAGAACACACAGGAATTTTGACAGCTGTCAAAATTCCCCGCCAGAGCGCAGGCGCAGCCGACTGACAGCTCGCGACTGTCAAAACAATGGAGAGCCGCCGGCCACGAGGAAAGAAGAACTGTCAAGGAGCGGCCCAGACAATTGGACGAGAGAGGCGCGGCGCAAAAAGACTAAAACCTGATTGGTCCGGCCAGCCGGCAGCCGGCTATAAAAGCCGAGCTAGTTGAACCTTCTTTTGCCTTGCTCTAAATAAACCTTGTTAGCCAGCCAGCTGTCACTGTGTGGTCCTTCAGCCACTTCATAGACCTATCATCAGGTCTTAAAAATGAGGAAAATGCTGCCACTGGAAAAGAAAGGGAGCCGTAGTGACATCGATGTCATGTCTTGGATTAATGTCATGGTTCCGGTAGATGAGACCAATTAAAAGACCTTCAAGGCAAGGAATTCTTCCTCAAAGAATATTTTTATTTGGCTACAAAATAACGGCACGTACAAAGGTGAACCCAAGACTAAATTCTTTCCCCTTGGTTACAAAGTTACAAGTTGCAATTCCCACCCCAATTAGATGTCATAAATCACATTCACCAATTAGTAGAAAACATGGGCACTCTTCCCAGCTCTTCAGCCCACCAAAATGCTATCAGCAATGACCTTGGTTCCCATACATGAAATTGTTTGGGCTAACTCAGAACTACCCCCCCTCCCCCCTTCTTTCTAAATATGTGGCAACCGAAATGAAGTGAAAATAGCTTCAGTTCAGGTCATTGCGGTGTTGACAATTGATCTGGGTGGTGAGGAGCGAAACTGGCAAGGTGGTGGTCCTGGCATACACTTGCAAAAGGGAGAGGACTTGCATTGCAATACTCCTTCCACTGTTCTGATCCATCACAGTCCATATACCGTGCTCAACAGAACTTTGCAAATTAATAGATTAAAACTCTACTTCCTGGTGGATTTGTTGTTTGCTCGAATTACCCATGATTATGTATCCCATATACATTTATATACAAATACACCAATCAGGATGTCTTATACCATAGTATTATGTGTCTCAATGAATTTAAGTTACTTCCCCCATTAGATTCTTACTGTATTATAAAAAATAAAGTTAAATAATAGGAAATAGGCATCACAATAGCCCACTTGTTTTTATATACACTGTTTCATGAATTGCAATGTCCACAATACAGTTTACTAACATTGGCCACGCTAGCTAATGCTAGATTGCTGAGAACCATAGCAACATTCAGACCCAAGCAATGCTAGGCTTCTGTATAGGCTCCTCATATTTCAATCTCAGCACTTCTGGATGGATTGTATCCCATCTGAAGAATTACTCCAACTGCCCATCTCATTAGACAAAATATCTGGGATGCTTCAGGCAACCAGCTTTTTCAATCATTCTGAATTTTAAACAATCTGGATTGTCTTGATTTATTCAATTGATGTATTTAGTAATATAGCTATAAAGAAAATGTTCTTGGATGCTATGCTATCTTATGTTATTTCTGTTTGTTTTTAATTTTAGCTGTTTTTACTTTCTTTTTATTCTGTTTCTAACTGTTAGGCACCCAGAGTCATGCATATGAGTTGTGCAGCTATATACATGTTTGGAAGGATGGATGGATGGATGGAAGGATGGAAGGATGGAAGGAAGGAAGGAAGGAAGGAAGGAAGGAAGGAAGGAAGGAAGGAAGGACCTATGATACAATCATAGACTTTTCCTTACACTTGTAAAGAACTGTTAGTCACTTAGTGCCTTCCCTTTCTGGCCAATGGCTGAGTAGCACAAAGAACTGTTACTCAATCAATGTTGTTTGCTTTGTTTTCAAGTTACTTAGTAACTGAGTATCTTGTCCTGGCCCCTCTGCTTCTCATTAGCCTCTCTTCTCCAACTTCCAAAAAATAAAATAATAAAATAAAATAAAATAAAATAAAATAAAATAATAAAATAAAATAAAATAAAATAATAAAATAATAAATAAAATAAAATAAAATAATAAAATAAAATAATAAAATAAAATAAAATAATGGTATTGTTCCCCATCTTTTACACTCCATCTGCTTCTGAACATACTTCTGAATATTTGTCCATTGTTTTACAAAACAACCTAGAAGTAGTTTGAGAAATGATAATTCTGAAAAGTATCAACAAATGCATAGGAAAACCTAAAAGCTTCCTGTTTGTCATGGCGGCGAACTTCCACTGTCTTTCAATCTCTGCATTTTATAGTGCCAGTTTACCAATAATTCAGCAGGGGGACACTTTTTCCTAAGGAGACCAGCAAGGTATTACAGCATGAGTTCAAAAGCTGGGAAACTGCAAAACTCCCCTCTATTGGGAGCCCAAATTGTCTCTTAAAGCATGATGCAGTACCAGGTTACCATTTCTAAAGTGGTATTTGTTGTGCTGAAATGACATTTCCTCATTCAAGGACAAACAGCATTGCATAAAGATGAGTGTCCACTGCACACTGCCATTGGCAACATTATGCAGTCAGTGATGGTTGTGGGAGATTATGTCACTCCATAGGACAGCAACTTCTCTGAAAGACCCTTTTATAATTTGCAGGAGAAGAGTTATGGTAGCACAACATCAGAAGGAGCCTGCCAATCTGGTTCCACCAAAAATCAGGAGAAACCAAACTCCTGATTTTTTTTTGTGCTATCACAGCTCTCTTCCTTATAGATTCTTCCTGATTTTTTGCTTTTATAATTTATATTCATTTAATTTTGGTGAGACAGTTAGAGACGTTACTCTGGCTTTGATGTGTTCCAACTCAACTATCTAGCCTGGCATTGTTCTTCTCCTGGTTCTGTTTCTGTGCTTTGATCCTTTCCTGCTTGCACCTCAACCTTTGCCCCCCCCCCCCCCATGATCCCCTGATAGTCTGGTACAGTCTAACTCAAGTCTTAACAACTTTCACAATAGCAGAAAGACAATCGTTTGTAAAAGGATGTAATTAAATGTATGCACAATGCATTGGATCCAGATTTAATCAATCTTTGAAGGAGACCGTTGAAGAGATGGGACTTAAATTAGTCTAGGTCGGAGATATTGATCACAAATAAATGCTTCAAGACATAACAGAAACCCTCATCACAATACGAAGCCATGTAGTTATGAAATAAGATGTTGAAATCAGAGTCACGGACTACAGAAAAAATGAATTTTGTTCTTGAAAAGGAAACAAGGGAAGTATTGATGCTTTCCTTCACTGATGAAAGAATATAATACACCCTAACTTTGTACCAAGTTTATGACAGGAGTGGAAACCTATAACTCTTGCTAGCCCAGTCAACATAGCCAGTGAATGGGATTCCCTCTATTTTAGTCCTAGGGTGAATATAGAGAGCTATTTCGAAGTGCATTCAGAGCGATACAAGTACAAGATATTCACAAGAACAGAACAGTGTAGTTTCATCTTGGCTTTTGCTTTTTTGGCCATTGAAGGTGGAATCCAGCAACTTGGTGGTGACCCCATCCTTATGAACCTCATTTTTCCCAAGGTATGGTTGCTTCCCCCCATGTTGCTTTTTCAAAAGGTCCTAAAAACATGGTTTTTGTCAGTGGGCCTTGAGACCACAAAAGGAGATTGAGCAGATCAAGTAGCTGATTTGATTGTATTGTTGCTGCCATCGGTGGGTGGGGTGGGAGTTTTTTAAAATGGATTTTTATTATATAGTGGATTTTTAAAAAACTTGGTAAACCACCTGGAGTCACCTATCTGTGAGTTGGGCAGCTGTACACATTTATTTAATAAACAATAACTAAATGAACTTCCAGGACAGAAGATAGGTCCATCATCACGCTTGCTACAAATCTGTTACAATCAACTGCTCTAAAATGGAGGAGAAAAAAAAAATCCTGGAATTGCACGTGTTCAGCAGATATAGGTAGTCCTCGACTTATGACCAGAACTGAGCCCAACATTTCTGTTGTTAAGTGAGACATTTGTTAAGTGAGTTTTGCCCCATTTTACAACCTGTCTTGCCTCAGTTGTTAAGTGAATCACTGCAGTTGATAAGTTAGTGATCTGGTTGTTAAGTGAATCTGGCTTCCCCATTGACTTTGCTTGTCAGAAGGTTGTAAAAGGGGATCACATGATCCCGGGACACTGTGACCATCATAAATATGAATCAGTTATCAAGCGTCTGAATTTTGATCCCATGACCATGGGGATGTTGCAACGGTCGTAACTGTGAAAAATGATTATAAGTCGCTCTTTTCAGTGCTGTTGTAACTTTGAATGGTCACTAAATGAACTGTTGTAAGTCAAAGACTACCTGTACAAGTTTGGTACTGAGTTATCCTTGTACTAATTTTGAGGGGAAGACATTCACTCTAAAATTAAGGAAGAATCAGCAGCTTTTTGGTTTAGAAAAAAATATCCCGTTTTCGAAGCATCTTCAATAAATTGTGCTAATCTGGCATAAATGTAAAATCTTTATTGGTGGGGTGTGTTTAATTCTTAGGGCTCCTGAGAAGATCTTCCGAGAGAGAGAGAGAGAGAGGGAGAGAGAGAGAGAGAGAGAGAGAGAGAGAGAGAGAGAGAGAGAGAGAGAGAGAGAGAGAGAGAGAGAGAGAGGGAGAGAGAGACCAATGGGATCATATGCCTTATTTTAAAATGGCTCCATTCTGATTAGCATACAGTGTTAGTATCCTCTGTGCAAACAGGATACATGCTATGTGAATACTAAAAGACTCTTAGTCTGGTTTGACATGATATGACTTTAGAGTTGCCAGCAGCAAATCCTGCATAACCTACTTTTTAGCAGTAGCACTTAGACTTATATACCACTTTACAGTGCTTTTCCGCTCTCTCTAAGCAGTTTACAGAGTCAGCCTATTGCCTATCCAGCAATCTGGGTCCTCATTTCATTGACCTCGGAAGGATGGAAGGCTGAGTCAACCCTGAGCCCTGGTCAGGATCGAACTCCTGGCAGTTGGCAGAATTAGCCTGCAATATTGCATTCTAACCACTGCACCACCATGGCTCAACCTTTTATTGGGTTTCCTACAGATGCGCCTCTTTTAAACATTATTGAAACACCGAAGAACTAGTAATACTAGACTGTTAAATATTCATCCCCACACCCAAGATGAATATCTGAGATGTGGCTCCATGGGAATCAAGGGGATTCTTCACTCTTTTTCTAACAAAGTACGTTTCTTGCCCAAGGGATGATTATATTAATAACAACAATAATATGACAGAATTCATGTTGCATAATCCATGAATTTATGTATAGGACATTGGCCACAATCCAAATCTTGGTATATTACTGTCTTTGCTAAGCAAACTTTTCTCATAAATTTCAAAAGTATTTCACATGCCCTGAATAATTGAAATTAGGAAAAATAATATGCGTAAAGAGAACCTTAATGATTTGCTAATTTGAAGAGCAATGGATGAATACAGAAAAACAATGGGACCCAAATTTGAATACAACTAGACTATGGATATGTTCAGTAGTGAAAACGTAAGAGATATTAGTGATATATGTGCAGGTATGTGGAACAGAAAAAAGCAGGAGAGAAATAAGAGGTGCTAGTTGATTTTCATCAGAAGAGCAAATCATTTCAAAATAATAGATAGGACACCAGATTGAAACTGAATATTTGTTCCAGTCACATATCAGTCTTCGAAAATAGGGCTAGGCTAATCTTTGGGAATGGAGGTGTTACATTGCTATTCATGGTTCCTATATAATGGATCCATAAATAGGCAGAGACAAAGAAGGGTAGAACTATAGATATAGAACAGGGGTGTCAAACTGCCAGCCCGCAGGCAGGATGCGTCATGTGGAAGCCGCGCCCAACCCAGCCTAGTAATGGGGAAAAATCGCAATAGGTCACGACACGTCACGTGTCGCAGTGAGTTTGACACCCCTGATATAGAACATACAAGTCCGTATTTACACAATGTACTAATCCATAGTTAGTTAAATAAACTTTAGTGCCCTTGTTTAACACTAATTTAATGCTGAGCGGGATTAGTGTTGATGAACTGGGGCGACTAGATTCACAGAGTGCCCTATGCTAAACTGAACAATCTTGTTGCAGTAATCAAATGTAATGTCAAACCAGCAATGTTTAAATCTTGAACAAGTGATAATGGCCTTGCAAGTGACGCGAACCAGTTCTTACAATGTTAACAACATGGGTGTGGGGACCAGGAAAGATTAATGTTACTTCCCTCCCATCAGTTGTGGGCTGAAAAGTTTGGGATTCCCTGGACAGAGATCAGTCAAAGGCTTCTGGTAGTCCATGGCATGTATTATCCATATTTTTAAAAAACTTGCTGGAAAAAAAAATGCCCCCTCCAATACTGGACCATTTCTGTTGGTTTCCAGCATGAGTGTTGCAAGATTTTAAAGAAAAAATATATTTGAGAATCAGAATTACAATTACCAAAGTTCTTGAAAGAAGAGAAGGTCAATAATACACTCATAAAAATGGCACTATTTGTATAACTTGATAAGCTTGCTTTGCACTTTAAAATCTGACTATTGTGATATGCTGGGATTTTCTGGCTGCATTTCTAAAGCATGCACAGAGTGACCTCACAAGCTGCTCACACTGCTAATACCAGTACCTAACTTTGCATTGGCTCTCAACTCTCTTGTTGCAGGGAGATTAAGACCTTGTGTTTTGTTGTCCCAAAGGTGCTAATTTCAAAAGGCAAGTAGAGTTTCTTTGTTTTTCCTTGAAGACGCTTTGCTTCTCATCCAAGAAGCTTCTTCAGTTCTGAAGAAGCTTCTTGGATGAGAAGCGAAACGTCTTCAAGGAAAAACAAAGAAACTCTACTTGCCTTTTGGAAACACCCGCCCCCACGACCTTTGGGACTGCCTTGACTTGGATGATTGAGAATCTCCATAGACATTTGTGTTTTGTTCAACAGATACACAACTTTATCAAAAAAAAAATCCTCTTTTTTCCTGTTTGTGTACAAAGTTTAAAATAGGATATTTAATTTGATCTTGTGATGTTGCTGTATATTTTAGCTAAGGCTAATAAAAAGGAAATCCAATAGATACATTAAAATGTCTGAGATGGTGGCTAAATACTGCTAGCGAGTTAGACCATTGACCCGGCTGCACTTAAAGGAGTCTGTGAGTCAGACTTTTGACGCCAAAACCCAGCAAAACTGAACAACTCGTCTGCGGGTATGTAAGAAAGAGAGACTGTATGCTTGAGGAATCTGAGGTTATGCCTGTTGCTACAAAATGTATGGGATCTTCTCAGGCAGAGGAACAATGCTTAAAGGGCATCCATTCTATCCTTCTCCCGTTCAACTATTTCTCATTTCTATTTAAGTACTCATTGGCATTCAGTCCATGCTCGCATTATCTCTGTGATTATAGAAAATTCATCCCAATTTGAATTCAGATATGGGATCATTAAAAAAATTCCATTCTCAACAAAACACACAGGGAGATTATGTTGGCTTTTGTTCCAATTCGGACCAATCTCAGAATAGCAGACTCCACATATAGCAAATATTTCCTCAAATATAATTAATGCTATTGAGTAATTTCCATGGCTAAAGCCATATCTGCAGCCAGCTCATTAAAACAAACCAACAAACCAAAACCTTCTTCCTTTTTGTTCTCATCATTCCAATATTCACTGCCATCAATGCTTAGTTTCCTACCTTAAACAAAAGGTAATTTCTTCTCCAGGTCGAACAAGTGCAATAATTTTGTCTTTATTTACTTCAAAGCCTGCCACTGAATCTAACTAACAACATGTATCTTTGAAATGCAGTCTGTACTCCCAGGTTCAGATATTTTAGCTGAGCCACCCTATTTTAGCCTGTAAGTTCCTATTCAATGTCCTTTAGCAGACTGGATGATGATACACAGTACTGGCCAAGTATGAACAAAGAGGTCTATCAGGATGGTTTAGCAAGCGTACTGCCTACAACTCTCTACTTTTGAAGGTTTTAGGTTGGATCCACACATCATTGTAAACAATAATGTGGTTTGTTTGGTGGAAACCCAGGCACCCCTGGTTTGCTCAGTAAATCACGGCTTGGTGTGAACTCTAGATCTAATGTTAGCATCTCTCTTCCAAGCCAAAAACTTGCATTTAGACCAGGGGTCTTCAATCTCAGGCACGCTGGCTGAGGAATTCTGGGAGTTGAAGTCCACAAGTCATAAAAGGGCCAAGTTTGAAGACCCCTGATTTAGACTTTGGAACTCTGGTAAGGTCTGCATTCAATGATGACATTAAACTGTCTGTTATTAGGAAGGGCCAGATTGCAGGATGAACCAAGCTGAAGCTTGCAAGCAGGATGCTCTAGCTAGCTCACTCTTTTGTGTGGAATTGCCAAGATGTTACAATGAACTTCAAGACTCCAATTTTGATATGTAGGTGGACATCAATCGTCCACCCACAGGATATTAGGGATTAAATCACCTTAATAAATCCAAAATAGTTGGGATTTGAAAGGAGAGTCAGGGGAGTCCTCTCAGGTAGCCCACTCCTGGAGAAGGAAACAATAGTCCGACTCAGGGTTTATACTTTGTGCCAAGCTATGGTCTGTTGAACAAAGTATAGTGGTTCAATAGAGATAGAACAATAAGAGATGCTAGATAGTAGCTTGATTTACACATCTCACCATGGCAAAACCAAATGAAGCATGCTATGATTAAAATGTAGCATACTGTGTGAATTTAGCTAGCTGCTTATTCCTTTGACCACTTTGCATTCTCTGATGTGCAAAATGTGGAAGACTTCACTCAAGATACAGATCCACCAAATTATACAGCTACAAATACAGGCTTTTAGAAATCTGACTTGTGCCATAATTTCTATAATTAATGATGATACTTACAAACAAAGGCGGGTGCAAATGTATTGAGAAAAAGAGCAAGAAAAAAAGCAAAGGAAAAGCACGGCCATGCCTTGCCTGTTTGTTCACTATTATCACTGAATAGTTATCATGAAATGAAACATTCCAAAGAATTAGAGGAACTTCTGAAAAAGTGTAACGTTTTTGGTTTTCTCTCTCTGTGTATGTGCGTGCGTTTAAATATTATCTTCATGATGTTTCCTCTGCTCAGAAACTGTAAAACAGGATAACAAAGGAAGATAATCAAGACATCTGTTCTAATGCATTCCTAGAGTATTTGTAACAGGAAATCTTGGTGAATATGAGCTTCAGGAGATTTTCCTTTCTGGAAAAGGATCCCTATAACATTAACAGATTTTTAACCTTTTGTCAGCCAAATGCTATGGAATAAGTATCTGAAACATAACTTTAGGCATTAGTTAGGTCAAAATGCCTTTCAGGGCCAAATTTCTAAACTAAGATTACTGGTCTACACAAACCTGCATTATCACTAGATGGCGGCAAAGA
This sequence comes from Vipera ursinii, assembly GCF_947247035.1. Classification (NCBI taxonomy): domain Eukaryota; kingdom Metazoa; phylum Chordata; class Lepidosauria; order Squamata; family Viperidae; genus Vipera; species Vipera ursinii. The sequence continues at coordinate 143,388,447 of NC_139512.1, read as the reverse complement.
GACTAATGGTCACCTAGTTTGCAGCCCTGATATAGTAGCCGTAATTCTCATCACCCTATGGCAGGGGTCTTCAAGCTTGGCCCTTTTATGACTTGTGGACTTCAACTCCCAGAATTCCACAAGTCATAAAAGGGCCAAGTTTGAAGACCCCTGCCCTATGGGTAGGCAACCTCGGCTCTTTTATGACTCATGGATTTCAACTCCCAGAATTCCTGAGCCAGCTGACTCAGGAATTCTGGGAGTTGAAGTCCATGAGTCATAAAAGAGCCAAGGTTGCCTACCCCTGGCCTATGGTAACAAGTAAGCAGCTCTTTTTATTAATGGAATATCAAAGCAGAAGAGTTAAAAAAACTTATTTCCTTCCAGAATAAGCTCTCAGGTTCGTACAATGTCCTAAAGTCCAATCGAAACAAATCATACTGTATTCACACAAGGTTATTGAATGAACTGTAACTGACTGTAAACTGTCAGTCAAGGTTTGATTATACTGATTGGACTCACACCAGTTAAGTCACAATCAAGCTATTGGATCAGGGTTAACATAATTAGAAACTCAACCCTTGTTGTGAGAGCAAGGAGACCATTACAGTATTTATCGTATGTGAAGATAAAGTTCCTTTAAAGGACATGCTGGAAGTAACAGCCAGGAACAGATTAAGAATGAAGATCTGTCTATGGACAGCCATCTGGAAGGAATGGGAGGGATTAATGAAATAAAAGATCTTTAAAAAGCTTTGGGTATGTCACATTAGAAGAGATTATTGCACTGGCTGAGGCTAGCATTTTGTATCAGCCCATCTATCATTTTTAGTCTTCAGTAAACCATGGTTAAGCAGCTCACGAGTTAGCAAAAGTCCAATCCTCTACAAGAGACTGTAGGGTGAAAACAGAGAGTAATATAGGAATATCTCTTCTTTTGTCTCTTTTGTCTATGCCAGGGGTAGGCAACCTTGGCTCTTTTATGACTCGTGGACTTCAACACCCAGAATTCCACGAGTCATAAAAGAGCCAAGGTTGCCTACCCAGGTCTATGCTCTCTAAATCATAGAAAATATCCAATGTAGGAAGCCACTCAAAACATGCTGCCTGATTAAAGTCAGTTTGCTTACCGATTTATTTATCAAACTTGTATGCTGCTACAGAATCACAAGATCGTTAGTGACTCACAAAATAAGGAAAACACAATAAAATGACAAACCATAGAAATAAGATAAAGAAAAGCCAATACGATAAGAACTCCTATAGCTCTCGAGAAAAACTCTGTTTTCAGATTCTTCCAACAGAAAAAAAAGTTGGACGCAATAGCAATAGCTACGGGACTTAGACTTATATACCACTTCATGGTGCTCCACAGCCCTCTCTAAGCGGTTTACAGAATCAGCCTATTGCCCCCCCCAACAATCTGGATCCTCATTTTACCGACCTCAAAAGGATGAAAAATGAGTCAACCTTGAGCCGGTCAGGATCAAACTGCTGGCAATGAACACTGAGTTAGCCTGCAATACTGCATTCTAATCACTGCGCCACCACAGCAGATGCATCTTCAACTGGAGGTCATTCCAGAGGGCCCTTACCGAAAAACAACAGTGCGCTTGGGCTGGTGTATCTACCCCCACCTCCCAGGAAACACGGGCAACCAGCTGCTTCTCCTGGCATGACGCTAGTGGCAGATAATTAGGTGTTTTAAATGTTAAAACCAGGACATTCAACTTGCACCTGGAAGCAAATAGGAAGCCAATAAACAGGCCTGTATGTGTGTCCACATTTGTGAGCACCTAGTCCCTTGGGACGCGGTGGCTCAGTGGGTTAGGATGCTGAGCTTGTCGATCAGAAGATCGGCACTTTGGCGGGTCAAATCCTGAGTGCCGCATAACAGAGTGAGCACCTGTTACTTGTCCCAGCTTCTGCCAACCTAGCAGTTCGAAAGCACGTAAAAATGCAAGTAGAAAAATAGGGACCACTACAGTGGGAAGGTAACAGCGTTCTGTGCGCCTTTGGCGTCTAGTCATGCTGGCCACATGACCATGGAGATGTCCTTGGACAAGCGCTGGTTCTTCGGCTTTGAAGCGGAGATGGGCACCGGCCCCTAGAGTCAGAAACGATTAGCACACATGTGTGGGGGAACCTTTACCTTTACCGTCCTTTGCACTTTGCACCAGCTGAAGCATAAGGTTAGTTGCTATGGACAGCCCCATGTAGAGTGCATTGCAATAGTCTAATCAAGTGGGGATGTGGGCTTGGGTCACTGTAGGCCAGACATATCAAACTCGCAACGTCATGTGATGTCGTGCGACATATCGGAGCTTTTTCTCCATTGCCGGCAATGGGGTGGGTGCAGTTTCTTGGTGACGCATCCAGCCCGTGGGTCGGCAGTTTGACACCCCTGCTGTAGGCAGACCCTCTCTCAAGCAAACCTGCAACAGATGCCTCAGCCAAAGCCATGACCCCCACCTGACGTTCCAGCATCACCTACAAATTTAGGTGGTTCCCCCGAGTCACAGACCTATTACTTCAAAGACAGTGCAACTTCACCCAGAGACAAAACAGAGGCCAAAGAGGCTGCCTAGTGTGTAAATAGTAGCTCTGTCTTGCTAGAAGGTGTTTTAATCTTGTTTTTCCCCATCCAGACTAGCATAGCCTTTAGACATTGGGGCAGGACTTTGATAGTGTCTCCGGTTATGAACAATTGGGTATTATTAGTGTATTGATGACTTCAGACCCTAAACAGCTAGATCATTTTCCCTATCGGTTTCATGTATAAATCAAATGACGAGGTGGAGAGAACTGACCTCTGTGATACCCCACAAGGGAGCAAACATGGTGCCAACCTCTCCCCTACCACCACTCTCATATGGAACCAGCTGCTGCAAAATAGGGCCTCTGATTCTCAATCCCCAAGACTGGTCCAGAAGGATGCTATGGTGAATAGGAATAGGAATAGGAATAGGAATAGGAATAGGAATAGAATAGAATAGAATAGAATAGAATAGAATAGAATAGAATAGAATAGAATAGAATAGAATAGAATAGAATAGAATAGAATAGACCACTGAATAGAATAGAATAGAATAGAATAGAATAGAATAGAATAGACCACTGAATAGAATAGAATAGAATAGAATAGAATAGAATAGAATAGAATAGAATAGAATAGAATAGAATAGACTTATATACCGCTTCACAGTGCTTTGCAGCCCTCTCTGAGCCATTTACAGGGTCAGCCTATTTTTTTTTATTGAAAAGTTTTACAGTACATTTTTAATACAAAACCCCTCCCCTCTCCCCAAACCTCCTCAACTCTCCCCTCCCCTCCTCCCTCCCCGACTTCCCAGAGCTAAATACAGGGTATAAAAATACAAACAAACATAATCTAAAATATGCAAACAACAATAAGATATTAAATTCTATCGCACTTTAACTCTTAATAAAATAACTACAAGCTAATTGTACATCATATAAATCTGTTACTTATACAAATGCTAAGTGAAACTTTTTAGTCCCATATTTATTCTGAATATAATCTATCCATCTCTTCCACTCCACAGTATATCTCTGTTGTGATTGATCTTTCAAATACGCTGATTGTTGTCGCCAACAATCTGGGTCCTCATTTTACTGATCTTGGAAGTCTTCTAGTCCAACCCGCTGCTGAGGCAGGAAACCCTATACCATTTCATATAAATGGTTGTCCAATCTCTTCTTAAAAACGTCCAGTGTTCGAGCATTCACAACTTGTGGAGGCAGGTTGTCAGGAAATTTCTTTTTACTTCTAGGTTGCTTCTCTCCTTGATTAGTTTCCATTAGTTTGATACTGAAGGCTGCTGAGAGACCCCAAAAGACTAGGACAGTCCCACTGCCAATCACCAGACCAATCCTGTCCCTGACTGATACAGATCTAGATAATCTGTGTCATCTATTAGATTAATCTGAATTATATGCATAATGGAGAAAAACTGCAGGAGTCTGCAAAGTGGGAGGTTTATATTAACTAACGGTTCTTTCGATCTTATTGTGATGTCCTAATGATTTTCCTCTATTTTTTTTAATACTCTAATCAGGAAAAGAGAAGTGTGTTTGTACAATCCAGTAGGTCACTCTACCTGACTGATACAAATCCATAGAGTGCCATCATCCTTGCTACATTTTAATGTAGGTTTGAGACTTGTATGTTAAATGTGCTTTCCATTTCCAGTCAGTCCTAACCAGAATTAACCTATTTTGATTAAAGAGCTGACCAGGACAAGAATAAGGTAGCAGTAGGTATAATTTGCTATCAAATCAGAGTTGCTTACTAGGTCATGTGAACATACTCGTGAAGTTACTGGATTCACAGTAGCTTTAGCTGAGGTTTGTTGAAAAAGCCATGGCAGTTAGATTCACACCACGTAATCCATAAGCCACATTTTCAAAGCCACAGCAGTTGAGTTCATGCATAATGCTAAACCAAAATGAAAACACAGTCCAAAAACATGATGTGCAAATGCAGTATGTGCCCCATCCCACAGAAAATAGCATTCTGAAAGGCCCTAGCAGTTTATATCAGGCTGTCTAGCTGAGGTGCTGTTAGTTGTATGTCTGATAGAGGTTATGAGTTATATAAGCAGAAATGCTTTGGTTAGGCCAGGAGGAAATCTCAGGTGACCTCCCAATATTCTTGGATGCTTAATTCCCAGGAGCCCTAGCTAGCTGACTACTATAATACTGAGGAATGAGGAAAGCTGATCTTAAGAACTTATTTTGTTTATTTTTTGTGTGTGTGTGTGTGGGAGAATCCCTGCAATTGGAGTTGGAATGGGAGATCACTGTAGTTCACTTTCATGCAGAAGGCACGATCCCATTCTTGTCGAGGGAGTCACAGTCAGGCAAACATCAAATAAGCAATTGTGCTGGTGTGGCAAAAGAAAGCAATGAAGAAATGGTTGCCTGTGATTCCGGATGCTTTGAACAAGTATAGAAATTGGTGCTTGCAGTTCCCTTGAGGATCTATCTTCAAAGGCATGACTTGCCTCCCTTTAGGAACAGGTGGAGGAGCTTTAGTGCTCTCTCAGTAGAAAGTGTGGTTGGATGACTTCAAGCTCTGACAGCCCTGGGGTAATCTCAAAGCTGCTTGATGTTCCCCTTCAGATGTCAAATAGGTGAGAAACATTCATGTCCCTCTTGTCATTGGCATCGCTCCAGCTGTTGAATTCTTACTGGACTGGTTTTTCAGTTTGATGATGATGACAATGATGATGTGAATGAGATATAATTACAGGTTGCATAGGTTAAATCTCCTGTTGGTTCTTCATTTACGTCCTCAAATTAGCTGCTGTTTGCTTGTACTGCTGACCAGATGCTATCTCTTAGGACAATCTCATGCTGAAACCCTAATCCCGCAAGGCGCAAGGCGATTGGGGAGTAGGTTTCCCATTATACTCTCTTATTGTTAAAACAATCACTTCACTTTACCAGGATCCTTTACTCTTCACCCATCTATCTGCCTTTCTGGTCTTCATTGTCATTCGATGGGGCAGCTTATCTTTCAGACTGAATTAATAGGATGAAGTCATTCTAAAATAGGAAAGATGACCTCTTTGTGGAAGTAGTACTCATAAACATATTCTTTTTTTTTCATCTGTTTTTTGTTCTTACATTTTGGCTTGCTTTTTCAAAGGTAAATTTCTCTGCTTTTGTCCCTGGCATCCAATCCAAGGATCCTGAGGTGAGGATGGGGTCATAATTTTGCTGCTGCCCTCTCTCTCTCCATGTGGTGCATGTCTGGGTTTATTTTTTTATGAAAGCTAAATGAATGTGCTTGCCCTGCAAACATCCTTGACAGAGAGCACTTGCTGCATGCTATACTGAAGCATAATTTTTGGATGATGTAAGCTCCTGATTAAATGACAAGGAATGAGGTAGCCTACATCAACACAGAATGAATGACAATGAGAAGTGCATATTCAATTATTTCCCTCTGTTTTCCAGGCTTTTGCTACTGGCCACTAGTGGAGACAGGAGACTTATCCAGATGGATGGTGGCTTTTAGCAAATACAGAAGTTCTTATGCTCCAGGCCCCTCCTACTCTCCCTCTACTATCTTAACAGTTTCTGTTAAACTAACAATGCATTCATTATTGCTTGCTTGGCAAGGCTGCTGTAGTTTATCTTCAGGATAGGGAACCTGATTCTTTAAATTTTCAGGCCAGATATGCCTAAACACTGATTGGCTAGCAGTTGGTGATATGACCGTTTCCTTTGCCTTTGTGGAAGCATTTTGCAAGGATCCCAAAGATGCTTTTTCACAAGGCAACTGGACTTTCTTGTTTTTCTTTGAAGACATTTCGCTTCTCATATTTATATTTATTAAATTTTTATACCGCCCTTCTCCCGAAGGACTCAGGGTGGTGTACAGGGCAATAAATATCAAAATACAAAATACAAAAGTTAAAAAACATTAAATAATTATGCCCAATATAATACAATAGTTAAAAGCCATGTTAAAACCCAAACCCCAAACCCATCAGACCAGGCCGGCTTGTTCAAATAAATAGGTTTTTAGATCCCGTCGGAAGGAGCGAAGGTCGGGGGCCATCCGGAGCTCAACCGGTAAGCGGTTCCACAGGTCTGGCGCAACCACAGAGAACGCCCTCATCCAAGAAGCTTTTTCAGCTTCTTCAGAGCTAAAGAAGCTTCTTGGATGAGAAGCGAAATGTCTTCAAAGAAAAACAAGAAAGTCCAGTTGCCTTGTGAAAAAGCATCTTTGGGATAACTATGACCTGGATGACTGAGAATCTCCATAGACATTTTGCAAGGATCTATTGTTTTTGAAACAACTTATCTCATTTCATGGAGGACAAATACCCAAGTGTTTTTACGGTTAGACTTGGCATGCTGTTTTTGTGACTTAGAAGAGCACCTATCCATTGATCTAATAAAAGCAGTGGTTTTGAAATTATGAGGCATGCATGGACAGCTCATGATACTCTAGATCTAAGCGTGCCATTATATCCCTGCAACTTAAGGCCTTGGGTGTGACTAGCATTGCCTAAATCATGTTTTCCAGCTTAAGAATGCATGTTTAGCCTCTGGGGAATGCAGGAGGGACATCGCTGTAGAGTGGACACTTGTTTCATTTTGCTTTGGGATGATAAAAGAGGTGTGTTAAAGGTCAGCAAATAGAGATGAAGCAGATCCGCATAGATTTAACATCCATTTTGCTAGCCTTTTAAAACAATTAAACAATTCCAAGAAGGAAAAGAATCCCATCCGATTAAAGAATTCGCTGCTAAATTTCGAGGGCAGGCGCTTAAAAAGTTTGAAAGTGGATGTAAACCATGTGTCCCAAGCTGACCACCTGTACTAAGGTTGACATCATTTAGACGACTGACACTCCTGCTACAGAGTCAATGAAATATTCCATGGTCTTACAGATCTCCTTGTTCTGTATTTCTCTCTTGATTTATTGTCTGCTCAAGTAAGCACAAGTGGGAATTGAAAATGGATGAAGGGTATGCTTCTTTCATCTTCTTTATATGTAAAGCATTATTTATTTTTTAGCCTTGATGTGGGTACTGTGATAAAGTTCAAGTTGACATATGCCAGAAAATTGCACATATTTTAACCTACTGTTAAATTTCTGCTTCAGCAGCTGCACAGTTTCTCCTACCTCCTTTCCTCCCCCCCCACCCCATCCGCCTTCCTCTCTCTTTTGAGCCTTCTAAATTTGTTTCTTTTTGTGGGAAAGGAGGAAGGGCCCCGTGCTATAGGTAAAGGTTCCCCCGCACATGTGTGCTAGTCGTTTCCGACTCTAGGGGCCGGTGCTCATCTCTGTTTCAAAGCCGAAGAGCCAGCGCTTGTCTGAAGACGTCTCCGTGGTCATGTGGCCGGCATGACTAGACGCCAAAGGTGCACGGAACGCTGTTACCTTCCCACCGTAGTGGTCCCTATTTTTCTACTTGCATTTTTTACATGCTTTTGAACTGCTAGATTGGCAAAAGCTGGGACGAGTAACAGGCGCTCACTCTGCTACGCGGCACTCGGGATTCGACCCGCCAAACTGCCGACCTTCTGATCGACGGGAACTTATTTAAGCACCCTTGTAGAGATATTCTGAAAGCCAAGGAGCTGGACATCAGCCAAGAATGCTTCTCTAGGTTGCTGTTTGTAATTGCCTATGTCTCAGTCATCGGGTAGCTTAGATTTATGAGGTATGAAGTCACAAGTTATGGTTTTACCTTTAGGTGGCTTTAACAACAGACGACTACAGATGGGATGGGTGAAAAATGAGACAAACAAAAGACTCTTGATTTTAAAAGGCGACTTACTATTTCGCAGTACAGTAGAATCAACTGAAATTCTATGAATGCAGTAAAGATAATACTCTAATAAAGTTTACCTGGGAGAGGCCAGAGTTTTATTCAAATGTGACCTTTTTAGAAATCAAAGTCTTCACAAAGAAGACTTAAATGCCACTTTATTACTCTGGTGCCTGCTGCTGGTGTCACTGTATTTTAAGATCTGTCAGCAGTTCTACCATAAATCTTAGGGATTTGTAATTTAGCTCAACCATTTAAAAAATCTCTTCTAGGTTAGAATATGTAGTTACAAGAGCTCTGTACTGGTGTGTGTGTGTGTGTGTCATTTTTCCCCTTTAAAGCAGTACAGCTGGTTCTATTTTTATCTTGTCAGATCCCAGTCCAAGCCTTGTAGTAATAATGGGAAAGTGCAATTATCTTACCATCTGATAGGAGACAAACTTTTCCATGTTCTGTATAGTCCTTCCAGGAATTTAACATGTCTTGCTAATAATGCTCTTCCTCCAAAGGAAAGCTCAAACAATCAGTTGCCCTGAATCTGATACTGACCAATAGGGTAGTCTTAACTGAGAGATTGAAAATAAAGGGAATGCTGGAGGAAATTAACTCTGCAGGGCTGGTGTTCCTTACCACAGCAGAAGACAGACATCTTCTTTCTTCTATACCCATCTATTTTTGAGTCAATAGAAAACTATATCGGCGTGACATTTTGTCTGCTCCCTCCTTGCCAATCTACATTTTGTCCCTATTGTGTTTGGTTTGAATCACCACCAAATGAAAAGCAATGTCTTACATTTAGGTAGGAAAAACCAAAGGTATAAATACAGATTGTGTAAGACCTGGCTTAAACAAAGTAACTGTGAGAGGGACCTTGGGAGTCCTAGTGGACGATCACTTGACTATGAGCCAGCAGTGTGCAGCACCAGCCAAAAAGGCTAATCTTGTGTAGTATAAATAGAGGCATAGAATCAAGATCACTCAAAGTATTAGTAAGGTAAAAAGGTAAAGGTTCCCCCGCACATGTGTGCTAGTCATTTCCAGCTCTAGGGGCCGGTGCTTATCTCCGTTTCAAAGCCGAAGAGCCAGCACTTGTCCGAGGACGTCTCCGTGGTCATGTGGTCAGCATGACTAGACGCCAAAGGTGCATGGAACGCTGTTACCTTCCCACCATAGTGGTCCCTATTTTTCTACTTGCATTTTTACGTGCTTTCGAACTGCTAGGTTGGCAGAAGCTGGGATAAGTAACAGGCACTCACTCTGTTACGCAGCACTCGGGATTTGACCCACCTAACTGCTGACCCTCTGATCGACAAGCTCAGCATCCTAACCCACTGAGCCACTGCGTCCCTTATTATTAGTACCGCTTTATAAAACCCTAGTAAGACCACACCTGGAATACTGAAGCCAATTTTGGTCACCATATCACAAAAAAGATGTTGAGAATTTGGAAAAAATTGAGAGAAGAGCAACTAAGATGATCAAAGGCCTGGAGACTAAAATATGCAAAGAATGGCTACGGGACTTGGATTTGGCTAGTCTAAAGAAAATAAGAAATAGGGGAGACATAATAGCAGTGTTCCAGTATCTGAGGGGCTGCCACAAGGCAGAGTGGGTCAGGTTGTTCACCAAAGCATCAGAGGGCAGGACGAGAAACTGGTTAGAAACTGATCAAAGAGAGAAGCAACCTGGAATTAAGGAGAAACTTCCTGACAGTGAGGACGATCAACCAGTGGAACAGCTTACTCAAAGAAATCGTGGGTGCTCCATCACTGGAGATTTTTAAGAAGAGACTAGACATTCACTTGTCTGAAACAGTGTAGGATCTCCTTCTTGAGCAGGGAAGCTGGACTAGAAGACCTCCAAGGTCCCTTTCAGCTCCATTATATTCTACAAGTGGGGCGGTCCTGATGAGGCATGTGTAGCATGGAATAAGCCAAATATTTACTGAAAATAGAATAGAATATTCTTTATTGGCCAAGTATGATTGGACACAAAAGAAATTTGTTTCTGGTGCAGAAGCTCTCAGTGTACATATAAACAACAAAGTGACAAATCATAAATAATAATAGCACTTAGACTTATATACCACTTCATAGTGTTTTTACAGCTCTCTCTAAGTGGTTTACAGAATCAGCATTTGCCCCCAACAATCTGGGTCCTCATTTTACCGACCTCAGAAGGGTGAAAGGCTGAGTCAACCTTGAGCCGCTAAGAATCGAACTCCTGGTAGTGGGCAGAGTTAGCCTGCAATATTGCATTCTACATTCAAACCACTGCACCACCTCTTAAGATACAAATACAAATCAAAAGAAACAATCATAAATCATAAGATACATTTATCTGCCCTCTCTCTCTGACACCAGCCCAACCAGTTGCTAGAGGAATGGGAGGATACAAAATATAACTCTACCACTCCTGCACAGATCTGAAGGACCTCCAACACAGTAGTTCTCTCATATGTTCAGGAAGACAGAATGGCAGAAGATCAGGCTAATCAGGACAAAAATGGATGAAGCTGGCCCATCTCAGCCTGCAATGACCAATTTGCTTCGATCCCACTCACTAGGGAATACTTCCAGTGTAATAGAAGGCAAAAGGTATCTCATACATTGCAGCTGTCATTGGATACTGTTGACCAAAATATGAAGTCATATTTCAACATCAGTGCATCCCTTATGAGATGTGCACCAACTTTAACTCATTCACTTATTCCTGAACTTTACTGTAAATAACTGGGTTGTATTTATTTGGTATCAGACAAGATATGGTTATGATCCTGTCCCCTTACAGAAAAATTGGGTCAGATGGATACACAGACGGATAGGGAGAAAGAGAAAGAGAGATAAGACATGCACTAACATGTGGGGAAAGCTAATTAAAATAAATAAATGCTGAAATAAAATATGGGCTTCTGACTTCTTTACTTTTCTGAGGGCATTTAATCCCAATAGTTGGAATCAATTTGGGATATGATCACAACTGTGCATTTATAGTTCATATATAATTACATATATGAACAAAGTGTGGTTGTGTGCCTGTCTGTCTATCATTATGAATGCTTTCTAGCAAAAGAATTTGGTATAAAATATGTAAGGAATTGTCTTTTTCTTGATCATCCACTGAAGTAAAGCTAACTAATTTTAAAGCACTCTGCTGGGGTGGAATAATCACAGGTTTTGATATATTCGGGTAATTTACTTGGGATTTCCCCCCCCTCCCTTTCCAGTCTAGCTTGTGTCCAAGGATTTCCTGATGGTTAGCATTAACCAATTTGACTTGAATAACTTTTTATTTGATTTACTATTGAAGAAAGGTTGAAGGTACTTCCATATAATGTGCAACAAATCTGGAAACAAAAAAATCCAGAGTTATGCCAACTTGTTAAAAATTTCTTTCATAAAAAATATATTTTTAAAAAAATCTTTTGATCTCTTTCACAACCAAACACCTCCCCCCATTTCCTCTAATAGCTGGTAATATTCTTGGAATATGAAGTCCATCTGTGTTTGAGAAAGTGGCATTCTCTATTGGCAGAAAACCAGTTTGGAGGCAGGCATGTCAGTATGAAAGGAGAGAGAATTTGATGAGCAATGACAGTATGAGCCTATGAGTTTGCTTTGGGATTCAGCATTTTTCTGTAGGAAAAAAATTGAAAATGACAGTAGATTTTCTCTCCACTATTTTGTTTCCCAATGCTATGTTTGCACGTGAACTTTTCTGAACTGAGTATTATAAAAGCATTATTAACAGTTGTTCTTTACCTATGCTAAACTGGATCCTAATAGTTAATGTATCTCCTTCTTTTGAATCCTATGGTGTCTGAGGTAATGAACAATGATAATAATCATTGGGTTTTACTATACTGTTGTTGACTTCATAGACATGAACTTTTCTTGGCAAGAAAGTGGAAGTTATCTACCATTCTCTTATTTTGGGGTAGTTTTTCAACTTTCCCATCTAGTTTATGGTCCTAAGATAATGACAGTAATATAGATATGTAAAATAAGTACTTTTTTGTAAAACAAAAAGGTGCTGGAACTCACACATGTCATACAACCCACCTTGCCTACCCTACAAGGTTCCATCCAAAAAAGGTGCCGGAACTCCATTCTGAGCGTTCTATGAGAAAAAAGCCCTGTGTAAAATATAATATACATCCAAACAGAAGTAAAATATGAAGTTAAAACATGAACACTTCAGTTAAAAGCCTAGTAAATCTCATTAAAGCAATAAGTAGAATATACAGGTGAAACTCAAAAAATTAGAATATTGTGCAAAAGTTCATTTATTTCAGTAATGCAACTTGAAAGGGAAAACTAATATATGAGATTGACTCATTACATGTAAAGCAAGATAGTTCAAGCCATGATTTGTCATAATTGTGATGATTATGGTGTGCAGCTCATGAAAACCCCAAATCTACAATCTCAGAAAATTAGATTATTACATGCAATCAATAAAACAAGGAGTGTACATAGAACAATATCGAACCTCTGAAAAGTATAAGCATGCATATGTACTCAGTACTTGGTTTGGGCCCCTTTTGCAGCAATTACTGCCTCAATGTGGCGTGGCATGGAAGCTATCAGCCTGTGGCACTGCTGAGGTGTTATGGAAGACCAGGATGCTTCAATAGCGGCCTTCAGCTCTTCTGCATTGTTCGGTCTCATGTCTCTCATCTTTCTCTTGGCAATGCCCCATAGATTCTCTATGGGGTTCAGGTCAGGCGAGTTTGCTGGCCAATCAAGCACAGTAATCCCACGGTCATTGAACCAGGTTTTGGTGCTTTTGGCAGTGTGGGCAGGTGCCAAGTCCTACTGGAAAATGAAGTCAGCATCCCCATAAAGCTCATCTGCGGAAGGAAGCATGAAGTGCTCCAAAATCTCCTGGTAGACGGCTGCGTTGACCCTGGACTTAATGAAGCACAGTGGACCAACACCAGCAGATGACATGGCTCCCCAAATCAACACAGACTGTGGAAACTTCACACTGGACTTCAAGCATCTTGCAGTGTGTGCCTCTCCATTCTTCCTCCAGACTCTGGGTCCTTGGTTTCCAAATGAGATGCAAAAGTTGCTCTCATCAGAAAAGAGGACTTTGGACCACTGAGCAACAGACCAGGTCTGTTTTTCTTTAGCCCAGGTAAGATGCTTCTGATGTTGTTTGTTGTTCAGGAGCGGCTTGACAAGAGGAATACAACATTTGAAGCCCATGTCCAGGATCCGTCTGTGTGTGGTGGCTCTTGATGTACTGACTCCAGCCTCAGTCCACTCCTTGTGAAAGTCCCCAACACTTTTGAATGGCCTTTTCCTGACAATCCTCTCCAGGCTGCGGTCATCCCTGCTGCTTGAGCACCTTTTTCTTCCACACTTTCCCCTTCCATATAACTTTCTATTAATGTGCTTTGATACAGCACTTTGGGAACATCCAACTTCTTTTGCAATTACCTTTTGAGGCTTTCCCTCCTTATGGAGGGTGTCAATGATGGTTTTCTGCACAACTGTCAGGTCAGCAGTCTTCCCCATGATTGTGATTCCTACTGAACCAGACTGAGAGACCATTTAAAGGCTCAGGAACCCTTTGCAGGTGTTATGGCTTAATTAGCTGATTACAGTGGGACACTTTGAGCCTAGAATATTGCACCTTTTCACAATATTCTAATTTTCTGAGATTGTGGATTTGGGGTTTTCATGAGCTGTATGCCATAATCATCACAATTATGACAAATCACGGCTTGAACTATCTTGCTTTGCATGTAATGAGTCTATCTCATATATTAGTTTCCCCTGTTAAGTTGCATTACTGAAATAAATGAACTTTTGCACGATATTCTAATTTTTCGAGTTTCACCTGTATATCAGAATATAGAGAGAGCCACTTTAGTCTAGTAGTTAAGATAGCAATAGCAATAGCACTTAGACCAGGGGTCTTCAAACTTGGCCCTTTTATGACTTGTGGACAAGCTGGCTGAGGAATTCTGGGAGTTGAAGTCCACAAGTCATAAAAGAGCCAAGTTTGAAGACCCCTGACTTAGACTTACCGTATATACTGCTTCACAGTGCTTTACAGCCCTCTCTTTAAAGAGTCAGCCTATTGCCCCCAACAATCTGGATCCTCATTTTACCAACCTCGGAAGGATGGAAGGATGGGTCAACCTTGAGCTGGTGAGAATTGAACTGCCAAACCACCAACACCTAAATACACAGTTCCTTTTGGATCGTCCCATACCTTATCATCAAACTAAAAAGTGCTCTGTTTCTGGCATCACAGTATTTTTTACTTGCTTAAGTCAAGATGTATTAATGGACTATGAATTTCCAGCCTGATGTGCTTGATTGCCTCGGTACTGAAACAGGCTTAACTTTACTATGAGCTTGTCAAGAACTTGAAGAGAAGGACCAGAACTTGAGGAATAAAGACATAGAAGAGCCATAAACATCTAAAGTAAATCTGGAACTCTGAAAAACTTAGTATATGTACATGTGTAGGTGTAAATGTAGGTGCAAGTAAAAAATACTGTGGTGCCAGAAACAGAGCACTTTTTAGTTTGATGATAAGGTATGGGAGGATCCAAAAGGAACTGTGTATTTAGGTGTTGGCGGTCCGTGAATTAATAAATGCCAGTGCTGCCTGGCAGTGGATTAAACAAGTGAAAACTATCCCAGTGACAAGCTCTTTATTTTTTTAAGTGTAGCCTGAATGAGTTTGCCAATGAATGATGGAAAATTGGTATATTATATAATATAAAATTATATACATGCTGGTGCTTTACAGTTGACTGATTTCAACAGATGATTTTTTAAATATTTCTCCTTTTCCAACCTGGAGAAAAATATTAATTCATCTTCTCATCTCTGCCTTGGAAGTTGTTGTTGTTTTTTGGAAAAAGAAATGTTTCTCAAATTGTATTTTTCTCAAGCTAATACAGTATGATTTAGCACTTTGTAATTTGCTATGTGCTCAAAATAATTTCACAGTGACAATGACAGTTGAGCCTTAAAATCTAGTGTTGGATTTTCTGACTGGTTGCTATCACCTGTTTAGCTCCCTCGTAAACCAACATTTTAAATTGGTTTTATAGCCTTTCCCTTTCCCTTTCTCTTCATCCAAATCCTCTCTGTTATGCTTGTCACTTGAACTTAACAGTTCAGTCTTAAAAGATTACTGGATATTCCTTTAACCTATGTGTGCATGCATATGTGTGTGTTAAGCTGTGCATCTGAAAGGGAAGCTATTTAAAGCTTGTTAGTGTGAGTGAAACAGTTCTTTGTGAAGTATTAAAGCAGCTGCATCCTCTAGAATGCTCACATGGGCTGCTTTAAAGACTGTCACTGTCTGGGCGTCTATGCACATACATTTCTGCTGGAAATGCCAGTAAATCAAAGCAGTTGTGCATGCATATATACACATACTCGCACATATGTCCCTTCCGAATGCATATACAGGTAGGTAGATGTATGTACCATGATATTGGTGATTCCAGTATATTGATAGACTACCATGATCTCAATTACAGACTCTGTGAGTTTTAATATATGCAATTAAATGACTTCCACTATCGGTGTTTAGGCAATGTAAGGTTTGGTCATGTTACAGGATCTTTATAATTGTAGTATTATGCTTATGAAGAGTCCTTTGATGACAAAGAGCTGCTAATGCTAAGATTCTCAGGAAACTGGAGAATTAGAGTTGACTATTAGGGTTAGTGGCAAATGGTTTTCCAGAAGCAAAACTTGCTGGAAATCAAGAGGTAGAGTATTAGAATCCATGTCTCTCCTCCTGTTCTAGAATAAAAAGATTATTTAGTGGCTGAGACATGGTTAGAAACTAAGGCTAAGAGCTGGCAGGAGCAGAAATGCCCCACCTGATTTATTAAGTAACATCTACAGGGTGCGCCTAGCTTGTCAGACTTAAGCAAGCTTGGTGTTCATTCTCGTTATTGCTTGCAAAATCTTGCTTTGCGCTTTGTGAAATTTCTCTGCGTCTCATGGATCTGGGATCATCCTACAACTTCCTCTGCTTTGTTCTTTGAATATGACATCACCTGAACACTCTTGATATTACCCAGCTCCCCATACTGACCACTCTGTCTTAAGATACACATTTATCTTCCTTCAACTCACTTGCTCTGCTTCCTCAGTTTCACTCTTCTCAAACAGCTATTGCCCTACCTAAGGAACGTATAATTTCAACAGCAATAAAACAGGGCATAGCGCTGTTTTCCTCCAGCCGGAAAATGAGAGACTTTTTGCAGCCCAAACCTGGTAGACCCGAGGATCATATAGATGACCCTGGAGAAACTAGACAAAGAATGTCAATAAAGTATAGTTCCAACCAGATTTATTTGTGGAATCTATTTCCTGACCTGGCCTACCTGAAAGGGCTGATCCCTTAGCAGAGACTAAAAAAAACTGTTGTGTGGCTTCTTTAACTTCCTGGGTTCCAGTTCAGTGTGGGTTCCTCACTGGAGCAGACGTTCATCGTATTGAGTCAAGAGAAAAGTATGTTGACAGAAACTTTCCCCCTCCCCAAAGGAATACGGGTGTCAAACTCAGTTTCATTGAGGGCCGCATCAGCATTGTGGTTGCCCTCAGGGGGCCGGGTGGGTGTGGCCTGGGTGGGCGTGGCCTACTAGGTGGGCGTGGCTAAAGTGCGTATGACCTACTGGGTGGGCATGGCCAGCTCTACATCATTTGCATCAAGGGTGCCTATGGGGGCCTGGGCAGGAGTGGGACAGATCTGAGGGTCTCTGGCAGGAGGAGGGTCTCTGGGCCAGGGCCAAGGCAGTGGGGGCCATTCCCTCACTGTTTCCAGGATGGCTTCGCGGGCCACATGAAACCACTTCGCGGGCCTGATCTGGCCCCCGGGCCTTGTGTTTGACATGTCTGGAATAGAAGAACTCCTTCTCCTTCTCAACAGAGCTGGACAGTGTTGTTGGCCTTATAGATTTAATAATGGGTGGATTCAGTGTATTTTCCCTCTCCCAAAACAGTAGCACTAATTGGTGGGGAAAAGATTCACCAGAAAATGTAGCGATCAGGTTTTTGTTTTGTTTTGCTATAGTTATATCACTATCCTTGGGGCAAAACCATCTACACCTTCCTTCAAGAGTAATTGGTGAGTCAGAACAATGCATGGTCCAGCTCACAGCCTAGCAAGCAGCCCACTGCCTAGCAAACTGGGTAGAACAGTAACAGGACAATCAATATCTGCTACTCCAATTGTTGGTTCCTAGCGGACGCAGGTCTATGCCTTTTGCTGTAAAAATCAGCTAGGAAACCTGCTCCGTCTCTCAGCTGCTTTGGACTTTCTAAATTTGCAGTTTTGGAATGGGTTAAGAAGAAGGCAGAGGAAAAGAGAGTGAGTGGGTGTGCATGTAAGATCGGAGAGATTTTCTCTGATAGAAAATCATGGAAAATACAGGTAGTCCTCAATTTACAACAGTCACTAAAAAAGTGACTTATTATCATTTTTCACACTTATGACCGTTGAAGCATCCCCATAGTCACATGATTTGCATTCAGATGCTTGACAACTGACTCACCTTTAAGACCATTGCTGGGTCCTGGGGGTCACCTTTTGCGACCTTCCGACAAGCGAAGTCAATGGGGAAGCCAGATTCACTTAACAAATGTGTCACTAATTTAACCACTGCAGTGATTCATTTAACAACTGTGGCAAGGAAAGTAGTAAAATGGGGCAAAACCTCACTTAACCAATTCCTCAATTATAACAACATACATTTTGGGCTCACTTGTGCTCATAAATCGAAGACTACCTGTGATTTGAAACTGGGCATAAGGTATAGGGCCACCACAGAGGGAGGTCATTTTTGGTGAGTGATGCCACCCGATGTCTTCTTCCTAACAAGAGTGATGTTTTGCTTTCCTCTTATTGCATCTGAACTCCTTAGGAGAATTTGCTTTCTTCTGATTGGAAGGTAAGTAGCCTTCTCCCTTTTCCCCACCCTTGACTATAATCCTATATTTGCTTCCCTGAGAATTTTACTTACCGTACGTAAGATCGATGTTGCAAAAATCTGGATGACCTCTTGATGGCAGTATGCATGATTTTTTTTATAGGATGATCAATCTTTGGGAGATCGATGGTCCTGCCAGAGATAAAGAAGATCAATATACTTAAATCAGGCAAAATCTCAACCCCCCCACCCCTCACCCCACTAAAGAGTTTCTGAGTGATTGGAAGAACTGACTTGAAATACAAATAAGAGAAACCTAAAATGACAGCTCTCTGAACTGTTATGATCCTGGATTTTTTTCCCCTTTCTCTCTTTTCGAGGCATTTTCCTCCTTCAGTTATTATGATTATGCACAGAGCATTTTCTTTCTCTCTCCCTCCCATCACACATTTGTCTCTGTGTATCTGTAGCACGCTTTTTCTTATGTTTTTTAATATTCCCAACCCACCCACAAAGAGAGAGAGAGACAGGAAGAGAAAGAAAGAGAGAAAGAGAGAGAGAGACAGGAAGAGAAAGAAAGAGAGAAAGAGAAAGAGAGAGAGAGACAGTCAGTCAGACAGACAAAGAGACTAATAATAGTGCAGCAGCAGCAATATCACACAGCAAAATAATTCAGCAAATGTCACTGGATAATCCCATGGTAAAGAGAACAACAATAACAACAGCAGCAAAATTCTGTGTTAACTCTTGAAAGATCAGTATTTCTGGATGAAGGAGATGGAGACATTTGAGGATACAGGTCTGAGCTTTGTTCCAGCCCAACCGAACGGGGACTGAGTGGGAAGGACATGACTGCAGTTGCCTCAGGCACCAATAATAGCTGGGCAGATCTTAAATCCTGAAAACGTCTATGGAGATTTTCAGTCATCCAGGTCATTGTTGTCCCAAAGGTGCCTTTTCAAAAGGCAACTGCACTTTGTTTTGCCTGTTCAAAAATCCAGTTGCCTTTTGAAAAAGCACTTTGGGGACAACCCTGACTACAACATTATCATGGAAGCTCCCTAGATTGTACTAAAACTAGATGTATTGTGAGATGGAAAGATTCCCTAAAGATGTTTCTAGGTTGCCTTTGGGGCAAGCTGGGGAGGAGATATAGAATATAATAGAACTGAAAGGGACCTTGGAGGTCTTCTAGTCCAGCCCCCTGCTCAAGCAGGAGAACCTATATGATTTCAGACAAGTAACTGTCTAATCCAGACATGTCAAACTCACGACATCACGTGACGTCGCACAATGTATCAGAGCCTTTTCGCCATTGCCGGCAATGGGGTGGGCGCGGCTTCCGGATGATGCATTCGGCCCGCAGGCCGGCAGTTCGACACCCCTAGACTCTAGTCTCTTCTTAAAAACCTCCAGTGATGGAGCATCCACGATTTCTAGAGGCAAGCTGTTCCACTGGTTGATTGTTCTCGCTGTCAAGAAGTTTCTCCTTAATTCCAGGTTGCTTCTCTCTTCAGTTTCCAGCCATTGTTTCTTGTCCTGCCCTCTGGTGCTTTGGAGAATAATTTGACACACACCCCCATTCTTTGTGGCAGCCCCTCAAATACTATCATGCTAACATGTCACCCGTTTCTTCTTTTCTTTAGACTAAGCAAACTCAAGTCCTGCAGCTGTTCTTCATATGTTTTAGTCTCCAGGCCTTTGATCGTCTTAGTTGCTCTTCTCTGAACTTTTTCCAAAGTCTCAACATCTATTTTGTAGTATGGTGACCAAAATTGGTTGCAGTATTCCAGGTGTGGTCTCAGTAGGGTTTTATACAGCAGTACTAATACTTTGCATGATCTTAATTCTATGCCTCTGTTTATGCAACCCAAGATTATATTAGCCTTTTTGACTGCTGCTGCACACTGCTGGCTCATATTCAAGTGATCATCCACTGACTAGGGCTCCAAGGAACCTCTCATAGTTACTGTTTTTGAGCCAGGTCTCGCTCGCCTAATCTGTACTTATAGCTTTGATTTTTCCTGCCTAAATGTAAAACTTTGCTTTTCTCCACATTGAAACTCATTTTGTTGGATAGGGCCCATTGTTCAAGTTTGTCAAGATCTTTTTGGATCCTGAGCTTCTCTTCTGGGGTGTTGGCTATTCTTGCCAGTTTAGTGTCATCTGCAAATTTGATGAGTTCCCTTTCAATTCCCTCATCTAAGTCATTTATGAAGAGTACTGGGTCTAAGATGGAACCTTGTGGTGGCCCACTGCTTACTTCTCTCCATGTGGATGTGGTACCACTGAGGACTACCTTGAGAATTATATAGGCAACATTGTGAAGACATGACCATTAAAAAGAGTTACTAAGATGTCTTTTTGTGGCAGTATGAGAATTTGACATAGGCAAGAAAGATCTTTGACAAAATATTGCAGTGTACATATATTTTCTATCCAATGTTTCTTTGGAGGACTCAAGTCTCTTCTGTCAATCAGGTATTCTGGTTCATGCCAACTGTTACACAACATTGCGTAAATATTGAGCCTGCTCATTTGTTACTGAACTTCTTTAGGTGAAATAAAATTGGCTTTTTGTCAGGGATACGGAAATCTGTAGGTTTCTAACTGCCTTCTTCTTTGGCTAGGCTACATTGTAGGAATTGTAGTTTACGAGTATCTGGAGGCCCACAGATCTCTCATCCCAATATTAGAAAGGGAGGATTTAAATCAAGTACATAAATAAAAATAAAACTTTGCATGTCTTTGCCCCCAAATTCCTTTTACATCTCAGTGCCTTTATAGGTAGCCCTCGAATTACAACCATTCGTTAATTGACAGTTTGAAATTACAGTGGTGCTGAAAAAGCGACTTATGATCATTTTTCACAGTTACAACCCTTGCAGCATCCCCATGGTCATATGATCAAAATTCAGATGGTTGGCAAGTGACTCATATTTATGATGGCTACAGAATCCCGAGGTCACACAATCCCGTTTTGCGACCTTCTGACAAGCAAAGTCAATGGGGGAAGCCAGATTCACTCAACAACCATGTTACTAACTTACCCACTAAAGTGATTCACTTAACAGTGGCAAGAATGGTTGTAAAATGGGCTGCAACTCACTTAACATCTGTCTCATTTAGCAACAGAATTTTGGGCTCAATTGTGGTTGTAAATTGAACACTGTATCTTGGTCTTATTTCTTCCAGGTAATTGAACCGCTAACCATCTAAGGTTTTTGCTTGTTTCATTTTAAACATGCAGTTGGCTCTCAGACGGGCCACCTCCTCCTTTGAATATTTAAAATGTGTTCTGCAGAAATGCTTTGATTCATTTGGCTACACTTATTATTATTGCCAAACTCCTCCCTCTCCCCCTCCTCCATTTAATTTTTCAAAATCTCTGTTGCGAGAAGCAGGTTTGTACAAACTAGCAACTGCTAATAATAATCATCTGAAGCAGCAACACAAAACACTTTCACTTTCACAAGTACATTTTTGAAAGCGGTAACATAGTGTCAGTTAAACAAAAAAGTTTGCACCATAGAAACTGTAAAATTATTCAAAATCATTGGTAAAAATAAATACATGGAACACAATTGGTTGTAAAAGCTTTTGTATCTTTTTTTCATGAAGTCTCGATATGATGTAAGGCAGGGGTTCCCAAACTCCGTCCATGGACCGACACTGGGCCGCGGCATGCCAGAAACCAGGCTGCGCAAACAAGCGAAGCCCCATCTGTGGGATGCAGGCAACACACAAAACTACGCCCCCTCTGGTCCACGGAAAAACCTCTGTCCACAGAACCAGTCCCTGGTGCCCAAAAGGCTGGGGACCACCGATGTAAGGAAGTACCAACACAATAACAGGTGCATCTGATGTCTTTCTCTGTGATCAAATGCAAGCACTGAGCCTGGAGACAGGCAAACTACAGAGTCAACATACTCCGCAGTAGTGCTGCTACTAGGGCAAATGCCGTTCAATTTTATTTGAATGTATTTTAATTTTCTAGAGCAGTTGACCCAGAACTGTGAAGAACACTTCTCCAGATGGCACTCTCCATTTGCCTGTGTGAAGCAGTCTCATTAGGATCAAAAGCCCATTCAGACTCATATGGCACTTTATTTTATTTCGAGTAATAAGCTGCCTAGTATTTTCCCTGCATTCCAAGAGCTTCATGTTTATTTGGCCCTTAAAAATTAATTCAAGCAGAACAACATTTTATTATTTATTATTGCGTGGGTAAAGTACATTTGTCTCTTAAGTACACAGGGTGATGCCCAATTCATATATAATTAAAACATCTCATAAAATCAAGAAGCACACCAACTATTAGCATCTTATTTGAGTAGAGGCTTAGCAGTGGGCAAGAGGGAGACTCCCTAGAGTGACTCCTCCAAAATGGGCTTGTTAAAGGAATTATCTCTTCACTTTCTTCCTCCTCCCCTGCCCCATCCCACAATAGCTTTGGGAGAAGGGGAAGCAGAGGAAGAAACAGATGGGGCTGGTTATGACTGTTCTGAATCAATCTGAGAGAACCTGTTTGGTGTAGTGGTTAAGACACCAGGCCAGAAACCAAGAGTTCTAGCCTTCCCATGAAAGCTGATTGGGTGACATGGAGCCAGTCACTCTTTCTCTCAGCCAACCTGTCTCACAGGGTTGTTGTGGAAAAAACAGGGGACAGGACTATTAGGTACTTTTGCTGCTTGAGGCACTATATCTATCTGTCTGTCTGTCTGTGTCTGTCTGTCTGTCCAAATTCTGAGTTGGGAAATGCTTTTATCTGCATACAGAGGGAAAACCTGAATGGAATCATTTCAGAAAAATATATCTTTTTCTCTTCAGCCTTCTTTGTATTGTAAAACAGTTGTCTAAAATTAGTAGGCAGATTATTAAAATAACAAGCACTAGTTTTTATTTTTTAATTAGGTAAGATAATGATACATAGACAGATGATTATTTATGAATGGAGACAAAGAAATCCACTAAACATTTCAGGCAAAAACTAACATTTAAAAATGTATGGAATCAAAAGATCAAAGCCTATTATCTGCATTTTTTTTATGAAGAAAGCTCGTTTCCCCCCCCCACACTTCTCTAAATTCTACAGTTGTACGATGCCCACAAGGATGAAGGTATAAAAATAAGTACTAGATCTGAGATTTTTTAATGGTTTGTTTGTTGTTTTTTTAAAAAAAACTTTGGTGGGCATGCATTATCAGGATAATGCATTTGTGCATCTCCCTCTCTTTTGGGTTTCTTGCAGGTTCAGAATTTTCTGGCATGGAAAGCCAAGGATCGCATCAATGCCATCCATTGAGTAGAGTTGGGTGGCTTTCAGCTTTCCATATATTTCTAAAGTTCAGTTCCCAGTAGGTTTATCTGGAATGGCCGGTGATGATTATGGCTGGCCATTGTTGAAATCCTTGTTTTATTGTTTTTATTTATTAGATTTTTATCCTGACTTTATTATGTTTATAAGTAACTCAAGGTGCCAAGCATAAATAATACTCTTACCTCATCCTACTTTCTCCATAACAACAACCCTATGAGGTAGATTGGCAGAGAGAGAAAGAAAGAAAGAGAGAGAGAGAGAGAGAGAGAGAGAGAGAGAGAGAGAGAGAGAGAGAGAGAGAGAGAGAGAGAGAGAGAAAGAAACTAGCCTACTTTCATGCTTAAAGTGGGACTAGAATTTGCAGCCTTCTGGTTTCTAGCCTGGTGCCTTAACCACCTGACCAAACTGGCTCTCTTACTGCTTTTCATCACTTGTTTACCTTGTCTGGGTTTGTTGTTAGCTGCCCAACCTCTGCCAAGATTGGGCTAGGTTTAAAATATTGTCAAATATAAAATAAGCACTTGAGAATTATAATTCATCAGCGTTTGCAGGGCCACACATTTCCATGGAATGAGTAGCTTGTGTCTTTGAATGGCAAGAGCCAGGAATGGGTTAGAACGAATGCCGGGACATTCTCACCGTCAGTGGAAGGGCATCGGTGGAAATGAAGAAGCAAATCAATACTGTAAAGGGGAGACAGGAAGAGGGAGGAAGACAAGATACTGCTGAAGGATGACAACAAGAGAAATTACTTTGAATTTGAGTCAGAAGAAGACACTTTGATCCCAGATTCCCTAAACCTAGTTCAGGGGAAAGATTAATAAGCATTCACTTCTCTATGAGACCTGGATTGACCAGACAAATAAAAATTGTCCTTACCAAAGCTTTCCTTAAGTCAGAGAGCAATTTGTGGACCCCTTCTAGGTAGGAGGACTTTTGGCCACCACTAGTAATCTTTTCTTTATCCCAATATATGTTGAATTAACATATGAAAAAGGATCCAGAGTAAATTGATTAGTTTAGTGTAGGGTAGAAGTCCAGAGACATTACTGGGAGATGGAGAATCTGTACTGCATATTTCAACAAATGGCGACAATGGAAGTCACTGTCTAGCCACAAAATGACTTCTTATAGTGGATATGGCTAGTCCCTCATTTATTGGAAGGAGAATCATACTCCCATGATCCTCTAAGTAGGATCTTTGTGGGGATCAAGGCAGTGCTACAAATAAATGTAATACTAGATGCTGATGCTTTCATTTGGACCATGCGACCTTCCTATTTAATAGTTTTTTAAAAAAAAATTAGTTTAAAGCTAAGGGAATAGGAAGTCTAATGGACATCAAAGAAAACATATAGAATCTCTGTGAGCATTATATTGTCTACTCTTGGAGCAGTGGAGCTAGTCGAGATGAAAACCACTTTTCTAGCCAGGGGTTTGCGATCTGGCTTTGATTTTCCTCTTCCCCAGTACAGTACTGCATTATCACAAAAGATTCTGGTTGCAACAAGCAGAGACCAATTTAAACGGCTTTAAATTTTGACCCTGCTTGTATCTCCTTGATCCGTCCCAGGGAAGTAGATGTAGAGGTCACCCAGCAGACATCAGAAAGCCTGAAAGGAGTTGGGGAAGCAAATGCCAAGCACCTTTTGTTGTTCTCTCTTTTTCTTTTTGGTCTCTAAACTCTTTTCTTCTGAGTGACATCTTAAGAACAGCTTCTCAAGGTTTTGTTCAGAGTGGCAATTCATAAGTGGAGGAAGGGTCGTTGGAGAAAATTCATATTCAATTAGACACAGCTGGCACATTCTCCTCAGGAGGCCTGAGCCAAGAGACGTAATTTCCAATATTTTTCACATAGCAATCACGAAGGCCTTTCCTCACAATTTCCTTTGTGAAGGGAAGGGGAGTTTTGGCAACTGTAGGAGGCAACTCTGTCTGTCTGTCTTTAAAAAAAACCACCCCTTTCTCTCATAGACATAAGTAACTTCTGCAGTGAAGCTGAAGATGTGCTTGCAAATGCTCAACCTCAGCATTGTCTGTTGTGGTAAATTTGACATAATAGATCTCGGAGATTTGATGTATTGAGAGAAGTCCCCAGAGTTCCTAGCTCAAGAAGTATGAAATGGCTGTTTGTTCACCTGTGGCATCCACATCCTTGGGAAATAAGTCTTAGGTTTTATTGTGTTTCTTTTTTACACCATTAGAACTGTATTATAATTATAGGGGAAAAAAATCAGAGCCCTTTCTAACTGCCAAATGTTTGCCATGTGGATTGCCATGGGCATGCGTCCCTAAGTGTAGCACACACCTACTGTATAGTATCTAAGGCAGTGTTTCCCAAACTTGGCAAATTTAAGATGAGTGAACTTCAACTCCCAGAATTCCCCAATCAGCTTTGAATTCTGGGAGTTCAAACTCACCCATCTTAAAGCTGCCAAGGTTTAGAAACACTCAATCTAAGGAAGGCATGTCAAACTCGCGATGCCACATGATGTTGCGTGACATATCATGACTTTTTCCCCATTGCTGACAATGGGGTGGGCACGGTTTCAGCGTGATGCATCCAGCCTGTGAGCCAGCAGTTTGACATGCCTGGTCTAAGGCTTCACTATTCTGAAGTGGGGAAGATGGGAGGGAGTTTCATTTCAGTTTCTGTACCAATCTTACTTTAGACTCTAAGATCAGCAATAGGAATTATAGAGTAGATGTTTTACAAACAAAATAAAGCCGGTGGAAGTAAACCAGTTTGCTGTATTCAGAAATATACCAACCTAAATCCTGGGAGACTGTGAGTTCTAGTCCCACTTTAGGACTTGTGCCTATCATTCTCTCTCTCAATCCTAGGAAGGAGCCAATGGCAAACTGTCTGCACAATTTTGTCAAGAAAAATGCAGGGACATGTCTAGGCAGTTGCCAGGAGTCAACACTAGTTCAAAAGCACACACACAAAAAATTGATGGAAGTGACCCCAAAGTCATTTTGCCATGTCACCATATATAAAGGTAAAGGCAAAGGTTCCCCCCGCACATGCGTGCTAGTCGTTTCCGACTCTAGGGGCCGGTGCTCATCTCCGTTTCAAAGCCGAAGAGCCAGCGCTTGTCCGAGGACGTCTCCGTGGTCATGTGGCCGGCATGACTAGACGCCAAAGGCACATGGAACGCCTTTAACACCATATATATATATTTTAACACCATATATATTCCCTATATATTCTGCAAGCTGGCTGCCTATCTTATCTAGCCGAACATTGCAGTCAATAATTTGTTGTATCTTTTCACTTTCACACAATTACTTGCTTTATTCACCTAATCTTCAGAGAGGTAAGTGAATAAAAAGAGCACACACACAAAAATAATGTACGCACCTAACCCAATGGATATTTTCCTGCGTGTACTTCACCAGGGGTCTTCAAACTTGGCCTTTTTATGACTTGGGGACTTCAACTCCCAGAATTCCTCAGCCAGCATGCCTATGATAGGTTCAGCTGTCCTTAGCTGCACCCTTAATAAAAGTGTAATCAATTATACTGGGAGGCATTATTTTGACCAGCAGCAGGTGTGATCAGATTGTAGCACCTACTGGCCCTTTAGGCTTATGAAATTACACTTCTTCCTTGCTGATCCCTGATCAGCTTCATTTGCCAATATTCTGCTGGAAATAGTGATGATTGAAATGTAACAAAAACTAATTCCTGGGCTTGAAATGTCATGATGGTGAAATGGTGTAATAGGCTAAAATAGTCTGACATTGAAATTATAGCACCAATCTCACCCTCCCCACTGTCTCTTCCACAGAATCTACAACGGGTGTCAAACTTGCAACATCATGTGATGTGTCGTGATGTATCACAACTTTTTTGCCATTGCTGGCAATGGGGTGGGCGCGGTTTCACCATGACACATCCGGCAGTTTGACACCCCTGATCTAGAAGCTATCCCAAGCTAACAGAATATTAGAAATAGTTCAAGACTCTGTCAGTAGCATAATTCTCTTAAAAGCAAATTTGGTGCCAGAAGAAAAACTGGCCAAAGAAAGAGGAAGTTCAGAAATGAGGCAAACTTGGGCAATGTAACTGACATCACTACACAGCTATAAGAATGCACTGTGTAGACTTCCGCTGGCGGCGCGGCGCCGAAGACAGCCTCCCCTGGCTGCCCGCGGCTCAGCTGTTTGTTTTTTCGCCCGAAACAGCGCCGATCAGCTGTTCGGGCGAAATTGAAGCCCCCTCCTCGGGAGAAGAGGAGGGGGTGAGGCCCCAGGTAGGGGTAGAGTTCTCCGAGGCCGCCTGAGCTTTGAGCTTGGGCGGCTGAAGGATCGAACTCCCCCGAAGCCTGGGTTGCTCCCAGCTGGCCGTCGTCTCTGCTCCGAACTTCCTGGAGCAGAGCCAGGCGTCTGCGAACCATCCCTGCCTGAAGAAAGGACTATGATTTAAAGGAGCAGGCAGAGCGGTACAAGAGGAAAAGGTGGAGAGATGAAGAGGATTATTTTATTTTACTCTCAAGCTTGATGGACTATGCTTAAAACTTAAAGTGAAAGTGCGTCACAATTGTAAGTAAAAGATGGCGGCTAAACCTCCCCCTAGAACTTTTCGGAGTGCTGGAAATTCTCCGGTGCAACAACAATCACTACTGCAGGCGTTGCATTCTCCTGATGTATTGACATCGAAGGATCTTGAAAAACATACCCAGTTAATTTTGGAGTCAATGGGTGTTAAATTTGCACAGATGGAGGAGAAATTGGAGAAATTGGAGCAGAGAATGGAAGAAAGGATGGAGCAGAAACTTAGAGAGATGAAGGTAGACATTTTGTCCTCAGTGCATAAAGTAGCTAAATGTGTGGAGGTGCTGGATGATCAAGTGGAAGACTTGACTCAAAAGAATGCTATATTAGAAGCAAAAGTATTGGAAATTGAAGATTTAAAAGACAAAATGGATAGTGAACAGAGTTTGGCTCAATTTTACCAGATGCAGTTTGCTGTTAGAATTAGAGGCCTAAAAGAGAATATTAAGGAAGATTTAAAGCAGCTGGTTTCTGAGGCTTTTGAGGGGGTATTGAACCATCCAGCATCTGAAATAAAACAAGGCATGGACAAAGTGTTTCGTGTGAATTCGTGGATTGCTAAGCAGAGAAAGTTGCCTAGAGATGTGGTGGTTTATTTTGTAAAAAGGGAAATTAGAGATGAAGTTATACAAGCTGCCTATGATACTAAAGTTGTGATTGCTGGTCAAGAAGTTTTGGTTCTAAAAGAAATTCCTCCAAAGATTTTAAAGAGAAGGAAGGACTTTATATTTCTTGTGCAAGAGCTCAAGCAAAGAGATATAAGGTTCAGATGGGAGATCCCAGCTGGGTTGAGCTTCATGTATGATGGCAAAAGGTACTGTTTGGGTACTGTGAAGCAAGCGCATGATTTTTACAACAATGTTTTAAAAGCAACCCCATCAACACTTCTGGAAGCTGCAGAGGGATCTGGAGAAGGAGAACATCAAGAGGATGAAGATGGACAGTTAGACGAGAAGGGTACAGGAGGAGATCAAGCTGCAACTCTTTTGGATGATCCTAGAGAACAGAGGGTGACGCGTGCTGCCTTAAAACGCTCAAAAAAGATTAAAAAATAAGACCAGTAGAAATGTATGGAACTTCCACAATATACTTATAGTCAAGTGGTAGTTGTGTTTTTAAGAGTTTTGGGATGATATGTATGGTAACAGAATGTTCAATTTGGAATTAATGGACAATTTACTACAGAGGAAGAGGAAGAAAGTTTTGTGGGTTAATGCGGGTTAATTTGTGTAAGAACTATCTATTATAGCCTATTTTGGCTAGAGAGGTTAATAGGGATAGGTGCTTGTGATGTGTAAGTGAGAATATGTCTAGGTAATAGTGAATTGTGGAAGAACATAGATGGGAATGATGCTAGTTTTCTTTTATTTTAGTTCTTTATACATATTTAGTA
Organism: Vipera ursinii; assembly: GCF_947247035.1. Lineage (NCBI taxonomy): Eukaryota > Metazoa > Chordata > Lepidosauria > Squamata > Viperidae > Vipera > Vipera ursinii. The sequence continues at coordinate 143,358,961 of NC_139512.1, read as the reverse complement.
TTGTTAAGGATTGGTTTACTCTATATAAGCTAGAGAGTGATGGATTTTAGAGTTTATAATTGTTAGTATATGATTGTTTATGATTGCTTTTTAGATATATACCTTGTATTTTGCTCTGGGAAGTCGGGGGGGGGGAGGGGGGGAGGAGGGGAAGTAGAGGGGTGGGAGGGAAGAGGGAGAGGGGGAGGGGGGGAGATAGGGGGGAGGTAGGGAGGGGAGGAGGGAGGGGGAAGGGGGGTTTTTCAAAGGAAAATTGTATTTTAAAACTTTTCAATAAAAAAAAAAGAATGCACTGTGTAGAAATAGAGAATTCCCTTTCTCTCAAGGGGGAGGAGGGGAAAATCATGTAAATACAATACACCGGAGCATAATATAATAACTAGTGTATCTTGCATAACATAACATCTGTGTTTGAGAGCTTAAGGCTGGTAGACCGTTCTTACCAATCTGGTCATAACAGCAGAAGGAAAAACATCCAGGACAAAAAATCTCCAGCACAGCCTTTTGGGAGGGGCAGCTAAATCCTGGCTCAGTATATTGCCAATTGCTCCATTCTCAGCTCCCTCACTCCTATGAGTATATTACCTAGAATGCAGCCTTAACTCTAACCCTTACTTCTGCTTTTCCGCATGTACATGCAATCAAATGGCCACTGCTGGTAGGCTGGGGGTGGAGGGATTCTAGCTGCCGTTATCTGCATGCTTTTCCTACTTTGCTTTTGTTTTCACCTTTATTCATCTTGTTGGGGGGAGGGGGTTGAGTCAGTGTTGACTTTGGGTTGATAACATTTTTTGGGGGAAGTGGTTTACCTCCTTAGGGACGCGGTGGCTCAGTGGGTTAGGACGCTGAGCTTGTCGATCAGAAGGTCGGCAGTTTGGTGGGTCGAATCCCGAGTGCCGCGTAATAGAGTGAGCGCCTGTTACTCGTCCCAGCTTCTGCCAACCTAGCAGTTCGAAAGCACGTAAAAATGCAAGTAGAAAAATAGGGACCACTACGGTGGGAAGGTAACAGCATTCTGTGCCCCTTTGTTGTCTAGTCATGCCGGTTACATGACCACCGAGACGTCCTCAGACAAGCGCTGGCTCTTCGGTTTTGAAACAGAGATGAGCACCGGCCCCTAGAGTTGGAAACGACTAGCACGCATGTGTGGGGGAACCTTTACCTTTACCTTTACCTTACCTCCCTAGGGTTAAGAGAAAGGGACTGGTCTAGGATCACCCAGCTGTCTTTGTGCCTAGGGTGGGACTAGAACTCACCATCTCCTGGTTTTAAACCCAGATTCTTAACTACAACACCAAACTGGCTGTCAGTTTATTCAGTTTAGGTTATCAAAATAAAAAAAAACAAAACAAAATAAAATATGGAGACAAGGAGGGACAGGAGGATGAGCCTGGTTATGAAAGTCTTGTACCCAGACCTACCACATTTCTGCTGCAAAGCTGTGACTTGCAGATTCTCCCCCCCCCTCTTTTTTTTTTTGGTGACATGCTGAAGAGGGAGAGCCGCAAAGCTAGAGGAATCAATAAATGTTTTTCCTATCAATACTGAATAATAATAATAATAATAATAATAATAATAATAATAATAATAATAATAAAGTTGGAAGGGACCTTTGAGGTCATCTAGTCCAACCCCCTGCTCAGGCAGGAAACCTTATACCATTTCAGACAAATGGCTGTCCAGTCTCTTCTTTAAAACCTCCAGTGTTGGAGCATTCACCACCTCTGGAGGCAGGTTGTTCCACTGGTTAGTTGTTCTAACTGTCAGGAAGTTTCTCCTTAGTTCTAGGTTGCTTCTCTCCTTGACTAGTTTCCATCTGTTGCTTCTTGTCCTGCTTTCAGGTCCTTTGGAGAATAGCTTGACTCCCTCTTCTTTGTGGTAGCCCCTGAGATATTGGAACACTGATCATCAGAATAGCACTGTTTGCCAGGGAGTCGATTAGAGACGTTAAAGGCAGGGTAGGGGCTGGCAATGAGAGCAGCAAATTTCATCCCCATGTAGTTTAATTCAGGAATGATAGATAGCCTACATTTGCATTGTGTACATTGGTTTGTCTGCCCCACAAATCTTTGCCGTTGCTAAGAGAGAGGGAGCTGCAAAACAGCAAGTATTTGTCAGATATGCTGACTTTTTTTAAAAAAAAATTATGGGCTCTAGGAAAGTTGGGGTTTGAGAAAAAATGGGTGATAAGGAGCTGGTTTGGAGAAAATAGGTGGTTTCCTGTGGCTTTGAAGTTCTTGCTCCCAAGTCCTGGGCAGAAAGCTTTTATTTTGTAGTAATTCATTGCTAAACATGAAATATTTTCATTTAGGGTTTTAAGAGGCAAATGTAAATGTATATAATGATCCACAGGAGCCTTGTGACAAGGAGGGGATGGGTGTGAAAGACTCTTTAAGCAGCAGAGGCAGACAAAGGTATCTGATTTCACTCTGCAGCAAACTCAGATACAAAGAGGACTGTGACAGAGGGCCCCATCTAGGAGTAGGTGTCAAATTCTAATGGCTTCAACAGCTGTAACCTGTTTATGAACTGAAATGAAGTCACAACTACCGACAATCTGGGCAGCTGTCATCTCCCTTGCTCCAAAAGTGGGGAGGAGGAGTCTGGGTGAAACAAAAATTCTGATTAGGAGACTTACTTCACATTTAAAAATGGACATGGGAGTTGGTCAAGTCTGGGCCACCTACTTTGTATCACGCAAAATTAACCTGAGTCATTTGGTAAGGAGGTTCTGGGGATGAATGAAAATTCCAGAGTAGTTTGGAAGGGTGGAAGTGCACTTGCATTTTCCCCCCCACTTATTCTGGTTAGGAATCGGGGAGGTGGAAGAAAAACCATGATAGTGACCATCACCAGATGATCAATGCCCTCCTCCTTTTTTACAGTGTTGTCCAGGGAACTTCAAACCTGGCCCTTTTATGATGCTGGCTGAGGAATTCTGGGAGTTGAAGTCCACAAGTCATAAAAGGGCCAAATTTGAAGAGCCCTGGTGTTGTCTGTGCCATGTAGAAAAAAGGGGCAGGGCTTTTGATCAAGGTGTTGTGGCCACCCTCTTGACCTTTAATAAAGAGTCAAGGAGATGATCTGAGAAAGGGAAGATTCATTACCAAAGCAACCAGTAATTAACATTGCTTAATCCCAGATGAAGAGGGAAAGTTGCAAAAAAACATTTCGAATGGGCATCCCCTAAATTACATGAATACAAAAGAGGAAGGGAAGCACATTCAGACAGTAACAGATCTTCAGGATTTTGTTACTATAGTCAATCTTAATAAAAGTAGTTTGAGGCCCATATGGAGTCTGTTTCTTAGTCTGGTCTACCCTTCACTGCTTGCCCGTTTAAACACAGACACTTTATCTCTCTAGTTAGAAAGCCATATTCCCTAACTACATTATGTATTATATAAAGTGTATGCATATGGGGACGATTACATTGGATTGCTACCTGTTGGAACTGTCATTCCTTTTTTTCTGTTTGTCAGCTACGCACATCTCACTCTGTTTTTCTGCCAGCTGCATAGTAATTGTTAGTTATTGTTAGAACCAACACATACTGACTATGCAGTTATGTTGTTATGCAGATTCTGATTGGGTGAGTGATAAGAAATCACGTAAAAGTACTTCAGGTTATATAATGGTTTTAAATGGATGTCCTGTTTACTGGCATGTGCGTAAACATAATTTTGTTTCTTGTTCATCTACTGAAGCTGAATATGCTTGTGTTTCAGATGCATGTAATTCTCTAACGTGGTTTGATGCTTTAGTCACAGATATCTGTGTTAGAGATTAAACTTGATTTGGGTGACAATATTATATAATGGAGTAAAAGCACCTTTAAGGAGTTAAACGGCCTAAGGGTGTGGCTGTAATTATTCCACATAAAAGAGAGTTAGATGTTACACGTAGTTGCTCTTGTATATGTGTTTGATGTTAGTGTTTGGATACCTCTTGTTCTCTTGTTTGCTAACTTGATATTTATTCTCTCAAGAATCAACTGCTTGCTACAGTGTATATTGTTTTTGATATTGGTAAGCAGCTTTTGTATTTTGATACTATGTTTTTTATGGACTGACTTTTATGTGCATGATACTGGATTGATACTTGGACTATTTCTTACTGTGTTTATTTTTGTTGTCTGAGTAAAAATAAGTTATAAAACTCGTGTTAGTGCATTACTGTTTGCCTAAAAGTCCCAGTACAACTTCCACTGTGTATTAATAATACTCTGTTAAACAAACCATTTTTTCAACAACATATTCTAACAATGGTTATGGGCCCAGATCCAGTGTGGTGCTGAGGACAGGCACAGTATTGTATTTATATTTCCTAACTGAGTTTTCAAATTCAGACAATAGCACAAGGATTATTCAATCCATTCTGCATTACCCGGCTTAATGGGTCAAACTACGTATCCTGGTCTACACAATGTAGTTTGTTATTACAAAATCAAGGTCTTTGGAAAATAGTCCATAATCCTCCTGATGTAACTGCCTGGGATCCAACTAATGAAGAAGATAACAAGAAGATTGTAGACTTCAATAAAGACAATGATAAGGCTTTATCTATCATTGGGCTAACATTAGGAGACCAACAGCTAGTCCATGTGCGTGGAGAAGAATCTGCTGCTAAATGTTGGGCTAAGTTGAAAAAGATTTTTGTTCGGGACAGTGTTGGTGCTCATATAAATCTTACCAGAAAGCTATTTAAAGCTAGACTGGAAAAGAATGGCGATATGTTAGCTCACCTTAACTTTATAAAAGCAACTTTGTTGGAACTGCAAGAAAAAGAACTTATTTTCTCAGAGCTTCACCAGGTTTACATCATTTTATCATCATTGGATGAGAGCTACGATGCCTTTGTATCGTCCTTGGAGGTTTTGTCCAAAGAAGACCTAACTGTTTCTTCAATAACTGGAAGGTTGTTGGAAGAATCAAGATGTCGTATGGAGAGAAAACAGTTGAGAGAGCCATTGCAACAAGAAATAAAGAAGACTGAATCTGCTTATATTTTAAGGAAATGCTTTAATTGTGGGTTAAAGGGACATATTGCTAAGTTTTGTCAGAATAGTAATTGTCAGAGAAAGGAAAGCCATAGAAAGAATAAAAAGCTGATTAATGTAGCTGTAGCTAATAGAACTACTAATAACCACAATTGGTGGGTGGTAGATAGTGGAGCTACACACTGTATTTCAAAAATAAAAAGGGATTTTGAGAATATAAGGTCTAGTAAAAATATATTTCTATGGCTAATGGCTGGAGAGTCAAGGTCTCTGGAGAGGGTAAGGTTTACTGTTCATTTTTAAAACAAAATTTGGAAATGCTATATGTTCCCAGATGTGATTATAATCTATTATCAGTTAAGGCATTATTGGAAGCAGGTTTTAAAGTTACTTTCCAAGGGGAGGAATGTCTTATTCAAAAGAATGAAGTGAACTTAATAGCTAATATGAAAGACGGTTTGTTTGTAATTAGCAATGATCCTATTATAATGGCTACTACTTGTACAAATCAAAAACCACATGATGAATGTATTCATTTATTACATAGAAGATTGGGTCATGTGAATTTTAATACACTAAAAAGAACTGTAGCTTTGTCTAATGGGTTTAAGTTAAAGGCTTGTAAGAAATATCTGCAGTGTAACGTATGTGGTAGAGAAAAGAGCAGGGCAGCACCAGCTAATAGGTTAGATGGATTTAAAACCACAACTCCATTAGAACTGGTATTTATGGATTTGATAGGTCCTATGAAACCCAGTTTAGGGGGTGCTTGCTACATATTAAATATTCTAGACCATTATAGCAGATATGGGTTCTGTTATCTCCTTACGTCAAAAACTGAAACTATACAAACAATATCTAATTGGCTCAAGTTTGTACAAAGGAAAACTCAGTTAAATGTAAAAACTATAATAACAGACAATGGAACTGAGTTTGTTAATAAACAGTTCAATGAGCTGTTAGTTTCAGAGGGAATAGAGCATAGACGTACAGCTCCTTATAGACCTCAGCATAATGCATTTGTTGAACGGAGGGGCCAAACATTGCAAGCTATGATTAGATCTATGATTGAAGATTCTGGTTTACCTGATAGCTTATGGGGAGAAGCAGCAAAATGTGCTAATCATATTTTAAACAATGTGGTTAGTTCAGCTACAGGTAAAATTCCTTATACCTTATGGTATAAGAGAAAACCAAATCTTAGTTATATTCACACATTTGGGACACCTGCTTGGGTACATATTCCAAGTTCAATAAGAAATAAAGGAGAACATAGAGCTAAACAATTATTTTTTGTTGGCTATGAGTTAAACCATAAGTCTTATCGGTTCTGGGAGAAAGGTACTAAAAACATTTATTGTAGTTCTAGCGCTGTTTTTCAAGAACAGTCAGGCTGGGAAAGGGTAGAAGATATTGTATATATTCCTCAACAAGATTTAACTAACTCCTCAAATGAAAGTGATAAAGAAGAGGAGGAACCTGCTAGAGAGATCAAACAAGAACCACTGATAGTGGAGACAGGAGAGGAAGAAGATAATAATGTAAATGTACCTATAAGTCCAATAATTCTCAGAAGGTCTAACAGGGAAAGACGACAGCCTGATCGTTTCGAGGCAGGTTTAATTTGTCAAATAGACATTGAACCTTCTAATGTTGAAGAAATAAATATGTATCCTGAGAATGAAAGAAAGAATTGGAAAGTAGCTATGGATAAAGAAATAAAGTCTTTGCAAGATCTTAATGTTTATCAAGAGGTTAAAATACCTAAAACAGAAAAGTTAATTGGATGTAAATGGGTTTTTAAACTGAAAGAAAGTGTTACAGGAGAGGTAATACATAAAGCAAGATTAGTTGCTCAAGGATTTGCACAGAATAATACTGATTATGATGAAGTATTTTCCCCAACGTTAAGAGCTTCCACTCTTAGGGCTGCTTTAGTTTGGGCAGCAAATAAGAATTATAGTATAAAACATGTAGATATTGAAACTGCTTATTTGCATGCAACATTAAACCATGATATATATATGAAAGTTCCATCAGGAATAGAAAGTAAGGTAGGGTACTGTTGGAAATTGAATAAGAGTTTGTATGGTTTAAAACAGTCAGGTTATGAGTGGAATAGATGTTTAGTAAAAGAGTTAAATAGTTTGGGATTTAAAGCTAGTATTGCAGATCCTTGTTTATTTATAAAACAGCAAAATAGTGAATTATCATTGTTATTATTATTCACTGATGATATTGCTATTATAGCAAAAGATGAAACAGAAACTGAAAGAATAATTTCAGGGTTAAAAAGAAAATTTAGAGTAAAAGATCTAGGAGCTATTAGTCATTATCTAGGGCTGGATATTGTCAGGACTAGTAAAGGATTTAAACTGTCTCAAGCTAAGAAAATTAATGGTTTGCTGAAACGTTATAATATGGAAAACTGTAAACCAGTGAAAACACCTATGGTTCAAGGTTTTGAGAGTTCAGCAGATAACAGCAATGTCTTTGATAAAAAGATATATCAATCATTAATAGGCAGCTTGATGTATTTATGTAACTGGTCAAGACCTGACATAGCATTTACAGTTAATCATTTAGCTAGATATTGTGAGAATCCTACAACCAGATGTTGGCAAGGTGCGAAAAGAGTTTTAAGATATTTGAAGCACACCATACATTATTCTCTATATCTAGAGCCAACAAAGGAATTGGAACTAAAAGCATTTGCAGATGCTAGTTTTGCATCTGATACTGTAACCAGGAAATCCACTTCAGGATTGGTTGTATTATTGGGAAACGCTTTAGTAGGATGGAGGTCTAACAGACAGAAGCATATAAGCTTATCAACAACTGAATCTGAATTTTCTTGTTTATCTTTATTATGTACTGAGCTATTGGTATGGAAACAATTATTGTTTGATATGGGTTTAAATTGTAATGAACCAATAAAAGTGTATGAAGACAATCAAGCAGCTATAAAATTAGCAACTAATGCTGCAGTGAAAACTAGATCAAAACATACGGATCTACGGTATCTAAATGTCAGACAATGTGTTAAAGATAATTTGATTAAACTGGAATATTGTGCAACTGAAGATAATATTGCTGACCAGTTTACTAAAGCTCAGGGTGCTATAAAGCATAAATCTGTTTGTGATATGTGTAATTTGAGATTGTAAAAATATATGTATAATATGCCACCCAAAAGGGGAGATTGTTAGAGATTAAACTTGATTTGGGTGACAATATTATATAATGGAGTAAAAGCACCTTTAAGGAGTTAAACGGCCTAAGGGTGTGGCTGTAATTATTCCACATAAAAGAGAGTTAGATGTTACACGTAGTTGCTCTTGTATATGTGTTTGATGTTAGTGTTTGGATACCTCTTGTTCTCTTGTTTGCTAACTTGATATTTATTCTCTCAAGAATCAACTGCTTGCTACAGTGTATATTGTTTTTGATATTGGTAAGCAGCTTTTGTATTTTGATACTATGTTTTTTATGGACTGACTTTTATGTGCATGATACTGGATTGATACTTGGACTATTTCTTACTGTGTTTATTTTTGTTGTCTGAGTAAAAATAAGTTATAAAACTCGTGTTAGTGCATTACTGTTTGCCTAAAAGTCCCAGTACAACTTCCACTGTGTATTAATAATACTCTGTTAAACAAACCATTTTTTCAACAACATATTCTAACAATCTGGACACACCCGATTCGACCGATCACTGTGATGGAAGACAACGAATCTGTGGTTTATATATCTGAGAATCACTTTACAGGTTCAAGGTCTAGACACATTGACATCCATTATCAAAATATAAGACAAGTGGTTAAACAAGGTTTTGTAAAATTGCAGTATGTGCCTACACATGATCAGATCGCTGATATGCTGAACAAGCTGCTTCCTGCAGCCCAGCACAAGTATCTGTGCAAGAAGATGTGCCTTACCTGAGTCCTGCATTACTGAAAAAGAAGGGGTTGTCACTGCGTTTTTTTCTGTTTGTCAGCTACGCACATCTCACTCTGTTTTTCTGCCAGCTGCATAGTAATCTTATCAATGTAACCAAGGTGATTGTCCCATGTCCAGCCGTGTTATGGTTTCAATCTGTTTTGTGCTATTAACTGCGCATGTCTACAAAAGTTTCCTCACTTTACTTTTTCCCCCCTCTTCTTTTTGATTCTGTCTGATGAGAGGATGTAGTCAGTTAAGTTCTTTCTTTGTTCTTCAATTAAAGTTTTATATACAGTTAGAATATGCCTCGGGTTTCTTTATTTTTACCTGATGTTTACCATGCGTCAAATGAACCACGGTTCATCACCCTCTGATAGGGAAGTATTAATTTATTTTTCCTGACAGGAACATCTATGGTTTGGGGTGAATCATTCTGACTAGTGTTGAAGGAAAAATCTTCATCAGGGTCCAGTCCAAGCCGGGTATAAACAACATGGCGACTGCTTTAGAAACAAAGTTGCAGTTTATTGAAGAGGAGAGCCAGACAGAAAGATGGCTCTGGAAGAAAAGAGAGCAAACACATGTAGGGAGTGGGTTTTTATACCCTCTGGGGCTCTTGAGGTTGTTTCCCATTCCTGTTTGAGGCTTTTTATTTCCTGTGTTATGTACTTTGACCTGAGTCCGAGTGTGCCCCTTTGGCATCTGTGGGTTAATGCTATTATGTTCTGTCTTAGAGTTTGGGTGGGGCATGTAGATTTTAAGGGTCTTTGTCTTCCTAAGCTTCTAGCTGGAGGGCTCCAACCTTCCTGAATGGATTATTACATGTGCATTTCTACAAAGTTAGTTTCTGCTTGGGGGAGGGAGACTTGGGGCTATTAAGAAAAACTGGGCATGCTTTTCTGCCTCTTTAAGATCTTTTGAGGAAATATAATATTCTGCCCTTTTAATATTTCCTTCTCTGGGGGTGGGTGACTTCCCACACTAGGAAAGGCTTACCTCAGTAAAAGTGGGCTGGCACCTGATCCTGGTCACAATTGTTCTGCTAGCTTCTGAGACTTTCTCATCTCTTTCTTGGAGGTAACAAAGCACACAACCAGATAAAGCCAGGTTTAGCAACAGGCTAGATTTCTCCAGAGCAGAGTGCAACAGGAAGCTGTTTTGGCAAAGAAAGCCACCAGTTTTGAATCCCCATTCCTATGCTTAACTAGTTATATCCTGCTCCTGCTTCAGATCTGTCTTTCTCATTGAGGATATCACATATACTATGGTGCTAGGGTCAGAGCATAAAAATTAACAATTCAGGAATATCTTACCCTGAAAGGGTAAGAAATTGGAGAAAGAAGAAAGAATGTTGACTGCAACCTGTCAGAAAGATCCACAGGATAGGGCTTAATTTCAGGTCAGAAGCCCACTTTCTGTTTAGTGTGGGTCTCTTTAGTCTGGGCCAACTATTGTAAGAAAAAAAAGTTGTCTACTTCCCACTCCCAGCTTAATGCAACCCACACCTGTGTTTTTCACTGACTTGTTGAAAAATGGCTGGGAAGTTTACAAATCAGGTTCACATGATACCTGGACAATGCAACTGTCATAAACACATGCCAGTTGCCAAGCTCCTGAAGCTTGATCACATGAGCATGGGGATGCTGCAACAGTCATAAGTGTGAAAACCAGTCATACATCGCTTTTGTCAGTGCTTTTGCAACTTTTGTCGTTAAACAAATGGTTGTAAGTTGAGGACTACCCATATTCTCTTTGTTTTTAAGATATGTTTAGGTTGCAACATAGGAACATTGCTACTTTGTTCCTGTGAAGCCCGACTATCATTTCTTAGTTGCTTCAAAGTTTTTGTGGAACTACAAACAAATGTAGGAGTGAAAGAACAACCTGTTCCCCAGTTGGTTTGATTACTGCAGTGTCAGAGCAATATAGGGAAAAAAGGAAAAGTTTCTGTGTTAGTGCCAAAGGAAAGAAGTGTGGGGAGGGGTTGTGAAAGCACCCATTTGTGTAAACATCAGACAAAGGCAAGGCAAGGCACAGGGAGAAACTATACAATGATAGACCAGTCCACCATATTCTCAGCTGTTCACGAGGCTGCAGGGATTGCAGGAATCCTACTATATTGTTGTTGGGTAGAATAACACAACCTTGAAAACCTGCCAGAATTTTACTCTAGTCCCTCTTGTTATACCAAACAAGGTTATTTTGAGTCTCTCTCTTTGGCTCCCTCCTTTGCTGGGACTAGGTTGTTGTTGATTATTATTTTTTAACTGATTCTCCTAAGACCCTTCTACAAGAGCAGCCGAGCGATTTTGCCTTCCCTGTGTAGACTGGAAGGGTAAGAAAAGGGCTTTTTTTCTCATAGAACGCTCAGAACGGCGTTCCGGAACCTTTTTTTTTTACAAAAAAAAAAAAGAAACCAACCCAGCTCCTTTATTGGTTTTCCTAAGCCTATTGCAGGGCTAGCAATCTTGGCTCTTTTTTATGACTCGTGGACTTCAACTCCCAGAAATCCTGAGCCAGCCATGCTGAGGGGAAAGGGAGAGGTTTCCAAGCTGAGCCATGCTGGCTCAGGAATTCTGGGAGTTGAAGTCCACGAGTCATAAAAGAGCCTGCACTAGAGGAGGACATTAAAATTATTTACAGGATTACTTCTTTAGGAACTAAACTTTTAGAATCTAAAACAGCTAATTCAGAAAAGCCAACAGGAAAGAACCTCACATTTTTCATCTGCTTCTGTCTTTTGGAAGGTAAAATTAGATAACAAAATAATCTATTTCTTATGTTAACATCTCTGCAATGAAATCAAAGGTAACAGGAAAGAAATGAGAAACATTTTTCTCAATGTAATATGTCTAATTTAGCTGATTCTAGAAAAAATTAGTATCTTTTGTACACTCTTGAAAACTATTTTGAATCTAAACAATTCCTAAGAATGAAATATTCTTAATTTGGACTTTACTTTTACTGTTTGGACTGTTGTGTGTTTTGAAAAATAGATTATTTAGAATCTAGTTATGTTGCACTTCAGTCTTTAAATAATTAACCTAGTATATACATAACATTATATGATGTTTTCCCTGGTAAGCTTAACATCAATAACAACATTTATTAAAAAGGCTAAAATAATTTCTGGGGGTATTATCTGTATAGTAAAATTTTGGACAAGCAGTGATCATGTTACATATGTGCATAAGTGTAGTCAGTAGCATATGCCTTTTTAAAAATATCAAACATGCAAAGAAACAAAAATAAGTCCAAAATATCTGTATTACATGCAGAAATGCCAACTTTGCAACCAATATTTCTCATCCATAACTATGGCACCCTAAGGATACCTGCATACATGCAAATGTTTCTCTGGGATCAGTAACACAACAGGGATTGCTTTTTCCTTCCAGTAACATATACCTAAAACCAGTTTATTGCATTTGGCAATTGTACTAAAAAAGAATTTCATTCATTTAATTTGAAATCAAGTGAAAAATTGATTTAAATTATTTTATTAAAACAAATTAATGGCAATTCTTTTACAAAAAGTTGCCTTAAACAAAATGAGTTTGACATGCCTGCTCTAAATAGTTGAATGCTCCAAAATAAATTCTAGACCAGGCCTGTACATGCAGCCTACCAAGCACCCTTGGACAGATCACAGACTTTTTTTTTAAAGTAATAAAATCACCACCACTTCCCTGAAAGTCATGTTGCCTAGTGCCTCCATGGCTTACCATGACCACAAGCTCCAACACTGTAGATGCTCCTCTAGTCACCAAATCATTGATTAGCCCAACAGCATTCCTTTGCAGACCACAAATATTTTTAATTTATCAGTGTGTGCCTTTCCTTTCTACAAGATAATAATAATAATAATAATAATAATAATAATAATAATAATAATAATAATAATAATAATAATAATAATAATAAGTTGGAAGGGACCTTGGAGGTCATCTAGTCCAACCACCTGCTCAGGCAGGAAACCCTATACAATTTCATGTAAATGGCTGTCCAGTGTCTTCTTAAAAACTTCCAGTATTGAAGCATTCACCACTTCCGGAGGCAGGTTGTTCCACTGGTTAATTGTTCTAACTGTCAGGAAGTTTCTCCTTAGTTCTAGGTTGCTTCTCTCCTTGACTAGTTTCCATCCGCTGCTTCTTGTCCTGCTTTCAGGTGCTTTGGAGAATAGCTTGGCTCCCTCTTCTTTGTGGCAGCCCCTGAGATATTGGAAGACTGCTATCATGTCACCCCTCACCCTTCTCTTCATTAAACTACACATACCTAATTCCAGCAACCGTTCCCGATATGTTTTAGCCTCCAGTCCCCTAATCATCTTTGTTGCTCTTCTCTGTACCCTTTCTAGAGTCTCAACATCTTTTTACATCGTGGTGACCAAAACTGGATGCAGTATTCTAGGTGTGGCCTTACCAAGGCATTGTAAAGTGGTATTAGTACTTCACGTGATCTTGATTCTATCCCTCTGTTAATGCAGCCTAGCATTGTGTTGGCTTTTTCGGCAGCTGCAGCACACTGCTGGCTCATATTTAAGTGATTGTCTACTAGGACTCCGAGATCCCTCTCACAGTTACTACTATTGAGCAAGGTACCACCTATACTATACCTGTGCATTTGATTTTTCCTGCCTAAATGTAGAACCTTACTTTTTTCACCATTGAATTTCATTTTGTTAGATAGCACCCAGTGTTCAAATCTGTCCAGATCCTCCTGTATCTTAAGCCTATCTTCTGGAGTATTGGCTATTCCTGCCAGCTTGGTGTTGTCTGCAAATTTGATGAGTTCCCCATCTATCCCCTCATCAAAATCATTGATGAAGATGTTGAAGAGTTGCACAGACCTCTTCTAGATTTTCCTCTTGCCTTTCCAAGTTAACTCCTTGGTCTGTCATTGAGCAAGAATTGACTTTGTAGGGAAGCATATTATCATTTGATGTATATTTAACATATGTTCTACCTTTATTTACCAATTATATAATATTTGCATGCAATCCACATGGCGAGGTTTGGGGAAACTTACAATAGAAAAAATATATTTTTAAAATCATAAGATTAAAACATCGCCTGGCCTGCACCACCTCCACTGCCCGCATTGCGCAGCCCCACCATATAGAGTGGGCTCTGCTGCTCCCACAGCACCAGCCACGCCGGCTCCGGCCCCAGGGAGGGGAGCCTGCCGCCAACAACCTTCATACCTGTGACTGCAGCAGCACTGCCCCCCCTCCTGCCCCCGCCAAGATGAGAGTTCCGGCACCTTTTTTTTTTTTAGAAAAAAAGCACTGGGTAAGAAGCAAGGGAAGGTCCAATCAGCCTTTGCAGGAAATGTAGTCTGGACTGAACACCAGCCCAGCTTGGGATCCACACTGGAATTTCTGAACTTGGTTAAAGAAAGAGGAAAGAAGAGAAGCAAGTCAGGCCACTGTATAGAACCAGGCATAATCTCACTCCTGGAAGATCAACCCAACATTCAAGGGGAGATTTTGTGCAGAGTTGTCAATAGTGCTGCAGCCGCAATTAATAATACAGGTAATCCTTGACTTACAACCATTTGTTTAGTGACTGATTAAACTTACAACGGCACTGGAAAAAGTGACGTACGACCAGTTTTCACACTGATGACCACTGCAGCAGCTCCACGGTCACATGATCAAAATTTTAGATGCTTGGCAACTGGCATGTATTTATGATGGTTGCAGGGTCCCAGGATCATGTGATCGCCTTTTGCGACCTTTTGACAAGCAAACTCAATGGGGAAGGCAGATTCACTTAGCAACCACATTACTAATTTGACAACTGCAGTGATTTGCTTAACAACTGTGGCAAGAGAGGTTGTAGAATGGGGCAAAACTCACTTAACAACTGTCTCGGTTGGCAACATAAATTTGGGCTCAATTGTGGTCATAAGTTGAAGACTACCTGTATCTCCTTCTGTTATAATATTATCGGCCTTGAAAGGCAAAAAGTGTGCTAGGGAGGGGAATAGCAAAACAAAATAAATGTTTGTGTCAGCCTATAAACAACACACTGAATAAATGGTGTCCCTTTTTTCTGATTCGGATATAAGGGTGATAAATTTGAGATGTTACTATTTATTTACATCTTAAAATATATGGATCATGTGTTATTCTTTTACTGGTGCTTTAATTTGTTTCATTGTCGTTTTCATTGTCTTTATGGCTAGGAACTTCAAAAGCAGGATGTGTCACCAGCCTCTCTGAATCTCTATGAATGTATTTCAGGAAATTAACCATTCTGGTCTTTAACAGCATGGAAATAATAAGGTGTCTTGGAGAGTCAATGATTTGCAGGAAACTAAGGAAGTTACAGAGGAAAACTGAAGAGCTAAACAAATTTATAATCATTTTTGATAATAACTATTAAGATGGTGCTGACCTTCAGGAGAGCACTTCACTTTGATGAAAACTCTACTGAAGCAACCTCTTGGAACTACTTCAGAAAACAATGTACTGTAGCTTCTGTGCTCCTAAAAGCAAAGTGAAAAATAGAATAGAATAGAACAGAATAGAATAATAACTTTATTGTCACTTTGAATGTACACTAATTTTTGGTAATGGTTTTCAAGGCCCTACATGGCATGGGTCCGGAGTACCTCGGGGATCATCTGCTGCCGGCGTCAACTTCCCTCCGCCCTGTGCGTTCCCACAGAGAGGGCCTCCTCAGGGTGCCACCGGTCAGAGAATGTCGGCTGGTGGCCCCCAGGGGGAGGGCCTTCTCTGTGGGCACCCCGGCTTTATGGAATCAGCTGCTGGTTGAGCTCCGGATGGCACCTGACCTT
The DNA here is from genome assembly GCF_947247035.1 of Vipera ursinii. Taxonomy (NCBI): domain Eukaryota; kingdom Metazoa; phylum Chordata; class Lepidosauria; order Squamata; family Viperidae; genus Vipera; species Vipera ursinii. The sequence continues at coordinate 143,343,213 of NC_139512.1, read as the reverse complement.
CGCTCCTTCCGGCGCAGTCTGAAGACCTATCTATTTGAACAAGCTGGCCTGGCCTGATGGGGGATGTGTTGGGGTTTTTATTGTGGAATTTTATATTACTATCTATTGTTTTAGCTCGGGCTCCTATTTAATTCTTTTTTAATTTTTGTACTCTGTATTTTTATATGTGCCCTGTTCACCGCCCTGAGTCCTTCGGGAGAAGGGCGGTATACAAATATAATAAATAAATAAATAAATAAATAAATAAATAAATAAATAAATAAATAAATAAATAATTGGCATACATTAAAATGAAGTTTCGTTGCATACAGCTCTCAAAGGGTCACCACCTCCAAAAAGCCACATGGATTCTTTTCATCTGCCTCAATTGTCTCCTCCTGTAATTCTGGTACCTGAAAGAAATTTCTGATGAGCTCCAGAAAGTACAGGTTTCTTCTGCCCATCAGAGCTGCCAAGCAATGCCTCAAAATGATGCAAAGCACCTCCTCAAGACAAATCAGGCCATCTCGTTGCCTCAGTGAGGCCCATCCAGCTGGTCCACACAGGCCTAATAAGTTCATAGGGGTGAGGTGTATAGTGTGTAACTCTGTGAAGCTTGGGGTGGTATTTGTGACACTCTAGGTGGGGGTATGTGACTGAGAGGCATTTTGCTCTAGAGCTTGCAGGGCTTTGCTTTTATAGAATAATATAGATTATGGAATAACAGAGTAGGAAGGGACTTTGGAGGTCTTCTAGTCCAACCCCCTGCTTAGGCAGGAACCCTATAACAGGGGTAGGCAACCTTGGCTCTTTTATGACTCGTGGACTTCAACTCCCAGAATTCCTGAGCCAGCATGGCTGGCTCAGGAATTCTGGGAGTCGAAGTCCACGAGTCATAAAAGAGCCAAGGTTGCCTCCCCCTGCCCTATACCGTTTCAGATAAATGGTTGTCCAATTGCTTCTTAAAAACTTCCAGTGTTGGAGCATTCACAACATTAGGAGGCACGTTGTTTCGCTGATTAATTGTTCTAACTGTCAGGAAATTTCTTCTTAATTCTAGGCTGCTTCTCTCCTTGATTTTGAAAAGAGTGAGGCAGTGGTGGGATTCAAATATGAGAACAACCGGTTCTCTGTGTGGATGCTGCTTCCAGAAGTCCATTCTGGGCCTGGGCAACAAAAAATTAGCTACCGGTTCTGCCAAAGTGGTGCGAACCGGCTGAATTCCACCACTGGACTGAGTGGTGGTGGTGGGAAAGCAGTTTTAGCAATGCAGGCACCAAGATTGGTAGGAAAAAAGAAACCAGGAAGAAGGAAACAAGTTTTTAATTGCCTTTAGCTGCATAATATTTGGATGTATTTTCAGAATTTGCAACTTCCCCTGTGCTGCTGCTCAACATTTAGTTATGCAACCAATGCACGAAGCACCAACTGAAAAGGAAGAGAATCCATAAGCTCATGCAGAAATTAGACAAATGACCAGAGGAAAGCAGAGAACATATTTATGCAACAAATTTGCCGTGCTACCTGGGCTCTGATAACCAAATACATCTTTTGCTTTGTTCAAAGACGGTCACTTCCTAATAAGGGTGGAAAACAATCTTAATGGTGCAGTCGATGTATATATTTCCCTGGGAGTCAATTGTTTCGATTCGTGAAAAATGTGGTTTCAGTAGCCATATCGATGGCTGGAGTGTAAAATAGGTATGCAAAATAATACTACACATGTTCCTTATATGCTTCCTTTTGTGTTTATTGTGAATTTCAGAATAATAGATTGATTTCCAATTCCAGGAAAGAAGAACTTCTGATTATTCAAAATTCAGAAATGTCTAAGTGTCCAGGATATTTAAGGGAGCTTTACAATTCAAAGTCTGTTTTGTCCAAGAACATTCTAAGTAGTTTATGGTTGAATCTTCAGCTGAACCTCCAATTGGTTCAATCAAAAGTTGCTGTGGTAGGATCATGAACCCCAGAATTATGAACCTCAGGTATACAGAGTTGTTAGAACAAGAGCATGGAAGATTTAAGATGAAATCAAGAGATCAATTGAATGCAGAGGGATCTAACTTTCATTGGTTTTATATGTGCAGTTAAGAGAAAGATATAAGGTAGATAACAGAACATTTGGAAGATAGAATTTGAAACTGAACTACATACCAATTGTTGAGCATGACATTGCCCCCAAATGTATAACCTTCTGTTGAAATTTGAAACAGAAGAACAAGTGAAAGAGTTATGATAAAGTAGATTAAAGACTTTGGACAAAATGTACTGATGGAACAATGAGAAAATAAGTGGTTGAAAGGACTGAAATTTACATTATGTCATAGTGTGAAGGATAATTTTTATAAAATAAAAAAATGTATTAAATGAAGTTCAAAATTATGTTGTAAATGTGGAAAACACGAAGGGTCATTTGATCATGCTTAGTGAACTTGTAAAAAAGCTAGAAAATTTTGGATTGAAAAGGACACAGTGATGTAAAATTAATATTTAATTGAAACCAGAACTTTTCTTGCTTGGACTTGCTTGGACAGACAATTAGAAAAGACTTGATTGCTTTTGTACGTGGTAAACACAGTGAGATGTTGTGTGCACAAACATGAAATACCTACAAGGGAGGAATGACTGTTGAAGATGACAGAATTTGCAGAGAGGGCAAAATTGGTATGCTTGATTAGAGAAAAGGCAACAGCTACATTTGTCAGTGATTGAAAATCCCTTATGGTTATTTGTGTGTGCTGAAAATGGAAAAAAATAAATTTGTGATTTATGGGTTTGGTAAAAAAGGATAGAATATGGAAAGAAGTGATATAAACTTAGAGAGAGAGGATAAAGTGTGAATACATTTATAAAAAATTCTTTAATAAAACATTACTAGAAAAAAAAGAAGAACCTCAGCTACAAATAAATTCTTGCTACTTTCAGATCTTGAATCTCACATCTGGGTTTTTGACTGATTCCCCTACTGCTAGTTGTTATGTACTGAGCTAGCGAAAGGAAAAGCTTTGGGCCTTCGTATAATAGAAATGATGTTTATTCATGTTGTTAGTTTATACAATTCTTGTTAAGACTAAGACCCTTTAAATTGTGTCCACTTTTAAACAGTATTTATGGAATTCTACAATTGAAAGTGCTTGCTTGGGTCTTGTCTGTCTGGCCATCCTTCCGTTTAGCTATATTAAAAATGGACAAAAACCCTCACTGAATAAGATCTCAGCTTTCTAATACAAGATGAAATTTCTGACTTTGGTTTTTAGCACAGGTTTGTACACTCAACTGATTTCTCTGATAGATAACAGATTTTCCCTCTTTTTTTGTTCTATTTGATGTAAAGACCCACCAGAAGAAATATAGCACCAATGCTAGACAAATACACAACTAATCTATTTTTAACTTTTGTATGTTTGTATGTATGTTATATTTTAATTGCCCTGCACACCGCCCTGAGTCCCTCGGGAGAAGGGCGGTATATAAATCTAATAAATAATAATAATAATAATAATAATAATAATAATAATAATAATAATAATAATAACAATAACAACAACAACAACAACAACAACAACAACAACAACAACTAGACAAATGTTTAGTTCTGGGGCTAAAGCATAAAGGCTTAGAAAGGGAATTGCAGGGAACTCTGAAAGCTGTGGTGGCATGGGAAAACTCCTGTCTCCTTTCGTAGTTTATTATCTTTTGATGATCCCAGGTGTTGTGTACCTTCCCTTTGGGTGGGTGGTGGGTGGGAGTCTTTCCTGTATTATCTTTTTGTTCAGCTGCCATTACTAAATCTCTTTTCTGGTTTAGATGTTCCTTAGGTTGCCAAGGTAACATACAGTAACTCTACAGAATATGAGAATCATACAGAGTAACAAAGACACTAGGTAAACATAGAAACAAAGAAATAAATGGACTTTAATTAGATGACTAAAAATAGGTTTTCAACAGGTTTGGGTAGATTATCTATATCCCATTAATACTAGCTTCATCTGGGCTCTAAAAATATTCCTAACCTGTTTCTCTTAAGTGACATTTGTAGGCTTGGGCCCCACCCCCACTTTGACCTATCCTTTCCTCTACATTTCCCAAATCCAAATTTTCTGTTTCTTGCTGAAATTCCGCATGACTTCACATTTCTTTGAAATGTCAGAATTTCTAATTTAAGATCCCAAGGGGAAAAAAAGAAGATAAAATCTTGGCTCTATTCACATAGATGAATACATTATCCTGTTAAATATTAGGAACACGCCTCAGCCATCCAAAATGGCTGTGAGGAAAACAGGAGGAAGAAAGTGTGTTGAATATGTTTGCCACCTTGTCTTATTGGTAAAAAAAATAAAAAATAAAGGTGGGATACAAGTAAACAAATTAGAGGAATATGATCACAACAGAGGGGTTTTTTGTCATTGCTACGGTCATTTTTAGTTACTAATGAATGGATTCTATGCACATTGAGTATTTCATTCTACTTTGTAGGGGAGTGCGTGAGTTAGAATTGTTTGGTTCTGTCTGGAGATGGTAGCATAAAGCAGCTGGTAGCACACATACAGTGATACTGCTTGCCAAACTTTGACAGTGCTGATGATCTGTTTGTGGGAGGGAAGCCACAGGGTGCCCCTGATTGCCACCCGAGGAAGAGCTGTTGGAAGTGTCAGTACAAACCATCTGTATAAAAGGACAACACAAAACCAGGACCGTGTTCACATGTGGAAACTTAATTGGACCATTTCAGCATGTAAAGCCAGCGCAGCTTAATTTACAACATCATCATGTATCCCATGACAACTTTATTATTTTTTAAACAGTAAATAAGATTAAAAACAAAGTAATAATCAAGAAGAGGAAAAGAGAAAAAGCATGCAGAGAACAAAGCCAAAAATGCAGAGGAAAAAAAAGAGTAAAAATAAATATAAAGAAATGAGTTCCCATTTTCATTTACAACAATTATAGGTATAAATTTAAGGACCATTTACTTAAGGTTACAACACAATTTTCATTTTTTTATTATCTATGATTTTTTTTCCTAATCAAACCTATATATCATAACTTCATTTTTTTTCTGTTTCATGCAAAAAGTCCAAAAAGAGTTGCCAATCGGCATTAAAACTAATCAGTATCTTTTCTCTAATCAAAGCAGTCAATTTCATCATCTCAGCAAGCTTCATCATCTTCACCACCCACTCTTCTGTTGTGGGTAGTGTTAAAACTGCTAATTTATAGCGCAGTCATGTAAAGATTACTCAGCGGTAAACTTCATGGTATTCAATGGTTCTTAGAAATAAGCTTTATTATATTCAGTATGCTCAGAAGTAAGCTGTATTGTATTCAATGATAAATTGTTCCCAAGTCATTATGTGTAGGATTGCAGCTTTTATCTGGAACCTGCCCAATCAAGTCATTCCAATCCTTTGATGGAATGACATGTGCTTCTTCATTTTCCAGGCTCCATTTTCCTTTACTCTTGGATGGATAGGAACACTTCAGAATAGCTTTAGCTCAAGGGCACATGGAGAGGGAGCAAAACCATAAGTAAATGGGAGAAGGCCCTATTAGGTGGAGCCAAGTCCTATCTTGTGATGTGGGTGATAGCAAATATCTGTGAAGGATACTGTAGCAGAATTTTACACTTAAGAGTGAAAGTTCAAATAGAAGCTTGAAAGATCAGGTCCTAAGTTCTATCAGGCCCTAGTGTTACATTGTGCATAATATAGAATGATTACATACCAGTCTTTCACTTCGGCTCATGCTGTGAAACTTAACCTTCTCTTGAATTATACTTAGCACCTGTGAGAGAATTTGGCATTTGTAATTATTTACTAACAGCTGCGGGGAAGGTCCTGCATCCCAGCCATGTGGCTTGCAGTACTTCAGAGGAATGTAGCTGTTGCAGACTTAATAAAATGTCTAAACTAAACATTCATACATTTTTAATATCTTTCAAGCAGTAATCAATTGCATTTTTGTAAAAACAAAAAAACACAAAACCAGATATAAAAGTTTATGAGGATGTCAGCTTGCCCTGGAACCTGACAGCTGAAATGGCTAGCAAAGGTTAACTTGAGCCAGTCCAAAAGAGAAGCCTTGTAAGCAAAGATGCTTTATGAAAATATCAGCTTTCATGCTGCTAAGTCAGCTGTCTTGGGCCCAAAGTGATATTGTCAAGCATGAATAATACCCTAAGAAAAATGATGTTTCAGTCAGTCCATTTTCAAACAGAGATCAGTGTATTCAACCTGATTCAACATCTCTGTTCCAGCTGACAGGCCTGACTAGGTTTTGAACAGGAGGATATTTTGCTGAAGTCAGAAAATCTGTTTTTTTCTCTCCTGCTTATGCATGAGGCCTCTAGTCAAAACTTGAGTAGCACTCCATTTTCTAAAACAACAGACTTAAAATCTTCTTTGTTCTGTAATCATGACAACTTTCATCAAATAGATTTGAATACTAGCTAATTGGTTCATGTCAAGCTAGTTTTCCTGATTCCAGAATTTTCAATTGTTAGAAATAACATTTGCCTTAGAATGGAGGCATAATTTAATCAGAATGTCATGCGTGCTTTTAACTGAAACAAAACCCAAATAAGATGTATGTAGAAATCAATCTCTCTCTCTCTTTCTCTCCCTCAAGAAAGAAAGAAAGAAAGAAAGAAAGAAAGAAAGAAAGAAAGAAAAAGAAAGAAAGAAAGAAAGAAAGAAAGAAAGAAAGAAAGAAAGAAAGAAAGAAAGAAAGAAAGAAAAAGAAAGAAAGAGAAAGAAATCTGGTTTATGCAAACAGCCCTGAATGGGACTGTGGCTGGGACCAGCAACTCAGTTGTTAAGTGAAGTGGTTGCCAAGTGAAACCACAACTGTGCTTATGATTTTAGTTCAGTTTTCCCTTGTATTACAGACCTGAGATGGTCATCAGTGTGAGGATTTTACAAAGTTATCTTCTCATCACCGTCATAACCATGAGCGGTTACTGTACAAGGCAGTTGCTAAACAAGGACTACCTGTATGTCCCAATTAGCACAACATTTGGATTAATTCTATTTCATACACTACTAGGCTGTGTAATCATTCCCTCTTTGAAGGCGTGTGAGGGTGTGTTTTAGTAATAAAGACAGAAGTCTCTGAGGTTGCTAAGGAGGCCCCTTCAAGCAACCAGACATAAAAGCACTTGTAAAGCTATGTCCATTCATAGCCTTTGAAGTCTAAAGCTGGGAATTCCCACCACCATGAAATGTGTGGCATGTTTTCAGCAACTTAAGCCCTTATTGTTTTTCCAGCAGTAAAGCTTCATTGTTAAATATTATGGTACTCTTTGAAAGGGGTGGTGGTGTCATATTTAATGTGAATGTGACATTATTTGAGACAACATAAAAGCATTGTATTCTCAAAATTATTATTATTATTATTATTATTATTATTATTAATAATAATAATAATAATAATAATAATAATAATAATAATAATAAGTAGTTGGAAGGGACCTTGGAGGTCATCTAGTTCAACCCCCTGCTCAGGCAGGAAACCCTCTACCATTTCGGACAAATGGCTGTCCAGTCTCTTCTTAAAAACTTCCAGTGTTGGAGCATTCACAGCTTCTGGAGGCAGGTTGTTCCACTGGTTAATTGTTCTAACTGTCAGGTAGTTTCTCCTTAGTTCTAGGTTGCTTCTCTCCTTGATTAGATTCCATACATTTCCCTTAGGATTATTTTTGTGCAGTGCAGAAATGCAAGCAGACAAATTTTTGAGGTTGAATCCCTAAGATGATACATAAGTACGCAACCCTTCCTGAAATACCTAACCTCATCTTTCTCGACCGTAATTGAGCCCAACATTTCTCTTGCTAAGCGAGACAGTTGAATTTTGCCCGATGTTAGGACTTTTCTTGCCATAGTTCTTAAGTGAGTCACTGCATTTGTTAAGTGAATGTGGCTTTCCCCATTGACCTTGCTGATCAGACAGTCTCAAAAGGGGATCACATGAAACCCGGGACACTGCGACCGTCATAAATATGAGTCATTTGCCAAGTGTCTGAATTTTGATCCATATGACCATGGGGATGCTGCAACAGTTGCAAGTGTGAAAAATGGTTCATAACTCACTTTTTTCAGTGCTGTTATAACTTTGAATGGTCACTAAATGAACAGTTGTAAGCCCAGGACTACTTGTATATCTGTTCATTTTTTAAAGGAAAAGATTCTGACATCACTGCACTGATCAATAGCAAAAATAAATAAATAAATAAATAAATAAATAAATGGAACATTTAAATGATTTTGGCATCATTCTTTCTACGATATTACCCATCTCTGCCATGAGGCATGAAACTTTCAGAGATTGCTGCTGCTGGTGGTTCTACTGCTACTATGACTATTGTATTTTTGTTGTTGGTAAAATAATCCGTAATCTTCAATCCGTAATCTTCATACTCAATGCTAAATGCAGATTTCCAGTTGCAATTGTACCATAGTTGTTGCTACAATGCACAGTCTGCGGTCACTCTTCAACTTGTGACTATTCGCTGAGCAACCATCCAAACTTGTAGCAGTGTGGAACAAATACTTATTTATACCTGGTCCCCAGCTATGACTGTTGCAGCAGCCCCACAGTTATATGATCAAAATTCAGGTGCTTCCCACAAGATGCTCCTGACTGTCTCTATCCTTTTATCACCCTACACAGTTGCACTTCTCAGCAGCGGAAGTGCCTGGGCTAAGGTAGAGCCCTGTGGTCTTTAGCAGTCCCAACCAGTTAATGGTACCATCTGGCCTCCTTCAGGCCCAGCACTGTGGGCACTGTGGAATGCCACTTCAAGTCCTACCCCATGGCTAGACACGCCTAGTGCCACAATGTGAAGCCCCGTCCCACTCTATCACTGTATGCCCTCCAGGCCCTGCTGTGCCTAGTTGATCTTCACCATCTTCCTCCTGATGCTGATGGCCTGGCTTCTTTCTGTGGCTACTTGCACAGTTCTCCACGTGACACACATCCTGCACTCTCCTTCCCTGGCCTCCCTGGGCTTCATTTCTCATGCCATACTTCAGCAACCCACTCCCCCAATTTGTGTGCAGCCTGTGCCAGGCCTCTGAGGGCCTTTCCCACCTGCCTGCAGCACCCCTGCACTCCTTAGCTTGGACTCCTACCACTTCCTGCTTAATGACCCACACAGCTCAAAGAATCACTGCATGGCAATAACATTTAGACTTATAGCATTTAGACTTTAGGATCCCCTGGCGACGCAGTGGTTAAAGCACAGTATTGCGGGTAAATTCTGCCCACAGCCTAGAGTTCGATCTTGACAGGCTAAAGGTTGACTTAGCTTTCCATTCCTTCTGAGTTTGGTAAAACGAGGACCCAGATTATTGGGGGCAATATGCAAATAATGCTCTATATTGCAAACCACCCAGAGAGTGCTGTAAAGTGCTATGGGGTGTATATAAATCTAAATGCTACTGGTATTGCTATTGGGTTATGACAACGTGGACTGCCTGGATTGCCATTTGCTATGTGATGGGGTCACATGATGTAATGCTTCACAACTGCATTGCTGCAATCCCAATCCCAACTGGTGTTGTAAGTTGAGGACTATCTGTATTCAGGATACAAATACCGCCTTTATTTGAAACGGGATGTGTATATTAAAATATTCTATATATTTCTGGTTGTTAATTCTCAAAAAAAGGAAGAAAGAAAAGGAAATAAAGTTTACATTTTATTATTCTGTACATGAGGTTAAATCTTTGCAGATGCTAGTCAAAACTGTGGCATAATGACAGGAACTATTCTAGGTGTACAAAGGGAAAAGAATTAAAATGATAAAGCATGATCTCAATTGTCTGTTTAGGGTCATAAAGAAAAATAAAATTGTGTATATGTGGGAGAGAGAAATATAGCACTTCTAAATTCATAAATAAGATAAATGCCAAAGCGGTATTATTGAATCACTCACATGGAATTAATCATAAAAATGTTGAATTGGGGCTAAAATAAATATTTGATCTGCTATATAAAAAGCATTGACTGATCTCTCACCCCACTCTACAACTTTCCATAATGAGGGTTATGCTTTAGAATAGCTTATAAAGAGCAATAATAAAACTTTCCTGTGGTCAAGTTTGTAATCTAAATTGTAGTATTTGTGAGATAAAACACCATGATCCGAAGTACGTGGGACTAGGATGAAGGAAGATAATTACCACCACCATCACTATCTTTGGCAAATTTAAGCACTGGCTTTACAATGCTTGGTGACTACAAATTCAGCAACTTTGAATCTGAACTGGGTCCTTCTTCTGGCCGCAGCAATGGCAGTTGTAGTCGTGTCTACTCGCAAGGGAAAGAAGCTCGCTGCTTTCATCAGAATGACCAAAGCAGCATCATGACAACATGAGGCAAGCTCCACCCCTTTTCTGAGTGTGTGGTGAAAAAGGGGTGGAGCTTGCAGCAGAATGTGGAAAGCAGCCAACTCCTAGGGATGCCGCTCTAATGAATTCATAAGGGGAAGGAGTGGTTTTCAGCTGGAATTGGTTGGAGGTTACCTCTTTGCTCATTCAAAGATGAGTTGAAAATAGGAAAGTTTTGAACTTTCCTTTATCCTCTTCCTCAGCCAGGATGCTCTGATTGTACAGGCAGTCCTCGACTTACAACGATTCATTTAGTGACTGTTCAAAGTTTCAATGGCACTGAAAAAGTGACATGACCATTTTTCACACTTAGACTGTTGCCACATCCCCATAGTTGCAGGGTCAAAATTCAGACGCTAGGCAGCTGATTCATATTTATGATGGTGGCAGTTCCTCAGGTCATGTGGTCACCTTTTGTGACCTTCTGACAAAGTCAATGGGGAAGCCAGATTCACTTAACAGCTACAGTGATTCACTTAACAACTGTGGCAAGCAAACTCGTAAAAATGGGGCAAAACTCACATAACAACTGTCTCACATAGTAACGTAAATTTTGGGCTAAATTGTGGTCGTAAGTCAAGGACTACCTGTATATGCCTTGTTTATAGTGGAGGAACAAATGGGTTGTATACAAACATATGGTGCTTTTGTATGTGTTGGGAAAACAACTAGCTTTTATTTTCTGTATGTAGAGAGGAATTGGACATCTATCCTACCGTCTCTACTCTACCCTATCTTTTCTTTCTTCCTCCCCAAATTGAAAGGATTATCTTTGCCAATAGCTACTAATCCTGGCACCCACTTTTACCTTGCACAGGTAGCAGGCAGAGACATTTGCAGAGTGAAAGCAGACAATTGTGTAGATTGTGCAATTGTAGACCAATCAAGACATAGCAAGATACCTTTAAGGATAATGAACGTATGGATAATAAATCTTTCCCAAGATGTTCGTTTTATGGCAATGTAGACAGAACTAAGTAGCAGTTTGAGAGGCCCTCAGAGTTTGATTAGCAAAGTAAGAGGAACATTTCTGGATTTAGGACTCAGAACCTGGTTAGCTACTGGCTATTCTGGTAAAAGCAGCCATTGTCGATAAACATTTTAAAACTATTTGTACTGTGAACCTCCTCGGCAAGCTGTTTTTCCCCCTAAAGAAATCAAGCTTATGATGAACGTGACACTTGTGATTCATACAGTTCTATGAAAAAAGGAAAATAATAGCTCTGTCTATATTTACTCAGTTTGCTGTGTTTCTCATTTGGTCAGCCTACCTTAACATGAGAATTTTTATCCTACAAAAATATTGCTGTGTTTACACTGGGCCTTTATCGCTATTGGTTTCACCATGTTGCTCCTCCAGGGTATAAAACCCATTAGTTTCAAATAATATTAAATGTAGATGAGGGAAAATGTTTTGATAGAAATGTTTTGATAAGCAATCCAGGGAGAAATTCATCTATAATCTTCGCATCCCCATCACACAGATAATGTATTCTGTGCCATCACATCGGAGCAAAAAGTGCCTGCACCTTTTAGTGCAAAATGGAACTAACTTAATTTCATTCTCCTTCAACTGGTAGTTTCAAAGTTATATAAATGTAATCTCGCTTACTCTTGCAGTTTTGAAATGATATAAAACAACCAATCTGTCAGAAGCAACAAAGATTGCCTTTGAATTTGGTGATATATCTATTCTTGCACTGTTATCAGCACTTTTCCAAAGATTTCAAATTGTATGCAGTTTGGGAGCAAAAAATATGCAAAGTTCCTATCTTCCAAACCTTGGTGGACATGGATAAAGTTGAAAGTCCTGAAGCTTATGTTAAGAAAGAAACACGGTTGCTCATAAAACTTCACACTTGGGTCTAAAATGTGTTTTGCTTGAAGTGCCTGAAAAAGAAACAAATTCCATTTGCTCAAAGTTGAAAATAGCATCAATACTTTAATTCCCACAGAAAAGAATACAGCTAACTCTTGTTTCCATTTGGAAACCACTTCTGCGCTTTGTGCTTGAGGTAGGAAAAAAAAAAGAAATGTTGACTTTGGGTTTTGCTGATTGTTTAGGTTTCTTGTTATAGAAATGGCCAGTACATACATATGCTATTATGTAAAAGTAAAAAGTTGAGGCTGCATGTTACTATCTTATTCTGCTGTGCTAAAAAGAGTTGGAAGTCAATGCTTTCCTTACTTTTCCCCTTTTCTCCTTACACTTTTTCCTCTTCCCTTTTTCCTCCCGTACTTTTCAACTACTTTCGTTTTTCTTTGTATTTTATATTTTGATAAACTAATAAAAATTTGGAACCAAAGTTGAACATAGCATCAACTCTGAGTTCTAGATTGACTCTCTACATATCTCAAGGATGTGCAGTGTACTTGGAATCTAGATACTCTGTTTTATCAACACTCTGATAGTGAAGATCCCTGCTATCTGTGCTAATGCACTGGAATGAGTTAGAAGTAGCTATCTGGCTATATGCATCCGATCTACATAGACAGTATATGATATCATGATCTGTCATCACGTGGACAGCAGATCTTGGAAATACAGGTAGCCCTCGACTTTTGTCCATAATTGAGCCCAAAATTTCTGTTGCTAAGAGAAACATTTGTTAAGTGAGTTGTTCACTGTTTTACGCCTTTTCTTGCCAGAGTTGTTAAGTGAATTACTGGCAGCTGCTAAGTTAGCATCCTGGTTGTTAAGTGAATCTGGCTTCCCCATTGACTTTGCTTATTAGAAGATTGCAAAAGACGCTCACATGATCCTGGGACACTGCAAACGTCATAAATATGAGTCATTTGCCAAGCATCTGAGTTTTGATCACATGGCTAAGGAGTTGCTGCAATGATCATAAATGTGAAAATTGGTTATAGCCCAGGTCACTTTTTTCAATGCCCTTGTAACTTTGAATGGTCGTTAAATGTTGTAAGTCGAGGACTACCAGGGTGTATCCAATAGGAAGATAGCCTTTCATGACAGGCTACTCACAATGAAATTAACCACTGCAAATAAAGAATGTGTGTGTGTGTGTGTGTGTGTGTGTGTGTAGAAGGGATAGAAGGACAACTGCCTGTCCCAGCATGCACCAGCCAGTTGGAACAGAGTTATGTGTGCACGATAGAATGAAGGTGGATGAGACAGCCTTGCTTGTGCCAGAACAGTGACCCAAACCTTGCCACTTTGGGGATGCAGCCTGAATGGGCCTCATCCATTGCTGTCCTCCTAAAGTGGAAACTGGCCCATCCTTAGGCTGGGATAAGCAGGAAGTGCAACTCAGCCCACAGCTGTGAAGTGATAGAGGAGCCATTGCAGTATAGTGGCTAAGGTGTTAGATCAGGATGGGGAGAACCAAGTTCAAGTCCACCCCTATTACGGAAGCTCAGGGAGCGACTTTAGGCCCATCACACTATAACTATCATAGGGTTATATTTGTAGGGAAAAAATGGAGAGGGAGTCATATTTATATTGAATCCAGCTTCTGGAAGAAAGCCAAATAAAAATCTAACAAGCAAACATGGCTTGCTGGACTTTCTTTCACTGCATTCTAATACAATTTTCTATATGTATATATGTATGTATGTATGTATGTATGTATGTATGTATGTATGTATGTACTCATATATACAGAATACAGAATAACAGAGTTGGAAGGGACCTTGGAGGCCTTCTAGTCCAACCCACTGGTCAGGAAGCAGGAAGCCCTATATCAATTCAAACAAATGGCTGCCCAATCTCTTCTTAAAAACCTCCAGTGCTGGAGCACCCCTAACTTCTGGAGGCAAGCCGTTCCACTGGTTAATTGTTCTTACCGTAGTTCTATAGGATGGATGCATAGAGGACTTCATATGTAGTCTTTATAGGTAGTCGTCGACTTATGTCTGTAATGGAGCCTGCCCATCATGATTGTTAAGTCGTGATGGTTGTCAAGCTGGTCACCCTCGTGAGCAAGATTATTTTACAGGCTTTTCTGCCATAGTTGTAGAGCCAATGTGGAGGTCGTAAGTGAGTACTGTGGTTTTTAAGTGAACACCATGGTCATTAAGCAAAGCAGTTGTTTGCTATGAGTTGGTTTTGCTAAAAACTGGAAAGAGATGCTAGGTTTTGGCAAAAAAAAAGTTGTAAAATGCAGTCATGTGACTGTGGGAAACTGCAAACGGCCATAATTCTGGTCTAGTTGCTGAGCATCTGACATGTGGTCATGTGGTCACTGGGGGGGGCTTCACAATGGGCCATAAGTACCTCATGGGAAGTCCATTGTAACTTCAAATGGCTGCTAAACAACTGAAGGACACCCTGTCATCCATTCCCTTGTAGGGCTGAGGAATGACTTTCAGGACAAAGGTGTTTTGTGCAGTGCTGAAAACTCTCTTTTGAACCTAGCAGTTAGGATCAATGTCAGAGCAATGTACACGATGCATTAAGGCTTAGAGGAGGAAATGCTGAAGCCAGCTATTGGTTTAAAAGGCTCCCGGAAATTCATTATTTCAGAAGAAGTAATCTTTGCTAAGAAGCATTTCTTTCTAACATCATTGGGTAACATGTAAGGTCAACATGTCCTCATGCGAAAGGAAGCAATTATACATCTGACACTGGAACACTCAGTCCTGAAGAATTGTTAAGTGCCCACCAGTGAACTTGCTCTCTGCTCTGCTCGATCATCTTGAAGGTTGCAATTTAGTTTTTCTTAACAAGTAATGTGGTTCTCCTCTCTTATGGCTGAGGTTAAAATTCAACATCTTCCAATTTGTCTAGAGCGACTTTATTGAAATCTTTCATCCCTGGCCTTCCTGTAGTACTTTTTTACAGTGTCTGCTCAATACTTATGTATTAAACCTCCCTGTCAGTTAAACTGAAGGGTACAAAATGAGATTTTATTTTATTTTTTAAAAAAAACAACAACCCCCGACTGTACTGTCTTGTGGGTCAATTTTTCAACTTCCTGCTACACTGTGTAGTTTGTGATCATCCCGCAGCACAGGAGTGCCACAAAATTGGAGTGCTGATGTTGATATTATACCTGAATGCCTGGGAAGGATTGGGGTTTGGGGCTGCCATACTCAAGTCAAGATGGCCTTGGATGCTGAATCCCTACAGGTAGTCCTGGACTTACAACAGTTCATTTGGAGACTGCTTGAAGTTACAACGGCACTGAAAAAAGTGACTTTATGACCATTTTTCACACTTACGACCATTGCTGCATCCCCGGGGCCATGCGATTAAAATTTAGATGCTCGGCAACTGACTCACGTTTATGACTGTTGCAGTGTCACAGGGGTCATGCGATCCCCTTTTTCGACCTTCTGACAAGCAAAAGTCAATGGGGATACCAGATTCACTTAACAACCTTGTTAGTAATTTAACAACTGCAGTGATTCACTGCACAAGTGTGGCAAGAAAGGTCGTAAAATGGGGCAAAATCCACTTAACAAATGTCTCGCTTAGCAACAGAAATGTTGGGCCTCAACTGTGATTGTAAATTGAGAGCTATCTGTACGGTCCATTCCGAGAATAAAAGCTGAGCTGAATTAGCCAAGTCAAGTAAGAAACAAGATGTGAAAACATAGAGAAATATAATCAGACCATTGGCTATCTTTATTAGCATACTTTGCACTGAAGCCACCCAGGATTTGGGAATTACAGATGTATCTGGAGGTGCCCAGGTAGTGAAATATCCTTCCCCTTGTAAAGGGGAAGTGGGGGGGGGGGAGAGAGATTTCTGAGAGGTTTCATATATGATGACTCATGTCTGTGTCACCTTTTCATGTTTCTCAGCCTCTTCTTTGTTGTGTCAGGAGAAATGTTGTTGGAGAAGATTGGCAAACTATATCTATTCCAATTCCAGAAGTATGGTGTAGGTAGATTTCTAATGTCTTTCTGTTACTGTTTTATTGCTGCTGCTGATAAAATGTTAAACCCTGTATATTTTAATGTATTTTATTATTTCATTTTTTGCTCTGACTGTGCCTTGCTAAGGTAAAGCAGACTATCTGTAAAAGTATCGGGGGTTTTTAAAAAATTTTTTTTTCTATGTGCTACATATATACCTGAAAAGTATTGTTTATACGTAGGTCTTTTAGAGTTGAGGGCTGATAATTCTCCATCCACGGCTACCATCTTCTGCACAAAAAATGGCTTTCCTTAAGCTGTTGGGATCAGCCTCAGAAAGATTATTCCAACATGGATTCTCCTGCTTTTCTTCCTAGCCGTTTCCATGACTGGTTGTTGGCAGGTCTGAAACATGGAAAATACTAAAAGGAGGCTTGGTTAGCTTGAATTGACAATTATGTGGGAAGAACCTGGTATCTGAGCTTTCTGAAAGCCTCACAGCTTTACAGTTCGACAGCTGATCTTTATTTCCCCCCCCTCCATTGCTGACAGTATCTTTCCCTGCCTCCCTTCCCTACAGAAGACATCACATGTATAGCAAACATGTCACAATATTGGTATAGAAATTCTCTGTTAACTTTGTTTAGAAATTATAATGGTATTTGTGTGGGTGAACTTCTGCCAACTGGGTGATTCTTATAACAAAGTTTATTTATTTATTTATTAAATTTACATTGCTGCTCAACTCCCAGAGACTCTGGCCAGTTAAATTTCTGTAACATTAAACAAATGCAAGGTTAATATGCATAATGTGGTCTCATTCCTACTATGAGCCATTATGTTTTTCCATGTTTAGTTTTTACAGTTGTTTCTCATTCACAGGAAAGATTTCTTAGAATAAGAATAAGCTGCTCTGGCACATCCAGTTGCCTTAATATTACATCTATTGCTATAGGCCAGGGGTCTTCAAACTTGGCCCTTTTATGATTTGTAGACTTCAACTCCCAGCGCCTCTGCCTCGCATGGTTGTCCCGCTCACGCATGCAATCGGCCTCTGTGCTGCCGGTGCCAGCAGCACCCACAATCTGCCCAGCCTCCCCCCTGGCCCCGGCCAGTGCCTCTGCCTCATGTGGCTGTCTCGTGTGTGCAATTGGCCTCCGCACCACCGCTGCCAGTGCCCGCAATCTATCCGGCTTCCCCTCTGCCTGCTTTGTGCAGTTCCTCCTGGGCCCCCTGCGCCCGCCGTTAACCCTCCCGCCACCATGCAGGGTAAGGTTGCCGCCCCCACCCAGATACCCTCGCCTCCCCCAAGCATTTTCTTTTTACTAACCTGCTTTCAGCTGCATTCCGTTTCTCCATTTGCTTCTCAGCCTTTGCCACGTGATTGTGGGACTATCGGTAAAAAAAGGGAAAAAAAATCCATGAGACTTTCTAACTTCTTGAGAGATTTTGCGAGAAGTTAGAAAGTCTTATGGAAGTTTTTTTTTTGTCCCACAAAGACGTAGCGAAGGCTGAGAAGCGAATGGAGAAACGGAATGCAGCTGAAAGCAGGTTAGTAAAAAAAATGCTTGGGGGAGGCGAGGGCATCTGGGCAGGGCAGGGGCGGCAATCCTACCCTGTGCGGCTTTGGCAGGTGTCTAGCAGGGGGAGTGAAGCAACAGCCCTGCCCCACCTCTTGCATGGAGTGCCCTGCTCCTGCTGCTCCCCCACCCGCACATGGCACCTTTTTTCCTGCTCCAACGTGTCACTTCCTTCTCCGCTGTGTGGGACTGAAAATAAAGTTCAATCAAGCAATTACAACTTTGTGAGATCTTTTTTTTTCCTGCGAGAAGTTGAAATTGATTGATTGAACCTTTTTTTTTTGCACACAGTGGCAGAGGCCTAGGACTGGGGCGACGGTGCACGTGCCCAAAGAGAGGGCTCTGTGTGCCACCTGTGGCACGCGTGCCATAGGTTCGCCACTATGACCTTAGCATATCAACAAAAGCTATTTTCAAGCTGAAATACATAGTGTTTTCAATTTATCAAGTGACTATATACACCAAATACTTCTGTTAAGACTGTTACTCACTCTATTACACTTAATAGCACAATCCCACCCTCCACATCTCAGATAAATGTGTAGCTTTCAGGAGATTTTCTGCCTCCCCTGCCTCCTTCCTTTGGAGGCCCAATATGTTCAGATTTTATTTTCTCAGTAAAAAGCACATCTGCAACAATTTCTGTAGACCTATTGGAGAATTTTGAGTATTCCTCTTCTGATTCACCCATCTAACTCCTCCTGAGCAAAATTGTTTTCTTCATATGCAATTTCCTCTCTAGCTCTAATTTTTTCAAAAGGCTTTCTGGTCCTTGTCCAATTATTTCCTCTATCATATAATGTACCCAGCAAGCTAGTTCTGCCAGTTCTTCAGTTTCTTTTTTTTTAGATGAGCCATTCCACTATCTTTTAATTTGATTTCTTGATGTGACTTTTCATTTCTCTGCCACATGCCGTCCAAGGCTTTCTTCCTCTCTTCAGCCACTTCCTGGAATGAAGGATTTCTTTTGCTTTGAGATCAAAAGTCTGGATTGCTCTTATTCCATTTCTGTTTTCTACTTTATCAGTAGCCTCAAGTTGGGATACTTTTGAGATAAGGTTTTCACTTATCCTGCTCCTTTGCCCTGCCCAACCTTTAATAGATGGCTATATCATTTTAAGGGCCTGTCTCCATAATGTGCTCTTTGCATTACTTGTAGAAACCCGCTTTCAACACGGGGTGTTTTTCAGTATTTGATTGCCGTTTCATTTTAGAATTTGTGTTTCTGCATTTAAAGCCAAATCCTTGGATTAAGGAGTCCCTGAGAGCTCGTTCACACACCAACCACCCATTTTCTCTTGAACAGCATGATAGCTACTGTAGTTCTGAATCGCTTCGATTTTGTCTTCTTACTTCCAGATTTCTACTAGAGTTCAGCTGAGAGAGAAGCCTATGGGAGAATAGCTCTGAAGGCTGGTGGTGAATTAGAACCAGGTGAAAAGCTTGGTGGCTTCATCACACTCTTCTGCAAGACCACAATCTAGGGTCTTCTGCAAGACCCTGCTGCTCTCTGCCAGCCCACGGAGCCCCTAATCCTGTTCTCAGGTTGTATCTCTGCTAGTGTAATTGAAACTGTTATGTAGTGGGTTCTGGACCACATGGAAGACAGCAGGCAGATGAGTACAGCAACAGCTCTTTATTGTGGGTAGGACTGTACTGAACAAAGGGGGTTACCTGTACCCCTTATATACCTTGCCAGGTATGCTTCCAGCCAATCCCTTCATCTGAATCTCCCGCCGAAAGCTAACCAGCCAATCCGGTAACAGTACAGCGCCACCTGGTGGTATTTACTGAGCTGCTGCTTAAACCCCATACATAACAGAAACTGCCTGTGTAGCATGATTCCTTGCTTCCTTCTTCCTGGCCCTGATACCTGTAAGGCCTTCTGCTTCTTTCACCTACCAGCTATCTCTAAGGGTTTTCTACTTTTCCTGCTCACACATCTGCTGCACAAGTCCCAGCTCTGTTGTTACTGTTGATTTTAGTTTTGGCTCTGCACCACAACTGTTTTCTGCTTCTCCTGGCTTTGTCTTCTACAAGCCCTCCTCCCCTCACGGACCAGTGATCCATATTTATGCTCCCCTTCAAATGTGCTTGTTTAACCATTTATTAACGATACTCACTTACCACACCTAACAACTGATCGCTGGCAATCAAGTGTAGATTTTTCTTTCCAGTGTTATATGTTAACTCACTTCGCTAATTCCCATGCCCAATACCTTGATAGTTTCCAAATATTGGTGATATATATCCAAGTAGAGCATATACATCTTTGACGCACAGCAATTGATTCCCGCTTTTCTCAGCAAGTAATTGTAATTTGAGCAATGATGATCTCACAGGATTTATTTAGTTTATTCACATTATTTGTTTAATTAATATGATGGAAGGCCTCCCAGAATGTAAATCAACCTTAGAGTTGAATTCCTCTTAATTATATCTCAAATACCCAAGGAATTCTACCATCTGCATCAAAAGCATTATTGTTACTGCATTGTTTATTGTTTATCATTATCATCTTCTCAATAGTATGCCATGTAATCAACTACTTAGAATGACTATTCCAGTCCATTTAAAGTCATTCCCTCTAAAACATTCAATTTTGTATGCTTTCTTTATTCTTTGATAATTTCTAGTTTTTATTTCTGTTTCCTTTCCTTCATTTGAGCCATGTTCCAATTGTTTATATTCCTGAAAACCAAGGAACTCTTTTTTCAATAAATTACCATGAGCAACCAGAATAGTTTTTTATGACTTTGGTGTAGTCATATCATCACCAAAATTAATTGTGAAAGTTTGATGTTCTTCTCTGATTACTAGAACATGGGTGTCTGTGGGAAGGTGAGCAAATGACATCTTTTATGTGAGGATGTAATCATACACATCCTGCAGTTTATGTATTTGTGTCAGACATCCTAACACAAGGATGTAATTGCAGCATTTATGTGATTACATTACCTAGTATATATCGTGTTTGAGTTGTCATGGTTTGCAGAAGTTGTTGAATTAGAAATCATCAAACACCAAAACTTATCTGAGAGTTTTAGCTATGTCCATATAATTTTCTTGGTAACAATATGTTTGCTGTTGCCTTCTGGCTTGATTTTGAATAATGCTTCGTTGAATAAAGGAACCCAAAGTTAGCTCTGACATACAGATTCAACTGGTGTGAATCAATCTGGATTTGATTTGACTTGGAGATATAAGTGTTAAGGGAGCGTGATGTAATTTCACATATTCAAGAATCTTGGGCAAGCCACTTCATGATTTGAGATTCAATTGCAAAAAAGTTGGTTAACATCAAAATGCCTGCAGCTGTTTTGTTTTTTTGACAGAATGAGATAGATGTACTGTAGATGGTAGATGCTGTAAAAGATATTAATCTTACTAAGTCTCAATTGGATCTCTTGAAGGGTTTCACTGCAATACATCTTTAGCTATTTTCCATGTGCTTAGCTTAGCTTTCAAAGGTGTCAACTCTCATAATCAGCTTTACTAGGATAACAGATGAGGTAGACCACAGTGGCAAATCTGGTCTTTTCTGTCTAAGGCTTGTGTGTCTGTGTCTTGCTGGCAATAAGTTAGGCAGGCAGCAGAAACAGACTGGCATAGTGAAGCACAATGCCACAAAGATGGGAAGGCCACCAAAAAGCTAACAGTGCAGAAAGAGCAACATTTGTAGCCTTGCGCATACGTCATTCTTAAACGCTGTAAAGCTTGTAAGTGTCCAGTCTTGCAGTTTTTAAAGATTGACCCCAAACAGTGGACTGCATTGATCAGTGTGCCCTGAATGAAGAGTTGCGGTGGCACAGTGATTAGAATGCAGTACTGCAAACTAATTCTGCCGATTGCCAGGAGTTCGATTCTCACTGGCTCAAGGTTGACTCAGCCTTCCATCCTTCCAAGGTCGGTAAAAATAGGACACAGATGGTTGTGGGAAATAGGCTGGCTCTGTAAACTGCTTAGAGAGGGCTGTAAAGCACTGTGAAGCAGTATCTAAGTCTAAGTGCTATTGCTATCAGTCTTGATGCCAGATTCAGGGTGCTAAAAGTTGCATTAGTTGGACCAGCACAGATGTCTAACACTGCATTAGTTCTAGAGAGAGCTAAAATTAAGATTTGTGGCTGAATGCATTAAAGATGTTGAGAGCCAAGTACATAAGTGAAACTTGTTATTCCATGACCTTTGCACCCCAAAATTGCTTTGATAGGCACAGAATAAATTGACATGATGGGCTCACTGACTAACTGGTTGTTTCAATGTCACAGAAATCATCACAACACTCAATTCCCCACATCCCCTTCAACTCATCCATGTATAGAAGTGAAGCTACAACATTCTATGTACTTTGTGAAAACTCCCAAAGCAGTAAAAAAAAACACCCACCTGTCAACAAGCTGATTTTATTTGTTGTATTAAAATGCGTCTCTCCCTTGATTCAATAATCTGCTTCAATGGGATGATGCAATTACAACTGTCAAACACCCTTAAACATTTTGCAGGGCCCAGTGCCTATTGTAATGAATATGTTGCACAAAGGAGAAGGAGATCCATATAGCTTTTCACTAGGTAAATGCATTTTTAAATTTTCTTCAATTTATATTTTCTTCCTGGTACGGATTTCAAGGTGGCATATAGATCAGATTTTTATTTTCTCATCCAACTAATGAATGGATCTAGAGGAATGCTTTCAGCAAGTTTGCTAGGCCATGATGTCTTTGCTCTTTTCTTTGGATTAGCTGATGCAAAAACCTCTCTGAAACTTAATAAGTATCTCACCGCACTCTAAACATATTCGTGGCAACTTACATCAAGGAATGATGTGAGATATAAATTTATATTTTATATGCAAAATATAAAACAATGCAACCTCCCTCTAAAATCCATTAACATGGAGGGGGGGAGGGGTCATGACCGATACACCTACCTAGAAGGCAGATAATGTTACTGTTGTTGTTGGGGTGTCAACTCTGTCTCTGGAATACATTGTACTATACACACACACTATGTCACAACATTACCTTTAGCAGGTTGCCATCTTATGGAGTGGCTCAAGATCTCAGAATTTTTACCCTTTTAATAGGAGCTAAACTGCAGGAATACCAAAGGTACATAGAAATGAGTCAAAGACAGTAATTAAAATGTCAAAGACTGATAAAAAAATTCAGGTTTAAAATAATTACCGTATCTGAGATCAACAAAAAAGATTTAAGATTAAAGATTCACAACAATGAATCATTGATATTATCTCCTCTTATGGATTGGATCCATCAGTAACAATAATAAAAATATTTTAAAAAACCCATATAATCTTAGACAACTATATTTCCTCCCTCTAAAGTGCCCTGGTCTAATCTGCACAGTAACAGATTATTTACTTAGTTATTGTTAATTAATCAATCACAATTATTTAGCCACCCATCTTACAAAAAACTGACTCAGGGCGGCGGGGTACACCAATCAATACAACAGCAAGCACACAAACAGTCATTATATAAAGCTGATGTTAATTGATTTTTCTTTTTTTAAAAAAGTGTTTCTTTCAAAATGGGTGATGGCCATCCTGGCTTTTAAATTATTTCAGTGGTTTATGGCGGCATTCCCATGTTTCCCCATTTGGCATCAATCTTTGGGTCATAACATGAAGAGATTTTTTTTCTTTTTGCACAGTAAATAAATGCTTTATGTGAGAGTGGCAGTTTTAAGCAAGTTCTTAATAAGGGTGGAGGTTCATTCTCCGAGCTTGTGGGTTGGTTTCTGAACATTTCAGTACCAGGCTAGGTAACATCTTCAGTGGAATTTAGGGGATAATTGCCACTATCGCAAGTTATTAATACTTGAATTTGAGCTAACTTGTAAAGCAAGTTCCCAGAATAATTCCTTCCTTCCCCCACTTTTTTTTTTAAAAAAACTCCACAATATCCTCTACTAGCCCTGTTTTCCTGTATTTTTTTCTGGCCAGTAGAGCATTACTCAAAACAGAACTTTAAATTTTTTTTAATAGGTGTTAAACTGCAGGAATGCCTAAGGTATTTGGAATATTCACCTCCAAGAGGAGTCAAAGACAGTGATAGGTTCCCATCAATTTTAAGCCCAGATAAACTGGACTCTTGTTCTTTGCATTCAGCATTCCTCCTCCTCCTCCACCTCCTCCTCCTCCTCCTCCTCCTCCTCCTCCTCCTCCCCCCCCTTTTTCTATTTCAATTATTTTTAAAAAAATGCAAATGTCATTTGGGAGAGGAAGCCTGGAGCATGCCAAGGGTGAATTCCATGAACATATTGAGCATATTGACGATCCCTGAGAATAATGCTGAGATCATATGAAAAACATAATTTAATAACATAATGAAAGCATCATATCATGTTTATGCTAGCCTTTGGAGGGGGGGAGAAGGGTTCTTGGAAGACTGCCCACAAATATCCATTTTAGCATGTTACCAAACTGTTGCTGTCTACCCCAAAGTGGATTTGATATCCCTTGCATCTTAGGGAGGTCCTCCTGCCTTGTAGCAGAACCAGCTCTACCAGCAGGCAGAACAAATCAATCTTCTTTGGCAACAGATCTGGGAATGTCAGGCAAGGGCAATAAATGGTTGGTTATGTAATTTGTTGTTTTTGCAGTTTTGCTGTTGGGAATGAAGAGAAGCTTTGTGAGATGTATTGGGATATTACTTGTTGCTTCATCCTAAGGATCAAAATCTCAGGGACTGGTTTTATCCCCTATGCAGGTACTTACAAGTAAGGTAAGCTAGTGGGATCTGCCCCTGTGAGTGTGTATCTGGAGAGGTTTCCAGGGAAGGATTTCATGTTCCTGGTGTATGTGTGAAAAGACTTTTTGAGAAATCAATAGAGACAATGGCTTGTTCTGGGAAAAAGCTTCACTCAAATACAAATGCATATGTCAGCCAATATCATTCACTATAATTACAAAAGAAAGATTCTGGCTCTGTCTGCTAAAACAATATCAAATGAAAGGATTATAGTACAACACCAGCTTGCATTACACACAGATTTCTAAAACTGTAAAGCACTGCAGCACACAATTGTACAACGCAGGGGTGACTGAAACTCTTAATAACATCAGAAGGAATATTCATGTTAAATAGTGGGCTCTTAGATGCAGGAATGAATACACGAGGCTGAGTACAGGATAACTCATGCTTTATTTCTTGCTAGAACTGTACTGAAGCATGGGCTGCAACCAACTGCGATAAGTTTGAACCAACTCTTGCTGCCTGGGGCTAGCCAATTGCAGGACAGGAGACAGTTAGTCTGGGTTGCTGGAGAGCCATTAGCTGCTCCAGCAACCCACGTGGTGTATCACCACAAGCCCAATACATAACACCCTTTCCCTCTTAGATCAAGCTATGACAACCACAATTAGTCTTGACAGTTGTCAAGACTTATTAATAAACGCACACACAATAAAGTGATAAATAATAATAAAATAATAAAATAATATAATCACTGTGTACTACAATGAGATTAAACAACATTTCAGTGATCTGGCTTCCAATGCAGTAATAGGCAGTTACACAAACACTAGTTTCTGTAGTTTAGTGGCAACAAGTTTTACAACAATATGCATCACTTTATTTTACAATGTAATCTGTGAGGTAGGCAGGAGGCTTATGTGGCCTAGAGGAATGTCTTAGAGTTCCCATCACTTTGTGGTCTACCAGCCTACCCAGTGGGCTGGGTAGATTCATGTCCCTTTGTGCTGCTGAGTCAAGGGGATTTGAAATGCTCTGGCTGGCCTCACCAGTTTGGCCCACCCCAGAATAGGTCTGTTCGGCAGAGTAGGCACAGCGGTTGCTGAAGTTCGGTTGGCTTGCTTCGTCAGGGGGTCCA
This sequence comes from Vipera ursinii, assembly GCF_947247035.1. Classification (NCBI taxonomy): domain Eukaryota; kingdom Metazoa; phylum Chordata; class Lepidosauria; order Squamata; family Viperidae; genus Vipera; species Vipera ursinii. The sequence goes on along the minus strand of NC_139512.1, from coordinate 143,317,588 downwards.
TCTTGCACTCCCGTGCTCCCCGGTTCTCCCTCTGGTTCCGTCTCCGCTGAGAAAGAAAAGTCCTGGTAGTCCAAGTGAGGGCTGGCTTGGTCGCAGGTTTGAGGACCTTGGGAGGGACTTATGATGCAGTCCTTGCTTAGTGGCCATTCTGGAAACCTTTTCATGAGCTGATTGATGTGTCTTCTGACAATTTGCCCTCCCTCCAACCCACTTCATAAGATAGGCGTCCGGATGCCTTGGTGATTTGACCAGGAACCCACAAATTCCCTGACCATAGTTCCTGGCCCAAACCCAATCACCCATGTGCAGCCCCCTTGGGGGTTTTGGTCGAGAGGCTTCTGCTGCCACTCTGTCTGGATGCAACCTGTCCAGTTTAGTAATCAAACGCCTCCCCCAACGTAGTTCTGCAGGACCTTTACCTGTGGCCATGTAGGGCGTAGAATGCTGGCAGAGTAAGAAATCTGCCAATCTGTGATGCCAGTCACCAGTGACAATGCACTTGAGTGCCTCCTTTGTTGTCCTCACCATGCGTTCAGCTTGACCATTAGAAGATGGATGAAATGGTGCAGACGTTGCATGTCTGATGAGATTAGCTCTAAGGAAAGCCTGAAATTCAGCAACAATGAATTGGGCCCCATTGTCAGAAACTAAGACATCAGGCAACCCATGTGTTGCAAAGAGTTTTCTCAGCACCTGGATGGTCCTAGCAGTAGTCATGTTAGGAACTGGAATTACTTCCAACCATTTTGAGTGGCTATCCACTACTATCAGGAAAAGCTGCCCCTGAAAAGGCCCAGCATAGTCTATGTGAATCCTAGACCAGGGAGTGTGCATTTCCTCCCACCTGTGAACTGGGGCCTGTGGCCTAGATTGCTGGCATGTATAACAACCATGGAGTTGACCCTTGATGGCCTTATCAAGGCCAGGCCACTAAAGGTAGCTTCTAGCTAAGGCTTTCATTCTGACAATGCCTGGATGGCCTTCGTGTAATGAGTGTAAGACCCTGTCTCTTAGGGAAGTGGGAATTATGACTTTGTTCCCCCATAAAATCCACCCTTTATGTGCAGACAACTCATGCCTCCTGACAAAATAGCTTTGAAATTCAGAGCCTGGACTTTTTTCCAACCAGCCCATGTATACCCATGACAACACTCTACTAAATATTTTATCTGTGGCAGTTTCATCAGCAATGTTCCCTGCATGGAGGGGAAACTCAGGTATGTTCTGTATGGACAGTATTCTAGCAGCAGGAGCTGGATCTGGATCCATTAGTGGCAGTGGTAGTCTGCTGAGACCATCAGCCTAGCTCATTTCCTTTCCTGATTTGTGAATTAATTTAAAATTGTATGCAGACGGAAAAATAGACCATCTCAACATTCTTGGAGATAGTATGTGGGGGGTTTGTTTGTCTGTTGTGAACAGTCCCAACAGAGGTTTGTGGTCAGCGTAGACAGTGAAATCCCTGCCATATAAATAATCATGAAATTTTTTAATTCCAGCAACTATGGCCAGGGCCTCTTTGTCAATCTGGGCATAGTTGCGCTCAGCAGAGAACAAGGTCCTTGAGTAAAATGCTATAGGAACCTGTTTTCCATTTTTTTCTATGTGGCTTAAGACTGCCCCCACCCCATAGGGAGATGTATCACATGCAAGACATACAGGTTTAGACTCTATGTAATGAGTTACAGTGGACTTTTCTGACAGAAGTGCTTTCAGATCCCCCCGTTGGCCTTAAGTGGAGTGACAATAGGAGTTTCCCACTCCCCACCATCAACAGGCTGTAAATTGCCCTGTTCTATGAGCTTATCAATTTCGGAATCAATTTTATGTTTTAAGGCAAAGGGGACCCTGCGAGGTTTAACCCTGATTGGGACAACGTTGGGATCTAACTTAAAAGAAATAGGTGGGCCTGTGTATGTTCCTAGGGTTGAATCAAAAACATCCATGAATTCTTCGCACACTGACATGAGGACTGCAGTTTGTGTCCAGTTTATGCCAGTAATCTGAATACCTAAGGTATCAAACCAATCAAGTCCAATGAGACTTGTTCTCTGGCCCCCTACTACTATTACATCCAGATGCCCCAAAAACCCTTTAAATTTTACCAATACAGTGGCTTCTCCCTTAACTTTAACGTGAGCATTTTGAAAATCCATTAAAATGATATCTGAGGGTCTTAGCATGGCCCAATTGTTACTGCGCTTACACATGAAGTTGAATGTGTCTTGCAAAATGATTGAGACTGCAGAGCCGGAGTCCAATTCCATCTTACATGAAACTCCTTGTAGCTCTACCAAGAGCTTAAGTTTGGGTTTGAGAGGGCGTCGAGCCCTGGTGCGGCATACGCTTCTACGACTTCTGAAGAATCCCACAGGTAGTCACTGACTTACAACAATTTATTTAGTGACTGTTTGAAGTTACAGCAGCACTGGAAAAAGTGACTTATGACCATTTTTTACACTTATGGCAGTTGCAGTACCCTTATGCTTACATGATAAAAATTTGGATGCTAGGCAACTGGCCTGGGTTTATGATTTATTGCAGTGTCCGGAGGCAGGCACGTGATCACCTTTTGTGACTTTCTGACAAGCAACGTCAATGGGGAAGTCAGATTCGCTTTACAACTGTGTTACAAACTTATCAACTGCAGTGATTCATTTAATAACTGTGGCAAGAAAGATCAGAAAATGGGGCAAAACTCACTTCACAGATGCTTTGCTTAGCAACAGAAACATTGTGATCATAAATCAAGAACTACCTGTATAAAGCAAATTGCATATCTATCTATCTATCTATCTATCTATCTATCTATCTATCTATCTATCTATCTATCTATCTATGGGACACGGTGGCTCAGTGGGTTAGGATGCTGAGCTTGTCGATCAGAAGGTCGGCAGTTTGGCGGGTTGAATCCCGAGTGCCGCGTAACAGAGTGAGCGCCTGTTACTCATCCCAGCTTCTGCTAACCTAGCAGTTCGAAAGCATGTAAAAATGCAAGTAGAAAAATAGGGACCACTATGGTGGGAAGGTAACAGCGTTCCGTGCGCCTTTGGCATCTAGTCATGCCGGCCACATGACCATAGAGACGTCCTCGGACAAGTGCTGGCTCTTCGGCTTTGAAATGGAGATGAGCACCGGCCCCTAGAGTCGGAAACAACTAGCACGCATGTGCGGGGGAACCTTTACCTTTATATATAAAATTGAAATATTGTATGGCATGGGAATATATTTTATTAAAAAAATGAGGGGTGGGCAGAGATAAGAAATGTAGTATTCACATTAATAAGTTGACTTTTAAAAGGTGTTTATACTGTAATATGATTTTGTGTTTTCTCTGCCTAGATATTTTCAGACACAGATATTTTCTTAATTGATCCAAATACTCTCCAAACTTAAATAACGTCAGCTAAACAAACTCATTATGGAAAGAGGCAGCTGTTGTGAATCAAAAGACTGGAACATGCTTCATTATTTAGAAATAAGTTCTCTTATTCATTATCTATAAATAAATAAAGCTTTGCTGGCTGGGGATTTCTGGGAGTTGAAGTTGCTGAGGTTGAGAAATAGTCCTATAGACCATTGTGTGTTCTAACATATGTTATGATAAAGACACCCACAAAAGATGATACATCAATGTTATTAAAATCCACAAAACTGTACAACCGTTGATAACACTCATTTGTATGTAGAGTTTAAAATACTTTGTTTTTAGGGAACCCATGAAAAAGGAACTTTTCCAAATGGTCTCGGCTCAGTTAAAAATATTTTTACTGGAATCTTCTTTCCTTCCTTTTCATTTTCAGCACCTTCCACTCCTTTTTTTAAATTTATTTTCCAGAGGGGAAAAAAAAGAATAGTTACAGTTGGATAACAGTATATTTTACATATTTGTTGAGTGGGAAAAGTGAAAGCAATTTCCCCATTACATTTTTTATTTCCTTGGTATAGATTCCCTAAAGTTCTTTCTTTCTTTCTTTCTTTCTTTCTTTCTTTCTTTCTTTCTTTCTTTCTTTCTTTCTTTCTTTCTTCTTTCTTTCTTTCTTTCTTTCTTTCTTTCTTTCTTTCTTTCGTTTTCTGTTGTTACATTTCATTAGTACTTGATAAACATTGTGTTATCTGGGTTACTTTTTGTTTTGCTTAATAATACAACTTGTGTTGTGTTGTGGGGAAAATAAGAGGAGGAAGGCATTTTAGGTATGTTTACCATCTTGAATTATTTATAAAAATAATAAAGATGGGACATACAATATGTAAATACAATGATGAATAAAGATATCTTTCTATCTATACTGTCTAGATCTCTCCATGATTTCTTTCTTTTCCACCCGTCTCGCACTTCTACCCTATCAGTGTTTCCACCCCAGTCCATCATTAAATAGTTGGAAACCAATCATCTTCACATCTTCCAACCTCTAAATGCAGGTAATACCGCAAGCCAATCCAGTTTCTTCTTCTCTCACTCCAGTTTACCAATAGGATAATATAAAAAACACCTTCAGCTGCAAAGAATTGCAGACAGATGTTGTGCTTGTACCCCCTCACTCTGAAACCTCTTTTTAGTATTGAACCCAAAACTTTACCCAGCCCAAATATACAGAAAAGCAAGTGTTGCACATCTAAAATGCTTTGCCTATTTTCAGTTAGATAGCAAAATAAAATAATAACATAAAATTGCTGTTCAGCCTTTGTAAGAGAAGAGCTGCTAGTAGCAGCAGTAGCAGAGAGGAAGCTTAAAAGCTTCCATATTTTTAAGATGGACAAAACATATTTAGCAGATGTTTCAGTCAGAATTTGCCTGACACTATTCACAGGTACTATGTTCAGCCATTTCTTTGCTGAGTAAATCAGGGATCAGATTGTGGATTGACAAAAAAGATACTATTTAGTTTTAACAGTAGGAGCCAAGCCCCCAGTCTTTTCCAGACAGTACTAAGGGATGCGGTGGCTCAGTGGGCTAGGACGCTGAGCTTGTCAATCAGAAGATTGGCAGTTTGGCGGGTTGAATCCTGAGTGCCGCATAGCAGAGTGAGCACCTGTTACTCGTCCCAGCTTCTGCCAACCTAGCAGTTCGAAAGCATGTAAAAATGCAAGTAGAAAAATAGGGACCACTCCGGTGGGAAGGTAACAGTGTTCCGTGCGCCTTTGGCGCCTAGTCATGCCGGCCACATGACCACGGAGACGTCCTCGGACAAGCGCTGGCTCTTCGGCTTTGAAACGGAGATGAGCACCGGCCCCTAGAGTTGGAAATGAGTAGCATGCATGTGCGGGAGAACCTTTACCTTTACCTTTACCAGTGATTAGTGCAGGAGATATTTTAACGACACACAAAATCAAGTACACAAAATGCTACCACTAGTCCATACCAATTAGTTCTAACTATGGGGTACTTGTGAAGAAAGTAGAACATGGATCTAGGGGAGATGGTGACCATTTGTAATGTCTAATTATATTGCAAAAAGAATTTAGCTACATCCTGGTGCATGATTTTCTGACAGGATGAAGATATGCTAAAAAATAAGTCTGATTGTGTGGGTGAATGATACAGATGGCTGTTTCCCTATGTATTTGCATGCACCATGTGATAAATGTGGTGTTGGATTGTCAGTTTCTTTAAAATTGTCAAAGAAAATGATCTTTTTCTATTCAAGAGATTTTGTGCTAGCTTTTCCTAATCTGGTATCCTTTGCATAGATGGAAACATAAGATAGTAGATTTTAGGAGAAGCCCTCCAATTCTACCACCTCTTACATTACTGGACAACGCAGTATCAACAATAGAGACCTTCAAGTTTCTAGGTTCTAAAATATCTCAAGACTTAAAATGGACATCAAAATATCAAAAATGTCATGAAGACAGCACAACAAATGTTCTTCCTGTGCCAAATCAGAAAGCTCAGACTGCCCAAGGAGCTGCTGATACAGTTCTGCAAAGGAATTATTGAGTCTGTCATTTGCACCTCTATAACTGTCTGGTTTGGCACTGCAACCAAACAAGGCAGACATAGAGTTCAACGGATAGTTAGGACTGCGGACAAAACAATTATAACCAGCCTGCCTTCCACTGAGGATCTGTATACTGCACAAGCTAGAAAATTGTTTATCCTGGACATAAACAATTTCAACTTCTTCCCTCAAGATGATGCATGCCAAAACAACCAGACACTAAGACAGTTCCCCTTCCCCCCCAATGCTATCTGCTAAAAAACTAATTCCCACAACACTGTCTTATGCCCCACTAGTAGGACTATATTGCTATTATCCTTCTTATCTTTCCTATTATCTATTTCCTTATTTCCTTATGACTATAACTTTGTTGCTGTTTGCATTTTATGATTTATGTTGATTGTTTCTGTTTAGTATCTTTTTTTTATCCCATTTATATCCCGCCCTTCTCCGAAGACTCAGGGCGGCTTACAATCTAAGCACAATCAATGTGCTTAGCAATATTTGTATCTTATGATTTGTTTGTATCTTATGATTATGTTGATTGTTTCCAGTGCTTTTTTTGTAAAAGAAAAAGGTGCCGGAACTCACACATGTCATACAACCCACCTTGCCTACCCTACAAGGTTCCATCCAAAAAAGGTGCCGGAACTCCGTTCTGAGCGTTCTATGAGAAAAAAAGCCCTGATTGTTTCTATTTACAGTAGTATCCCATTATGATTTATGTTGATTGCTATTTAGTATCCTATGACTATCAGCAAGTGTTGTATCTTAAGATTTATGATTCTATTTATGATTATGATCATGATTTATCAGTTGTTGCTTGTACATACAGTGAGATCTTATGCATCGGAAGCAAATTCCTTGTATGTCCAATCACACTCGGCCAATAAAGAATTATATTCTATGTCCATGTTTGTTTACTAGACATCTGGATGGTGGAGACTGCTTTATACACTGCAGTTCTGCTAAAGGAGAATATTTGTGGGTCAGGGTTGTTTTTTTGTTTGTTTGTTTGTTTTTTGCAGACGTTTCATTACCCAGGCTAGATAACATCATCAGTTACCTAGATGTTACCTAGTTTGAGTAATGAAATGTCTGCAAGAAAACATCCAAGCTCAGAGAGCATCAAGGACTCCCCATTGCAGTTCTCCTGAGATCTACTGTGATTAAATGGATGGGTTTCCCAGGTTTGATCCAGTCTGTACAATTAGCTTTAGGGGTAAAGATAATGTGTTGGTTTTGTGTTTCCCAAACACATCAAGGGTGGAGGAACAAGGGAGAGATCAGGGGATCCCAGAACTCTATCACTGCAGGAAGGGATGATTCGTTAGAACTCAGGAAACAGACAAGTCTTCTTCTTTGTATGCAAAATTTACTAGCAGGGCTTGTAAGTATGATTGCAAGTGTGCTGTCCTTCGCAAACTATGTCAGACAGAGAGTGAGGCCCATAAGAGTATCATTTTAGTGCCCAAGTGGAAACTGGCATGCACTAGGTTTGGCGGTAGGGGGAGGCCCAACTGAGAATTCGTAGCATCCAATTCTGCCTGATAAAGGACTGGATAATTTATGAGCCATTGAGCTTAACACACTGTACCAACCATGGATTAGCGTCTATCAGGTCTTGATCATATTTTTACTAACACTACATATCAGAATTAGTAGATACAACATTATCAGGCAGGTAGTCCTTGACTTTGAATAACATCCATTCAAAGTTGCAACAGCACTGAAAAATGTGACTTACTAGTGGTCCTCATGCTTATGGCTTTTGCCCACCAAGTGATCATAATCCAGGCCCTTGCAAACGGGCATGTATTTACAATGGTTGCAGTGTCCTGGGATCATGTGATCACCATTGGCCACCTTCCCAGGCAGTTTCTGAGAAGCAAAGTCAACCTGGGTAAACTGGATTTGCTTAACGATTGCGTGATTCACTTAACAGCTTCACTGGTTTACTCAACTGTGTCAAAAAGGTCATAGAAAATCAGGCGTGAGTCACTCAACAACTGCCTTGCTTAGCCACAGAAATTCTGGACCCAATTAGCACCAGGATAGAAGCCAGGAGACTCTGAGTTCAACTCCTGACTTAGCCATGAACACCAGCTGACTGACCTTAGGGTGGTGACTCTCAGCCCAAACCACCTCACAGGGAATATGAGGTGTTATGGGGAAAATAAAAGGAGGAAGCTGTGTTAAATTTGCTCACCATCTTAAGTTATTTTTAAAAATAATAAAGGCCATAAGTTGAGGACAACTCATAATGGCTAACCATGTTTGCTTTGAAGGATCAACTTCTAAAGGCCATATGTAGCCTATAGCATGACATTCAAAATGTACGGTAAGTTAACCCAACTTATTTCTTTTCTGTTGCATTTGAAAATTATTTGTGGTTTGACAGACAGGAGTAGATACTCCCCCTTTTCATGGATTATTTTCTAAGACATTAATTAGTCTGATTGGGGGGGAAGAGGGAGGGAGGGAGGGAGAGAGATATTTTAGGGCAGTGATCAAAGCTGTTTATTTAATTACTGGAACATTAAGTTCTTCCTTATAAAGCTACGAGCTAAAAGGTTTTATGTGAAGAGGATTAATAATAAAATATCAAAATAGACCTTTATATTCTACAAAATGCCCAGCATCAGAAAAAAAAAACATTAGAAGAAGCCATGTTTTGTGCTGGCTTGACATATAGAATCATGATATCTCATACATTTCTCTCCATTTCATAACTCAAAGCAACAGCCCTGGCACAGCCCAGAGACAAATTCTTTGTGTGTCTAACCACACTTGGCCATTAAAGTATTCTATTCTGCTCTGTACTATTCTTATTCCTGTTCCTATTAAGTTCTGTTCCATTCTGTTCCGCTCCACTCTGATCTGATCTGCTCTATTACTATTCTATTCTATTCTATTCTATTCTATTCTATTCTATTCTATTCTATTCTATTCTATTCTATTCTATTCTATTCTATTCTATTCTATTCTATTCCATTCCATTCCATTCCATTCCATTCCATTCCATTCCATTCCATTCCATTCTATTCTATTCTATTCTATTCTATTCTATTCTATTCTATTCTATTCTATTCTATTCTATTCTATTCTATTCTATTCTATTCTATTCTATTCTATTCTATTCTATTCTAGTCCCTGTCCCTGTCCCCATTCCATTCCATTCCATTCCATTCTTCATTTCTTGTCTTTCATCTTTGCTTATCTATGTACTTTTAGTGGGCCTAGGCTCCTGTCTATCTTACCTCCTTCCTCCAAAAAGGTAAAATAAGTTACACCTATTCCCTCAGCCATCTACAACTTGAATACATTTGCTAGTCTGCTGCTTATTGTCATTTGGCAACTTATACAGTAGAACCAATTCTTTCATATGCTTTTGTGATTCTGTGCAGAAAGAAACATAATGGGGTGCTTGTAGATGTGTGAAATTATACACACATATCTTTGTTCTACGACTACCTGGTCTAGGATCCAAACAGCATAGGCTCTGGAAGCCAGGAAGTATTGTTAATTTGCTTATTTCTTGACTCAACATCCACAATCATGTAGTTAACCTAAATGATTTATGTTCCATGAAGTTTAGAATTCATGCTTTGCCTGGAAAGGTTTCCGGTCTAATTTCTGACATCCCCAGAATGACTCTGATTTTAGACTTAAAGTGCAACTGGTGGAGCTGAATTACAATGCCATTGAGTTGACTGGCTTGATATCACTGAGATTGTCAACTCTAAAAATGAGCATAGCTGTAGCCATTTTCCCTATTCATTTTCGGTTGACACTTAGAATGGAGGGAGGGTGGTTGCTCAGGTGCTTCGCTAGTCTAAATAAATTTTTATCCCATGGGAACCAAGGTCACTGGCTGCTCCCGAGACTGCAGGCTGGGCATTGTGTAAAAAGCCTGCCAAGAAGATGTATTGGGGAACGTAGTTGTTTGCATACCTTTAGGGGTGGGATTTCTTAACTTTGTATTGGGGAATTGTTAAGTGTGTCTTCAGACTTGGTTTCACTTTTGATGTGCCAATACTTTGTAACTAATAAACATGTTCTTTGAGGAATTCTCAAGCCTCAGAGACAGTGGTGGGATTCAGCCAGTTTGCACCAGTTTGGCAGAACCAGTAGCTAATTTTTTGTTACCCAGGCCCAGAATGGACTTCCGGAAGTGGCATCCACATAGAGAACCGGTTGTTCACATATTTGAATCCCACCACTGCTCAGATTTCTGCTTTATTCATCTCTGTCTGTCGGAACCATGACAGATATCAGTTTCTTGACTGAAAATTGAACAGGACCTGCCCTTTTGAAAGAATTGTGTTGAATGGTTGAGAGCTGAGCCAGATAGGGCAGCCATTCAATGGGGTAGCCAAAGTGGGTTACAGCAGGATTTCTTTTAGGGAGTTCTTCTTATTCAGGTTTCTACATTTCATTTCATCCATGTAGTTAATCCAGTGATAGCAAACTACAGTATGACTGGATAGTTAATTGAGTGATAGTTTGCCCTCCCCACCCCACAAATTTTGCTAAATGAAGTTGTGTAAAGCCTGTGCTCCATGGATTACCTGTTCATGCTGCCGACCATTATTTTGTGATGATAAAAAGGGAAGTGACCAACTGCACTTTTTAGGTCCTGCTTTGCATTCTGTGCTTCATGGTTGATTCCATTTTTCCATCTCATAGCAGGAATAGCAAAATTGAGAGAAGCCATATTAATTAACTGTCTATGGTAGAACAGATATCTTTCATGAGGAGTTTGAGAAAGTTTCCCCAAATTGATCAGGGCATTCTTCTCCAAGAATGTGGAACCCCATCGTTAGAAGGCTTTTAATTTATCCCCTTGCCCATCTGTTCTAGTGCAATAAAACACATGTACCAATGTGTCTGACTCTACATCTTAAAGCCACATGCTTTTTATGAATTGAAATCCCATACAGTTATAACTTAATAAAAAAAAACAGAGCAGTTTAAAAGGAGCAGCAATATGTTCTTAAGATTGAATGTGCAATGTTTTTTCTGGTTAAGTAATTTTGGAAGGCTGCCCCAGCAATAAAGTCTCTCCAATACCCACTTTTGTAGTGTTAAAAACAATAAAATAAAATAGGGATCAATACAAATCTGTGGTAGACTCAAGTTACCAGTGTGTAAATGAAGAGGAAGGAAGCCAGAGTTTGGATAGTAAACAAGGCTATTTGTCTTGCAATAATGGAATAATTGTGATCATTTCAGAAGTTGCTCTCCTTTGGCCTCATGAGACCTCCTGCTTGCCTCTCATTGTTTAAATATGCATACTGTCTCCCAGAAAGTGTTTCCTGATGAGAAAAAGGTAAGCAGACAAGTATGAAGGCTGGGAAGGGTGGAGGGAGAGATGATAGGAATTTTCTTTCTTTGTAAAAAAAAATAAATAAAACAAAAGCATTAAAACGTGGAATAAAGCTTCATCTGTGTTTGCTTTGCTTATTGCATGAGGAAACCTTGGCAGAGAAATGACAGAGAAGAAAGACTTCAAGAAGATGGCTTTGCTTGGCAGACGAGGTAAATATTTTGCAACATGGAAGATGCCAATAAACTCTCTAGTAAAGTCATAGTGCAGAAGCATCTAAAGATGCCTAATGAAAAAGAAACTATTACAAGTAATCCTTGCTTAGCGACCATAGTTGGGATCAGCAACTGTGATTTCAAGATCCAAACTGACAAGACTGCTCAGTTTCATACCTTTGACTTTTATTTGCCTCCTGACCACCTCTCTGTCCTTTGGGCTATTTGCCTTGGTGATATTAACAAGAATAGATTTAGTGTTTGTACTTACCTTCACTGAAAAGGAAGTGTTTTTAAGAGAGTAAGCAGACACACAATGAGGAATACACATTGAAAACAAGGTGCAGCTGCTAGTGTAACGTGCAAATAACCCAGTGTATCCCCCATATGTGCCTGCTTACTCTCTTGTAATCCCTTTTCTCCAATCTCTCTAACTGTGCAAATTGGGGTGGGGAGAGGAAAAACAACAGATCAGACACAAGTACTGAATGGAATGATGCTCATGTGACTGAGGGATAGCACTGTTATAACTTTGAGGCAGTTGGTAAGTGAGGACTACCTGTATTGATTCCCCCCCCTCTTTTTCTTTCTTAGATCTGAAATATCTTATTAGATTTTCCCTTTGCCTGTTTCAAGGTCCAACAGTGCTGACTGTGAGACTTCCATAGGCTGAAGGGATATGGGATTCCACAGCAGCTCTGCTCTACTGGAAAAATATCACATGTTCTGAGTACATCCCACATTACAAAAGTGGACCACCACCTAGGCCAGGGGTCGGCAACCTCGGCTCTTTTATGACTCGTGGACTTCAACTCCCAGAATTCCTGAGCCAGCTATGCTGGCTCAGGAATTCTGGGAGTTGAAGTCCACGAGTCATAAAAGAGCCGAGGTTGCCGACCCCTGACCTAGGCCATAGCACTTCCTCCTGTTCCCCCTCCCTGTTGTCTCCCAGATTGACTTCTTGAAACTCCTCTCACTGTTTGGATTGAGTTAGCAGGATCTGTGCAAAAAGCCTATAGTTATGTCGGTCTTATTTTTATAAAGTGATGGGGTGAAACTCTTTATCTTCACTACTCAATTGCCCCACTGTCAGAACAGGCAGGTAGTCATTTCTGGAGGACACAAATGGATGATCCCCAATCACTTTCAAAGCAAAGTGTAGCCCTCTGGATATATTTTTTTTAAAGGTCCAGGGCAAAGCCTAGGTACTCATGGGAAAAAACGGATTTTAAAAAATTCTGACAAAGACATGCTATTGAAATGACGAAAATCCAACCTATGCGCTACATGTAACTGATTGGTATGATTTTTCCTCCGTGTATGTGTAAAAAAATAAAGGGTAAAATAAATCAAACTTCTAAGAGGCTTACATACCCGTTTGTCTATTATTCTACCCCATCCAAAACTGGGATATTTTTATCTCTTTTGGGGGGGAGGAAAATATAGAGCAAACATTTAACCCTTTCCTCCCCACAAATTTGCTTGAAAATATTCACCCAGCCCCCTCCTAGGCATTTACTGGTTAGTCATCAACTTACCACCACAGTTGAGCCCAAAATTTCTGTTGCTAAGAGAGACAGTTGTTAAGTGGGGTTTGTTCCATTTTGTGACCTTTCTTGCCACAGTTATTAAGTGAACCACTGCGATTGTTAAGTTAATAACAGGGATATTAAATGAATCTGGATTCCCCCATTGACATTGCTTGTCAGACAGTCACAAAAGGTGATCACATGACCCCTGGGACATAGTAACCATCATAAATATGGGTCAGTTGATCATGTGACCATGGGATGTTGCAACCATCGTACCTGAAGCACCTGAATAGCACCCTGAGGAAAAGGAGGAGAGAGTGCAGGAACATTAGTAGGAAGGGAGGCCTAGGAGTGGGCGGACTTGGCCAATGCTGGCCATGGTGCCCCAAGTGCCTCCAAAGGCCCCTTTGATCTCAAGCATGCTTGTGCTGCCTTCTGGACGTAGGACCTCCAATCTAGGATCTACCAGTTTTAAGAGGAAGGGACTAGGTCTGTGAGGGAAGAGCCGTCAGTGTCATAAGTCACTTTTTTCAGTGCCATTGTAAATTTGAATGTCACTAAATGAACTGTTGTTAGTTGAGGACAACCGATAGCGGACATGTCAAACTCGCGATGTCATGTCACGTCACGCAACGTATCGGGATGATTTTGCCATTGCCGGCAATGGGGTGGGCGCGGCTTCTGCATGATGTGTCCAGCCCATGGGCTGGCAGTTTGACACCCCGACCTATAGTCTGGAAAAGAATTTTTTTAAAAAAATACCTTTAGCTTTATGCTAATGGATGGGAGGAGGAGAGAAATTCCTGTATTAACTATCTTGCATTCTCTCTTGCTTTTTACTGATTTCAATGATACCCCAGTGACAGAAGTAAATCAGTTAGTTGGGGAAACACCTATTAAAATATAGTTATTCTACCAGTGAAAGTTGCCTGTTCACAGTGGTGGGATTCAGCCAGTTTGCACCAGTTCGGCAGAACCAGTAGCTAATTTTTTGTTGCCCAGGCCCAGAATGGACTTCTGGAAGCGGCATCCACACAAAGAACCAGTTGTTCACGTATTTGAATCCCACCACTGCCTGTTCACCTGGACTTTCTATAATCAAACACACGTTTTGAGATAAACCAGCACGCAATCAGAACTCCTCATCATAAACCAATCAGAAGTTGGATCAGAAAGGATCCTATTCAGTTTTTCTACTACAAACTGAATAAAAACTGTGACACTCAAAGGGATATTGGAAACGGGGGCCTGATGGGAAGGAACTGGAGATTTATGACAGACTCGCGATGGATTTATCCATGAAACCAGATGCCCCTGGTGAATTGTCAGCTTTCCCATATGAATTGTGGCTCATTTGACAATAGTAGTTTGAACAGGAGATTGCAGAACCCATTTCCTTCTACAGGTAGATGCGTTGCTTTAAGCCAGGGATCTCCAAACTTGGCAGCTTTAAGACTTGTGGACTTCAACTCCTAGAATTCCTCAGCCAGCCACACTGGCTGGAGAATTCTGGGAGTTGAAGTCCACAAGTCTTGAAGTTGCCAGGTTTGGAAACCTCTGCCTTAAAGCATGCATTGCCAAGAGTTTCTACTGTAATGCCACCAGTTATACCAGGTTATAGTTCATTAGCTGCTTTGAAAATTGAGGCTTTGATGGTCATCTATACATCTGACTAACTTTAAAAGGAATCACCTGTTAGTGAAGGGTTTTTTTTCTTCTTAAAACTTTGCTAACTCTATGATTCAGCAAAGTGTCAATTCACCAGTATGGCTGATGAACATCATTTACACTTATATTATCTTTATCTGGCACAGGCAAGTTCTGCAGCTAAAGTATCAAATCATGATTATGTGTAGCTGCATGACTAAAAGAGAAAGAAATGCCTGTAAAAGCTTTCATGCTAGCTTTTCACTACGTCTGAAATTAATATTACCCCTAAATCACTAGGTGATGAGAATTCCAGTAGCGCATTTATTGACATTTTCCCGAGGACAAGGCTGGTCCGAGGAAGCTTCATTTCAAACAAATTTCTTTAGAAGGGAGACCTCCCAGGCCTTTTGTGAAATTTTGATAACACCACTGAGAGTCAAATTCTTATCTAAGGTAGTGAGTTGCTGATTGGCAGTTCTTAATGATGGTGGCTGGGACAGAGGCCAGGCCTTCCTTCAACACTCTTAAGTGGAGAATGCAGACACCAGCCCTAAGCCTGATGGGGAAATGAAAACGGAGCTTTCCACCGCCTCCCACGTTGAGCATATGTGACAATTCATGTATTGCCCATTTGGATTCGGAGAGAGAGGAACTGAAGTCACCTCTGATATGTGGATGGGGGTATATTCTTTCTCACTGCAGTTTTCTCAGACGTAAGTCACATTCATCTATCATCATCCTGAAGCCAACATGCTTAGAATTCTAGCTAGAACATGACAACACCCTCTGGCTATTGTTTGGAAGCTGGCACTAGGAATGTCAAGAGGGATTCATTTTTTTTCTTGTGGTTCTTTCTATCCAACACATTCCCCTTATATTTCACATCCGGTTTGTGCCTCCTCTTTGCATGTGCCACATTAGAGTTTGGATGGTGTGGGAGAGCCTATTGAGCGTCAGGTAGGAAATATTTTACTTCAAGGTCAAGCTGGTAAGCAAGTGTATCTTTGGTCAGGTTCAAGCCGTTAGAAAAAGTGACATTTGCTTCTGTGCTTTTTTGTGACATATTGGCTATGAAAGAGGGGTTATTTGAGTCTTCCAGTCATTTCTCTTCCATTTGTGGGATTTAATTAATTTAATTTTATTTTATTGAATTTATATACCGCCCTTTCCCGAAGGACTCAGGGCAGTTTACAGGGTATATAAAACATCAATACAAAAATTAAGAGCAATTTAAAAAGATTAAACTAAGTTCCTGAAAAAAATATAAAACCCCAATTAAAACCCCCAATTAAAACTCAGCCTGGGCCGGAAAGCTCGAAGAGCCAGGTCTTCAGGTCCCGGCGAAATGAACGAAGGTCAGGGGCAGTCCTAAGCTCCACGGGCAGCTGGTTCCAAAGGGCAGGCGCCCCCAACAGAGAAGGCCCTCCCCCTGGGTGCCATCCGCCGGCATTCTTTGACTGGCGGCACCCTGAGAAGGCCCTCCCTGTGGGAGCGCACAGGACGAAGGGAGCTTGATGCCGGCAGCAGGTGTTCCCTCAAATATCCCGGACCCAAGCCATTTAGGGCTTTATAGGTCATCACCAGCACCTTGAATCTCACCCGGAGGGCAACTGGAAGCCAATGCAGCTCGCGGAGAAGAGGTGTTATATGGGAGTAATGGGAAACTCCCATCACAACTCGCGCGGCTGCATTTTGTACCAGCTGAAGCCTCCGAGTGGTCCTCAAGGGCAGAGATGGAAACCAACTCTCCAGTTTCATATAAAAAGCTATCATATCACAGAGGAAAAAAGTTGTACAAGGAGCTTTCCTCCCTCCCTCCCTCCCTCCCTCCCTCCCTCCCTTTCCAAGTAAAATCTCACCTATTCTGAAAGGTCAAAATCCTTATCTTCTCCAAAGCAGGTGGCTTCAGTGGAGCCATTTTAAGAGAGATTTCTTTTAAGAGACTGAGCCTCAGTGTGAAGCCTACATATTCAGAAGCAGATGTAGGATCCATTACGCATCAGTGCTTCCAGTTTGCTTTTTCTTTTACCTCTGCTGTCAGATGCATTTAGATTCTAAACTAGGACTGCAGCCAGTCTTAGTCAAATCAAAGCCTTCCCCTTACTTCCATACAAGGTTTGCAAAGACGGTCTGTTTGCTGATGGTTTTCTGGACTTCTGCCAAATAGTCTGGGAGGCGTCTTCTTCTCTCTCTGCTTCTGTCTGAGGCATTGCTGCAGCCTTTCCATGAGGCCAAAGAGATTTCAGTTGGTGACTTATCCATATTAGACTATTACATCTAAACAACTGATGGGTATAAAACGTTTTTCCCCCTTAGAGGTGCATAATATGTAAGTGTGTTTGTGTTTGTGTGTGTGTGTGTGTGTGTGTGTGTGTGTGTGTGTGTTGGGGTTTGTCAGACAGAGAGAGACACACACACACACACACACACACAGAGTTAATATAGCAGAATTCAGAGAAGGGAAGAAAGGAAGGAAGGATGTGAGGAGGTGTGTTTGAAGGCATCTCGAGAAGCACAGAATCCAACAGAATTGTCAGTACTTCCAAAGAAGTGGAACCTGAATTGTTTCTTTTATTATTACGCCAGGAGAAAATAATTTACAATCCATTTAGAAATTGATGTGCTGAGGAAAGGGCTAACATCTTCATTCTGGGAGGCAAGTATGTCCATTTCCACCTGCAAGTGTGCATTTGTATTTGTTAAACATGGCTGAAACAATTCTGAGGACGGAAGCAGAGCGACCCACAGCATCCTTTTCAAAAGCTTAGATATGTGGCAAAATGACGTTGAGATTAGCAGGGTTCCTCAAACTCCTGCTGAACAAATGACACAGCCAGAGAAAATATTACCTTGATCTCTCAAGCGTGTGGCTGGTTGAATTAATATTTTGAAAGAGGAGTTAAGCAGGCATGAGAACTCTTTTATTTCTCTACTGGATTCGAAGCCTCGCTTTCTTTTTTCACACTTGGTACCTCTATGGTAGCTTTGATCCCTTTGGAGGGAATGCTGCTCCTCCTCAGAATATCCCCAAGTAATTCATTCAGCTGAATCAAATGCACATCTGCAGTCTTTCAGAGGAAAACAAAAAACGGTGTCCCCTCCCATTGGTTTAAAAGAAGCATTTGTGTTCCATCATATCATTTCATGCCCTATTGCAAAATGCTTTGGAAAATCTCCATTCCTAACATACTGGATGAGGAGTTCTCCCCTGAAAACTGCAAACCCAAAGCCATGTAGATTTAAAAGAATAACAGAGTCGGAAGGGATCTTGGAGGTCTTCTAGTCCATCCCCTTGCTCAGGCAGGAGATCTTATACCATTACAGACAAATAGTTGTCCATTTGTCCAATCTCCTCTTAAAAACCTCAAGTGTTGGAGCATCCACAACTTCTGAAGGCAAGCCATTCCACTGATTAATTGTTCTCAATGTCAGGAAATTTCTTCTTCTTTCTAAGTTGGTTCTGTCCTTGATTAGTTTCCATTCATTGTTTCTTTTCCTGCCTTCTGGTGCTTTGGAGAATAGGTTGACCTCCCTTCTTGGAACACTGCTATCATATCATCTCCTAGTTCTTTTTTTCATCAGACTAGACACACTGAATTCCTGAGACCATTCTTCATATGTTTTAGCCTCCAGTCGACTAATAATCTTTGTTGCTCTTCTCTGCAGTCTCTCTAGAGACTGCAGAGAAGTTTTCAAACTTGGCCCTTTTGTGTCTTGTGGACTTCAACTCCCAGAATTCCTCAGCCAGGCATGCTGGCTGAGAAATTCTGGGAGTTGAAGTCCACAAGTCATAAAAGGGCCAAGTTTGAAGACCCCTGGTTTATGTAGATCTTGGTCTGCCTGTAGTCCTCATAGAATATCTAGAGTAATTCATCCCAAATGACAAATTCCATGTCTTTCTTTGGTGAAAAGGGTGCTCTTTTCTGCAGTGCTCTGGAAAAATGCTGTCTCTCTGTTTGCTTTTGTTTACTCTGAGCAAAAATGTCTTCGAATGCCGAATGCTCCCTTTCCCCAACCATCCAAAAGGTGGCTCGGATAGGCAAGATGATAGAAATGTTGTGATTGACTTCCTGCCTTGACAACTCTGCTACATTAGCTGTTATCAGAGTTGAAAGAGCTGCTACAACATACCCATTGTAGATATTGGATGAAGAGCTGGCAGGCTGCCCGAAGGTCAGATAAAGTACTTAGGCAGGCAGTTTGCCAGGCTAAAGAGATGTCAAGAAAATCAATTAGTCTCTAAAGAAAGAGCAGCAAGCTAACTAAAAATCCAATCGTGAAAGGCTCATTATATTACAAAGGCAGCTTATTAGCGTTGGCTATATCTTTATCTCTTTAATAAAATTACATTTGCTAAGCAATTAAATCAGGCTTGGGTCAGATGAGGCTAATACAGAAGAGGTTGTAAACACCTGAACAGACCAGATTGGAAATACTACCTACCACTGGGTATTTAATCAACTTACTTTCTGGGTACCGGTCTATCTGACTTTCAATTTAAGTTGTTCCTCCTGTTTTCCCTTCCTATCATCCCCTTATTCCCTCTATTGATTGCTCTACATATACACATTTGGCATTACTAAGATACTTTCTCAGCTGAGCGGTAATGGAAAGTCATAGACATAGACTCTGTCTGGTGGAGCCGTGTAGGTTGCTTAGTAAATTATAGCTGTCTGAAGTCAATACAAGAAAGGGCAAGGTACATACGCTTATTTTTGTACATTTCTTCCCTGGTCAACTAAGTGAAAGAAATGAGCTTCATCATCATCAAAGGAATGCAGCGTAGGACTTGTGAACTGTCAAAATGCCACTGTTCTGTGCAATACATTTTACTGCAAAAGTCTCTGTTGCTGTAAAGTAGCAGATAATTAACAGCTGCTATGGTACCATTGCTGTTAATCCTGACCATGGCGCTTAAGTTGGAAAATAATGGGCTGGTTAAGATGTGCCACGTGTTTTCCTTGTGATGCCTTTGAAGCAGTCCGTCTTTACATCATTATGATTTTGCCAATATCTGTGTAGGTAAAAGCCAGGTCTATGTAACAAATGAAGCCTGGGGGGAGGTCCTGCCTCAATAAATATCAAAATCTCACCCGTTGTTGATAAGGTTTAAAAACAATTGCTCTCCTCCCCTTTTCTTTGAACGGACATAGTCGCAACCCTTCTGATGGGGGAGACGATGCTGTCAGATGCACATAGAACTGAGTTCGAGCATCTGCAAGTTCTTTCTTTTCAGAGGCAGCAAAGAAATGGCACAGCCGTTATCCAAACATACAGTATATTAGAGCAGGGGTCTTCAAACTTGGCCTTTTTATGACTTGCGGACTTCAACTCCCAGAATTCCTCAGCCAGCATGCCTGGCTGATGAATTTTGGGAGTTGAAGTCCACAAGTCATAAAAGGGCCAGGTTTGAAGACCCCTGATGTAGAGCAACACTGCCTTGTGATTCTTTGCTCCATCACCTCCTCTGGGATCAGTTAAACTAACGGAATGGGACAACTTGCTATGGCCAACTGACAATAGCCGTCTCACTGCACCCAACTTGCCGTAGTCATTTCACCATGGCCAATCCACCATGGCCATCTCACCATGGCCAACTCACCACAGCCAACCTGCTACGGAACAACTCACCACGGACAATTCCATGTGGCATAACTCAATGTGATAAATGTTATCCACCACTGTTCCTTCGACATTATTTCCATTGACAAAAATGGAAATAATGTTGATTAGTCTTTGGACAGCTTTGATGCATTTGAGATTTTTCTTATTTTATGCTAGTTTTTGTATTGTTTACAAGTCATGTGTTATTACCCCCATGGATGATGTCTAGAACATCAGAGAAGAGAACTGGTAAGACTGAACCCAGGATGAGTTCAACCTCTTCTTTAAACCAAATAACTCTTGTGTTTGGTCAAAGAGGGTTTTTAATGGAATAACAACAACAACAACAACAATATAGAATAGAATAGAATAGAATAGAATAGAATAGAATAGAATAGAATAGAATAGAATAGAATAGAATAGAATAGAATAGAATAGAATAGAATAACAGAATTGGGAGGGACCTTAGAGGTCTTCTAATCCAATCCCCTGCTCAGGCAGGAAACCCTATACCAATGATGCTTTAAATTCCATAGCACCAGCTGTATCAGAGGAAAGGAGAGAAAACACCCCCCCACACACACAAATGATACACTGTGGAAATTTAGCCCTATATCTGTTCCTTGTCTTTCATTCTTTCTCTGCTGAAATACATTTTCACTAATCTGCTAACTTAACTGAACACTTTTAATAGTACATTAAAAACCACATGCCAAGTAAAGCATGTCATTTTCCCTTTATTATTTATTTATTTATTTATTTATTTATTTATTTATTTATTTATTTATTTATTTATTTATTTATTTATTGTTGGGACTTATATGCCGCCCTATCTCCCGAAGGACTCAGGGCGGCTAACAACAATAACATACAATAAATGTAGAAGTTAAGATAAAATTAAAATTAAAGGCCTCTGTACAATAAATTAAAATAAATTAAAAGTTAGAGTTAAAAAATTAAAAACATAATTAAAATCCCTGTCAGTCCAGGTCAGCCAGGTGGAAAAGGAGTGTTTTGAGGCCGCGGCGAAAGGACCGGAGATCCGGGGCCATCCGAAGCTCATGGGGGAGCTGGTTCCACAGGGCTGGCGCTCCCACAGAGAAGGCCCTCCCCCTGGGGGTCGCCAGCCGACACTGTCTAGCCGACGGTACCCTGAGGAGGCCTTCTCTGTGTGAGCGTACTGGGCGATGGGAATTCGTTCCCGGCAGCAGATGGTCCTGCAAGTATCCTGGGCCTAAGCCATGTAGGGCTTTAAAGGTAAGTACCAGCACCTTAAATCTCACCCGGAGGGCAACCGGTAACCAATGCAGCTCATGCAGGAGGGGTGTAATATGGGAGTATTGGGGTGCTCCCATCACTACCCGTGCAGCCGCACTCTGCACCAGCTGAAGCCTCTGGGTGGTCTTTAAGGGCAGCCCCATGTAGAGAGCATTGCAGTAATCTATACGGGAGGTAACGAGTGCGTGGGTGACTGTGCATAGGGCATCTCGGTCCAGAAAGGGGCGCAACTGGCGTACCAGGCGAATCTGGGCAAATGCCCCCCTAGCCACGACTTTTAGGTATGAGAAGGTACAAAATATATTCTCTGCAGTACAAAAGAGAACTAAGAAACTTGCATTAGGCCAGCTGATGGACAATTATGGGCCATGTGTAGTCCCAGGTCCCCCCCCCACCTTTTTTTTTTTTACATATATTCCCTGTACAATACATACCCACTCTGCTAACCTGCAGGATTTTTGAAATGGTTTTAATGATTGCTTGAGCACTTTAAACACTCTTGTTATGTAAAAAAGGGGGAAAAAAGTAAAAGGAGGAAACTGTTCTGTACCAGCCTGCTACCGGCCCTGCAGAAAAGGCAGGGACAACCCCTTTACAAATGGCAAGAGGCTGGAATAAAGCCTGCCAAATTTATTAACATAAAACAGATACCAACCATGAAACAGGAGCTATGAAACAGGAACTATCCAAGCGGTTGCTTTCAGCAAACCAGCCCTCCCACGCATTCCCCTTTTATACAGTTCAGGGCGTGGCCTCTCTCTGCCTCCTTCCGAGGAGCCCCATTGCCTTCCTCTGTTTACTCCTGATTGACTGCCTCCTGCGTCGGGCGTCCTTGAACAGGGCCAGCTGTGGGTCATCTTCATCCACGCTGTCAGGCTCACACAGCTGGGTCTCCACCAGGTGGGAGGGACCTGGCTGAGGGCTCTGCCATCATCAGCAAGCTCTTCAACACCCTCCTCCTCCTCCTCTGAGTCGTCCGACCCAACTGCCGAACCCACAGGCTGACCCTGAATCACAACAGAAACACACCTGCACAAACCCATGTTAAATTATATAAAAATATAATTTAACCAGTTCAATTTTGGGTTAAATAATTAAACCTTGATCACATGAAATGATATTCATCAGTCTTTCCCTGCATCATAAATGGAAAAGAAATACATATCTGTAATCCAAAATAGTAGGTTTGGAAGAACTTTCTTATTCTAACATTAAATATTTATTTATTAGATTTGTATGCTGCCCATCTCGTATATCTTCTTTGCATGATAAATCCATTTAATGATTCAAATGCAATAAAGATATATATTCAAAATGACAAGAATTTAATCTTGTTTGGATTAAATAGCCACATCCATTACAGTCCTCACCATGCTTCTATATCTGGGCATTGAGCTGAAATAGATTGTCCATCTCTGCTTTTGCTTGAAAAGAAGACTATTTTGGTCTCTTTTTGTTGATTGTGTACCAGCTAACAACCAAAGAGCAGTAGCTGTTGTGTTCCAAAACTGTTTAATAGGAAAAAATCAATTGGATAGATTTGGTAGTGGTGGAAATTATGAGGAAAATTCTTAGCTATTGCTCAAGCTTCTGTAAGATAACACAGAGGTCTCCAACCTATGGGCCACGGCCAAATACCGGGCCATGGCCTCTTGGCCACTGGGCAATGCATGCATGCATGTGCACGTGCTCATCTCTCCTTGTGCCACCAGGCGGCTGCAGCATCGCTAGCATTGAATGGGCAGCAGCATTACCCTGAATCTTGTGTGGGCAGCGGCAGTACCGCAAGCAGCAGATGCGCGGCAGCACGCCACACGCAGGTGGCGGCATTGCCACAAACCTTGTGTGGGTGGTGGCAGCGCTTCAAGCAGCAAGCGGGCCATGGTGCAATCCTCATGCTTGTGGCAGCATCGATGCAGGCTGCGGTGTGAGCCTCACACAGGCGCCGATGTCACTGAGAACCTTGGATGCATCCTTGCCAGTTCGACAGAACCGGTAGCTAAAACTTCCAGAAGTGGCATCAACACAGAGAACCGGCTGTTCACATATTGAATCCCACCAGTGGCCACATTCATGTTTGCGCATGCGTGCTTAAGGTGCCTCCCCCTCCCTCTCCCACTGGGCCATCCACCCAGAAAGGTTGGGACTCCTGAGGTACCAGTATAGTGCTTGCAAAAATATGCCAACCTGAGCTTGTATTATTAGGTAATTATTGTTGTATAAATTTTTGTTTGGAGTCAATTAGAGTGGAAGTCCTATCAGAACATACACTTGTAACTGGCAGGATAGAGAAATTTCCTTTTAAAACATAACATAGTTAATGTGCCTATCTGCATGTTTCTTTTCCTCTTGGATGATTTGATGTAGCATGTAAACTTCTCTCTGAATTATTATGGCATTCAAAGCTCTCATTGTTTCACAGGCAGCTCTGACAAACAAACTAATTCATTGACCTGATATCTAAATGAATGCAGGAGCTGGCTTCCACTGTAATTCAAAGTATAACGTAAGTCTCTTTGCTTAGAAGTTACTGGAGTATAACTGTTCATGTTGTGAAATTACTTTTTGACAATGATGCATGGGGGAAATTATGCTGCAGGAATTGGAAGGGGAAGCGATACATGCCATAAGAAATTCAATGAACTAACACGCAGAAAGAAACCAATAGGAGAATTATCCAGATGGACCTACTGAAAGTCAGTCCAATGGCCTGTCAGCCTTGAAATGATGATGTCTAAAAGTCTGCAAGGGCATCCTTTGATTCAGTCAGATTTCGAATAAGAACAGACTACTTCCTGATCAACGCATTGGAATGTTGCCCTTTCAAGAAAGGCAGCAGCTATTTTCTAATAAAAATGGTGAGGAGCAGCTAGAGATCCAACAGTTAGGTTTGCCAGCATCCCAAGGAAATTCCAACCCTTGGCTTTTGCATTCATAGGGGTGTATATAGATCACAATACAGGTGGTCCTTGACTTACAATCATTTGTTTAGTAACTGTTCAAAGTTAGAACAGACGTGGAAAATGTGACTTATGACCATTTTTCACATTTACCACTAGAACGGAATGGAATAGAATAGAATAGAATAGAATAGAATAGAATAGAATAGAATAGGATAGGATAGGATAGGATAGGATAGGATAGGATAGGATAGGACAGGACAGGACAGGACAGGACAGGACAGGACAGGATAGGATAGGATAAGAGCAGAGCAGAGCAGAGCAGAGCAGAGCAGAGCAGAGCTGAGCAGAGCAGAGCAGAACAGAACAGAACAGAATAGAATAGTAGAATAGAATAGGATAGGAGCAGAGCAGAGCAGAGCAGAGCAGAACAGAACAGAACAGAACAGAACAGAATAGTAGAATAGAATAGGATAGGATAGGAGCAGAGCAGAGCAGAACAGAACAGAATAGAATAGAATAGAACAGTTTACCAGACGGATGGCATAGGGAACAAAGCTGTTACAGAATCTAGGAGTCCTGCTGGAAATACTTTGCAATTTCCTCCCAGAGGGGAGCAACAGAAACAGACTGTAAAGTGGGTGTGTGGGGTCTCTAACAATGTTACAGCATCCCCATGGTCACATGATCAAAATTCAGATGCTTGGCAACCGACTCATCTTTATGACAGTTGCAGTGTCCCCAGGGTCACGTGATCACCTTTCGCGACCTTCTGACAAGCAAAGTCAATGGGGAAGCCAGATTCACTTACTAACTTAATAAGTTCAGTGATTCACTTAACAACTGTGTCAAGAGAGGTCATAAAATGGAACAGAACTCAGTTAGCAACTGTCTTGCTTAGCTGTAGAAATTCTGATCTCAGTTGCGGTTGTAAGTCAAGGACTTCCTGTATAAGAAGGTTTGCAAATGAGAAAAGTGTACAGTGATGCAATATGTTGCAAACCTCTTCTCTGATGGTTGTTTTCTTGATCCTTAGCCTGCTTTTGTTTGGAAGAAATCCAGCAAGTAAGTTACCTGTTTCCTGTCTTGCTCAAAACATGAAGCTGCAATGCTGACCAATTGAATAATCCTCCAAGATCTAAGACTTGGCCTGTTGTGTTTGTTCGTTTGGCAATAAATATACATAGTGCTCTCCTTGAGTTCAGTAAAACATATTATTAGGAAGACAGGGAAGTCAAGAATATAGCCACTGTGTTCTATTTCCTCATTTTTCCATTTAAAAATATATATAATAGGTGGTCTTAAATGTGTTCTATCTTCCTCTGGACACCAATGGAGATGTTTTTTTGGGGGAGGGGGAAATCTCAAAGCAAGCTGTCTCCTGGTCTACTTTTCCTTTTTAAAGAAAAACCAAAATGTTGAGCTAGTTCATATCATACTAGCAATGATTAAGCTAGTTTGGTTGAGTAAGCTCCAACTGGCTGGGTTCACATGTTAGGTCAGAAATGAAGCAAACTTTATTATGACTGGAGCTGCGTGAACCCAGTCCTGGATTCCTGAAGCCTGAAATTCAAGGGCAATGAGACTGGGACTATACTGAGGTTGATGCACTACAGCTCCCAGTGATTCCAGTTAGCCTGTATGGAGATAGAATTATCTCTAGGACAGGGGTCTGCAACCTTGACAACGTTAAGACTTGTGGACTTCAGCTCCCAGTATTCCTCAGCCCAATTCTGGGAGCTGAAGTCCACAAGTCTTAAAGTTGTCAAGGTTGCAGACCCCTGCTCTAGGAAGCATTGTCTTCCCCTGATCGTTTAGATACATTCAATGATAGGTATTCAATGATATTTTGACAATTTCTATATTACTATCTTGTATTGTATGGCCAAATGGATAAGCTTTTATTCGTGCATTTATTTGTTAGATGTTTTCCACCTCTGCATGTTTTCAAATTCTCTGAGGTTTATTTAAAAACACCTCCAGTCTATCATGACAAAATGCAGTTATAAATTGAGTCATATGACAATAAACCAGATAGTGAATCCAAGCAACAACCAACATATCATGCATATCATGCACTCCAAAAGAGAGAACAGCAAGGTCTTTAAAGCTCCCAGAATATCACCTTAGTGAAAGGGATACAGATGTCAAGGGAACCACATTCCAGATTGGCAGGGGCCAGGGCAAAGGAGGCATGCTTCCAGAGTCCTGATAGATGACATGGCTTAATGGAAAGAGCCAACCCCTGTCCAACTGAATTGGCCAGGACTGGACTAGTTGAAACCTTTAGGTGGTCCTTGACATTCCCCACGCCATGCACGAATTGAGACATGAGGTGGCTAAGACAAGAAAATTGTCTGGAGACTCCCAATCTAAGAAATGGTGCAATTGATGCATCAGACGAAGTTGTACAAAGGTCTTACTGGCTACAGCTGCCACCTGCTCATCCGGCAGTAGCTGGAATCCAGGAAG
Source organism: Vipera ursinii (assembly GCF_947247035.1). Taxonomy (NCBI): domain Eukaryota; kingdom Metazoa; phylum Chordata; class Lepidosauria; order Squamata; family Viperidae; genus Vipera; species Vipera ursinii. The sequence goes on along the minus strand of NC_139512.1, from coordinate 143,290,666 downwards.
ACCCTCACTTGGCATACTACTCTTGAATGGGGGAAGTGCTATCCTATCCAAAGTTAAAGATGGAATATGTCCAGATCTGCCTGGCCCCAATATCCACAGCCCCTTGGCCTTGGTGAGATTGAGTTGGAGACAATTCATCCCCATCCAAATCCTCACAGCCTCCATGCACCGGGGCAAGACTCTGATGACCTGGTTTACTTTAGTTAATTTAGAAGGCTTCCAAAGGAGTCTGGGTGGCTTGTGTAACCAAAACCCAACAAATAAAAAGACAATTAATCAGAAAAGGAAAGTATCAGAACCAAACCAACTGGTAAAACAAAAGTCCTAATTGCGCTATCCCCTAGGCTTGTGAGAACAACCAGATCTTCAAGCGTTTTCTACCCAACACAAGGGTGAAAGCCCCCTGGAGCTACAGAGGCCCTTTGGGCTAGTACGTGTTTTTTCAAACCATTAGCTGTCTCTTGAGAAAGACTGCCAAACTTCAGCCAGTGGGTGGATGATTTTTCACGATTGCCTTGTTTATTGTGCTTATTATACGGCAGTTGGTAACTTTGGGGATGTTGATCATATTCAGTGAATGCCTGAAGGAGGAGTAGATCCTGCCTGTTTGCCAGATTTCAGATGTTGACAAGCTTTCATTAGTCTAGAGTGAGCCTATGTAAACAGCTATGTTTACATAGCTTAGTAATGGAGGATTTGTGGCCATAAGGATGCTATCCTACTTTGTCTCTGTGTTTTGAGTGTATGCCTGGAATATTCAGGCATGAGGTTTGATATATTCCTTGCCTGTCTGCACCGTTGAAGAGTATTGTGGGTCTATTCTCCATTTACTGTAGTTGTTTTGATTTCCTTTGAGATTAAGTGAATTGGAGAGATTGAATGTAGCGGATTTGAGACTACACAATTTTTTTGCTCTTAAAGTTTTTTTTTGTCTTTACTCCGTTAACTGTATAACATGTCATTTTCTCTTAATCGGAATCCACCTATATCACACTGGCATCATTTATTTATTTAGTAGTCTTTTTTTTTAAAAAAATCCCTCATTTAAATAACATTTAAATAACTTAAATAACTCAAGACAGCAAACATACCTAATGCTTCTTCTTTTTTCCCACCACAACAACCCCATGAGGCGAGTTGGGCTAAGAGAGAGAGAGAGGGGGGGGGGAATGGCTCAAAGTGACTCAGCCATGCCTCAGACAGGACTAGAACTCACACTCTCCTGGTTTCTAGCCTGGCGCCTAGAGCAAACTGACTTTTTAAATGCTTCTCTAGCTGGATCATCGAGTTGCCTGATAAAATCTTTGCTTTTACAAATGTGAGGCTACCAAAGAATGCCAGAGTAGGATTTGCGTTAATAGCGGGCTGTCTTTCCTTGCTGAGCCCCATGTATCAGTTTGTTCTGTTCCATAGGCTGCTCATTGCTGGGATCAATGCTGCTGGCATCCACACACATGAGGACATAATTGAAATTAATGGATCCGATTCAGTCGTATCACAAGTCAAGGCTTACAATGAGCCAACAACACTGTCAACTTCAAATTGCTCAAAGAAGCAGAACTTTACAGTGATACAGATCTGGACAAGAAAGCAGGAGATTGCTTAAAGAAATCTCTTGTTGGCGTGCGGATCTCTGGATCAGGGCATGAGAAACAGGAAAGCAGATTTCACAAGACCGGCATGTCGTGATAGGCTGCATTTCTATTAGCCTTATCTGGAACTTTTTTTTCTAGTATCAGTAGCTTGGTATATATTTGTACTGAGACTAGGACTGGTGCACAGAGTTAAAGTCTTCTCTTTTATGATCTCTTTGATACCAGTGGCACATGTGGGATAACTTTACATTTGATTTGACCAATGCATTTTGGATACCTTTTTGCCTGGGGGCTCTTGAAGGGACCGAAGCCATGACCCATATTGGTAGAATGAACTTCTTAATTCTTATGGTTTATATTTCACATAAAACCATCACAGTTTTACCTCTGAGTTTTCACTGTGGCACGACAATTGAAAGATTCCATCTACACAGGTAGCCCTCAACCTATGACCACAATTAAGCCCAGAATTTCTGTTGTTCATTGAAACATTAGTTAAGTGAGTTTTGCCCCATTTTATGACTTTTCTTGCCACAGTTGTTAAGTGAATCACTGCAGTTGATAAGTTATTCACCCGGTTGTTAAGTGAATCTGGCTTCCCCATTGACTTTGCTTGTCAGAAGGCCGCAAAAGGGGATCACAATATGAGCCGGCTGTCAAGTCTCTGAATTTTGATCACATGACCATGGGGATGCAGCAAAGGCCATAAGTGTGAGAAACGGTCATAAGTCACATTTTCCAGTGCTGTTGTAACTTTGAACAGTCACTGAGTGAACTGTTGTAAATCAATATATACCTGTATATTATTATAGCCAATTAAACATCTGTCTACTCTGTTTGGTTGTCCCTAACGTCTTTTATTTTTATACTTTTAAAATAAAACACAGGGTAAGGTGAACCAGGTTTTTATATACTTACCGTAATACAGCAGGGTAGCTGTATTAAGTATATAAAAACCAGGTTCATCTTAAGATCCTCAAATTAATCTGATACAAGATAATGTGAATAAATGAGAGAAAATCAACATATTGGGGGAAATTCCCTGATGCTGAATGTACTTTATAAATAAATGAAAACAACAATAGCAACCAATCAGCCTGGGCATTATGGAATACTGTGTGAATTTAGGCTATAACTGGAATAGTGTGCCTTAAGTTAATTGCAGAATTTTATTGCTTCAAATTTGAAACCACATTTTTATAGCTGAGGTAGCAGGTGCAGATAGTTTTATGATTTTTTTTAAAAAAACTGTGAACAATCCAGTTTTTTTTAAACAAATAAAAACGTAAAGGGGGAGGCCAATATATATTAAAACAAAACTGCAAGAGTTGGATGGTTTAAAATAGAACTGGACACCAGAGCTGGTGTTTCCATTTCATTTTGTGTCAAATAATCAGTGTTTTAGAAGTCTCAAATTTGGACCATAGGCTTTTAAATCCAAATGTAGACATTGGATAGAGTCCCACATCAGAACATGCAGTGAATTATAGAAAAAATGAAAAAAAAATCTGAAAAGTCCCTGCACGTCTTTGTCAGGGCTCTGTGGTGTCCAAATTACTATAGGAGATTACCATTTTAAAACCTCACTTTCCCTTTTCGATGATTTTTTGGGGGAGGGGGGCAGGGTACAATAACAGTTAATTTCAGTTTTGCAGATCTACATTTGAAAAAACTACGAAAGACTTCTCTGTGTCCAAGGTTTATATCTGCTGAATGAACATTCCTTTGTATCATGTGACACAGGTTTTGCAACGGAAGGAGTTGCTTGTTGTGTTGAGCAGAGAAACTCTCTTACAGTTTATGTTCATCTATTCTCATCAACTCCGATGAAAAATAATTTGCTTTCAAAGGAGAGGCAAATTTTGGGGAACTTCCTCGGAGTGAATGGGGTATTCTTGTACCATCTGAATTATGAGGTTGCTAAGAACTGCATGTGAATGTCCTGTTCTTCATGGGACAATTATCTCTCCAGGGAATTGCCTCATTTTTTGGCTTGCTGTGCTTCTACTAAATCCACTGGGAAAACAGCAGGTGGGAATGCCTCCCCTAGACTTCACTAGTAGTATTTTACTATCCCCAATAAGGGGAAACTGTTATGTCCAGATGTATTCACATCATAGAAGACTTTTGGAAGAATCATCTATCCAACCTATCTGTCCCTTAAGTTGGGTGGACAATTTTTTAAAAAACGATTTGTGCCCAGCTCTAATTTCTGATGGAGTACTGAACTCTTATTTCTTTCTATATATGTGGGGTAACCTTTTTTGTGGTTCCAAACCTGCAGAAAGCCTTGAGATCAATGATACAAGTATGGTAACATCTGTGGTTACAATCTGAAGAGGAGCACACAATGCTGTGATATTTGTACTTAAATTAACAACTGGGAAAGAGGGGAACGCATATGTATAGGATCTGAATCTTCTCCTGGGGTCTTCAGTAGAAATAGGTTCTACCTAAACTTCTGACTCCTAGGTTTACATGAGCAGCAGAATGATGTTATTGTTAACGGAGCCTTGGATATTGGCAAGGAATACCTTTCTTCATTGCCATGATCTACGCTTCTGTTGTACATATCAAATATGTTCTTTGCCTAAAAAAAAGAGAAACGGCTGACAGAGTTGGATTAGCAGTGTCTCCCCTCCTGACATTGGATTGTAGCAACCGTGTCTGGTCCCTTCTTCAAAGTACACCATTATCAATTCGAGAGTTGTCTCAGAGGCACCTTCCACTGAAATCTATCATGGATGCCCTTTCTCCTGCTCAACACACAGAAAACACTTTCCTCTTAATTCGGTACAAATTGTTCAATCTGATGTGATTAAGTACCCAGGGTTAATGTGCAATTTACTACTTTGAGAAGTACCACGTAAGAAGAGTACAAGGGCTCAGGAGAATGAAGGTCTTTACTGTAGTCTTTTTTTTCTTTTTTCTTTTGAAGGAAGCTAGAAAACCAATTTTTCAAAATAAATGGGGGACAGGATTAGATAATGCACCTTTCATGCCCCAAGAGACCAGATTCTTCCTTTTAGAGTAGGAGCTATGACATCATTTCTCTGCGTGCCAAGTTAATTGATGGATTATCCCCAAATGACCAAAAGGGGCTCTGTGATCAGTAAATTATGGTCACGCCTGCCTGCAGTGAGCAGTGAACTGGGTGAGGGGTAATAAATTGAAGCTGAAAAAATGGAAGTGCTCATCGTTGGAGATAATAATTCCAGGCAGTGATACATTTTCTGATTCTAGATGAGCTTCTAGAAGGAGCAGTTGTGAAGTTGGGGTGTTTCTGGGTCTGGCTTCCTCTTTGGCTTCCTAGGTTAAGGTTATCACCCCAGCACCTTTTTGAAAAAAAAAAGAAAATGACACGATCTGCTGATAAGCTCTGGCTTTGACTTTTAATATGCTATAACTAGGTTTGCTTTGTTTTCATTCTGCTAATTTTAGTTAGTAGAAAATTCTGGAGTGGAACATGTCCTAAAAGCAGTGTTTTTTGTAAAAAAAAAAAAAAGGTGCCGGAACTCTGGTGGACTGGCGGAAGCCTCTAGCATTCCACATCCAGCTCCAGTCAAAAGCCTTTTATGGAGCGGGGGGGGGGGGGAAACTGCTTTAGGGAGCTTCTGAGGTGCAGATCACGTGAGCAACATCAGCTGATGGACACCATTTCTGTGGCTTTTGAGAGGGTGCTTTTTGGAGCTGGGATGTCTTCTGCCATCTCGTCCTCCTTCGCCTCTGATGACACAGAGGCTTCCTCTGGAGCCAGAGCGACCAAGGCAATGGCGGCACTGCTGCTATTATTAGATTTTTAGATATTAGATTTTTCAAATCAGATATAAAAGTCTACCTATGTAATTAATTACAGTATGTTGGGAAACAAATGTTTTTGTACATCTCTTCCACAAAAAATGCTATTTAATGCTATGACTAAGGTTACTGCCAAGGAAATCTACTCGTTTATTATCTCATTTTAGCAATAGCAATAACACTTAGACTTATATACTGCTATAGTGCTTTACAGCACTCTCTGAGTGATTTACAATGTTAGCATATTGCCTCTAACAATCTGGGTCCCCATTTTACCGACCTCAGAAGGGTAGAAGGCTGAATCAACCTTGAACAGGTCAGGATTGAACTCATGACAGAGGCCAAAGTTAGCCTGCAATACTGCATTCTAACCATTCCACCACCAAAGCTCTTCTTTTGGGCATATTTTCACTTCTCTCACCTCTTGAAATTACAGATAGCAACTTCTCCCAGTGCTTTGGGGTAGATAGTGCATATGATGCTGATGTGCATCATGAAACCAAGGTAAAAATCTGCTACTTTTGAAATTACCTTGTGTGTAAACAGGAAAAAAAGGGGCTTCCAGCATACAAACCTATGATTGGAATGAAATCAAGGCCCATCCAAAAGTGAGCTGGAATGAATTTTCTACGCTTCAATCAGTGTATGAACATATGAATGGTCCTGGTTTGATTCTACCGTAATCAAATCATATAAACCCCATTTAAATGATCCTTTTAAGTCCTGAATGATTATGGAGATGATCAATATTTTACAAAATTACTTATCCCTGTGAACAAAGTATATGTTGATTTTAACACAGACTAGTTGGTGAAGTAAAGCAGTCTGAGTTATACATAGAATTTGATTTTAATAACAGCATTCTGGCTGATACAATTCTAATTCTTCCTCTGAGTTGCTCACCACAAATCTCTCTACTGGGTTGGATGCACGTGAAATCACTTGACAGGTATGATAAGCAGACCATAACAAGTATCCACTGGATGGAAAAATTCAAATCTCTATGGTGTTGCTGTGTCTTGGCTCAAATGGCACAACTGCATTAAGTCTACAACTATATTACATCAATCATCAAAAACTGAATTATCAAAGCAAAACTACAATGGTTACAAAGGGGACATTTTCCTTGCAAAATTGACATTTAGATACGCTCCCTGGATTCAAATAAGGGGTATAGGAAGAAAGGAAGATACATTTGAGAATTTAAAGATGCCAAGAGGGAAGCCTGATTGGCACAAAAGGAAGGCAAGAGTTAGATTTAAAAAATTGAACTTGTCTCTTTTTTGGGATTCCTAAAGATAGACTATAAAAATATCTTTCATGGATTAAGGGGAATCTCTGAAAAATATAACTGATTTTACATTGAGCTTTTAGATCTGTAAAGGAAAACAAAAGTAAGCTCTTAGAATATAATTCTGAACTATATTATAGAATTTGGAATGATATATCAAAAGATAGTATTGTAACAATTGATGTACGGTTAAGATGACTTATAGAATATATTAGTGGTTACTTTTGAACTATAGTATAAAATCTAGAATTTTATATATAAAAGATAGTATTTTAATAATTGTTGAACGGTTAAGACAAAAAGTATATTTCTAATAATTGGTGATTTGTTAAGATGAAAACGACTTTAATGGTAAAACATAAGAATGTTTTGTAATGAACAATGTAAGTTTTGTAGACGAGAATTATTCTTTATTGAAATAGGAAATTGTGGGTTACCCAAAAAGTAAGCTTTCTTTTGTATACTATAGGCTATTCTAGAATAATCTATTGCAATTAGCTAAAATTTAAAAACAGGATATTGATATGTATTAGTGAAAATATATTTTAAATTTTGTTAATTGACTAGGTTACAACTAGAAGTGTACTAACTTGACTATTTTGACTATGTGATAACTAAGGGAATCAGAGAGGGAATCCCTGTTGATGCAACCTGAACTATTTACAACTTGTTATTTCTTATTTTAACTACCCAACCACCATATTGTTTCACAAATACATGTATATGTAAATATTAAAAAAATAATAAAACTTGTATAAAAAAAGAATGTGAGAAATTCAGAAGTATGGCTGACATGGGAGATATACATTATGTGTGCACACTTAATGTGCAAAAAAGAATAGGTGGTAGAGACACAGATTGGAGAAAAGAGCCCAGAAAGAAATGTAGCAAGACCTATATTTTAGTAGTAGAAAGGAAATAGATGTGCTTGAAACCTCAACATTTTCAAATACCTTTCTTTAAACCAAAGATTAGGAGTCTGGGTGTGTTGTATATGTAAACAGTAATAATACTTCATTAACAGATTGTAAAAACTAGGGAAGCCGCCTGACAGAAAAACACGCGGGAACTTTGACAGCTGTCAAAGTTCCCCGCACAGCGCAGGCGCCACCACTGACAGCTCGCGGCTGTCAAACTCCGGACCAGGCGGAAGCCTGAGCTGTCAAAGTTCCCCGCACAGCGCAGGCGCAACCACTGACAGCTCGCGGCTGTCAAAACACCAAACCATGCGGAAGCCGGAGCTGTCAACAGAAGACGACGCGGATTGGTCCCGGTTTGACGCGGCGCCAAAATGAACACTCCTGATTGGCCCTCGCTGCCAGCTGCCGGCTATAAAAGCCGGACAAGTTATTCTATGTTTGCCTTGTACTAAATAAACCCTGTTGTTAACTAGCCTGTCGTCCCGAGTGGTCCTTAGGCTACTTCACTGGGATCCCTCAAAGTTCCGGTGTTGCCAAAGAGCAACTGCCTACAGGCTAAACCAGCATCAGTAACCTGAAGGGATGCTAGGAACTGAAGTTTGGTAACATTTCAGTTCATTGAATTGAATTGAACATTCCAAGTTTATCAACAAAAACTAACAATTTCAGCAACATTCAGGAACAGTACAGCTCTACAGAGGAATGATTGAGTCTGTCATTTGCACTTCTATAAAGAGCCATGTTGGTGCAGTGGTTAGAATGCAGTGTTGCAGGCTAATTCTGCCGACTGTCAGAAGTTTGATCCTGACTGGCTCAAGGTAGACTCAGCCTTCCATGCTTCCGAGGTTGGTAAAGTGAGCACCCAGATGGTTGGGGACAATATTCTGACTCTGTAAGCCACTTAGTAAAGCACTGTGAAGTGGTATATAAGTCTAGGTGATATTGCTATAACTGTCTGGTTTGGTACAGCAACAAATAGTTAGGACTGCAGAAAAGAAATTGAATCAGCCTGTCTTCCATTGAGGATCTGTATACTGCATGAGTCAGAAAGAGGCTGAGAAAATATCTACAGATCCCTCATATCCTGGATATAAACTGTTTCAATTCCTCCCCTTAGGATGCCTCTATAGGGCATTGCATGCCAAAACAACTAGACATAGAGACAGTTCCCCCCCATGCCATTACTATGCTGAACACCTAATTCTCACAATACTCTGTAGTGGAGCTGGGGTGGAATCGGTGCTGGCTGAGAGGCTTTGCTGGAGCCCTGCCAATTCAGTGGGGAAGTCAGGAGCTCTGGCAGCCTCCATTGTTGCTGGCGGTGGGGTGCGGCTCTTGGGGAGGGATCAAAAAGGAGGAGGAAGTTGGCTGGAGAGGAGGAAAAGCATGGGTACTTTGGAGGTCTGGTGGAGCAAGTGGGAGAGAGAGAAAGAGAGAGAGAGAGAGAGAGAGAAGTTTGGTGGAGTTTTTTATTTTTCCCTTCGTTGAAGGTAAGCCGGACAGAGGGAGAGAGTAGGTTGGTGGAGTTTTAATTTTCTTCCCTTCCTTCATTGGGGCAAGCCAGATGGAGGGAGAACGAGGGAGGAGGTTGACCAGGTTGAATTTATCCATTTCAGTGAGGAAAGGTCAGAGAGAGAGAGGAAAACAGAGAGGTTTCTGTAGAGCAAGCCGGAAGGAGGCAAGGGGATAGAGAAGGAGAGGATTTAGTGGAAAAAGTACAGAGAGAGATGAGGAGATAGAATAATGGAGTTTCTGTGAGCTGCAGAGAGAGACTGACCATCATCACCCCACATGAGTTGCCTGTCAGAGACTGACCACTATCACCCCACATGAACTGCTGTGCTAGAGATTGACTACCATCATCTTCTGCATGCTGCTGCTCTCAGAAGTCAACCATTATTATCTCACATGAGCTGTTGCTGCTAGAGACTGACAACTTTCATCTTATGCGAACTGCCATTGCCAGATACTGACCATCATGATTTTATGTGAACTGCTGCTAACAGAGACTGAGTACCACCACACTATGTGTCCCTGTCAAGCAGAGATGCCCAAGTAAGGGACCCCTTGGACCGGCAGCCAGGCCAAGAGGAGGCCAGGAGGACCTGGACTTCAGCGGTCCCTATGGGGGTGGCACTACAACTATCTTATATCTAAGGATATTTACACATGTAGAGTAGAGCTCTATCACTATTATCCTTCTCATCTTTCCCACTACCTTTTCCAATTGGTATCTTATGATTATATCACTTATTTTGTATGCACATTGAGAGCTTATGAACTGGAGACAAATTTCTTTTGTGTCCAGTCACATTTGGCCAATAAAGAAGATTCTATTTGAAGGCCACCAGTTCTCCACCCTGGCTTTAAGTCAGAAAATGTCACTGAAACTAGAACAATGGTTCTATTGCTGTATGCACATACATATGGTTAGGTATGACATATTTTGCATTTACATTTGTTAATCTTACCACAAGAATATTGAGACACTACAATTCAAAGCCTGAAAGAAGAATAGGTTTTATGACAGGAGATTGGCTAACACTGTAATACATGGAAAAGCTTTTGGTGCTGTGTGACCCAATTTGAGGAAAGGAATAAATGACTCAGTTTTGTGGGCTGAGAATCAACAAACTCTGTTGGCCTAACTCCTGATTTAAAAAGTGCTTAGATTCTTTAGCTTAACCATCCCCTGCACTACTTAATATACTCTCATTCTTTGCTACCGTCGAAATAATTTTTGTTGATCTCCTTGCTTAATTAGAAATGAGTTTACTGATCAGTTATTGCACCATCCTACATGTTGCTATTAACATCTCATGTGAAGTCATTTAAACATAAAATAAGACATTCTATGGTACATAAAGACACTTCAGTATGGAAAACTTTTTTTCTTTACACGAGGCTGGAATTAATGAGAGTTACAATGAATGGAAAATGAACAACAGATTGGATCGATTTCTCTGTTCTGGTGCTCACAAGCAAAATGGATTAGTGGGAATACTGTTGAAGCATGGTGTTGAAGGGATTGCATTGTATGGTTTTCTGCCCATAGCTTCTGGTCTCCACTACAGAAGTTGATCTTGTGCATAGTTGCACAAGTGTCTTCTTTTATTTTGCCAATACTGAACAGAGAAATCTATCCAGTCTATCAATGTATGATGAAAAATTGCTTGACAGACAAGATGAAGATAGTAAAACTAAACTGGATCCAATGCAATAGACCTTAAAGTCAAATTTAATTTATTTTCTTGGCAGTTTGTTCAGTTTAAGCAATAGTTATCTGAATTTTTTTGGTCCTGATGCTATAGCTGTGTCTGAAATTAATGACTAATTCCTGAATTGCATCTCAAGCTTCAGTTCTTTAATAACCTCTCCTAATGGTCCTAGAAATATTAATTGATGCTTGTAAGCCAATAGCTTATATTTAGAAGAAATGGAAGGCAGTAGATGAAATTGATATCAATTATTAACACAATTGTTGAAATAACAGCCTCGAACGTCCTGCTCTTTCAAATCAGGGGAAGGCTGTTTTAATACTGATGAAACTGAGACTCTTGGTTCTAGATAGTTTTTAAGTACTGCAAAACATTTTGAGTACCCTAAAAGTTGGAAAGAATAAGGGGGTTAATTAAAGAACTGTAGCTTGAGACGCAATTCGGGAATTAGTCATTAATTCATAGAGTTTGGGCTTGTCCTACCTTGTGATAATTTGGTCTGAAATTCATTTCTATGATGTTAGTATGATAGCTGCTTGACAAAGATGTTATCTTTTTATGCTTGGAATTTATCATCACATCTAGAATTATTATAAACCACCAAAAGTATGTTGATTGCAGTGGACATTTGATGGGCAAACAAATAAAGCACGCTGTATACCTAGGAATTGTCAAAACAATTGTTATATGACCTTGGTGACACAAATCAAAACCAGATCTGTAGTTCTGAGTTGTTTAATATGTGCTGTTTCAACATTTAAATTCATCCTGTTTTTCACAAAGAAGAGGACTTTTGAGATATTTTATAGCATTTCTTTGATTTTAACTTATTTATGACTTAAAATCTGTAGGCATCCATTTTTCCCCCTCCTGTTTTAATTTTAATTTTGTGTTACACCTGGCTTGTGTACAGTGAATTGTTAGGACCAAATATATGGTTTATTAATATACAACACCTATAACACAGAATATGATAATTTTTTTCCTGTAACTATTCTGTTATTATAGCAGTACTGTTTTTTTTTAAATGGAGCAAAACACAGAAAAACAAAAACAAACCCATCATCTTTTGTTACAAGTGCTCTCCCCCTCCATCTTTTTAGCCAGTGGGCACACTGGCTGTTTTGAAGGCATGAAAGGGGCATGCTCACAAAATGGTTGCCACGGGGACCAATCACAACATCCTCCTTGATCAGAAGGAAACAAAGCATTAGCATACAACCAACCTACAATTTAGTGTCTAAGACTTACTGTATCTGAAATCCAAGTGAGCTCCACAGATCTTGTTAGTGTGCAAATTACACCAGAATTTGATGTTTTGTTTGCCAGACCTATTTTTTGTCTAACATAACATAAAATTAGATGGGACAGTCAGAAATATTCTGGTAGGAACTTTGTTGCCTCCAGGGGCCAGACTAGGAATTCAGGCCCCATTCCCCCCCCCACATTTTCTAAAGCAATTAAATTGTGGCATGTTCCTGCTTAGGATTGGGTGTCAGAGGTAAAGACAATCTCAATCAGAACATATTAACCCCAAGGACCCTTCTGCTCTCTTTCTTGTACCTTTCAGATTGTTGCTTTATTACTTCATTGATCTTTCACACTACAAACATATTACAGTGTAGCTCAAGTAAGCAAATTATGCAGAACTACCACAAAGTGTTCTATAAAGTGATTCCTGCCACCTTCGGTCATGTAAACTCCTAAAAAAATGCACTGCATTGAACAAAGAAACCAACCTTGCAGCATTGTGTCAAGGCTGCTGTAGATGCCTATTGTTTCTATTTAATGATTGCCTCCTGGGGATCAAGTGTGTGTTTTTTTCTGTTGGGAAGGAAGTAATTTCCGTATTTTGCTTGTCAATTCTGCAGTCATTTTGCACCACAAAGCCAAAGAAGCGTTTGCAACACATTGATTCATCACATCCAACCCTGACTTCATTAGATTGGACTTAGAAGAGGGCATTAAATTTTGCAGTGGGTCTAAATTAACTATGTGTCAGCCCTGTATGAAAATAGGAGCCTCTTTAATTGCTTGTTGAACAATTGTGAAAGTGCGTGCAAGCTGTACTCATTCAGAGATGCTCAGCAGGGCAGAATACCCATCCTATTTCTGATGTAATTGAGTCTAAACAGTTTGATTTATGAAAGGCTTGAAATAGTTACCAGTTAATACTAATGAAACCTGGGGTCCTTGGAATTATATGTTTTTTAAAGAAGGGAGGGGAAGGGGAATGGAAGTGTAAGATAGGATAGGATAGGACAGGATAGCATAGCATAGGATAGGATAGGATAGGATAGGATGGGATGGGATGGGATGGGATGGGAAGGGAAGGGATGGGATACAATAGGATGGGATGGGATAGGATGGGATGAATATGGGATGAGATGGGATTGAAATATGGTACATAGAATACTGCTGGTATTTTCAGTTATATTTATATAAACAAGCATACTCCAGTGATGTCAGCTTGACCCTCATTAAAAACAAGGACCAACAGCATGGATACACTATGTTATACTCGGTCAAGCTCTCTCCAGTATTTCCACAAGGATCAGCCAACATCTACTTTTTGAAGAGATACCTATAGTAGAAATTTAAAAATGACAACACTTTAAAATGTAATAAGGCCCCAAGAAAAAAGAGTGAGCCAATGTTTGATTGTTCTTTAATTAAAGGTAAAGGTAAAGGTTCCCCTGCACATGTGTGCTAGTCGTTTCCGACTCTAGGGGCCGGTGCTCATCTCCGTTTCAAAGCTGAAGAGCCAGCGCTTGTCTGAGGATGTCTCCGTGGTCATGTGGCCGGCATGACTAGACGCCAAAGGCGCACGGAATGCTGTTACCTTCCCACCGTAGTGGTCCCTATTTTTCTACTTGCATTTTTACGTGCTTTCGAACTGCTAGGTTGGCAGAAGCTGGGACGAGTAACAGGCGCTCACTCTGTTACGCGGCACTCGGGATTCGACCCGCCAAACTGCCGACCTTCTGATCGACAAGCTCAGCATCCTAACCCACTGAGCCATCGCGTCCCTTTGTTCTTTAATTACCTACCTCTAAATCTGAATCTGGCAATGTCACTGTATCATGGTTTGCCGTGGTAGTTTTGCAGAAACAAACAAATAAACAAATAACTCCATCCTTACAATGCATGGTGATGCCCAAGAAGAAAATTGTTTCATTGTCTGTTGGGAAATTGAACAGCTGAATCCTATGCCTGTCTCTTCGGAAGAAAGCCCATGATGATCACTGGGAGATGCCCAAATATATTCTTTGGCAGCTTAGCAGCACTGTGGAGCACTACTCCACTGTGTTTAATGCAGCTCTTTTCCAGGTCAGTCTCTGTAGAATTCTAACCTACCTCCTGGAGTAATTTTTCTTTTGCCCAATTGGTTTTCTAAACCTTTTTGCCATTCATCTTACCTGTCTCTGGATTTAATTAAATGACAAAAGTATTTCTAGAAAAATAGTTGTCCAAATTGTCTCTCTCTTGGCTGTTAGCATTCCTGAAGTACCAGAGATATTTCAGGGGGTCTCCTTTGCCCATTTTTGTTGGATGTAGTACTTTTTCAACTGCCATTACATTCTCATTGGATGGATGTTTGACAAAATGTCAATTTAAGATTTTTTTGAGAGTAGTATACTAACATACCTTGTCTTGCTTAATTCTTCATCACTTTGTCAAGTGTTTCACATTAACAAGTAGCAAGGCTGCTTCAATTATTTTATAACAGAATAACAGAGTTGGAAGGGACCTTGAGGTCTTCTACTCCAACCCCCTGCTCAAGCAGGAAACTATACCATTACATTGGAGAGCTCATCTTAACTTGGACTATTAATTTAGTTATTTTTAATCAGCATGTTTCCAATCCTGACATACCTTTCTTAGTCACCAGTGATAGGCATAAGCAAAGTATGCTACACTACAACTGAATAGACATTATGAATGTCATCAGCTTGGCAACAATTGATTTATCACAAGAGTTCACTTCTCCCCTCTTTTATTAATCAGATACAACAATAACAGCAATGGGAGCAGCAATACAAAGGGAAACTGAATTTCTTTCATGAAAAAGGGCTTGCTTCTGTTATATATAATGATCTCTTATAGACTTGTTGATGATATTAGTAATTTATTAAACTTGTATGCTGCCTGACTCAAAGAAATTACAATAAAATCAATAAAAAGGTACAGAATAAAGATAAAATGATGACAAGGTGGAACTTCCTCTTATTGAAGATCCACAAAACCCTTTTCAGTTAAGTGTTTAAGAGGCAAGTAAGTGCAGTTTCATTGAAATTAGCCTCTAAACCCAGGTTCTCATTTCTTTAATTTTGAATTTGAACCTCTTAGCTTCTAAATAGGTTAATATTGCTATTTTCTTGACTTTTTCATTACCGTAGTTTCCGGCGTATAAGACTACTTTTTAACCCATGAAAATCTTCTCAAAAGTCAGGGGTCGTCTTATACGCTGGGTGCTGAAAATTTAGGGACAGGGCTGGCTGGAAAACCTGGAGCGGATCTCCCATTTAGTCTGCACAGGGAAAGCGGGACCAATTGGAGAAGAAGCTGCAGTCTGTGATTTTTTACAGGCTGGGGTCTGGGCGTCTTTCCTTCTAAAGTTGAAGAGCAGCTGTAGTATATCCCAACTTGAAAGGCAGGTGGGGAAGGCAGCAGCCAGAGCAGCGGCTTAGCTCTAAGGACACATTTGACTCAGGAACTGGGCCGGCTGGCTGGAAAACCTGGAGCAGATCTCCCATTTGGTCTTTTTTTAAAAAAATCCCATTTATATCCTGCCCTTCTCCAAAGACTCAGGGTGGCTTACAATTTAAAGCACAAATCAATGTGCTTAGCAATAGCCTTCATTCTGTGTATATGCCTGTTTATTAGGGCTTTCACCCCCCCCCCCAAGCAGCATTATTACAAAGTCAGCTTATTGCCCCCAACAATCTGGGTCCTCATTTTACCTACCTTGGAAGGATGGAAAGCTGAGTCAACCTTGAGCCTGGTGGGATGCGAACCTGCACTAATTGCAGGCAGCTTGTGTTACTTAAGGCTCTGCGCAGGGAAAGCTTTAGAGTGAATTAGGAAAAGTGAAAAAGTGAATTAGGAAAATAGGGAATGGTTGCTGGAATCAGGGGCTGCCACAAAGAAGAGGGAGTCAAGCTATTCTCCAAAGCACCTGAAAGCAGGACAAGAAGTAATGGATGGAAACTAATCAAGGAGAGAAGCAACCTAGAACTAAGGAGAAACTTCCTGACAGTTAGAACAATTAACCAGTGGAACAACCTGCCTCCAGAAGTGGTGAATGCTCCAACACTGGAAGTTTTTAAGAAGAGACTGGACAGCCATTTGTCTGAAATGGTATAGGGTTTCCTGCCTTAGCAGGGGGTTGGACTAGATGACCTCCAAGGTCCCCTCCAACTTCTTCTTCTTCTTCTTCTTCTTCTTCTTCTTCTTCTTCTTCTTCTTCTTCTTCTTCTTCTTCTTATTATTATTATTATTATTATTATTATTATTATTATTATTATTATTATTATTATTATAGTTTAATCCACTTGCACTGTTTTATGTTTACATGTTTGATGACAAACAGCCTTATGTTTATAAGTGACAGTTTTCCTACTAAGCACCTGCATGTCATAAGCATTTGAATTAAAATTACCATAGTAAAATCAAATCTGATGTTTTTTAATTTTTATTTGGTGTGCGTTGGAAGAGGGGTAGTCTTATACGGCGAGTATAGCCCAAACCCTATAATTTAACAGGAAATGTAGGGGGTCGTCTTATACGTCCAGTCGTCTTATATGCCGGAAAATACGGTATTAATGTAATAATGTATTTTAATCCTAACTTTAGAAATGATGATATCCTAATGTTTTCATAATTCTCATAATACAGGTCATTCAATAACTGGAGTGCTAGTAGAACACTTTGCAGTAGGTAAGAATCTGATTTCTACCATCGTCTTAATTTAGTTTTTATTACAACAATGAAAAGATTCCAGTTTACAAATGCATAGAGAACACAATAGGTTACATAAACATTATGCCCAAGGTCTTTTTTGAAGATGTTCTCACAAAGAGACTTTTTCACTATTATTCTCCTGCTGTGTTGAATTCTGCTAGTTATTGACAAAATAATTATATGGAGATGGAGGACAGCAAATTGATGAAAGAGCTACTGCTTTTTTATCACCCACAAGGTTCCTTCTTCCCTCTGATTTCCTTCCTTCCTTCCTTCCTTCCTTCCTTCCTTCCTTCCTTCCTTCCTTCCTTCCTTCCTTCCTTCCTTCCTTCCTTCCTCCCTCCCTCCCTCCCTCTCTCCCTCCCTCCCTCTCTCTTTGACCCAAAAAAGAAGGAAAATAGGTCACTCTTCCTGGGAAACTCTATGCTCCCAGCAGCTGGCACTTCCAAATGGACCTCATGAACTCACAAGTAAGGCAGGATCAACAATGTTACTAGTTCGTTGGAAAACTACCTGGGTATTCCAGAGTCATTGGCTAGACCAGGAAGTGGAAATGAACGTTGGAAAAAGCCACTTCTGTAATCCTACAAAGAAATTGCAAGGATGCAGGTGTCAGGAACTGAACTCTACCTGAGGGTTTCCATTCTACTTTGTCAGGAAAAATTAAACTAATTTAAACTTAATTCTTGGCCTATTTCAAAACTGCATATGCTTGCAATATCTATTGCAACTGTTGTGATGCCAGGACAAGGAACATGAAGGTGCAGAGATCATTTTTATCCCTACACACTTTGAACTCTGGCCCTACCTATGGCTTCCCTTTATTGGGCAGCCTCCAAAAGATTACCCTGAGGGAACATCAGCTTTCACACATACAAAAATTACACTGGCTGTACGTTTATAGCTCTGCTTCTGGTTATTTTATTAAACTGAACATTCACACATCCAGTAACAAAAAATATATATGTCAACCCAGCACAACTAGTATCTAAAATATGAATATATCAGGTGCTTGCTTTTTCTCCAGTCCCCCAGAATTTATGAATAAAGTCTTTTAATCTACATGAGTATAGTACAGTATAATATAATAGAAATTAATGAAAAACATACCAAGTTCATTATAATAATCCAGTATATTTAGAATTAAAAACACTGCATCAAATCCTAGAGAGTGTTTATACCATACTCAAATTTTCATGGAACAAACAAACAAACAAATCACTAAATTTCAAAATTATTAATTGTTATTTAGGATCCAATATGGGACAGAATTCATATTCATTTATTAAATAGGCACTGGTGGGGAGGGTTTTTGGTTCATCTCTAAATAATGATGAATGCGAATAGTTGTGGATTTTAAGGTTTTGGGGTCCCATTACTTTTAAGAAACAGCCCTAGCTACCAGAAAATTCTACTCTTCCCTTAATCTTTTCTGCCCAGAGATGTGACATATTAGCATCAGGTAACCATTCTTCAGCTGAGTGATGAATGCGTGCCCAGTCTGGAATTGTCTTTATTGTTGCCTTTGAAGTTGGTCCAGATTGAATTAGAATAGTTTTGGGTTGGCATTTGCATAACAAGGTTATGAATCATAGAGCAGCTAAAGCCAGACACGTTGGCTCCAAGATTCTGCAATTGCAAAAGGAAGTGTTTTGCAATGGTTCTTAAAATAAGCATAATCTAAGTTCCTATAAGGGACGCAGTGGCTCAGTGGGTTAGGATGCTGAGCTTGTTGATCAGAAGGTCGGCAGTTTGGCGGGTCATATCCCGAGTGCCGCGTAACAGAGTGAGCGCCTGTTACTCGTCCCAGCTTCTGCCAACCTAGCAGTTCGAAAGCACGTAAAAATGCAAGTAGAAAAATAGGGACCACTACGGTGGGAAGGTAACAGCGTTCTGTGCGCCTTTGGTGTCTAGTCATGCCGGCCACATGACCACGGAGACGTCCTCGGACAAGCGCTGGCTCTTCGGCTTTGAAACGGAGATGAGCACCGGCCCCTAGAGTTGGAAACGACTAGCACGCATGTGCGGGGGAACCTTTACCTTTACCTTTTAAGTTCCTATGCCTGTTACTCTGAATATCAGCATCAGCACCAAAATCCTTCTTACAGTGTGTGGAACTTGGGTAAATGAATACAGGTAGTCCTTGACTTATGACCACAATGGAGCCCAACATTTCTGAGAGGTTGGTTAAGTGAGTTTTGCCCCATTTTATGACTTTTCTTGCTACAGCTGTTAAGTGAATCACCGCAGCTGATAAGTTAAAAACCCCAGTTGTTAGGTGAATCTGGCTTCCCTATTGACTTTGCTTGTCAGAAGGTCACAAAAGGGGGTCACTGAACCTTGGGACACTGCAACGGTCATAAGTAGGAACCAGCTGCTAAGCATCTGAATTTTGATCACATTGATTATGGGGATGCTGCAATGGTCATAACTGTGAAAAATGGTCATAAATCACTTTTTTCAGTGCCGCTGTAACTTTGAACGGTCACTCAATGAACTCTTGTAAGTCAAGGGCTGCCTGTAGGTGCTTTTAAAAAGGGCTGCACTTTAGGTACTGAAATTATAATACAAAGAGAGCTATTGGATTAGCAGTTAGCAAAGTGGATGAGATTTGTTTGTTTGCTTGTTTTCAGTCTAGGCACTTGTTAAGCCCACGTTTTAATTCTCTTCTCATTTTCAAAGATGGTGAAAAAGCTCTCCAAGAATCAGTTCTTAGGCTGCCTGAAAATATTTTCACCGGAGAGCATGATCAAATAAAGTTCACCCTAGAATTTGGAAATTTCCAAGAGAACAATTGATTTGGCACAAAGAAGCAGTCCTTTGTGTAACAGGCATATGGAATGTGTTACCATAAAACACACTTAAAAACAATAGACACATTTACAAAGAACCAAACTATTCATTTGCTATCAGCTTGTTACCCAAATGAACTCTCTAGGTCAGGGGTGTTAAAGTGCTGGCCCATGGGCCGGATCCGTCATGCCGAAACTGTGCCCACCCCATTGCTGGCAATGGAAAAAAACTCATGATGTGTCGTGACACGTCACGTGACGTGGCAAGTTTGACACCCCTGCTCTAGATTCTAGCGATGTCCTTTAATGTCACTCAAGATTTGTGGCCCTTAGGCCCTTTTTAGCAAAAGCTTCTCAAAAGCAATTTGACGTTCGATAATATGTGGAGCTCTGAGGGTTTTGCTGCTATCCTTAATTCCAAAGCATTTCTTTTAAAGGGGCTCCATACATGATCACAATGTGTGATATAGCCATCTTTTTCTGCATTCTCAGCATGGTGGATACCAGCAATATACCCTATATTCCGGCATGTAGGATAGAGACGCCAGACAGTCTCTACAGTCTAACTGGAGAGTTTCTGATGCCAAAAGAAGCAATGACTTGACTCACAACCAGTGGTGGGATTCAGCTAGTTTGCACCAGTTCAGCAGAATCAGTAGTTACTTTTTTGTTGCCCAGGCCCAGAATGGACTTCTGGAAGCATCATCCACACAGAGAACCAGATGTTCACATATTTGAATCCCACCACTGCCCACAACCCATGGGGACTTCTAGACTGCCTCGGTCATGAGCAAAAGGCCTGGAGGAGGAGAAGGAGGAGGAGAAGGAGGCTTAAGGGCGACTAAAAGGTGTGGTGAGAATACTCTTCGGCTGGTAATAGAGAGGAAGGAAGCAAATGCCTGCTTTCTTGATGTATCTTTCTCTATAAATTTTACCACAGCAACCAGAGTAATTGTTTGGGCTAGGGTTTATAACAGCAGCAGCAGCAATTGTAGCAACAGGAATTAGTTTTCAAAAGCAGCATCATGAAAAATTAAACCAGCAGAGCCACATATTTTGAATCCAGCAATTAAAGAACAGGAACCCTATTGCTGGAAAATTAAAACTCAGCAGGTGATGTTTTGAGTGGCAAATGAAGAATGAGAGCAGCTAGCAACTCCACTTAATTCACCAGTTTCCTACACACTACAGGTAGTCCTCAACTTATGACCACAATGGAGCTCAACATTCCTGTTGCTAAGTGAGACAGTTGTTAAGTGAGTTTTGAAATCTACCGCATCCTCTACATGGATTGCCCCTGTGACTATGTAGGACAAACAGGGAGGAAGTTAATCACCAGATTGCCAAGAACATAAGCGACCGGTCAGACGAAGAGACCCGAACTCATTGTTTTTAGTTTAGTTTAGTTTTTATTAAATTTTTATACCGCCCTTCTCCCTAGGGACTCAGGGCGGTGAACAGGGCAAATGATAAAAATACAAAACTACAAAAGTTAAAATAGAATTAAATTAATGCCCAAGATAAAACAGTAAAATATACAAATATTTAAAAACCCAAATTAACTCCCCCTCAGGCCAGGCCAGCTTGTTCAAACAGGTGGGTCTTTAACCCGCGCCGGAAGGAGCGGAGATCCGGTGCCATCCGGAGCTCCACCGGCAGTTGATTCCACAAAGCCGGGGCGCCCACAGAGAAGGCCCTCCCCCTGGGGGCCACCAGCCGGCATTCTCTGACTGGAGGCACCCTGAGGAGGCCCTCTCTGTGGGAACGCACAGGGCGGAGGGGGGTTGACGCCGGCAGCAGGTGGTCCCCGAGGTATTCCGGACCCATGCCATTGGTACCCTCACATTGCAATGAACAAGGACACACATTCAGTTTTGCAGCAACTAAGATTGTTGGCCATGCAGGTACAAAGATAGCCAGGGAAATAATTTTAAAGCCTGGGAAATGGGCCCCTTGTCAGATAACAGGAGTGCTGAATTACCACCAGCCTATTAAATACTTAGGAGCTGAGGGCTTGGCAGCCCAAGGAAATGACAGTGAGTCGCCAGCAATCAACATACCAATCAGCCAATAGGAAGGCATCACATAAATATGACTCACAGTACAGCTCAAAGCAGGTATTCCAGTAGAGAAATTCCCTGAACATGGGCTCCAGCATGAGCTCAGAAAGCTCGGAAGAGTAACACTCTGGTCCTGGTGACCGACCCAAATTCAATTTCGGATCATTATCCCGGGACACGTATATTTGCTTTCATTCGTGAGTTTTGCCCCATCTTATGACCTTTTTTTGCTAAGGTTGTTAAGTGAATTCCTGCAGTTGTTAACATTAAAAACATGGTTGAGTAAATCTGGCTTCCCCATCGAGTTTGCTTGCCAGAAGGTTGCAAAAGGTGGTCACATAATTTTCGGACACTGCAATTGTCACCAATATGAACCAGTTGCCAAGTGTCTGAATTTTGATCACATGGCCGTGGGGATGCTGCAATGGTAGTAAGTGTGAAAAATGGTCATAAGTCACTTTCTTCAGTGCTGTTGTAACTTCAAACAAAGAAGCAGTCCTAAATGAACAGCCACTAATTGAATGGTTATATGTCAAGGACTACCTGTACAGTAAAGCAACATGAGGTGGACGTTAGTTTTGTACACATATACACACACGCTTGGGTTGATAGATCATGGCTAAGCCATAGTTACCTTAAGTCACATACCACTGTGGCTACTTTTATACATCTGAGGGACCTCATGAGGGCTGAGTCATGAACAGAGGCATCTAGCAGTACCTGGTTTGCCCAAAGCACATAAAAATTGGATGATTAACTTGCTTTTTGGAGGTTTCTTTCTGCTCAGCTTTCAGATATTTTTTGCCATGGGTTTCATACAGGGAAAGTGGATTAATGGATTTGGCCTATCTTTTAAAACTATTTTTATTTAATTTTTATTAAAGAATTTTTTTACAGAATAAAAACAATGCAAAGCTTGTAAAAGAAAAGAAAGTAATGGCTAAGTAATAAATAAAAGGAAAGAGAGAAGAAAGAAAAAAAAGAAGCAGAGATTTCCTACTTCTTTACGGCAATTATAAATGTATTTACATTTTATCCTCTCTCGAAGGTTGTCTATCCTTTCTGATAATCAAACCCATAAATCACCAATCCAGTTTTTTCTGTTTTCAGCAAAAAGTCCATAAAGGATTTTTTTTTAAAATTCCATTTATATCCCGCCCTTCTCCGAAGACTCAGGGTGGCTTACAAGCTTAGCAGTAGCCTTCATTCTATGTATATGCCTGCTTATTAGGGCTTTCACACACACCCCCAAGCGGCATTATTACAAAGTCAGCTTATTGCCCCCAACCATCTGGGTCCTCATTTTACCTACCTGGGAAGGATGGAAGGCTGAGTCAACCTTGAGCCTGGTGGGACTCGAACCTGCGCTAATTGCAGGCAGCTGGTGTTACTTAAGGAGGCATTAGCCCACTGCTCCACCAAGGCTCTTTCTAGTTATTAACAAAGGTAATTATTTCCCCACCCCCCCAATCAAACAGAAAGCCAATTTTGCCATCTCTGCAAATTCTGCCATCTTCCACAACCATTCCTTCCTGGGGAGTATTTCAGATTCTTGCCCTCCTTACGCATATACTCATCTTGCTGCATTTACGTGTACAAAAACAATCTTCCAGAAATCTTTTCTAATTGTCTATCCATTAGTCCCAGCAAGAAACAATTTGGTTCAAATAGTAGTAATAGTAATCTTTAAAATTATTTTGATCGCTATATTTTTCTAGGTTTTTTTTAACAAGTCCATCAAGCATGATTAAATGAGCTTTCACATTTCAGGGATGTGCTCCATCTCATGTCTGTTCCAACTGCTTTGGGTACGTAGAGTAGACAAAAAAAGGCAAGAAGGTGACGATCAAGACTGCATGATCCTAGCCCTGCTCCTTTGGTATCTGTGTTGACGTCATGTGCTGCTACAAAGGTGAGGAGATATAATTGGGATAGCCACTGTTGTGTACTGGGTTCGTTGCTTGAGAGACGAGATGAGGCGAGTGAGTTCAGTCAGGAACATTCTTTATTTGCTTGCAGGAACTGAACTGGGAAACAGGGCTGCGAATGCAGCTATTTATACCCTTGCCTCTAGGTGGCAGCTAATAGGTTTAAAGCAACCTATTGCTGCCCTAGAGGCAGCCAATGGCAGCGCTGGAGACGGGTTGTCTGAGGAGCTGGGAGCCGTTAGCCAGCTCCTTGCTTAAGCAACCTTCCAGCATTCAAAACCCATGTGGTACACTCAGCAAAACAAGGCCCAATACATTACAGCCACCTTCACTTTTTGACACCCAGATTCTTTTTTAAAACTATGCAAAAGAGGTAGAGAGGCTTTTGTGTAAAACTACGTAAAAGAGGTAGAATACAGTATTGCAGGTTGACTCTGCCCACAGCCAGGACTTCGATTCTGACAGGTTCAAGGTTGACTCAGCCTTCTGTCCTTCCAAGGTCAGTAAAATGAGGAGCCAGATTTTGGGGGCAATATGCTGACTCTGTAAACTGCTTAGAGAGGGCTGTAAAGCACTATGAAGCTGTATATACTGTAAGTCTTATTGCTATTCTAAGGAGTCATGTTTCTGACAATCAGTGGATATCTGTATTTGAGAATGGAAGACCTCTGGATGGTTATTCTAAATAGCATCCCTATTAAAAAGTGACCTTTATTATATTTATTGTAAACATGACATGAAAGTAATTGTCTGAGAGCACTTACATTCGCAAGGCTGTCATCATGCATGACAATATCTGCCTAATTTGGATACTTCAGATAACGCCCCTACACATCTACAGAAAGGGAGAAAAAGGCATACAAATGAAGAAATGCTCTCTAGTCTTCTCTCTCTTTCTCAAATACTTCCTGTCAGTGCTTTTTTTGTAAAAGAAAAAGGTGCTGGAACTCACACATGTCATACAACCTGCCTTGCCTACCCTACAAGGTTCCATCCAAAAAAGGTGCCGGAACTCCGTTCTGAGCGTTCTATGAAAAAAAAAAGCCCTGCTTCCTGAGTGAAGAATTCTGGATGGTCTCAATAAAGCAAGTTCTGAAAATGGGATTTTCCCTCCATACGGACGAACCTGGCAATGTTTGTTTTCTGTGGCATTTAGGTTGCTACTTTTGAAATTGTATTTGCAAATTCCTCTTACTTATGGTTGATTCTAGGTCCTGGAAGCCCTGAGTCCTAACTGAAATTAATGTGTTTTTCCAGGCATTGTGATGGTTGTGTACACCTTCACTTTGGGTTGTTGCAGCTGCCCCTTGGTTTTAAGATTTTAAAATGGTACCCATACTTGATAATGTCAGAGTTCTTCCTGAATCATTATGAGACATAATGTGAAGACATGTGGAACAGCAAAGGGTACATTGCTCCATCTTCCACAGCTATAGTAGTTCTAAAACAGGCTTGTGTATATAATAGATAACATTAAATCTATTATTTATTTTATTGGACTCTTGGTACAGGGAGAAAAATGGGCGCCAGGCAGATTGATTATTCCACTGAGTTAGTGAGCAGTACCACCCTTGTACATAGTGTATATACAAGTTTTATGGAAGAGAGTAAACAATATGTATCTGAAAAACTAGCTTAAGTGTGGGGATTATAACACTGGATTGGATCCAGATTTGGACCTTCTTAGATCAGCCCACAAAAATTAATGTGAAGATAGTGACTAATTTAAGTACAATCGATTTCAGTAGGTCTAGTCTTACTAGGCCTTGATCCAACCTCTGCTTTATAATTTATGAATGTAAATTATATATTATTGGTTGACATGACTTCCTTTAGAATCTGCCTTCCAAGTCAACTATAATACTGGGCATTATTAAAAGCAACAGCAAAAGTTTCCCAATGTAACATGTCTACCCCCTTCTTCTCAGGGAGACATTGATAGACTCAGATACCCACTTAAGCAAAGAGTAGTACTATATTTGGCACATAACACAACACAGAAGAAACCCATCAGGACAAGATTCAGCAGTCCATCTGCATTTAAAAGACAAAGGTCAGTCTTTTGAAGACAGCAAAGTCCACATTTTAGACAGAGAGGACTGCTGGTTTGAAAGAGGGGTCAAAGAGGTCATCTTTGTCAAAACTGAACAGCCCTCTCTCAACAGAAGGGGAGGGATATGACATACTCCCCTTCTGTTGAGAGAGGGCTGTTCATTTTTGTCAAAGATGACCTCTTAGACCTGTAATCTATCTTCAGTCTACAACACAGTCCTTTCAACAGTTCCAAGAAGGCTCCACACCCATTTGCACTAAGGTGACCCTGACAATACAGTTAAACCTCCAGGAGGCCTCAATGACTCTCTAAAGGAATGCAAATGACCAGCTGTCTGCAAGGAGTATAAATCCTTCCATTCACCACCATCCACTCAGAGCTGAAGAAGCTTCTTGGATGAGAAGCGAAATGTCTTCAAAGAAAAAGAGAAAGCATCTTTGAGATATTTGGTTATAGAGAGTGGTATGTGTTGAGGAATTTGTGTTTTAAAATGGCTTTATCTACTACTGTTAGAAGCTGTTATTCTGATCATGGTAGAAACTGGAAATCACAACATTATAAGCTGTCAAGATCCCCAAAGAAATGTATTATTTTCTCCTTCTATGCTTTGCTTGCCTTTGTAACCATTCTTTGGGGCCTGCCATTCTGTTGGGAGGGGGGATGCTCTGGGATGCCTTTCGCTGTCTTGCTGCTGTGACCTTCCCGCAGGAGAAGGAATGCATCTCCCTTATCGGGGTGACAGTTGGTGCTTACAGCCAGAAGGAAACGAAAGTGAGAGAGACCTTGAAGAATGCGCCAATGGAGCCAGTTACCAAAACACTATGCCACCTGTGGATTGGCTGGATTTCAAATGGACACTGGGACTCGGGGGGGGGGGGGATAATAAAATTGCTTTTAATATGTTATTTGCACAGGTTTTTCCCCAGATCTTGCCTTGCCATCCCTGCTATCACTAGCCCCTAATAAAAGTTCCTTTTGAGGTAATGCCTGTCTCAAGAGTTCTGCTTTCCTGGAAGGCTTAGCTGAGGTAGGTCCTGACATAAGCAGCAGAATATTTTGGAATGTCGGATCTTCAGTATTGAGTTAATCTCTAAAAATATTCTGCTCCTTCCCATCCACGTTGCATCAATGGGATTCGGCTCTTGCAGTTGGTTCTTCTCCCACTTGTTCTTCCTATACAGTAAACTCGAGTATTTGCACTGGGCATTTTGACAGATGGCAGGAGTGAAATCCTATTCTATAACAGTATGTATTCTGCTAGGTAGAAAGATATAGCTGGACAAAGCTCACTCACTTCAAAGCAACCCTTCTTGATTTAATGGAAAATGAAGGCAACTGTGCTTGGTCACAGGCTAAATGGCAATGTCATGTCATGACTGATTATTCAACTGAGAATTCATCATCAGAATAAAAGTTCTGTAGGTTTCTTTTCCCCAAAAACTTTCTCATGTCTTGCAAGTGAGAAAATGAATCATTGATAACCTTATTTACTGATACTGTCATTCAATATCAGCAGAATGAGTCTGCTTAGCCACCCTGTTCTTCAAAGAGATGGCATGTCCCATAGCACCTAAACCCAAACAAACAAGGTCTGCTTGGGAATTTTAAAAATATCTTGACTAGTTCAGCCAACCTACTTTGAACTCTCAAGTAACTGGCACAACTAATGGATCCCAGAATTTTGAGTTTTGTTCCAGCACACCAAGTGATAAATTGGTATAGCTATTATACTAGTGGTTTTGTTAAGGTTTCAGTATTATGAAATTCAGATCTAACACTCCATTTAGCCACAGTTTCTCATGGTACACAATGTTCAACTAATTACGAGTTTCATCTTTTGTCTTTTTTCAGTGGCTTAGTAGTTTATAGAAAACAGTGTGTATTGTATGAAGCAATATTTAGACACGCGTTCCTTCCTAACAAGGCCGCAGTGGCGGAGCTGCTTCACAGGCTCTTAGATAAAAATGCTTCTTGACAGCATCCAAGGAAAAAGTTTTCAGGAACTGAAGGCACTTCTGTCGGTCAGTTCCACCATCACTCATTTCAAGGAGTCTAAACCAGTTTGCTTAGCGTGTGACACATCCCCATACAGGGTGGGTGCAGTCCTGAGTCACTTAGAGAAAGATGGAACTCAAGTTCCAATTGCTTTTTATTCAAGGACACTGTTCTCTGCTGAGCATAATTACACTCAAATTGACTAAGAGGCATTGGCCATTGTAGCTGGAGTTAAAAAATTCCATGACTACTTATATGGCAGAGACTTCACGGTCTTCACAGACCACAAACCGCTATTGGGGTTATTCACTACAGACAGACAGACACCCCACATATTATCCCCTAGAATGCTGAGATGCTCTAATTTTTTATCAGCTTATACGTTTAAGCTGATTCACAAACCTGGCAAAGAAATGGACCATGCAGATGGCCTGAGCAGGCTTCCACTGCCACAAATTGAACCAGATCCAGCCCCAGTGGCCCGCGTTTTGTCCATTCAGGACTTGTCAGAATTTCCCCTCCACTCAGGGGACATAGCTGCAGAAATGGCAGCAGACAAGACACTGAGTAGAGTGCTGTCTTGGGTACACGCAGGGTGGTTGGATAAAAGCCCAGGCCCTGAATTTCAGAAGACAAGAGCTATTTTACAAGAAGACAAGAGCTATCAGCTCACAAGGGTTGTATTCTTTGGGGGAACAACAGGGTCATAATTCCTACCTCACTAAGAGACAGGGTTTTACAATCACTGCATAAAGGCCATCCGGGTATTGTGCGCATGAAAGCTTTGGCTAGAAGCTACTTATGGTGGTCAGAATTAGATAAAGCCATTGAGGCCCAGGTGCATGGATGTTATACATGCCAGCAATCAAGGCCTGAAATGCTGCACACTCCAATTCACAGGTGGGAGGAGACTCACACTCCCTGGTCTAGAATTCACATAGACTTCTCTGGGCCCTTTCAGGGACAGCTCTTCCTTATGGTGGTCGACAGCCACTCTAAATGGCTAGAAGTGATACCAATTGCAAATATGACTACTGCTAGGACCATCCAGGTGCTTAGGAAACTCTTTGCCATGCACAGGCTGCCGTACGTCATAGTGTCCTATAACGGAGCCCAATTCACTGCAGCAGAATTTCAGGTGTTCCTGAGAGCAAACTTCATTAGGCATGCAATGTCGGCCTCATTTCACCCATCTACTAATGGTCAAGACGAACGCATGGTTCACACCACAAAAGAGTCACTGAGGCGTATAGTGACTGGGGACTGGCACCACAGACTGGCAGATATTTTGCTTTGCCAACATTCCACGCCATGCACGGCTACTGGGAAAAGCCCAGTGGAGCTGCACTGGAGGAGGCGACTGATCACAAAACTGGACAGGTTGCACCCAGACCAGGTGGCAGCAGAAGCCTCTCGCCCAAAACCCCCAAGGGGGCTGCAAGTGGGTGACGGGGTGTGGGCCAGGAACTACGAGCATGGGAATTTGTGGGTGCCAGGAAAAATCACTAAAACATCAGGCCCCCTCTCTTATGAAGTGGGCCTAGAGGGTGGGTGAGTTGTCCATCGCCACATCAATCAGCTTAGGAAGCGTTTTCCAGAATGGCCATAAAGCGAGGACTTCGTCATAAGTACTTACCAAGGGCTGCAAACCAGCAGCCAGGCTTATCCATGCATAGACTCTGAAGGCTCTAACAGCCAAAGCAACGGGGAGTTGGCCGTAGGGAGGGGAGCCCAGAAGTGCAACATGGGTCCCCTGACGGAGAAAGCCAGCCTGAGTCCTACAGCTGCTGTGCTAACTCTGCTGAACAAACTGACTCTGGGGTGGGCCAACCTGGAAAGGCCAGCCAGAGTTCACCGAGCCATCCAGAATAGCTTGAACTGAGAGACACTGGTCTACCCAGCCCGGCGGGCAAGCTGGTAGGCCAGGAGGTGCCTGGGTCTCCCAGGCATTCCACAAGGGCTCACAAACCTCCTGCTTATCTGCAAGATTTTGTCCTGAAATAATAAAGCTATAATGTTGTATGTACCTTATTGTACTGCCTGCTTATCTACAAGATTGTCCTGAATAATGAAGCTATAATGTTGTAAGTACCTTATTGAGCTGCTAGCTAGGAAACACCTGTATTAGCTAAGTGGAAACCTCTTTTCTCACACCATTGTTAGACCTTTTGTAAAATTGTATTGCTGTAATTACTTCCCGTTGTTGCTATAATGTTTGTTCATTCTAGGGGGGAGGGGTGTAATGTATTGGGCTTGCTTTTGTTAAGGGAACACCACATGGTAACTGCTGGAAGGCTGTTTGAGCAGGGAAGCTAGCTAACGGCTCCCAGCTCCTCAGACAACCTGTCTCCAGCACTGCTATTGGTTGCCCCTAGGGCGGCAATAGATTGCTTCAAACCTATTGGCTGCCACCTAGGGGCTAGGGTATAAATTGCTGCATCTGCAGCCCGGTTCTCTAGTTCAGATTCTGCAAGCAATAAACCATGATCTTTGCTGAACTCACTCACCTCGTCTTCATTCCTGCGCAACGAACCCAGTACACAACACTACATATCTTAATTTTTAAAAATAATAATAAATGCATACATTAAAAAGAAAACAAAAACAAAAACTCTCAAAGGGCGAACTTGCTGGACCACTAAGTGTTTTTCTGTTGTCAGTCATCTATTTTTCTGTTTCTATATTCTCACCGCCATCAACTCTCCAAAGGTAATGAGGAACAGTAACATTTGGAGCAAGCTTCATTCTTCTCACCAAGGTTGAATGAGGTGGTCTGTTCCCAGTCCATTGTATTCTCACTAAAGAGATTATTAAAACTGCAGTGGGTTTCATCTCATCTCCATGTTACCTTTTTAACTCTTACTCCCAACTTAAATAAATATTTCTAAGCGTGATTTTCTTCTATTTAATGGCTGTCTCTATTTCTTTGTGCATTTAACATGGCAGCTGGCTAGCAGTGTTTCTGAAAAGGAATGCTGGTTAGAGTAATTAAGCCTTGATTCTCACATTCATTCAAACAATACGGAACAGATCAGTCTGGGCTGGAATTCTTAAAGGTTAAATTCTTCAAGCATGAAAACCCAGAACCAATTAAATGAGTCTTTTAAAAACTAGTTCCCTCCTGAAGTATTGATTTAGCAATCTTGGACACTCAGCAAGAAGAATTGCTTGGGAATTTGGGGGCATTGCAATCCCATCATGTAAACAAGGGATCAATTTGGAAAAGACTGTTTAATTGAAGCTACAGTAGTTAGGCAATTAACAAGGCCTTCTAAAAGAATGTCTGCAGCTCAGAGAGGCTGAAAGTGGGGAGAATGAACAGGAGCTATCCCTAACAATTGTGTGGACAGTACAAGCATCCTTGTGGATGCTTAAGGTACCCTCTGCATTCCCCACTGAATTCCTTCCTCAAGTCATTCTTGGCATTGCTCACTTTTGGATGTGGTCCTACATCTCAGGTGTGCCACAGTGTTTCAAGTCATTTAACTATCCACAGTGACCCTTGTTGCTAGGCAGCCAGTCAAAATCAGTTCTAAAAGGCACTATTAATAAGAAATAAGCATGGAAAGGATATGATTGCTGAGGACAATATTACACCTGACCCAGTTTGCAATAAATGAAAATAACACAGATAAATCACACTGAGCCATAGCTTATGGAACTAGCACCTTTAATTGAGTTCAATACCCTAAACCAACCATACTTTGCCAGTCACAGTGACTGAGTTTGTAAAGTGTGTCATATCTCAAGTACGACCAAATGTCTGTAAAATGAAACATCTGTAAATTATGCTTTTTGCTTGGTTAGTTATGAGTAGAATTCTGTTGTGAGAATGAAACTTTGTATAGTTGGCTTTCAGAATTGTCCAGGTAATGCTTCGAAATTCACTTTTCTGAAATCCTGAGTATATCATTGAAAGAAAATACCATACATTGATAAGCATAGTAGTCTCACTGTGACCAGGGATTTTAAAGTTAAGATTTTTAAGGAGAAGCATATTGAGAGAGCCAGTTTGGTCCAGCGGTTAAGGCACCAGGCTAGAAACCAGGAGACTGTGAGTTCTAGTCCTGCTTTAGCCATGAAAACCAGCTGACTGTGCCAGTAACTCTCCTCAGCCCAACTTACTTCATAAGGTTGTTGTTGTGGGCAAAATAGGAGAAAGAAGGAGTATTTAAGTAAATTTGGCACCTTGAGTTTTTTGTAAAAATAATAAAGTTGGGTATGATTAAAATGAAGTGAAATATGACAGGAAATAAAACAAGGAAACTAATTGGGAATTATTGTGAGAAAATCTGCAGAAAATGAATAACCAGCCATTAAGTTTGATATTTGGGAGAATTTCATAGTAATGATGACCACTGTGTTGCAATATCAAGTGCCTGTTTTCAACTGTCTCAGGTGAGGCCCTCCTTGCCAGGAGTAGCAGATGGGCAGGCAAAACATTGAGACAAAATGACAGGTCTCCCTGGGATGTTTTGCTTTTCCTCTCTCTTGAGTCTGACTACCCCATCTGCATTTGT
This sequence comes from Vipera ursinii, assembly GCF_947247035.1. Classification (NCBI taxonomy): domain Eukaryota; kingdom Metazoa; phylum Chordata; class Lepidosauria; order Squamata; family Viperidae; genus Vipera; species Vipera ursinii. The sequence goes on along the minus strand of NC_139512.1, from coordinate 143,258,532 downwards.
TTAGCAAACCAGGCATCCTTACTCCAGTTAATGACTTGTAATTGAAACAATGCACCAAAGGAGCGGATGGCAGTGCTGGTATACATTGGCTGCTTTATTCCTTGACCTTAATTCATTTCTCCTGTTCTGGCAGAATAATAATGGGAAGACTTTAGACAAAAACAAAACAAAACAAAAACTGGCTGTCTTAGTGATGACACTCCCACACCAACCCTCAAAATGGACCCGTGCTTTGCTCCTGCTGTTAAATGCATATCCATTTCAACTGCCAGAGTGCAAAGTTTTCAAGGAACATAAATCAAAAGCAATCACAGCTGAAAATATAACACAACTGCTATTCTTGGATGGCGTTTTCTCATAGAAAACCTCAAAGCTCTGCTTGATGGTTTCTGTCGACAAACAGATTGCTGTGCAGCATTCTCAAAGAGTCCCAAAGATAGGCAAGACCATTGCTGGTGTGCAACCTGAAATGATTTCACCTGAAATCATGCTCAAGTTTCCAAGATAACTATCCAACTGATTTGCACACGTTGCTAAAGTAGAATTATTTGATTGGGCCTTTGTTGTACCAATTTAATGACTGCACTTTGGAAACAGATACCTCCTTAAACATTAAAATATAATCTTTCATATTTGGCTTTCGGATCTGTTCAGTTTCATTGGATTTTTTTTTAAAAAAACTACTACTGTCCTCTTTTATACTTATTTTCAGCCTGTGGGGTGATTAAATAAATAAAATACAGTTAGATTCAAAGGTGGCTTGTGTTTTCTAGTCTCAGTCTGAAAGCCTTAATATCTTGTTGCCTTTCCTGTCCGTATTTTCTCTGCTTAGGAAAAGCAACAGCTGCATTTTAAAATGTGTAACTTAGCAGTTCACATTTCTGATAGTTTTTCCCTCCTTCTCATAAGACAGTTTGCACTTTGTGCTTCAAACCAATTGCAGGTAAAATATTTTCTTTCTAGTGCCAATTGCAGCATTATTGCAGATGTCATAAAAAGGCATCTGCATATTCGTGTTCAGCTGTCTAAAGAAAGAAATGTCTCTACCTGATTTTAAGCAACAGCTCCAGCATATCAGTTGGTTATCTATTTTTGAAAAATATTCTAAAAATGAGATGAAGCAATAAGTTCACAAAATGGGGCAAAACTCACTTAACAGCTGCCTTGCTTAGCAATGGAAAGTTTGGGCTTGAGGATATCTGTACAGACTAAAGAACTGCAGTATCCAATAATGGAACATCAATGTCACAAGTTTTAAAGGATGTTAAATTGGTCTAATCTGAGTTAAGAATGCAATTGATTTATCTGTGTTGAGTTCATTGGCTGCCCCAAAGCATGAATTTGAAAGGGTAGAATCAGATTTTCTTTGTTGGTTGTGTAAAAAATTTGAAGGTTCATTGACTTACATAATTTGGTCTTTTGAATTGTTTTGTGGAACATAGATCTCTCAATGCTAAAGAAGTTAATATTATGCTAAATTCAGAAATGTAGAATCTGAGTACTTTTTTACAAAATTTGAGGAGAAGAAGAATTATATTGAGAAACTGGAAAGGTGTTGCTATTCCCAATAATTAAGAACTGGCTTCAGATGACGTGTAATTTATCCATTTTTGAAATGGCAATGTTTTCTACCAGTCCAAATGATGTAGTATATTTCCTTTTGTCACAGACAATAGAATCTCATTGTCTTTTAAATTATATTTTTTCCTGAAATGTTTGACGTCTAGACTTGGTACAACTAGATTTATTATCGTTCAATTTTTGTTTGTTGTTATCATTGTTTTTCATGTTGCATTTCATCCATTTTGCATTCTTTTTCAGATTTGTAATAATATAAATAAGCTTAATTTGAACAAGAAAGGAAAATTTGGCAAAAAAAGAAAGAAAGAAAGAAGAAAAAGATACACTTTCTGATCATAAGATCAGTTCCCTTTATCTTCTATTCTTCTGATGTTCAACAACAACAAAGTGTTTCCCTCTTGACCAAATTTGCCAAATTTCCCTACAAAACTCTTCTTTCTATTCTTGGTGAGCTCTCTTCCTAGCTAACTGAAGCTACTTTAGCTAGGTCAACAACCAAACGTGCTCCACTTGATTGCTCCACTATGGGCAATCAAGAGAACTCAAGAAACAGATAGCATCATCGTTAATCTGTTTAGCAGTTCACCTATAGCAATTCCGATTCTCTTTCTCTCCTTAGTTCTTAGTGCTTCTTCTTCCTCTTTCTTCTGCCTGCTCCTCAGCTTAATACCCTCTCTCTTAGTGAGCTTCCTCTCTGGAGATCTAAGAGCCTTATTTATTCTTTGGAGCTACCTCAATAAGATCAGTGGCAAGCAATGTTCCAGTCACACAACATGGGCCATCAGCAGTGCTCAGGATACAGGGAGAGTCACCATTCGGCAATCTCTACCTCCTTGGTTCTTTGATCCTCTTTCTTTCAGTTCTCTTCTGCCTCAGTTCTCTTCTGAACTCTCCTGAGAAACTCCTATTTGTTTGCTCAATGAGTTTGCTCGGTGAAGTCTAGTCTCAGTGAGTTCCATTTGTTTGCTCAGTGAGTTCCATTCCTAAATACTACATTACTTTGTAAGTGTCCATTATTATTGGATACTTTTTAAAAATAAACGTGGTTAATGTGTTTGAATTAGATGGTGTTAGCTATTTGCTTCTAATACCATCTTGGGTGGTGGTAGTGGTTATAACCTGAACGCCTGAGGTGACATTTTAGATTAGTAAAGACATTCAAAACATATGAAAGAGGTGAAGTATATATATTGAATAAGTTATATTGGACAATTCCAGGTTTGTCCAAGATATTTGATTCCTGAGGCAGTGCAAAAGAAGACGCTGCCTTGCCTAAATCAAGTCGACAGTATAAAGCTTCTGTTTAGTCTTGTGCTGTGGATTAAATCTGATTTGACCTGAGCATAAATTTAGGCAAGTTCTCCTGATGTAGGAAACATCTCCACATCTGTATAGCCACAGCTGACATTTAGCCCACAGGTTCCAAATACTACACACCAGTAAATGTCTACTTATAATAGATACACATCTCTTTCCTTCTGCTGAACTGATTTTTGCATGTCTTCTCTTATCCTTTCATCTGCAGTGTGAGCCTTTCTCATGTTGATTGCTTACTGAACTCTACAGTCTAAGAATTATGCCAAATCCAGATGTTAGCTCAACATGGGGCTGATGGTGTAACCAACCATAATAATAACAATAATTGTAGACATTTACCCTCTTAATAATTAAAATTATAATTTGATTGTAGTCCCATCTCCCTGTTTTTATCTAATTGAAGTTGAACTCTACAGTCTAAGAATTATGTTGGTGATTACCAATCTGGTTATGCAAGTGCCCGTCAGATCATAATCATAATAGTAAAGTTGGAAGGGACCTTGGAGGTCATCTAGTCCAACCCCCTGCTCAGGCAGGAAACCCTATACCATTTCAGACAAATGGCTGTCCATTCTCTTCTTAAAAACTTCCAGTGTTGGAGCATTCACAGCTCCTGGAGGCAGGTCGGTCCACTGATTAACTGTTCTAACTGTCAGGAAGTTTCTCCTTAGTTCTAGGTTGCTTCTCTCCTTGATTAGTTTCTCCTTGATCTTCTCTCGCTAGCCTGTTCTTTCCTGAAATTTCAGAGATTCATTTACAGCTGCTCATAGTTTCAATCATGCTTGTGAACAACAGAGTTTTACATTTTCATTTATTGCAAATTTACAGCCATGCATTTAGGAAGAATGTCCACTCTCTCCTCTAGCTATTGTGTTAGAAATTGCTGGAGTATAGTAGTTTCACTGGATTCTCAGGATGTTTTGTTCATCAGGCATAGCTAGAAGTAATGAATATCAAAAATCCCTGGACTCAGAAGTATTTAGTTGTCTCTTTAAGAAAAACTAAGTGACAGAGCATTAGTACCTCTGGATTATATAGTTACTTCTTTTGGCAGAAAAACTCTAAAAGGAATTTAAATTAACCTTGGCAGCAGGGTTGATAATTATTAGCTCAATTTCACTATTATCCAATTTGTTTTCAGATTAAAATGCTACATTTCATATGCAGGAAAATTACCAAATTGTATTAGGCTCCTCTTTAAGTGAGGATTGTACAGTTCAAATGACCAATGGCATTTACACTAGCTTGGTAGGAGAAGGAACTAGCTTTTTTAATAATAATGTTATAAATGTCAATAAATAAATAATATAATGAGGATAACAATACTGTAAAACTGTGAGTTCTAGTTCTATTTAGCCACAAAAGCCAGATAATAATAATAATAAGTTGGAAGGGACCTTGGAGGTCATCTAGTCCAACCCCCTGCTCAAGGTGACCTTGGGCCAGACACTTTCTCCCAGCCCAGCTCATAGGGTTGTTGTTGCTGTTGTGGGGGAAATAAAAGGAGGAAAGTGTGTTGGAGATGTTTGTCATCTTGAGTTATTTGTTAAAGCAATCATGTGGACCATAAATAACTAAATATCAAATATGATATGCACCAACAAAATGCAAGATCAGACTGGAAGATAAGATCAGATGCAAGCAAGCTAGAACAGATGAAGAAAACAAGCTGAAGAACAAGACATTTAATCAAGAAACGTCTCCTAGAAATAAGGAAAATCAAGGAAGCAGTGGAAGTAATAAAGCAGCAAATAACAGCTATAGCCAAGAACAGCAGCAGATACAAAGCTTGAATCCACACTATAGGCAGAACCTCCAATTTCAACCCAATCAGAACATTTCTACGGATCCATCAGTGGAGAGACTGTAGTAAACCACTCAACACCTGTCAAAGAAGAAACAGTGAAGTTCTGGGTGTAGCTATGAGACCACCTAAAGCAGGGGTCTTCAAACTTGGCCCTTTTATGACTTGTGGACTTCAACTCCCAGAATTCCTCAGCCAGGCACGCTGGCTGAGGAATTCTGGGAGTTGAAGTCCACAAGTCATAAAAGGGCCTCTCAAACCTCGTCCGGAGAGCAGGAGATTCAAGCAACCGAGACGAAAGCTGAGTTTTCCAAAACGGTTTAATGAGCAAAAGCAAACGATCTCCAAACGGAACAAAGCCAGCGTTGGCTGCTACCTGCATCCAACGCGCTGTTAAATACACATTGCAGGTACACACCCACGCCCCACCCGGTTGCACCCACCTCCGCCCATCCCCTACTTAACCCCCGCTTCTCCCAAGCAACTCCCTTTGCGACACGCCCGCCACCCATCACCCTCCACCTCCCAGCTGAATCCCCTCGCGCACGCTCGTCCCAACGCCGCTCGACGCCACCCCCACACCCGTCCCTGGACCTGGCAACCAAATACACCTTCACCCTGTCACTTGCTGTCCCTATGCAAAGCTGGCGAACCCCCAGTCCTCTTGTATGGGAAACGGCCTCCGCTGCTGTGGGCCCTTCCGCCAACGCCGCGAAGGCCAAATCAACAGCTGGTGTAGGCCCAGGAGCCTGCGAGGCCACCGTAGCCGGCAGGCAAGGGAGGCTGAGCCTAGGACCCTGCGAGGCCACCGTAGCCGGCAGGCAAGGGAGGCTGAGCCTAGGACCCTGCGAGGCCACCGTAGCCGGCAGGGCTGGGCCGGGCTGCACGACGCACATTGTAGAAGCTCCAGCCGGCTCGGCATGCACAAGTGGGGAAGGGCGGATATCAGCCGGCCGTCGTTGCTGCCGCAGCCGTTGGGGTTCTCTCTCGGTCCGGTGCCAGGTACCAGGTGAATGTCGCGTCCGTGGCGCCGCTGGGCGTTGCGCCCACGGGGTGCGACATGCCGCCCCTGCTACCAGGGCCCCTCCTGCAGGGGAAGACATAAGAGGTAAGCAATCATCCACCCAGCCTGCAGTGTTCCCCCGTCCTCCCCTTGGCTTATCAGGGTGCAGTCGGTGGAATGCCCGCAGCAACTGAGGAGCATGTACATCTGCATCCCTTACCCATGTCGCTTCCTCCACAGAATATCCCTTCCACCTGATTAGGTATTGGGCACCCCCCCTACGAACCCTGGAGTCAAGGATCTCTTGGACCTCATAATGGTCGTTATGAGTGGGTCCAGGCCCACCCTCCCCCACTGCCGTTGAGGCTGTGGTGGCAGGCTTCAGTAGGCTGCTATGGAACACTGGGTGAAGTTTGCCTAAGATCTTCGGTAGCCGTAGCCGTACTGTTACGGGGTTAATTACCTGTACCACCCGGAATGGTCCGATGTATTTAGGTCCCAGCTTTTTACAGGGAACCTGGCTACGCAGGTACTTAGTAGACAGGTAGACCAGGTCCCCCACCTTCGGGACTGCGAACACTCTTCGCTTCTTATCAGCCTGCTCCTTATTCGTTATCGCAGCCCGCTCCAATGCTTTTCTCACCGCACCCCAGGCCCCCTCAATCTGCCTCATCCATTCCTGTGGCTGACAGGGATCCTCGTGCCCTGGGTTGCATTCGGGGATGGGGACAAAATCGTTACCCATAACCACTTTGAAAGGGGAAAACCCCGTACTGCTATGTACAGCGTTGTTATATGCTACTTCCGCAAACGCTAAAAGGTCCACCCAGTTGGTTTGCTGGTACGACATGTAGCAACGTAGATATCGCTCAACGGCAGCGTTGGCTCGTTCTGCTGCGCCATTGGTGCTAGGGTGGTACGCCGTACTGAGCCCTTGGGTTGACCCGATGAATTTAACGAATTCCTTCCAGAACTGTGCGGTAAATTGAACTCCTCTGTCCGAAATGATACGGCGTGGCACTCCATGCAAACGGTAGACGTGGGTTACAAAGAGCCAGGCCAATCGACGTGCTGAGGGCAACCCCTTACAGGGGATAAAGTGGGCCTGCTTAGAAAATAAGTCCACCACTGTCCAAATAACGTTATGGCCCTTGCTGTCGGGTAACTCAACAATGAAGTCCATGGCTATGTCCTGCCATGGACGAGTAGGGTCAGCTACCCTCTGTAGGAGGCCCAAAGGTTTTCCCACCATAGGTTTTGTGGTGGCACAAATATGGCATCGCCGTACATAGTCCTCCACCGTTTTTGCCATTTGCGGCCACCAGAATTGCCGACGTGCCAAATGCAGGGTTTTCAGAAACCCATAGTGCCCAGCTTGCTTGGTGTCGTGGCACCGATACAGCACTCGCTCCCTCAAAGGGGCTGGTACATAAAGTCGGGTCCCATGCCAGGCCAAACCATCACGCATGGCAACGAATTCTGGGTGGGCCTGTAGCCAAGTATCCCCCTGAAGGGTCTTCCGAAGCTCTTCACAGAACTCGTCCTCTGCTGCTAGAACGGTGTCCCCCTCCTGATCTGAACCTCCGGTAGGCACAAGCGCTTGTACAACGTCCTCCCTCTTCCCTTCAAACTGTGGCATACATGACAACGCGTCCGCCAGGAAGTTCTTCCCCCCCGGAACATATTTTAATGTGAAGCAGAATCGACGGAAGTACAGTGCCCACCGTACATGTTTGGGGGATAGCCGTCGGGGTGTCTGCAATGCCATCAGATTCTTATGATCCGTCCACACTTCAAACGGGTGGACAGCCCCCTCCAAATGATGTCGCCACAGTTCCAACGCCCAGCGTACCGCAAAGGCCTCCTTCTCCCATATTGCCCAGGCACGCTCTGCAGGAGACAACTTTTTAGACGCATAAGCGCACGGTTGAAGCACCCCGTCGTTGTTTCGTTGGAGAAGGACGGCTCCGAGGGCAACATCGCTTGCATCGGCTTGGACCACGAAAGGCAGGGCATGGTTTGGGTGTCGTAGAATTGGTTCTTTAGCAAAAAGAGCTTTTAACGTATCAAAAGCTCGTTGGCATTCTGCAGTCCACCCCACCCGTAATCCAGGACGTGGTCGTACGGTTAGTTGTCGTGTGCGAAGAAGGTCCGTAAGTGGCAGGGCTATGGCCGCAAAACAGGGTATGAATTGGCGATAAAAGTTCGCGAAACCCAAAAACGCTTGTAACTGCCGCCGTGTCCGCGGGGCCTGCCACTGCTGGATGGCCTCCACTTTCTTTGGGTCCATTTCTACCCCCCCTGCAGAGATTCTGTACCCCAAATAGTCTAGTCGCTGCCGGTGAAACTCACACTTGGATAGTTTCACAAAGAGCCATGCGTCCCGCAATTTCATTAATACTCGCCTAACCAAGGCGACGTGCTCCTCCATCGTCTTGGTGTAAACCAGGATATCGTCCAGGTAAACCAGGACCCCACGATATAAGAATTCATGCAAGACCTGGTTTATTAATTGCATGAAAACGGCGGGAGCACCCTGTAGCCCAAACGGCATCACCCTAAACTGGAAACTACCCAAAGGGCAGTTGAACGCCGTCTTCCATTCGTCCCCTGCTTTAATTCGAACACGATAATAGGCCTCCCTGAGGTCCAGTTTGGTAAAGACCCGACCCTTAGCCAGGTGGGCCAAGAAATCTTTCATTAGTGGGAGCGGGTAAAGGTGCTCAACGCACACCACGTTCACACCGCGATAGTCCACGCACAGTCTAAGCCCACCATCCTTTTTCTCACGAAACAGCACGGGCGCTGCCATTCTAGACCGTGCTGGCTGGATGAATCCCCACTCCAGGTTCTTGTCGATGTACCGCCGGAGTTCCTGCATCTCTTTCGGGGACATGGCGTACATCCGGGGTTTTGGTAACCTAGCACCTTTTTCCAGCTCAATGGCGCAGTCCGTAGAGCGATGGGGTGGGAGCGAGTCGCACTCCCGTTCATTGAAGACGTCCAACAGGTCGGAGTATTCACGGGGAACCTGAGCCTCCTGTGCTAGCCCACCCGCACAGACCCTCTCCCGTTCCCCCGTGTGTAGTGGTCCCAAGAATGCGTGCTCTCGCGGAGGTTGTGGGCCCAACCCCAATCGGAGATGGCGGCTACCCCCCTCCCACCAGATCGTAGGACCCCACCGATCCAACCATGTGAGTCCCAAAATGACCGCCTCGGTCATAGAAGGCACCACTATAAACCGTAAAGTCTCCCAGTGATCACCCATTTCTAATCGGATTGGTTCAGTGACGTGAGTAACAGGTGCTCCCCCCAAAAGAGACCCGTCCACCTGCTGAAAGTGTAGTGGGCTGGTTAGTTGCTTCACCGTGACCCCCAGTCTTGCCACCACCGCTTGGCTCATTAGGCACCGTGTGCTACCTGAGTCTATGAGGGCTTTATAAGCCGTCCTCTGACCGGTGCGGGGACTGACCAGCACCACAGGGAATACAAAGGGACAAACCGGAGCACTTACCATCGGATCTTCATCTAGATCTTGTTCCTCTGGACTCTCGTACGGAGGAGGCTGTGTTTCTACCGGCGTCTCTACCCGAACAGGAGCAGCTGGTCTGGAAACATCTCCGCCTAGTTGGTGAGCGGCCCGTGTCCGCTCCATGGATCTCCGAGTTCCGGTCCCCCGTGCTGGGGAAACAGGAGCTGGCCGGGCAGGAGGCAAAGGGCAATCGACTGCCCGGTGTCCTGGCTGGTCACATCTGAAACACCTCAGAGTAGCCCGTGCTGGCTGTGAGGAAGGCCGTGTAGACGCTGCTACAGATGGTTCTGCCACTTTCGTCTTTTCGGCCGGCCGTCGGCTTCCAGAAGGAGATTCAAACCGTCCTCACACGTCCTGCAAACCCACGTCCAGCTCCACGGCCACACGGTACCACTCCTGCAGTCGTGCTGGAACGCCGCGGACCACACAAGCTCGACGGAGTGCCCCGTCCATACCAGCCCTAAAATGGTGGACAAGAAGACGCTCCGGCCACGAACGCAACTTCCCGGCCACCTTACGGAACTCCCTCACATACTCCAGCGCAGATCGGCCTCGCTGCCGTAGAGAAAGGATGTCGGCTTCGGCCCGCTGCACCCGGGAAATGTCCTCGAAACGAGCCCGCAACGACTCCAACAACAGGCCAACATCCCCAAGCTCCCGAGCATGGTCAGTGTATAAATCGGCTGCCCAAGCCGCTGCCTCCCCTTGCAGGCAGGCTGTTACTGCCACCACCATAGCTCGCTGGGACACGTAGGCCTGGGCATACTGATCCATATGTCCTATCACCTGGCCCAGGAACATCGCCAGGCGGTCAGGGTGGCCATCATAAGTAACTGACAAAGGTGGAGGTCCCCATGCCACTCCGGGTCCCCATGAAGCCACTTGCGGGCCCAGCACAGGAGAGGCTCCAACTAGCCGTGTTGTCGACTGCCCGGGCCTGTCGTCCGTCCCTGACCACAACCCTGCAGCACCTCGCCCGAGGCCTACAGGAGCAGAACCCTCACGAGGCAGGCCCAGACCAGGTTGGTTCAGGTGGGATGGCGCATCCAAAGGCGGGGTCCCGGCAGGGGACCATTGGCCCGGTTCCTGGCCACCAGCTTCCCCGAACCTGGTTCGCAGAATGTCCATAGTCTGATTACCAGGGGTGGTGGAATAACTCCACTCCTCCCCCTCGTCCTCCACGAGGCATCGCTCCCTCCATACCGACGAAGGACCCCTCAGCCGAGGTTCGTGAGCCTCCTCATATCCTCTTTGGCCCAGGGCAAGACCCGACCTCCTCCCTCTGCCGCGGCTCTGGGCCCCTGCCTCCCTTGGCTCCACCAAGCGATCCTCGAGCAACGATGGCCGCTGCCTAGGCCGTACCGCTGGGAGCACGACCTCTCCCACATCCATTGTTCTGGGGGAGGCTACACCAGCCCCGGCCCCCATCTCAGGCCCAACCTCCTTCTCCAAAGCAGCCGCCGAGGCGGGCCCCTGCGATCCCTCCGCCATACAACTCACCGACTTGTCGCTTGGAAGGGAAAAGTGAAAGGGTGAGCAACGCTGGCTTTCTCTCAAACCTCGTCCGGAGAGCAGGAGATTCAAGCAACCGAGATGAAAGCTGAGTTTTCCAAAACGGTTTAATGAGCAAAAGCAAACGATCTCCAAACGGAACAAAGCCAGCGTTGGCTGCTACCTGCATCCAATGCTGTTAAATACACATTGCAGGTACACACCCACGCCCCACCCGGTTGCACCCACCTCCGCCCATCCCCTACTTAACCCCCGCTTCTCCCAAGCAACTCCCTTTGCGACACGCCCGCCACCCATCACCCTCCACCTCCCAGCTGAATCCCCTCGCGCACGCTCGTCCCGACGCCGCTCGACACCACTCCCACACCCGTCCCTGGACCTGGCAACCAAATACACCTTCACCCTGTCGCTTGCTGTCCCTATGCAAAGCTGGCGAACCCCCAGTCCTCTTGTATGGGAAACGGCCTCCGCTGCTGTGGGCCCCGTCCGCCAACGCCGCGAAGGCCAAATCAACAGCTGGTGTAGGCCCAGGAGCCTGCGAGGCCACCGTAGCCGGCAGGCAAGGGAGGCTGAGCCTAGGACCCTGCGAGGCCACCGTAGCCGGCAGGGCTGGGCCGGGCTGCACGGCGCACATCGTAGAAGCTCCAGCCGGCTCGGCGTGCACAAGTGGGGAAGGGCGGATATCAGCCGGCCATCGTTGCTGCCGCAGCCGTTGGGGTTCTCTCTCCGTCCGGTGCCAGGTACCAGGTGAATGTCGCGTCCGTGGCGCCGCTGGGCGTTGCGCCCACGGGGCGCGACAGGGCCAAGTTTGAAGACCCCTGACCTAAAGAAATGAAGAATGAAGCTAATAATAAGAACAAAGGTAATAATAAAAGTAAAAGGTGGTAAGAATGAAGATAATAAAAAAGGAAGCTGTAATGAAAGAACTGCTAATAACAGTAGAAATCGTGGAGTAAAAGGAAAGAAAGATCAAGAATTGGCCAGCACCAGGGGAAGATAAATTGCTTGGTTTTTCGTTGAAACATCTAACTTGTCTATACTCACTCATTGCCATGCAATTTAACAACATTCCGCAAGGAGGTGAAATTTTGGATTGACTAACATCTGGAGAAACCTACCTGATAATGAAAGATCCAGCAAAAGGGGCAGCACCTGGCAACTTCAGGCCAAGTACCTGCTTCCCAACAATATTCAAATTGCTAATTTGTATGGTAGCATGTAAGGGACGTGGTGGCTCAGTGGGTTAGGACACTGAGCTTGTCGATCAGAAGGTCGGCAGTTTTGCAGGTTGAATCCCGAGTGCCGCGTAACAGAGTGAGCACCTGTTACTCGTCTCAGCTTCTGCCAACCTAGCAGTTCAAAAGCACGTAAAAATGCAAGTAGAAAAATAGGGGCCACTACGGTGGGAAGGTAACAGCATTCTGTGTGCCTTTGGTGTCTAGTCATGCCAGCCACATGACCACGGAGACGTCCTCAGACAAGCGCTGGCTCTTTGGCTTTGAAACGGAGATGAGCACCAGCCCCTAGCACGCATGTGCGGGGGAACCTTTACCTTTACCTTTATGGTAGCATGTGGATTCCAACATTGTCTAACTGAAAACAAGATCTTTCCACCTGAGCAGAAAGGAAACTGTCCAAACAGCAGAGGAAAAAAGATTAGCTCCTAACTAACAAGATGCGTTGGAAAATTTCAAGAGAAGGAAGACCAACCAGAAAGTAGCATGGATTAATTACAAGAAGTTTTTGACCCAGCTATATGATTGGATAATCAACTGCCTAGAAATTACGAGAGTCAGTAGAAACATCGGAAGCTTTGTGCAAAGATCAGTGGCACAATGGAAGTCAAAGCTGCTGGTGAGTAGAAGTAGTCCTCAAGTTACGACCACAACTGAGCCCAAAATTTCTGTCCTTAAGTGAGACATTTGTTAAGTGAATTTTGCCCCATTTTATGACCTTTCCTGCGACAGTTATTAATTACTTATCACTGCACTTGATAAGTTAGTAACCCCAGGTTGTTAACTGAATCTGGTTTCCCCATTGTCCTTTCTTGTCTGAAGGCTGCAAAAGGGGATTACATGACCCTGGGACACAGCAATGGTCATAAGTATGAACCAGCTGTCAAGCATCTGAATTTTGATCAGATGATCATGAGGATGCTGCAAAGGTTGTAACTGTGAAAAATGGTCATAAGTCACATTTGTCAGTGCTGTTGTAACCTTGAATGGTCACTAAATGAACTGTTGTAAGTCAAGGACTACTTGTAATGGCAGAATGGGGGATGTTAATAATAAGAGAGGAATCTTTCAGGGACACTCACTCCCATATCTACTGTTTGTCATCATATGGATTCCTCTGTAACAATTCTGAACAGGTCAGGCCATGGCTATCAAACATCAAAAACCAGGCTAACCCACTTCCTTTATCTGAAGCTGTATGAAAAAATATTGTGAAATAGAATTGCTGCCTAATACAGTCTGTAAATACAGCCAGAACATTGTAATGGAGTTTGGACTGGACAAAGGCACCACCTATGCTGGGCTGGCATACATGTGGAGCAGCCGCATCAGGACAGCTCCACGCAGGAACTACGTTCGGCGGGAAAGCCAGATTTAAAGGGATTGGCCACCTGCCCGGCAGGAAACCAAGGTTCAAACCTATTGGTCAGGCATACACCTGGGCAGGTATAAAGCATGCCCAGGTAACCGTTGTCCGGCAGTTCAGACCACGCTACCACCAATAAAGATTATACACACACCTACGCCTGTGTCTCATCGATCTGCGAACCCGACTTAACATCACCCTTACCATCAAGACAAAAATAGTGAAAACTGAAAGAATCAAAATGCCCTATGGAAATACCTGAGCATCCTTCAAGCTGACAACACCAAGCACACTGAAGTCAAGAAGGTAGATCTAAATATACTCAGGAGAGTGAAAAAGAACTTAAAGAGTTCAAACTCTAAGAAATACCATCATGGCAATTAACAACTGGGCAATTTCAGTCATTAGATAGAGAGCTGGAATTGTCAGCTACATTCAAGCAAAACTAAAAAGCCCTGCATAGGGAGACCAGAAAAATAATGACAATGAATCATGCTCTTCATCCACGCAGTGACATTGACAGACTCTATTTACTAAGGAAAATAGGTGGGCGTGAAATGTTGCAAATACGCCAGACCATTGTAGAAGAAAATAAGGCATTGGAAAAATATCTGAAGGACATTGAAGAAGAAGCACTGAAGCTAGTATACCATGAAGACATAATGAATACAAGAAAGGCCAAACCGATCAACAAAAAGACCAGCTGAAGAACAGAAAAGGGACATTTTTATTTATTTATTTTATTTTAATCCCATTTATATCCCGCCCTTCTCCGAAGACTCAGGGCGGCTTACAATTTAAGCACAAACCAATGTGCTTAGCAATAGCCTTCATTCTATGTATATGCCTGCTTATTAGGGCTTTCGGCCCCCGCCAAGCGGCATTATTACAAAGTCAGCTTATTGCCCCCAACAATCTGGGTCCTCATTTTACCTACCTCGGAAGGATGGAAGGCTGAGTCAACCTTGAACCTGGTGGGATGCGAACCTGCACTAATTGCAGGCAGCTGGTGTTACTTAAGGAGGCATTAGCCCACTGCTCCACCAAGGCTCTGTAGCAAGGGTTAGCCAAATCCAGATGTTAGCTAAACATTTGGCTGATGGTGCAACCAACCATAATAATAATAATTGTAGGCATGTACCCTCTCAATAATAATTAAAATTATAATTTGATTGTAGTTCCATCCCTCCATTTTTATCTAATTGAAGTTGATGGGTTGCTTAAAAAAAATGAATCAAGAGGTAGGATTTGCCACAAAGTGTTCAAAAATTCTTAGGTCTTTGGTGAATTTCCCTGTTGAGTCCTAGAACCAGCTATTCCACTTGGTGTCCTGCTCAGGATATTATAAAATGTAAGAAAGCCCACAGAGAGAGGTGGGGGGGGGGACTTGGTGAAGCAGGCTCTGATGAAACAGTTGCTTATAAGTTGAGGGAGGAAGCAGTATTTTTCAGCAGAGACACTTGGGTGGCCTTGAGCATTCAGCCCAGTGGAATTGCTAGAAAAGCCTTTTATAAAAATGATAGCTTTCAAAAGCATGCATTGACACACAGTATAGACCAAAACCAATAAAGTATATCTGCATTCATTCTACACCATCAAGTTCTTACATTGTTTTGTTCATTAAGAGGTGATTTTTTTCTACCTATTTTATTCAAGGAGTTTCCTGGTCTCTGAAAAACATTTGAAAGAAATGCTTTGTAACTATGTTAACATGAAGAGTTAAAGTATCTATCTCCTTTGGAAAGCTTGCATGCTCATCCCCTGATTGTGTGCATGCACAAACAATAGTTCTGTTGGACCTGCCCATACATATACAGATAACCAGAGATAGTCTTTGAACTTCAAAAAGATATGGAATTAATGATGCAGTTAATTTATATGTAACTATAGCTTGGGAGACCAGCAGCATCCTTTGTTTTTAAACTACCCATGCTTGTTATAGTTGATATCACCTAAAAAATGACTTTCGTTCCTGTGGGATAGAGAACAGGGAAATGATCAAAAGTTGATCAGTACTGTAATCCAACAAACCAGTTTGAGAAGACTGATATAAGCCACTAATTGAGTAAATATTGCAGCCCTGACGAGCTGCAATGGAAGGCTTAATTTTCAGAGGCTGGCATTCAGAAATGGAAACATAGATTTTAAAACGCATCATATTCCATTATCAATCCCCAGAGCCAGCCAGTCTCCCAGTTAAGATGATTTATACTTTCTGTGGCTTCCGAAGTAAGCAGACTGGCCTATCAATGTTTCTTCCCCTTAATTACTTCAGTTCTTATTCACTACAAAGATAAGCTTTGTTTTTAGTGTCCAGGCAAAAGCTTATTTCTGATTTTTTCCTCCCTAAGAATAAAAATTAAAATATTTTAAAATATTTTCCAGGCATGTTTTGTAAATCCAGTGATGGTTTGTAAATTACATGTTGTAGGTGAGTCTCTTTCCAAAATGTTGCCCAGATGTGTCAAAATATAACTCCCACAATCTTATCAGGCGTAGAAGAGTCTACAAATGTGGAATTCACCTGCTCAGGAACCTCCTTTAGGCAATAATTTAGACAATAGTCTTTAAACAACAGTCTATCATTATCTAATCATGTGTAAACCAGTGTAAAACAAATAGTAAGAAATTACTTCTTGACAGTTGACAGAATTTAACATGAAGCCCAAAATGAAAAACCAAGTTTGCTCTCCTCCCTCTCCCTCCCTCCCTCCCTCCCCCCTCCTCTCTCTCTCTCTCTCTCACACACACACACACAAAGACATACAAAGGAAAAGGAGGAGGAGGAAGGAAGGATCTTAATTTGTTTTAAAAAAGCTAAGGGGTATCATTCATTAAAAACAGACCTTATTACAATTACAGAAGTCTTTGGCTTTTTTGTTGTTACTGTTGCAATGGTATAATCAAAATGGTATATTCAACAGTTAATATAAAAAGAATTGTTCGCGTAGATGACTAGATTTCTTGCCATTTGGGGTATTCTACCTCAAACTGAAATCCTTGAGGTGGTGAAAAACAGACAGCTGATCCATGTTACATGGTCTTGCATGGCTGTATTTAGTATCTCATGACTTCATTTTGCCTAACTTGCAATTTTGACTGTTTTCAAAAATAATTTTGTGAATAGATATTGCAGTCAATACAGCCCGTGTTCTACTGTTGACAGGCTACGTCTAAGATAGGAAGATGCAACGGTATCAAGCCAGCCAGAGCTGAAAAGAGGCACTTGTTATTGTGGACCCTCTAAACTAATACTATAAATTGCAGGAGATAAAATGGATAACTATGAGAATGCTATGTCTAAAACTGTTTCTTTTAATAAAGAGGTCTAATTTAGAACCTACTTTGGAATTGATCTTGTTAAGAAAAATCACAATTCTTTTGTTATAAATTTCTCTGCTTTCATCTGTTCGTCCCACTAGATCCCGCAGAGTGGGCATGTTTAAGAGTTCCGTCATCTAGGGAGTTACATGTGGTGGTCCCTTAGTGGGGGCCCTTTGTGCTTTGATACTCACACTGTGGAATCCTCCCCCCCCCCAAGTGAGGTTGGATTTTAAACTTCTGAGCTTCAAGACCTGGTTATGCCAAAAGACTCAGAGATGAGTGAACCAGTGAAGTGGATTCCTTGCTATTAACCTCCCCTTCATCTATTATTTCTTTGTTTTACCTTTGTTTTTATAGTTTGCATATATTTTAATAATTAGTAATGATAGTGGCTTTAGAAGTGTATTAGTTATTTTTAGCTTTGGTGCACATCACTCAGTGTCATATGCTTGGTGAGATGGATGGCTATATAAATTTGATAAACAAACAGACTTAGAATAAATGTATAAATCCAAATTATACACTTGCCATTCAGATGGAGTGCACCATAATTCTGCATAGGAAATTCCTAATTCTTGTACTGTAAACCATCAACTTATATCCTTCAACTTACTGAAGTTTGGATTTTAGTTTATTGATTCTTACTCAGGCTATTCTTTACAACAAGAATATTGGCCTTCTCTGAGCTTGGTTTTTTCTTTTGCAGATATTTTACTCCTGCACTAGGAAACATTAACAGTGCTCTGACATGGGGAAGGAAAAATCAGCACTGATGAATAGGTGTCATCTAGCTGGGAATGAAACATCTGCAAGAAGAAAACCAAACAGGCTCAGCAGTTTCCCATGAGTGGGTCCCCCATCTACTTAATGATGCAAGTAAGCTCCACTTGAAGCTGCAATAATGCTAGAGAAGTAAGTCATCACCATTATGTATTATGCATAAATATGTGCTCTTATCTGTGATTGGTTGCCTCACTACAGATACTTATAACCAGTGCTATTCTAGCTATTATCCAAGGTATTTGATTAGTCTGTAGCCCTTCAGAAGACCAGAAGTCTATCTGAGCTCAGTGCAAAGTGGTAGAGAAGATGATTAGGTCAAGCTGCCACGGTCCTTTCCATTTTGCTGTTTTATACTGAGCTGGTATATGATTTTTGACATGTCAGCCTAGTTCAGGAATTCCTTAGAGTCCCCAGAGTCAGCCAGTTCCTAACAGGAACTTCTACAGGAAGGTAATAGCACCAACAATCCAAATCTGAACAGGAAGTCGACATTCCACAACAAAAATATAATCATCCCAAATCAAAACCAACTACAACTTGCCCAAATGGAAATATTTAGTTAAAAGTATTTGCTGCCACGTGAATTGGACCCAATTGGACCCAGGATGTTCACAACAATCCTGAACTTCCAAGCTGGCCAACTCAGGTAGCCTTAGGATTTTATAGAATGTTATGATCTTATACCCCTTCATGGATTACTGCCTCCCCTTCATGGATTACTGCCTTGTCGTGGCGAAGGGGCTTGCGTAATTCAATGAAGCTATGAGCTATGCCGTGCAGGGCCACCAAAGACGGAAAGGTCATAGCAGAGAGTTCTGACAAAACGTGATCCACTGGAGAAGGAAATGGCAAACCACTCCAGTATCTTTGCCATGAAAATCCTATGGACAGTACCAAAAGGCAAAACGATATGACGCTGGAAGATGAGCCCCTCAGGTCGGAAGGCATCCAATATGCTACTGGGGAAGAGCAGAGGGCTAGTACTAGTAGCGCCAGAAAGAATCAAGCGACTGGGCCAAAGCCGAAAGGACGCTCAGCTGTGGATATGTCTGGTGGTGAAAGGAAAGTCCGATGCTGTAAAGATTTTTTCTCCATAGGAACCTGGAATGTAAGATCCATGAATCAAGGAAAGCTGGACGTGGTCAAACAAGAGATGACAAGACTAAACATCGACATCTTAGGTATCAGCGAACTAAAATGGACAGGAATGGGTGAATTTAATTCAGATGACCATCAGGTATACTACTGCGGGCAAGAATCCCTCAGAAGAAATGGAGTAGCCTTCATAGTCAATAAAAAAGTAGGAAAAGCAATACTGGGATACAATCCTCAAAATGACAGAATGATCTCAGTTCGAATCCAAGGCAAACCATTCAATATCACAGTAGTCCAAGTCTATGCCCCAACCACCGGTGCTGAAGAGGATGAAATTGACCGGTTCTATGAAGCCCTACAGCACCTTATAGAACTAACACCCAAAAATGATGTCCTTATTATCATGGGGGATTGGAATGCTAAAGTAGGAAGCCAAAAGATAACCAGAATAACAGGCAAGTTTGGCCTTGGAGTACAAAATGAAGCAGGGCACAGGCTGATAGAATTTTGTCAAGAGAATACGATGGTGATAGCAAACACTCTTTTCCAACAACCCAAGAGACGGCTCTACACATGGACATCACCAGACGGTCAACACAGAAATCAGATTGACTATATGCTCTGCAGCCAAAGATGGAGAAGCTCTATACAGTCAGTAAAAACAAGACCAGGAGCTGACTGTGGCTCAGACCATGAGCTTCTTGTTGCAAAGTTTAGGCTTAAATTAAAGAAAGTAGGGAAAAGCGCTAGGCCAGTCAGGTATGAATTAAATTATATCCCTGTTGAATATACAGTAGAGGTGACAAATAGATTTAAGGAATTAGATCTGATAGACAGAGTGCCTGAAGAACTATGGACAGAGGTTCGCAACATTGTACAACAGGTAGCAACCAAAACCATCCCAAAGAAAAAGAAATGCAAGAAAGCAAAATGGCTGTCTGAGAAAGCTTTGCAAATAGCTGAGGAAAGGAGGGAAGCGAAAGGCAAGGGAGAAAAAGAAAGATACGCCCAATTAAATGCAGAATTCCAAAGAATAGCTAGAAGAGATAAGAATGCCTTCTTAAATGAACAATGCAAAGAAATAGAAGAAAACAATAGAATAGGGAGGACCAGAGATCTTTTCAAGAAAATTGGAGAGATGAAAGGAACGTTTCATACAAAAATGGGCATGATAAAGGACCAAAATGGCAGGGACCTAACAGAGGCAGAAGAGATTAAGAACAGGTGGCAAAATTACACAGAAGAACTATACAAGAATGAGCTTAACGTCCCTGATAATCACAATGAGGTGGTCACTGACCTCGAGCCAGACATCCTAGAATGTGAAGTGAAGTGGGCCTTAGAAAAGCTGAGCAACAACAAAGCTAGTGGAGGTGACAGTATTCCAGCTGAGCTATTCAAAATCTTAAAAGACGATGCAGTAAAAGTGCTACACTCAATTTGCCAGCAAATTTGGAAAACTCAACAGTGGCCACAGGATTGGAAAAGATCAGTTTACATTCCAATTCCAAAGAAAGGCAGTGCCAAAGAATGTTCAAACTATTGCACCATTGCACTCATTTCTCATGCTAGTAAAGTTATGCTTAAAATTCTACAAGCTAGACTCCAGCAGTATGTGGATCGAGAACTACCAGAAGTACAGGCAGGATTTCGAAGAGGCAGAGGAACTAGAGATCAAATTGCTAACATACGCTGGATCATGGAGAAAGCTAGAGAGTTCCAGAAAAACATCTACTTCTGCTTCATTGACTATGCTAAAGCCTTTGATTGTGTGGATCATAACAAACTCTGGCAAGTCCTTAAAGAGATGGGCATACCAGACCATCTTATTTGTCTCTTGAGAAACCTATATGCGGGCCAAGAAGCAACAGTGAGAACTGGACACGGAACCACTGACTGGTTCAAAATTGGGAAAGGAGTCCGGCAAGGCTGTATACTGTCGCCTTGCGTATTTAACTTATATGCAGAGCACATCATGAGAAATGCAGGGCTAGATGAATCAAAAGTTGGAATTAAGATTGCCGGAAGAAACATCAACAACCTAAGATATGCAGATGATACCACTCTAATGGCAGAAAGTGAAGAAGAACTAAAGAGCCTTGTGTTGCTGGTGAAGAAGGAGAGTGCAAAAGTTGGGTTGAAACTTAACATTAAGAAAACCAAGATCATGGCATCCGGCCCTCTCAATTCCTGGCAAATAGATGGGGAGGAAATGGAGGTAGTGACAGATTTTATTTTCCTGGGCTCCAAGATCACTGCAGATGGGGACTGTAGCCAAGAAATTAAAAGACGCTTGCTCCTTGGGAGGAAAGCCATGGCAAATCTAGACAGCACATTAAAAAGCAGAGACATCACCCTGTCAACAAAAGTGCGTATAGTCAAGGCTATGGTCTTCCCAGTTGCAATGTATGGCAGTGAAAGCTGGACCATAAGAAAGGCTGAGCGCCAAAGAATTGAAGCCTTTGAACTATGGTGCTGGAGAAGACTCCTGCGAGTCCCTTGGACTGCAAGGCGATCAAACCGGTCAGTCCTAGAGGAGATCAACCCTGACTGCTCTTTAGAAGGCCAGATCCTGAAGCTAAAACTCAAATACTTTGGCCACCTAATGAGAAGGAAGGACTCACTGGAGAAGAGCCTAATGCTGGGAAAGATTGAGGGCAAGAGAAGAAGGGGACGACAGAGAATGAGGTGGCTGGATGGAGTCATTGAAGCAGTAGGCGTGAGCTTAGATGGACTCCAGAAGATGGTAGAGGACAGGAAGGCCTGGAGGAACATTGTCCATAGGGTCGCGATGGGTCGGACACGACTTCGCAACTAACAACAACAACATGATCTTATAGAAGAATATGGTTCGTAAGATCCCTTCAGCCAGTTCAGGTGGGGAAGCTGTTGTCTCAGAACACTTCTGCATTTGAAAACACAGTGCATTGGTAGAGCTGTCCAATCTAAATTTAATTAGAGATAAAATTAAATGAATATAGCTCCCAGCAGATCCATGATTATCTGAGTGGCTACCCCTTCAATTCTGTTCTTCCAAAAATGAAATTTTGCAGCTGCTGTCATAAACCTCTAAAAAATGAAATGAAAAGAAAAATAATTGTGGCAAATAGAAACTGCCTATCAACTATTTGAATCTGGGCTGCAGACTGAGCATTTATATAGATCACCTACTCACAATCCTTTCCTGATATAATAAGGTGCACTGCATTTATATTTAAAATATACAA
The DNA here is from genome assembly GCF_947247035.1 of Vipera ursinii. NCBI lineage: Eukaryota > Metazoa > Chordata > Lepidosauria > Squamata > Viperidae > Vipera > Vipera ursinii. The sequence goes on along the minus strand of NC_139512.1, from coordinate 143,236,753 downwards.
ATTAAGTCTAAAAATATGTTATGCAAAATCTGGATCCTCCTTTGCAAATGTTTAGACCAGGGGTCGGCAACCTGAAACTGTGAAAGAGCCACTCGGAACCGGTTCCCTCACAAAAAGAAAAACTGGGAGCCAGAAAAAATGTGCGTGCACATGCGTGCATGCCTGTGCATGCACAGAATGGAGCTTAACTGAAGAGTGGAGCCTAAGGAGAGACATGCAAACGCCCTGCCCCCTCCGCTCTCATTCATTCGTCTTTGCTTGGAAAAGCTTCTCGCTCTCATTCACTCACGTTTTGTTTGCAAAAACTTTTCTCTTGCTCTCTCACTCCCACTTTGCTTAAAAAAGCTTCCCTCTCCCTCTATTCACTCACACTTTGCTCGAAAAGGCTTCTCTCTCACTCTCATTCACTTGAAAGGCCAGCCACGGTGCCTCCATTGACTTCCATGGGGACGCTTGGCAATGAAGGGGACGATTGAAACCATTCCCGGTAGTGCTGCTACTGCTAACTTTTCAACTTGCTGCTTGGTTCTGATGAAACCGGAGAATCCCCAGATGCCACTGTTAGGGGTGGAGGAGGCTGCCCGGGTTCGGCCGTAGCGGAAGCCAACGACAGTAGCGGTGGAGGTGGCAGTGAGAGAGACGCGGGAGGTCTGCTGCATCTCTGCCAGCCTCCACCTCCCCCGCAGAAACAAATTCCCATGGCAGCAGCGGGCTGGGCAATCGCTCCGGTGGTGGTGGCTGCTGTTGGGGAGGCCTAGTGCGCTCACTGAGAGACACTGGAGGTGCTCCAGGTCCAGCGTGGGTGACTTTGGTGGCAGGAGCAGCACTGCCTGTCTGCCTGGTGGAAGCAACAGGAAAGCGGCTGGTGGTGCTGCTGTTGCAGCAGTCTAGAGCACTCGCTGAGATGCTGGAGGTGCTCCAGGCCCAGCGTGGTAGCTGCCATGCTCACTGTCTTTGGCGATTTTGGCGGCAGGAGCAACACCGCCTGCCCGTTGGGTGGAAGCAACCCTTTCCTTCTCCCCCTCACTACTACCCTTTTCCCCCGCACTCAGTTGCAGCCACTGTGGGGGAATCTCTTGGAAAAGGCCCCGGAGTTCCACCACCTGCAGGACGGCTGAAAGACGGGGACCGAGAGTAGAAGCTGCCAAGACCCCCAATGACCCCCCCAGGCTAGCAGATGCAGTGGTGGAGCACGGCGATGGGAGACCCGTTGGGCAGGGAAGAGCAACTTCTGTCCGCTGCCTGGCCCAAACAAAGAACAGCCGAAGGCAGCAGCTCCGCCAGCCTTTGCCACCCCCTTCTCTCTGCTGCCTGGCCCGAATGAAGAACAGCCGAAGACAGCATCTCTGCAAGACTCTGCCCCCCCTTCTCTCTGCTGCCTGGCCTGAACGAAGAACAGCTGAAGGTAGCTGCTCCGCAAGCCTCCGCTTGTGAAGCTGCTGCCTTCGGCTGTTCTTTGTTCGGGCCAGGCAGCGGAGAGAAGGTGGAGGCGGAGGCTGGTGGATCCCCATACGGGCATGGGGACGCCTCCGGGTCCCTGCACAAATGGCGACGGGGAGGTGTGCCAATGGCTTGGACTTGTTGCCAAGGTCAGCAGGCCTGGCAGGCACTGCAGGGGAATCTCTTGGAAGATCCGCTGCCCGCAGGACAGCTAAAAGGCAGGGGCTGACAGGGGAAGCTTCCGAGATTCCCGGAGGACCCCCCCGGGCTAGCAGAGGTGGCAGTGGAGCAGGGCAAGGAGAGACCTGCCAGGCAGGGAAGAGGCAGGCCCAGGGCACCCTGTGACTGGCTGCCCCCACCCGCGCAGCAGGTAGAAAAAGGGCCCACTCACCTTTCCAGTCCTCCCGTCTCTTCCTCTGCTGCCGCCACGTGCAGTCCAAAGAAGCAGAGAGGTTTGTGGGCACTCCCACAAATGGCTTGTTTTCAGTCCCACAAATCAAAGAAGTTCAACCAATCAATTCAAACTTCACGAGGTTTTTTTTTGTGAGCAGTTTGAATTGATTGATGGCGGAGGAGGACTGGGAGCTGCAGGAGATGGCTTAAAGAGCCGCATGTGGCTCCGAAGCTGCGGGTTGCCGACCCGTGGTTTAGACCTTGCAAACATGACCATCTTCTTTTCTAGCAAATGATGGAAACAAATGAAACATTATTGTCTCCCTTATCAAGGATCTACTTGGGTACTTTGAAAAGATGATCTAGACTATTGGATTTAACAGACTTGGTTTCACCAGACAAACATTTCTTACATATCTTGCCTTTAGGTATAAAAAAAATGGAGTGGTGGAAGAAATGACACTGATCTGTTGCATATTCAATGGCGACTTCTGTTTTTAACCTAAACACATGGAGATGACTCAAGGGGAGCAGGTAGGTAACTAGTTGCAATGTCTCACACGCTTGCAGGCACATTCACACCAGTCATTTTGAAATGTGATAGTCATGTGGCTATTTACATCTTCATATGGCCTGGAGCAATTTGCCAAACTCCGATCCAAAAACAATTCTTCGGAATCTATTTTGAGTCTTCCCCACCAGTGTACACACTTCGCAGCTACATGGCTGTTGCAGCTTCCTGCTGAGTTCACAGAGGGTGTGTAAATGTTAAATTGGTCCTTGATAGAACTGAAAACGCAACAGATCCACACAATTTTAAAGCTCAGGGGCAAAGTCTAATGTTCAGTGAACTGGGAGGCGAAAATCCTGATATTCAAGAAGTCAGCTTTGAGTAGAGAGGCCTTTGAAAATTATCACTGACTGTCTTTGTAGAGACAATCATGTTGATTATGAACTTCTTTGTTCAACTTTTTATTCTTGATATGAAATGACACATTAGGAGATGAAAGAAAATTCTCTTCTCTGGATTCATTCACCTGCAATACAATAGTGACTTCCTGAATTATATTCATCCAAAACCTTAGACGTAACTCTGAAAGATAAGCAGCATTTGCTGAGGAGGCATCCATATTGAAAGAAATTTTAATAGCCACATATCAGAATCAGAATCAGAATTGAGCTGGAAGGGAACTTGTGTTGTGATTCAGGGTCAGCCTATGGGTTCGGCAGTTGGGTCGGACGACTCAGAGGAGGAGGAGGGGGGTGTTGAAGACCTTGCTGAGGGGGTTGAAGATCTTGCTGATGAGAGCCCTCAGCCAGGCCCCTCCCACTTGGTCACCATGGAGACCCAGCTGTGTGAGCCTGACAGCGTGGATGAAGATGACCCACAGCTGGCCCTGTTCAAGGACGCCCGACGCAGGAGGCAGTCAATTAGGAGTAAACAGAGGAAGGCAATGGGGCTTCTCGGAAGGAGGCAGAGAGAAGCCACGCCCTGAACTCTATATAAGTGGAATGTGTGGGGAGGGCTGGTTTGCTGAAGGCAACCGCTTGGATAGTTCCTGTTTCTTAAAGCTCCTGTTTCTTGGTTCGTGTCTTGTTTGTTTTTTGTAGCTATAAATTTGGCAGGCGTAATTCCAGCCTCTTGCCATTTGTAAAGGGGTTGTCCCTGCCTTTTCTGCAGGGCCGGTAGCAGGCTGGTACAGAACAACTTGGAGGTCTTCTATCCAGCCCCCTGCTCAAGTAGTAGTCCCTATACCATTTCAGGCAAGTGACTGTCCAGTCTCTTCTTAAAGACATGGACTTCTGGGGCTATGCAGAAATGATTGTGAGGTGCTCACCCAGCATGACTGTTTTCTTGCAGTCGTTTCGTTACCCAGAGTAATTATCATTATTGCTAGTACCTAGTTTGTTAGCTAGTTACTTAGTTTGGGCAATGAATCATAAGCAAGAAAACAGCCAAGCTCATCAAGCACTAAGGGTCTCTCTTTTCAACTCTGAGCTACAAATATTCTCTTTTATTCAAAATGAGTGTTTTATTTCCTTACAAGGATAAAAAAACAAATGGCATTGTCACCACGCTTACAGGTTATAAATTTCTAGAGGACTATGGGTGGATCATTTGAATTCCACGATGGAAGTCAATACGGTCCACACGAAGCTGAATGACCCAATTGGCTCGAAATCAGGACAGGCTTCATTTTCAGGCCATGTTCTGAGCTTTTAGCAGAAATGGGCAGCACTGGTAAGAAAACAATTAAGAGAGTTGTTAAAATTACAGTTTGGATTTCCTGATACACCTTTTACTTTCATGAAGGAGTTTTATGATTCCATTTTCACTATCATTAATTCGAGTTTCTTACAGTTCACTAACTCATGACATCTATGCGTTCGATTCTATCTATAGGTTTGTCCTCTTGTCAAACACATAAGAGAAAGAAGAAAAAAAGAAGCATATCCTTTTTCTGTCCTTGTCCCCTTTTCCTGGACAAAGGAAGAACTTTAGAAGTATAAATTATAATTTAGTCCTCCAGTTGATATAATATAATTCATCCTTCCACAAAGCCCTGGAAAGGATTGCTATTGTATTTTTGACTTGGGAAGAAATCTCTCTGTTAGAAATTCTGTATATAGCCCTACAGAACAAACAGTGTACAGCCCACATGGGTCTTGCTGCTTAACTGTGACAGGAAACAGGAAACTTTATATCCAGAGATAAGGCATAGAGTTACACCATAGATGCAACTCCAAAGTTATAAACACTGCCATCTACTGGTTGAATACTGCTGTAGTTGCTGTACACAGAATACATGAACACTGTATTCCAATTCCTTTTTTCAATGCTGAGTGCTTTTAATGTGTACTGCAAGCTCGTAAATCAGAGAACTTCAGGGGGGGAAAACTGAGAGTCAAACAAAAGCCAACAGTTTTTAATGAATGGAATGGGGGGTGGGGGGAAGGGAATCTTGAATATATACCCCTCTCCATATATACAAGAGAGCAGTATTTTCTGAATATTATGGGATTTCTTTTTTATTAACCTGGATACTATTGTATAATTTCGGCACTTAATATCTATTTCTAATCATTTGGCTATGACCTATTGGGAATTAAAATCCTGAGTAAAGTAAACCAAACAGGTTAGCAATATCAGTTCAGTAGGTTCTATTGCTTAAAAGAAAGATCTCATCACCTTAGAATCAGCTAGGGACCATTCTCCTAGACCAGGGGTAGGCAACCTAAAACACTCAAAGAGCCACTTGGACCCGTTTCCCACCGAAAACACTGGGATCCGCATCTAAAATGAAGATAACACTGCATATATTGTTTTTTTTACCTTTATGCTATGTGTAAAAAAATATAGTGTGCTGCATTTATGAAATCAATGAACTGCTACGAAGAAAACATTATTTTATTTCTGCATGCAACAAAAGCATTTTGAACTCCAAAAAAAAAAAAAGATGCTGGGTCGAAGGTTACTTTCAAATAAAATACTCAAATGTCTATTTGAGTCCTCCTCATATTTATGAAATAAAAAGCCAGTACAAACTATAAAACTACAAACAGAAAAATAGAAAAGAAAAAAATTGCAGGGGAAAAAAAGAGAAAAGGACAGGAGAAAGAGGGAAAAACCCCTTTCTCCTTCATCCCAACAGGTAAAAACAATTTTAGTAGCTTATCTACCATCTTTAAATACAGCATAATTATCCCCATACCTCACCTCTTAATTAAAAAAAACACATCAAAATATTTCATTAAATGTTCTTTACTAAAAGTCCAGTAAGGACAACCACATATATTCATTTTTTTCCTCTCCCTCCCTCCCTCCCCCCTCTCTCTCTCCCTCCCTCCCTTTCTCTCCCTCCCTCTCCCTCCCTCCCTCTCTTTTGGCCCTTGGTCTGCCAGTCCTCTTCCCCCACTCAGTGTGTTTGTATGTTGTGTGTTGTGTCTCTGTCTCTCTCTCTCTCTCTCTGTGTGTGTGTATGTGAGAGAGAGAGAGAGAGACAAAGAGAGGCACTTGCGTTTCCCTTCTCTCTCTCTCTCCCTCCTTCCCTCCCTCTCTCTCTTTTTGCCCTTGGTCTGCCAGACCTCTTCCCCCACTCAGTTTGTTTGTTTGTGTGTGTGTGAGAGAGAGAGACAGAGAGAGGCACTTGCGCTTCCCTTCTCTCTCTCCCTCCCTGCCTCCCTCTCCCTCCCTTTCTCCCTTCCTCTCTCTCCCTCCCTCTCTTTCTCCCCTTGGTCTGCCAGTTCTCCTCCCCCACTCAGTGTGTTTTTGTGTTGTGTGTGTGTATGACTGAGAGAGAGAGAGAGAGAGAGAGAGAGAGAGGCACTTGCGCTTCCCTTCTCTCTCTCTCTCTCTCTCTCTCTCTCTCTCTCGTTCCCTCCCTCCCTCTCTCTCCCCCCTCCCTCTCTCCAATCTTCTGCTCAGCTGGCAAGCTGGCTTCACGCTGCTCTCAGACAAGCTGACACACATTCTTATTGGGCTGGCTCTCCTGCCTTGCTTTCTGTTGCTTCCTGCTTCCTGTAGAGACACAGCAAAGGCAGGAGCCCCACCCAATAAGCTTGTCAGCTTCTCCGAGAACAGCGTGAGTTTTACACACACACACACACACACACACACACACACACACACACACACACACACAGAGAGAGAGAGAGAGAGAGAGAGAGAGAGAGAGAGAGAGAGAGAGAGGAAGTGCAAGTGCCTCTCTCTCTCTCTGCAAACTGGGAGCCGCAGGAGAAGGCTGAAAGAGCTGCATGCAGCTCCAGAGCTGCAGGTTGCTGCCCCGTGTCCTAGACAGAGAAATGATTATGGCTGTTGGAGACACGGTACAGATCAGAGAAATGGCTTCCTCCTGCAGCTTATGTGAAGATCCTTTTGTGCCTCATAGAGCTTGGCAAGATTGGAACAATTTGTCTTCTATTTGGGGAGGCCTTTTGTGCAGCTAATGATGCTTTACCTCATGTGTTTCTTAACTGGAAATGGATTTCTGTGCATGTATTGCACATGCCCTAGTAGTGCCATAGTTAAAGTGCATTATTACAGGCAAACTCTGCCCACAGAGTTCCTGACAGGGCTCAAAGTTGACTCAGCCTTCCATCCTTCCGAGGTCAGTAACACCAGGACCTAGATTGTTGGGAGCAATATGCAAATAATGCTTACATTGTAAGCCACCCAGAAAGTGCTGTATAGCACTAGGGGCAGTATATAACCTTAAATGCTATTGCTTTTGCCACACCTAGAAAGCTACTTTCTCTTGCAGAGAGACAGGGTGCTCTGCTATTCAAAAGTGGGCATGGGTATGCATTGAGATATCTTTCAGAAGTCATGTTGAAGGGTAGTTTCATATCGTTTTTAACTGAAACAAAGCTACCACCATCACTTTCGAAGTTCTGCACAGTCTTGGTATCTATTGTGCCAAAACATGCCTTCCTTTAATTTGAAAAAAGTTTCCTTCACTTGAAAAAGAGGTTCCGCTTCATTCCATTTAAATTCTCAGAGGGTTTCAACACCACTTTTGCTCTGGTGTACAGTAGTTCTTTGCTGGCATGAGAGCTGCGAGGCTGCTGCTTTTTCATTGTTTTTCACTTCTATCTCTCTCCATCATCCCGAAAATGATCTGGAGTCTCACTCTTCCTGATCTGAAATAGACCACAGGATGATTTCTTTTATGTCTTCTCTTGGGATTTAACTAAGAGGGGATCAGGCCACCTACAACATATCTGCACAATTAAAAAAGAAAAGATTCCCACAAAGTCCTCTAGTAAAGATTTTGTACTCCATGCATGATAATTTCACCACTTCCTTTTTCTTTGGAGATTGAATGAGATTGCTGTGAAAAAAAAAATCCTGACAATTTACTTATATTTTTTGTGGCAGGACTAGCCCCCATATTAGATTAGCAGTGAAACCTGCAATTCAACCAATGCAGCATGGATTCTCATGCATAGTTTGCGCCACTTCACATGTTTTAGACAAGCTTCTGAAACAAAGTGCCTTGGCCATTATTAGCCGACAAAGTTTTAACCAGCTTGTGCTTGTTCCTCTGAGTAGAAAGCAATTTTGAGCTGTGTGGGAGAAGGTTGCATAATGAGACCATTTTGTTTACATTATATATGAATCTGGCAGCCTGCCACTAGAAAAGTCCCACACATTTCATGCTGCATTAGAGAAACACCAGGGCGTATGTGCATCAGATAAAAAAGAGGTGGAGGCTTCCTACACAAGGCTATAACTTGCCCAAACATGTAAATTACACCTACTAGGTCTCATTTTCCCAAAAGACAGAAATTTCTAATTATAAAAGGAAGATCCTCTCTCTCTCTCAGTACCTCTGTGTGCATTAGTCTGTGTGTGTTTAATTGAGTGTTGGCCTTGGGCAGCTCTAATTCATTCTTTCACTCTGGGATCTCAAGAGTCGCTTTTACATTTCAACTTCTGATAGGAAACAGTGTTATCCATAAGATGCTTCGTTTGAGATAATGAGCAAACATATTGGTAATTTGCTCATGCTTACCTCCTTTAGTTTAAAGTTCCCTGCTTTTATGAATAGGGTTTTGGAGAGAGAAAGAGGGGGGGGGGAAGAGGGAGGGAGGGAAGAGGGAGAGAGGGAGGGAGGAAGAGAGAATGGCTGATAAAAATGACACAAAAGCAATACAGATAGTCCTTGACTTATGACTTAGATTGAGCGCAAAATTTCCATTGCTAAGCAAAACAATTAAGTGAATTTTGATCCATTTAACAATTTTTCTTTTCACAGTTGTTAAGTGAATGACTGCAAGTTAAGTTAGTAACACAGTTGTTAAGAAAATCTGGCTCCTCCATTGACTTTGCTTGCCAGAAGGTTGCAAAAGTGGATCACATGACCTCGGGACACTGCAACTGTCATTAGTATGAACCAGTTGCCAAGTGTCTGAATTTTGATTGCATAACCACAAAAAACAGCCATTGTAACTTCGAGCAGTCACTAAACAAATGGTTGTAAGTTGAGGACTACCTGTATATAAAAAAAAGTAATTTCAAGGAGTATTTTAAGTGGACATAAATTCTCTCAGATATACCTTGGGACTGAACATTCCCACAAAGCACAGTTAATAAGCCTGAAGCGTAGGATATTTAGCTGAATATTAATTTCAGTATGGCTTGTTCAGATAACCTTAAGAAAATCAGACTGGTATTCACAAGGAGAACAGACTTTCATACAGTCATTTGTGGCTTATGATAACAGTAATTCTGTCTAAGTTAACGGTGAGAAACAGTCAGAATGTACAACCGATCGATGAATTCATGTTGAATGAAAGCTGGAATTCAGCAGAGCTCTTGATTTTAGGCGACTTTCTACATTTCCTATGCAGGGTTTAAAACCTAATCCTGGAAACAGCTGAATATATGCGTGTGGTATACGTCGAGGGCAAACCCATTTTATTCCTATGCTAAAATATAATCAGAATGATTTAACCTGAATACATATAGCTTGCACTCAATGCCACTCATATTTTTATCAGCGTTCTCAGCTTCTGAACCATGCTGACTGAAAATAATACCAGAGACATAATTGTACTGCGGGTATGTACTTGGATTTGTGAGCATACGCACACTGCAATGTTGACATTACAGCCTGTAATTGCATAGACAGAGTTGTACACTTGTGGTGAAAATATACAGAATTCTCTGCAGTCCCACACTTTCTTAGTAGAAATGTGGCACCTAGGCTTAAAAAAGAATAGCTCTTGATGGCTGCAATTAAGGATATTTGCTATAAAATGATAGAGTCTGGTGGTTGTACTTACAGGATAAGAATGATTTGTTCTAGAAGCTTATGTAGATCTCCCTAATTCTTCCCATGAAGAAAGACAAATTTTAAATGAAAAATAGAATGTTTTAAAATATTGGTAACTTTGGGTAATATGATAACTTTATTGTCACTTTGAATGTACACCAATCGGCATACATCAAAATGAAATTTCGTTGCATACAGCTCTCAAAGGGTCACCACCTCCGATATATACTCCTTGTTCAGGGCCCGCTCAAATTTCACATTGTCCATTTTAGTCTCTAGGGAGTGAACAATGGCAAACAGGACAGATGGAAATGGGGCTCCATGTGGATTAGCCCTCAAATTCGCTTGTATTCTGACAACCTCGCCTTCTTTCCTTTTTCTGATCCTGACTCTTCCACCCTTTCCTTAAAGAGGCCTTGCTTCTTTTCACCCCTGGAGCACGCTGCTGCCACTGCCACCAACTCCTCCAAAAGCCTCCCTCCCTTCCTCTGGGCCTGCCTGATATGTATTTATCAGTTATTGTTATAAGTGTTCACTTGTTATTAACCTATGTAATAGTTGTGTTACAGCAAGTTGGAATAAGGTTCGTGAGGTAAACTCCCATTTGACAGTTCAGCACGCGGCAATTTGACAGCTGTCAAATTGCCGGCAGCCAACACGCAGGCGCAGCTTTTGACAGCTCCACACGCGGTCCCTCGCTGTCAAGAACCAATGCAGACGATTGGCCCTGCCGGCAAGCGGGAAGCTGCGGGTCCAGTGATTGGCAGAACCAACATTCTGCGGACTATATAAGGGAGTTGAACCCCACTGTTTTGCCTTGGTGTACCCCAATAAACCAAATAGCTGAACCTGCTGTCTTCGCGTAATCCTTGGTCAGACAAACCACTGGCGACGAGGGTGGGATCGGCTTGCTAGCTGAAGTCACTGAGCTTAGGAAGGGTTCCTTCTGGAGGCTCTGAGCTAAGTCACGGGAAGTTGTAACTTCCACCACAAGCAAGCCGAAGGAGAACCGAGACAGTATGGCAGCGTTCGGTCAGATTCGTGAGTTTGATACTCGATTTCCTGAGCGTTGGGAATCACACCTTGGCCAAATTGAAGGTTACCTACTAGTCAGCAAGATAACAGACGACCGAGCTAAAGCGGCGGCACTCTTGTACCTCAGCGGAACCGCAGTATACGATGTGGCCGTCGGTCTGTGTAGCCCAGAGCCAGTCGCGCAGGTGACCTACGCGGAGCTGACAGAGAAGCTCAGCAAACACTACATGCCGACCCACTCCGAAATTTACTGGAGGGTCCAGTTCGCGAGGCGTCGCCAAAAACCCGGGGAAACGGCAGCAGACTTCATATCAGGAGTGAGACAGGCCGCCAGATGGTGCCGCTTCCCGGACCTGGAGGACCGGATAAGGGACCAACTGGTCATCGGCCTTCGAGATGAGCACCTCCAAAAGAAAATAATGGCGAAACCGGCCCTGAATCTAGCTGAAGTCACTAGGGAGATTCAGGCATACGAAGACACGCACGCGGAAGACAACACCAGGGCTCAACAAAACCAAACCAGGGCCGCAAACCACGGGGAAACAGTCCCCAGAGACCACGACGAAATAGAAGATCTTAGCGACGTGGACGCCATCCACTGCCGCTTCGAAAAACTCCAAAGCCGAAAAACCGACAACAAAGAAGCGGCAAGACCCAAGAGTTCCAACCGAGACCCCCGAGTAACATGCGCCAGCTGCGGGGGAAACCACATCAGGTCCTCCTGCAGATTTAGAAACGCTCGGTGCCACAACTGCGGAAGAATGGGGCACATCAAAACCGCATGCAGGAGCCGCAACCGGGGGGAGCTACACGAAGTGGAAACTACAGCCCCAGGTATGACACCCCGAGGCTGGGAAAAAAGCAGACCCCCAAACCACCTAGAACTAACTATTAATAAAACAGAAGGGGGGGCCAACCTCAAGTTAACCCCTAAAGTAAAAATTAAAGCCAAACTGCAAGGGGTACCTTGTGAGCTAGAGGTGGACTCAGGCTCGGCGGTCACCCTCATATCAGGGCAGACTTTCAAGGAAATTTGCCGGATTAACAAGAGGCAAATTCCCTTAAAACCACCCCAGGTGAACCTAGCAGATTACCAGAAGTCCCCAATACCCCTGAAGGGCCAGGCAGAAATCCTAGTGGAATTCAAAAAATTCCAAGGGCCACTCAAAGTCCTAGTGACACAAGAAAACAGGTCGAACCTAATCGGCCTAGATTGGTTCAGGGCACTGGGCATTCAACTAACAGGCATCAATAGGGTACAGGCCGCAACCCTCGAAGACGTCTGCAAACAATTTGCAGACGTCTTTGACGGTTCCCTAGGAACTTATACAGGGCCCCCCATCAACCTTAAGTTAAAACCGGACATACCTCCCATCAGAATCCGAGCTCGAAGGGTCCCGTTCGCCCTCAAACAAAAAATTGAGGACGAGCTGGACCGCCTCGTCAAAATAGGAGTCCTAGAACCCACCGAGGGAGGGACCTGGGAAACCCCTATAGTTACTCCCATTAAACCTAATGGCCAAATCCGCGTATGCGCGGATTATAAAGCAACAGTAAATAGGGCATTAAACGCACATGCTTACCCGATCCCCGCGGTGAAGGACGTCCTCTCTTCGATCAGGTCTGGCGCCATGTTTGCCAAACTGGATTTGGCGCAAGCGTATTTGCAGCTTCCAGTAACTCCTGAAACCGCAGATGCGCAAACGATAGTAACCCACCGCGGGGCTTTTAAAGTCAAACGCTTGCAATTTGGCATTTCGGCTGCCCCAGGAATTTTTCAAGAAATAATGGAAAAAACTTTAAAAGGAATTCCTGGGGTATGCCCCTATTTTGATGATGTCCTAATCGCTGGTGAAAACGAAGAAAACTTAGCAGAACGCTTGTCAGCTGTTCTAACAAGATTCAGAACAGCTGGTCTCAAATTGCATAAACAAAAATGCCAGATAGGAGTCCCATCAACTGAATTCTTAGGCTATAAAATTGATGCCAAAGGGATACACCCCACCGATGCTAAAGTAAAAGCTATAAAATCTGCCCCGGCACCAAAAAATAAGCAGGAATTGCAAGCGTTCTTAGGACTCTTAAACTTTTATCATGCATTTCTACCACACAAAGCAACCCTAGCCGAGCCATTGCACCGCCTTCTAGACAAGGGTCGCCCTTGGCTCTGGACATCCGAACACGATGCCAGTTTCAAAAAGCTCAAAAATGCCCTATGCCACAGCTCAACAGTAACACTATTCAGAGAGGACCTTCCCCTCTGCATCGCCTGCGATGCATCACCTTATGGTATCGGGGCAGTATTAAGTCATCTGTCAGACTCAGGAGAACAAAAACCCATAGCATTCTATTCTAGGACCCTAACTAAAGCAGAAAGAAATTACGCCCAAATAGATAGAGAGGCGCTTGCCATCGTTGCGGGGGTTAAAAAGTTCCACGACTACCTATACGGTAGATCATTCACCATATTCACAGATCACAAACCCCTTCTGGGCATATTCACGTGGAACAAGCTAACCCCACAAATACTCTCACCCAGAACATTACGTTGGTCAACTTTTTTATCAGCGTATTCCTTCAAATTAGTCCACAAACCGGGCAAAGAACTAGGGCACGCAGACGGGCTTAGCAGACTTCCCCTGCCTGAATCTGACCCAGACCCAGCCCCGGCAGGGCGGATCCTGGCAATCTCAGAATTGCCTGACACCCCGCTGACAGCTAAGGACATTTCCACAGCCACAGCCTCGGACAGAATTTGCAGCAGAATATACCAATGGGTCTCTGCAGGTTGGCCAACCACATGCCCCGGAGAGGAATTCAGACCATACTACGTTAGGAGACACGAACTCTCTGCACATTTAGGGTGCCTCCTATGGGGAAACAGGGTGATAGTTCCCCAAAAGCACAGGGAAAAGACATTAATAACTTTGCACGAGGGCCACCTGGGGATCATAAAAATGAAAGCCTTAGCTAGAAGCTATGTGTGGTGGCCAGACCTAGATTCCAACATCGAACAGTATGTCGCTGGGTGCTACCCTTGCCAGCTGACAAGATCGGCCCCACCACAAAACACACCACACAGATGGGAGGTAACTAAGAACCCTTGGTCGAGGGTCCACCTGGATTTTGCGGGACCCTTCCAAGGTCAAACATTTCTCATAGCAGTTGATAGTTTTTCTAAATGGCTAGAAATTGCCCCAATCCATAGCACCACCTCTCACAATACAATTCAAGCTTTAAGAGGGTTTTTTGCGACACATGGTCTCCCTGACACACTTGTCACTGACAATGGACCACAATTTACATCCCGCGAATTCCAGATATTCACGAAGGGCAACTCTATTAAACACGTAACATCAGCGCCCTTCCACCCCTCCTCTAACGGGATGGCTGAAGTCATGGTAAGAACCACGAAAAACGCCCTCAGAAAAATTGTTCAAGGCGACTGGCACCGCAGACTCTCCCAGTACCTTCTTGCCCAACACTCCACACCGTGTACCACCACCGGAAAATCGCCGGCGGAACTACGATGGGGACGAAGACTAACCACTCATCTAGACAGAATGCACCCGGACAGGAGCAACGTCGAGACGGAACATCCCCTTCCATCACGAGCATTTGCAATTGGACAAACAGTTTGGGCCCGTAATTATACAACAGGTCCTAAATGGTTACAAGGTACCATAATCGATCAAACAGGGCCACTTTCTTATACTGTACAAACCCAACACAACGAACACATCCGCAGACATTTAGATCAATTACGAAAACGTCAACCCCAAAACAATCCTCCATCCACCCCGCCCCACACAGCTCCACAAATGCAATCTGGAACCCGTCAAATCCCCACATTCTACCATCCAGCACCGGGGGAAGGGGAAGAAGAGAACGTCGGATCCCCTAGACGCTCCGGCCGAAAAAGACAACCACCAGCATATTTACAAGACTTCGAGTGGGGGGGCAAATCACAACAACAAAGAGTAAGGAACGGCACCAGTTCAGGGGAGGGGTAAGGGGTGATATGTATTTATCAGTTATCGTTATAAGTGTTCACTTGTTATTAACCTATGTAATAGTTGTGTTACAGCAAGTTGGAATAAGGTTCGTGAGGTAAACTCCCATTTGACAGTTCAGCACGCGGCAATTTGACAGCTGTCAAATTGCCGGCAGCCAACACGCAGGCGCAGCTTTTGACAGCTCCACACGCGTTCCCTCGCTGTCAAGAACCAACGCAGACGATTGGCCCTGCCGGCAAGCGGGAAGCTGCGGGTCCAGTGATTGGCGGAACCAACATTCTGCGGACTATATAAGGGAGTTGAACCCCACTGTTTTGCCTTGGTGTACCCCAATAAACCGAATAGCTGAACCTGCTGTCTTCGCGTAATCCTTGGTCAGACAAACCACTGCCGACAGCCTCATCCAGTTCCTTCGCTCCATAAGCTCCAGGTCCTCTCCTCCTCTGCCTCCTCTGGAAACAGCTCTGATTTGCAATAGAATCCATCACTGGGCCAGTAACTAGTAATTAGTAACTATAGGACAGAAGTCTCAGGAAGGCTGCATTGGGAGTTATTGGGAGCTTTATCTGTCCATGGGTGGGAAGATTCCCCTTCCAAATAATCTTTTTTTTAAAAAAAATTGTTTAAAAGTCAGGGAGATGGGGCAATTCCAAGTCCAATTCCACTCCCTGTTTCCTACAGTCATTTAATCTGGTTCACAACATAAACACAGGTAGTCCTTGACTTATGATTGTAATTGAGCCCACAGTTACAGTCGTAGGTCAGGATAGTTATTAAGTGGGCTATCACATGATTATGCCTGATTTTATGATTATTATTATTTTTTGCAGCAGTCATTAGGTGAACTGTTCTGGCCAAAAAAATTGTAAATCATGCAGGATACTGCAAGTGTAAATGTAGGCCGGTCATTGATTGAGAACTACCTGTACTAAATTCCATATAACTCCAAGGTCTTTTACTTCAGTGCTGAGACCCACATTTCGTTGATCAGCACCTCTATCTACTCTATCTACTCTTAGGATTAATATTACCAAATCTCACAGGTGGAGAAAAGGTATTTAATTTATGTCTGCCTCACTGAGTACAGGTCCAAGACAAAGTTAACGGTTTGTTGCTTTTTAATAGTAACACGTGAGGAAAAAATAGTAGGCATATGAGTGAGAAATGTTTACATTTACTTTATTTTAATTAATAGTAATTTTAGGTTTTGCCATGGCCCATCTATTTTTTAAACTATTTTGATTTTATTAAAAAATAAATAAAAATAAAAACCAAAATATTTAAAGAAAAAAACCCCACAATAAACAAGACATTAAAAAGAAAAAGGCGCAATAAAAAAGAGACTAATAGATATAGGTATATTGTCCTCCCTAGTTGAATGCTGATTAATATATTACAATATTAGGTTCCCACCCTTGTGAAACAGGCCCAAAGAATTTTAAATTACTAAACTAATTCTATTTACAAATTATTAATGCATGTCTATATACTATACTAATAACAAAATAGTTAACAAGAACAGTAATAATAAAAAAGACAAGATCAAAACTCCAAAACCCTCTGTTAACAAACTGTTATTGTGATCAACTCGCAGAAAATTTGCCACATCTTCTTAAGTATTATAAATCATCTCCCAAATTAACCCTGGTTGGTGCCAAATCAAATATCTACATTTGTTTCTTAATACCATCTCTTATCAATTGTTGTTTGATTGAATACAGTGTCCAATCTCCAAAGCCGGTCTATTTTCCCAAAAAAGTCCAGATGAAATTGTTCCCCAGTTAAATGTGGTACATCCGTTTCCCAATCTTCTTCAAGCCACATAAAAAAGACTAATTTACCACTTATCCACCCAGAGTGTTTTCTACTATTATATGGAAGTACAGGCTTGAACTTCAGGAAAGTATATGAAGTTGACTCTGTTATTTCTGAGTCCATTTTTCCCCCCCAACCAATCTACTGGTTTGAAATCACATTCCTGAATGTTTTCCACACACAGTTATTTCTCAAACCTTATTTCATCCCAACAAATCCTTGAAATCACATTCTTTTTGTAGGTTTAATTTTCTCTGAATGTTTTTCATGATCTTTATAAGTTCATCACACATTTTAAGAAAACTTTCAGTTAAAGTTTGCATGTTGCCAAGCAATCTTTTCCCCCCCAAGTGTCAACCTTCGGTCTTTCTGCCGTGACCTGAAGACTTGGTTATTCCAACAAGCGGGTCTGGACTGACTATGTTTTTTAAATTTGGCTTTTATTGAGTTAAATTGCCATGTATCTATTACGTTTATTGTTTAATTGTTTTTAAAATTTTGTATTCCATGTTTTGTTGTGAGCCACCCTGAGTCCTTAGGGAGAAGGGCGGCATATAAATTTAATAAATCTAATCTAATCTAATCTAACCTAACCTCCTTTCCTCTGTAGTCCAATATGTTGTTACTCAATGTAGTAGATAAACAGAACAGAAAAAAGACAAAAGAACAGAGAAGGTATGTTATCAATATTTCAATCCAAAAACTTTTTGCAAGTTGCTAAAATACAAATTCCTTGCAATAAACGTCCAATAAAATATAAATCAAATAAAAGCACTTTCACTATCCAAAGTCACGTACCGTGTTTCCTTACAGAAAAGCAGAAGTTAATGAGACCAGCCAAATAGACCAAAGAAAAAAGCAGGGGGAAAAAAAATGATAGAATCCAGCAGGGAGTTAAAATAAATCAGCATTCAGCCAGCCAATTAACATTTAAAGATAAAGACCAAAGCAAAACTTCAAAAAGTAAAGTTAAAACCCAGACTTGCTTATGAGAACATTCTGCTGATAGGAAGAGGTGGAGAAAAACCAATGACCTTTGGGCTGTTCCCACAGGGAGCTGCAGTCTTCAAGATTGCCTCTCATGGGTGGGTCCACAGCCATCCAAAAGTAATCTTTAGTCATTTCCAAGTGTTCCCATTCAAATCTAGGGAGCAACACTGCCAAAGAACCAGCAGATCATTGGCAGGAGAGAAAAACTTCCTACGGGCAGCAGCCATCTTGGGGGAGGAGTTTGTCCATCCATTTTTTTCAATCTAGGCCAGGGGTCGGCAACCTCGGCTCTTTTATGACTCGTGGACTTCAACTCCCAGAATTCCTGAGCCAGCTACGCTGGCTCAGGAATTCTGGGAGTTGAAGTCCACGAGTCATAAAAGAGCCGAGGTTGCCGACCCCAGATCTAGGCCCTCAAGACCAAGAGTTCCCTTTGGCCCTTCCCTCACCTCATCCCCAAATTTGCAGATATCTGGTCTAAAAGGTTTTTCACTGAAATTAGCTTAAAATATTATATTATATCTTACTTAGTTCTTTGAAAAAGGACAATGTTGCATAGAAGGTACTTTTTCTAACCCATGGTTTCCATCAATATCAAATAAGAAGGGAAAAAAATCTTGTACAATTGGAATTTTTTCCTATCTCTCTTTTCCCCCCTGGATATTTAATTTTTAGTTTCTGCCTCTTTATTACTTGGTGGCAACTTACAGTATTTTTATGTTTATTTAAAAGTGTTTTTTTTTAATTTTTAATTAACAGGGGTGCCTAGATATCCCAAATCCCCACTTTCTCCCACCCAAAAATATGGCCACCTCAGTCAGTTGAATGCTCTGCATTGTAACTAGCAATTTTACCTTTGAAATTGCTTTCTTGTGAGTAAGCCATTTCATCCTTAGCAAAGCTTGGTAGAGGAAATTGTTCTGGGATTGCAGCCAAAACTGCAAAATGAAATCTTTCACTAAAGAGAAGCATGCTACTGATAGTTAGGTAATGTGTGGGGCACATACGATATTAACACTGTGGCACAGCATACCCACATGGTGATGTTCACTTAATAATCTAATAGTCTACTAATAATAATCCATATTCTCTATGGAGAAGCAAGGAATACTGTGTAATTGCACCATCTTACCACTGTCAACTGCTGGTAATCAGTTTAATTTCTGATTAATGCAAACACTGAAAAGATCCAGAAAATAACATGCAGAATACACCATCATTTTGGGATGGTCTAGAAATGATTTTACTAGGTACAACATATTCTTCTGGAAGACTATAAAGAATTGGAGCCTTGATCTGGAGAAATCCTTCCCTGGTCCATCAAAGAGTAATCCTGCCCGACTATTGCTTACTTTTGAGTGAATTTTAGAAAAATGGCACTTCATCCCTTTTTTTACTCAAGAAGTGAAAAATGGAACCATTTTTTTTTACATTTTTCAGAAGAATCAGTAAAGTTTGTAGGCAAAATATGGCTTCATGGAGGGAATGGCACGGCCCAATTTCATATTAATTAGAAGAGATGGCTTCTGACATACCCAAGTTTAAATCTGTATTTGTACAGAATTTCAAGTCTTGAATATTGTGGAGCTGATTTTTTGGGGAGTTGCTGCTGAAGTATAAGGGGAGATCTTACTGATGGGACTATTTTTCATTATCTACTCCTGGTGAATGTTGTGTCAGTTTAAAACCAAAGGGAGATATCTCCTAAGCATCTGAACCAGCTATAACAGATAAAGAATAAAAGGCAAATGAATCACTAGACTAGGTCAGGTAGCTAGTGCTGCATGGAAAGAATCTTTACCCAACTGTTTATGATGAGGTACCAGTAAACTGCTGAGAGCAATTTAATTGCAAATGTTTGCTTTTTAGTAGGTAGGGTGCACTGCATGTAGAAGGGTGAAAAGGAGTCAGCTCTAATACTGTTTGTTGTTTGTCATTTTGTCTCTGGCCGGAATAAAATTTCATTGTTGTTTTAAGCATGGAACCAATAGGTAAAAAATACCAAGAATGTCCAACTCCCTCTCTGCCCCCCCAATGGACTTGAGCTGCTCTCATCTCTAAAATCTTTCTAATCTGAAGGTAGAATTGTCAGTTGAATCTAATTCTTACTGTCTGCCCACTTGCCCTCATACTCTACATAAATAATGAAAATGTTTGTTACTCCAAGTGTTTCAGTGCTACTCTTTGTAGTTTTCTGAAACTCTACAGAAATAGATGGGGACTGAAGTTCACTCTTATCAGTTTCAGCCCAGGGATATTAAAACCCTTGCAGGCACAAATAAAAGCCCGTTTGCATTATCTCTATATAGGCAGATTATAAATATGAGTAGTAGTTGACTTATGACCCTTCATTTAATGACTGTCTTAGAAAGGTTTTACAGCCTGTAAAGCATTTCTGATGATTGCAAAAGATTGCTCCCCCTCCCACAGTCATGTGATTGCAATTTGTGTCAGCATAGTTGTTAAGAGAATCACATAGTCCTTAAACAAATCACATGGTTGTATATGTGAATCAACTTTCCCCAATGGCATTTTTTTTGCAAATCATGATCATGTGACCTCAGGTTGTGAGCTGGTTGAAAACTCTTGCTTTACAATGGTTGTAAAAATGGTCATAAAATCAGATCTAGTCTCTTGGTGGCTTGACTTCTGACTGCAACCAAAATTCTGGTCATACGTCAAAGATTATCTGTACAGAAATCAAGGTATTAAATCAGTATACATGTGAAGACATTCTAGGAAGGGTGAAATGATCTGTAGGTGTTTTAAAAGACCAGTTAACAATGCCTGTATGTGCCAAAACAGCAACAACAAAACCCACCTATCTTTTCTTACCTGTTGGTCTCCTGTGGTCAACACAGAATCACCATTCTACAACAAGGGTATCAAACTGCCGGCCCACAAGCCAGAAGCGTCATGCCGAAACCCCACCCACCCCATTGCTGGCAATGGAAAAAAAGTCGTCATATGTCATGACACATTACATGACATTGCGAGTTTGACACCCCTGTTCTACAACATTTTGTTCTACACCAGGTTCTGCTGAGTCTGGTGTTGTGACAAAACTTGATTTATATTCACTTGTTCCAATCATAAACCTATTTAGGCACAGGATCTTGTACTTCCCCCTCTAACCTGGATGATCCAGACAGATCCAGCTGGAACTTATGGAAAATGCAGTCATGAGTGACAGCAAAGAAAAGAAATGAAAGCACTCACTTTCAACCAAGCACTTAACCAAGCATTACTTAAGTAAGACAATTAAGGTTCTTAGAGAAAACAGAGACCTGCCAAATTCCAAGCCACTATAAAGCTTTATTGATCAATATATGTAACTGCTGTACTGTCTCTTACTTGTCTCTTACTTAGCCTAAATCCCATTGAAGCACTAGCTGGAGAAATGAAAGCTTAGTTCAGACTCTGAATGGTTCAGAGGGGTGGGTGTTTTCCAGGACCCTTTTTGGCCTCTAAAACTAATCGCTGATTTGTAAATTCAGTTACTATTGATGAGATTAAGACGTCCATGGATTCCCACAACTTGTTTATCTTCTGATGGAATTTATTTTTTTTATGTCATTTTGGCTTTTAATGATTGGTTTTCCTCTATTCTGTTCCCAAAGCCATCTTTTTTTTCATTTTAAGCTTCTGATTTTTGTCCTCTCTGTATACGTGCTCAGTTCATTTTTCAATTATGGTCACAACTTTCACTTTTAGCCTAGTCCCACAGTGAATACCTATAATATTTTTTCAGTCTGTTTAAAAATGATACTATACCATCTCAATGGAATACTGAATATTTGAGGAAAACTGAGAATTAAGTGTATCGGTTATTCACCATGCAATTAATAGTTATACTGCATTCCCTCAATTGTTCACAAGGAAGGATCATTCATATTGACCTATATTATAGAGTGATTGCATTTTATAGAAAGATTATTCATTTATTTATTACATTTATATCTCACTGCAATCCCAAGGGATTGGTATAATGTATAGACCATAATGTGAACATTTAAAATGTGCTCTTTAGCTGATGCTATAATATTTTGAGAAATGCATCATTCTATCTTTTGTGCAATTTTTATGACAAAGTTCTTTACAAATTTGCAGAATTAGAAGGCTTGCATTTGGATTTAGGCCATTTAAATCCTTGGGAATTAAATGGACATTAGCTCCAGTTTTTATATTTGGTTCATTTTGTTCAATCCATTTATTTAATTAGCAAAGCTTGCATTTACTACAATGGAAGGATTTCTTTGCCAACATCCAAAACAATTAATTATTAATAAAATTTAAGTGTCCCTTAACACTCCAAGCCCAGTTCTTGGGAGACTTCATAGAAACACCCATATGATTTTTCTTGGCAACATTATGGAAGTAGTTTTACATTGCATTCTTCTGGTATTTCTTATATATCTATCTTATATATATCTATCTTATATATATCTATCTTATATATATCTATCATATATATATATATATATATATATATATATATATATATATATATATATATATATATATATATATATATATATATATCTTATATATATATATCTTATATATCTATCTATCTTATATATCTATCTATCTTATATATATCTATCTTATATATATCTATCTTATATATATCTATATATCTATATATCTATATCTATCTATCTATCTATCTATCTATCTATCTATCTATCTATCTATCTATATCTTATATTTATTAAATATGCAGTTTATCCAAGTTAAATGCTTGGTAGACTGTAAAAAAAAATACTAAGTTCACTCTCCTGTTTAGGGAATCAGTCTTGGAAGTTCCAGCCAGTTCCTGCCTCACTAAGTCACTGTCCTCATGTAGTTTCATTACATGAGCCCTTCATTCTCTCTTTGGATTTTGCCATTGGTGCAATGCATGTGTTTCTACAAGATTTCACACATGGGCTCCATGTCCCATTAATTAATATTTTCTACCTAGGAAATGTGTCATCTCTGTTGAATAGAAACTTCCTAGAGATCCATACAACTCCCACACTGGTGGCATTCCAGTTATTGAAGTTGCTTGAAAACATGTTTTTGGTCCCAGGCCTTGGAGTAGGGTGATTGTTGACCTCATCCTGTTTTTCTTTGGGCCGCTTTGTTAGAATATTGGGCTTGTCCTTCAGGATTTCTCCCCCATAATTTTATTTTCTCTTTTTATTATCCCGTATTACAATAATGTGATATTCTGGTCCTCTAATTACATTCTGGTCCTCTAATTACAACATTCCTAAACTGTTTGTAACACTATTAATATGGAAGTTAAGGTGTCCACTACTGCCCAATTTGAGAGAATTCTCAATGTTCTCCAAAATATATGTCTCTTGTTTGTTCACTTGCATGGATATTGTACAAGGTTGGATAATTTCAGCCCAGTTACATAACACACACAGAAGTAGGTCAGCCATTAAGCAAACAGTCAGGCATAAAGCAAGTGAATTAAACATATAAGGCCAATGCTTTACATTTACTATATGCAAGGATATGCAATGTGCAACTTAAAGGCCACATTTCTGTGGCTTAAAGAGGAATTTATGAACTTGGCTAACGTGTTCTGTCCTCCAGATAACAGAATAATAGAACAACAGAATTGGAAGGGATCTTGGAGGTCTTCTAGTCCAACTCTATTCTCAAGCAGGAAACCCTATACCATTTCAGACAAATGGTTGTCCAATCTCTTCTTAAAACCCTCCAGTGTTGAAGCACCCACAACTTCTGGAGACAAGTCGTTCCACTGATTAATTGTTTTAACTGTCAGGAAATTTCTCCATAGTTCTAGATTGTTTCTCCCCTTGATTAGTTTCCATCCATTCCTTCTTGTCCTACCTTCAGGTGCTTTGTGGAAGAGCTTGACTCCCTCTTCTTTGTGGCAGCCCCTGAGATATTGGAACACTGCTATCATGCCACCCCTCGTCCTTCTCTTCATTAAACTAGACATACCCAATTCCAGCAACTGTTCTTCATATGTTTTAGCCTCCAATCCTTGTTGCTCTTCTCTGTACTCTTTCTAGAGTCTCAACATCTTTTTTATATCATGGTAACCAAAACTGGATGCAATATCCCAAGTGTGTACCAAGGCTTTGTAAAGTGTATTAACATTTCCTTGCTTCTAATGACACTGGCAACCAGGTAATATGCACAAATGTTTGGAGGGGATGGGAAGCTTTGGTTTACTTGGCCTCTAAACTGCTGTCCATATAACTTTTGATTTTTTTTCAGGCAAACTAAACCTTCCTAGTTCACCATGTACAGTCAGCATAAATGATCATTAACAGCCAACACCTCTGAAAAATTGTAGAATTCCATTAAACTTCACAGATTAGTTTTAGGGCAAACTAATCCATCTTCAGACTCTAAGGTAGGATGAAGATATCATTTTTTTTGTCCTGGAAAAAAAACACCTTTACCTTTTTTAAAAAAAGTCACAACATCTAATTTTTCAGAAAATGCTGGCAGGAATATGATTCACTGATTCAGTTCCAAGACTGAATGGTCAGTGATCAAATGCATTGGCAATAATTCATTTCTACGAAGAAATGGAAAATTAAATTTACGTTAGTTTTTCCATGCTTAGGTCCACATCTATTTTGTTGTGCACCAGGGACCTTTTTATCCATAGATGAAAAAGGTTAAAAAGAGGGGGGGGGGGAGGTTTGGTGCCCACTTCGGCACTTTTAAAATCTGCCATTTGGGGAGCCTGCAGCAAATTAATATATTTATTTTGCATGGCTCAACTGCACATTGTTTGCAGGCAAATTAAACCACTGATGAGGTCCTTGTTTTGCACAGCATTGTTGCCAATATCAACAATGAAGGAAATAATAGGGCTGGGTAAACAATTAGGAAGCAATGCTTCACAACCACATTAATTTCTCCTGACATGAATCTTCTTCCCTCTTTTATTCCATTGTTGTTGTTAGTTGCGAAGTCATGACTGACCCATCGCGACCCCATGGGCAACGTTCCTCCAGGCCTTCCTGTCCTCCACCATCTTCTGGAGTCCATTTAGGCTCACGCCTACTGCTTCAGTGACTCCATCCAGCCACCTCATTCTTTGTCGTCCCCTTCTTCTCTTGCCCTCAACCTTTCCCAGCATTAGGCTCTTCTCCAGTGAGTCCTTCCTTCTCATTAGGTGGCCAAAGTATTTCAGTTTTAGCTTCAGGATCTGGCCTTCTAAAGAGCAGTCAGGGTTGATCTCCTCTAGGACTGACTGGGTTGATCGCCTTGCAGTTCAAGGGACTCGCAGGAGTCTTCTCCAGCACCATAGTTCAAAGGTGTCAATTCTTTCTTTCTTTCTTTCTTTCTTTCTTTCTTTCTTTCTTTCTTTCTTTCTTTCTTTCTTTCTTTCTTTCTTTCTTTCTTTCTTTCTTTCTTCCCTTCCTTCCTTCCTTCCTTCCTTCCTTCCTTCCTTCCTTCCTTTCTTTCTTTCTCTCTTTCTTTCTTTCTTTCTTTCTTTTTTTTCTTCCTTCCTTCCTTCCTTCCTTCCTTCCTTCCTTCCTTCCTTCCTTCCTTCCTTCCTTCCTTCCTTCCTTCCTTCCTTCCCTTTTCATTTAAACTTAATTTGCCAAATGGCCTGATGGTAACAGTCTGATATGAGATGGGAGGGATATTTGATCTCTAGCACTTTCAGTAAATCTACAAGTAGTCCTTGGCTTACAACAGTTTATTGAGCAACTATTCAAAGTTACAATGGCACTGAAAAAAAGTGATCCATCACCTTTTTCACACTTACAATTGACGCAACATTCCCATGCTCATGGGATCAAAATTGAGACGCTCAGCAACTGACTCATATTTATGACGGTTGTGTCCTGGGGATTTGTGATCCCATTTTTTGGACTTTCTGACAAGCAAAGCCAGATTCATTTAACAACTGCAGTGACTCACTTAACAACTGTGGCAAAGAAGGTTTTATTTTATTTTTTATTTTAATTCCATTTATATCCCGCCCTTCTCCGAAGACTCAGGGCGGCTTACAAGCTTAGTTGTAAAATGGGACAAAATGCTTTGCAAATATCTCTTTTAGCAACAGAAATGTTGGGGTCAATTGTGGTCATAAACTGAGGACTATCTGTATGTTTCATGTGAGAGTGGAATTCATTTGATATTGAGGATATGATAGCAATATACCAGTATTTGAGAGGTTGCCAAAAAGAGGAGGGGGTCAACTTATTCTCCAAAGCACCAGAAACCAGGACAAGAAGCAAAGGATGGAAACTAAACCTGGAATTTAGGAGAAACTGCTTAACAGTGAGGACAATTAACCAGTGGAACAGCTTTGCCTTCAGAAGTTGTGGGCACTTCATCACTGGAGGTTTTTAAGAAGAGACTGGACAGTCACTTGTCTGAAATGTTATAGGTTCCCCTGCTTGAGCAGGTGGTTGGACTAGAAGACCTCCAAATTCTCTTCCAGCTCTATTCTGATTGATTGATTGAGGAATCAAAGTAAATTGGCCTTTTATATACCTATAACTTAGCAGTGATTTGTATATTTATGTACACTCTATTTTGGATTAAAAAAATCATTTTCAAAGTTTGAAGGCTTCCAGGGTGAAGATAGTCTTGGTGTTAGAATTTACTTGTTGTCTTTTTAATTGTTAATTTAATTGTCCTTTTCTATAGATTAAGTGAGTTGCTTCTATGGAACTACAGCCATATAAACGACAACTTGATTTTCAAATCACTACTAGGATGTATGCATCTTTTGGGGGTAATAATAATAATAATAATAATAATAATAATAATAATAATAATAATAATAGTAGTAGTAGTAGTAGTAGTAGTAGTAGTAATACAATCTTGTTGTATATAGCTAGTCTCATGCATCAACTGCTTTCTGGGCTGGCTCTGTCAGCTAGCAATGGACTGGCTGGCTGAATAGACTTATGAAAGAAAAAAAGTCCTCTTTGCCAAGATCTTAGGACAATCACTATAAATCTATCCAGTAGACTTGGCCCAAGTAGAGACCAGAAATTCAGCAATCAAGCAACAGTGCAGAGATCTATGCATTCTACGCATCACACAGCAAGGCAAAGTTCTCAGAGCTGAGACTTGAAAAGCATTCTCTTCAGAGTGCTGGCTGGGAATTCTGGGAGCTGAAGTCAACACATCTTAAAGTTGTTGAGTTTGAGAAATGCCGCATTAGAAATGTTTCTTCTGTTGCAATTTGGCAAGTCTTTTTCAGCATCAGAGCCCAGGTCTCTGTGGAGTCTTAATCACAAGCTTTGCTTAAGACTGGGTGGCTGAACTTCAGGATATGAGAGGGAGGCTGTGGATTCAGACAGGGAGTCCTGGAAGTTTGCTAGATCTGCTTTAAAAGGAGTGGAGGCTTTGGTTTCCACACTGTTGGAATCCCCTGTTCCAAGGCTAGTTTTATTAAATGCTCCTAACTCCACTTCTTCCACCTCTTTCTCATTCTCATCTGAAGACTTGTCCAGTAGGGCCATAACAAAATGGCGACTGGCAAGGTGGATATCCATCCTCAGTTGCATGTAGAAATGTATTTCATTGATGATTAACAAAATGTGCTTCTGCACCTGCATTATCTTTATATGCAGTAGTCTGTCCCAATATGTGAGTTTTCTTTTATTTAAATATAAATTTAAACTGCTCCAATACCTGGAGAAAGCAGAACCAGGTCACCACCACCAGCTCGCCACTGCCAAGTCACCTCAGCCAAGACACTGCCACCAGGTTGCCACAGCATAACTCCATACAGCCAACTCTCTGTAAGTGGGCAAGTGAGCAGGTGGAGAGAGCACAGAGCATCAACGATGGCTGGGGCCTTCCCATTTTCACATCCCCTGCCACTGCTACTGAGCTCTGGACCAAAGAGTCTGGGGATGGCAGTGGTGGATGGGGTGGGCAATGGGCAGGTGGTAGCTGAGCACATTCCATTTTCATACACCCCATCACTGCTTCTGCCACTGCCAAATGGCATACGGTGATGGTGGCAATGGCAAGGGATGGTAAAATGGGAAGTCTCCAGTTGCCGCTGCTACTTTATAGTCTGTCCACTTGCTTGCTCACTTGTCTATCCTGTTCTCCCTCCAGCCACCTGTGGCAGATTGTCTCCCCCCCCCAGTGAATTGGTCATGTGGAGTTGTCCTGTGGCAACTTGGCGGTGGTGAGTTGGCAGAGGTCACTTGGCAGTGGTGAGCTGGCAGTGGTGATTTGGCTGCTCTAGTTGGCTACACCAAGTTGTCCCATAAGTTGCCCAACTTATATTACAATTGCATTAAAGCAGCCAACCCTATATATCTGTTACAACAGCTGCAGGTTGATATTGTTTAGTATTTTGTGGAAAGTTTACAAATCATAAACTACTTCTGCATAGATCCTGTAAAAGGATCATTTCATTTGAACATCTTTATTTATTGTGAACACTGATCTAACCTTTGTGACACATGATTTATCAAAATGTTCAAGCTGAATGGATCTTGCTTCATGCAGTTCCATCACTAAAGCTGTTGATGCTGTATTTTCTATCTAATGTACCAAATCTCTGCTTCATTTCTGAAAAGTTCTATTTCATAACATACACCTCAGTTTTTATCAGTCTGAATTTAATCATCCCAAAAGACCATCAATCATGGGAAAGAATGTTTAAAGCAAGAAACAACTCAGCATAACATTCTTCATTATATTCTTTTTTCTTTTGTGAGTCAGGAATAAATTTGACTAAAGATAGAGTTTCTGCCATTCTTCAGCTTTCCCTCAGAAGAGGAGGGCTATCGTTGTTTTCTCTTTGTTCCTGACTTGGTACCAATAATTTAGCACCATAAAGCAGAAGTTTAAATGAAAAAAAGTCCAAACAGGTTTTCTGTTTTCAATTAAGTAATTAAAAAAAAATGAAGTTAGAGCTCTTTATCTTGGAAGGAAGCTAAATCTTTACACAGAATTCATTGTCAAACAATTATTTTACAGATTAACCTATATATGTTCCTACCTAGACAATGTTGTGAGTTACTACTGGGAAAATATATCCTTAAATTAAGATTGCCAAGGGATGAGATTACTAATCTTGGTCAGATTACTGTTTCGCCCATTACTTTTATTTCTGGGAAAACATAGATTTTAAGCAATGCACTTTTATCTGTGGGAAAACAGATTTTAATCAAGATCGGTGGGGTGAGATAAGCTATAACTCTGCCCCTTCACTCGTTTTTTATATTTAATTTTCTTTCACTGGATAATGTGGGTAGGCGTCTCCAGGGCTGCTTGTTAGCAAAAAAGATATATACTGGTCAAGGACATATGGTCCACAAATGGACCTCTTTGAAAAGCTATTCAACTGAAGACTTATATAAAAACTATCAGTAGGTCTTTGTCATTACTTGAAACTTGTTCAATGCAGTTTTCACTAGAGGGCTGGAAGCACTAACATACACACTTGTGTTGTGTTGGCAGAACAAATGCTGCGTCCAGGCAGAAGAATTCTCACATTGTATACCACTATGTGAAGGAGTTGTACATTATGACACAAGTAGCACTTGCTCATACCTTCTCCCAAGAGGTGCTCCAATAATAACATTTCAGTATGCCGTATAAACTTTCTTTACAGACCTCCTAGCTGACCTGAATTCCAGTTAAGTTTTCAAAATCCTGATTGCAAATAATTTTGGGGAAACTTGCCTTACACTGTTAGTGCAGGTACATCCCGAAGCATTTCAGATTGGAACTGAATTAACTTGAAGAAGAGTAGTGGGCAAGAACAGGAAGTTTTTGTGTGCCTAGAACTGCAATTGTACTGCTGAAGATAAATGGAGGCAAAAAAAATAGTGCCTCTTTAAAAAAGAATAGCCCACATACTTTTTTCAGAGGATGATGATGGTGATAATGAGATTTTAGAGTCAATAGAAATAACGGAGTGCAAGCCGCAAGGTCCACGTTCTCAACAAAGAAAACGTTCGCTACATTCTATGGCTTACTCATAGCTGTTTCATGCACTTTAAAAAAAGTCTGGCACAGTTTCTTTAAGAGTCAAAAATATACCTTAAACTCCTGTATTAATTCATGAATTGACTGGAAAGTATACCAGTCTCACGTTTAGAGAGCAACGTAATGGGGTGTTCCTTTTCCATTGACTTCATTAAGGTCAACCACCACCGTTTGATATTCTTTAACTGTGAAATCATGGGATAGGATAACTATGAAATCATGGAAACCAAGGCAAGGACTTAAAAAGAATCTTTTAGGGGCTCATGAGAATATGACTAGAATTAGATGTTATATATTTTTTTAAAAAAATTGGTTACTGCCTAGTGCAAATGCTAACAATGAAAGAAGGTTAAAAAGGTTTTAAGAAGAGATTGGACAGCCACTTGTCCGAAATAGTACAGGGCCTCTTGCTTGAGCAGTGGGTTGCACTAGAAGACATCCGAAGTCCCTGCTAATTCTGTTATTCTGTTAAAACACTGTTCTGTTATTGCTCGTGGCTGACGATTGTTAGGATATTGGATTAGACAGGCTTTCGGCTTGATTCAGCAAAGCCATATTTAGGATATTATGTTCTTAAAACTCTGTATGGTCTCTCTCTCTCTCTCTCTCTCTCTCTCTCTCTCTCTCTCTCTCTCTCTCTCTCTCTCTCTCTCTCTCTCTCTCTCTGCGTGTGTGTGTGTGTGTGCACACGTGCATGCCTCCTATTCCATTTTTAACTCCTGAAGCTTAGGCAGGATGATTTTCCCCTGGCTCTTAAGGCTCTCAAATCCACTAGAGACTGCTGTTTTATGGAGAACCACTCTGTGGAGCAAAAATGTGGATGATCTTATCCCTCTCCTTCATCTGGAGAGGTGTTCTGAGGAGCCCATCCACTCACTGGCTCCTCTTTTCATTACTGCTATTCATCTCCACTTTTCTGGAGGCATCTTCAACCTACCACAGCTTCCCTTAGTAGTCCATCAAGGCACAACTTGCAAAAGACACTGAGCAAATCCATTCAGCTGCTGAAAATATTATTGTCCATGGGTCAGTTTCTATGTGTGCAAAAACGTTCAAATAATTGATCATAGGGCCTAATTCTTAGACTATATGACCCAGCAATGTGATAGAGTCTTTGATTATTCTGGAGTCTTTTTAAATATACATTTGCAGGAGCCTTGAGTGATAAGACCCTGGATAGGTATTGGTCCAAACCAATATTCATACAGGATCTTTTTAAATGCAATATGGGGCTGGGAAACAGAGATGCAATAATATATTTACTAAGAAGATGGAGTAACCCTTTGAAGTCTGCCAACATCTCAATTTCTTACAAATGGGAGCAAACATTGGGGAGTGGATAACTGATGAATTATCAGTTGGTAAATTATCTGCTGCTTCGTTTGTCACATTTACATCTCCTCTTTCATTCAGGAGCCCAAGGCAATTTGTGTGGGGCTTCTCCATTTTATCCCCTCCACAACTCCCTACAAAACAGGCCTAAAAATCATCCACTGAAGTTCTGAAGACTTGAATCTTTTAGCCCAATACCTTAACCTCTATACAATGCTGGTTGTTACCCAACATTGTTGTGCGTGGCTCAGAGGGCTCGTACTTGGTGACACATCAGAATCTCTCTATAATCACACTGTTTTGCCAGATTTTTTTTAAAAAAAATAGTTTGATAAAGAGGTCACTACCTTGCACTTTTGCACATTTTGAAGGTAGATTGCGAAGTGGCTGCGGTAACTGGAATGCTAGCCTCAGGAATAAGGATGATCACATGGACAATAAAAGCTTTTCAAGGAGCAAGGTTCTTTTCACTGGAATTTATGTGGCAATGTTGCACACACTGAGAACAGCAGGTTCTCACTGGAAGAGGAAAATAATAGGAATCTCATTGAGAACCTTCTGCCAAGTTGTTTCTGAACACCCCACCCGGTCCCTCTTTTAGCAATAAATCCATGTTTTCAATAACCTGTAAAGAAAGCTGATACTTCTTCTTGTTGCTCGTTTAAATTTTCCCTTTAAGGCATTCATAGCTTAGCTTGAAACAAGGCTGAATTTTGTTCTTAACATTTTCCCATATATGGTAGCGAAACTACTGAGACACGTTCCGTATCTTTAATAAAAGTTGGCTTGTGCTGCATTATGGGGAAAAGAGGTCATAAAACCTTCATCAATAAAATCCTCCTAAGATTTAGCCATAATCTGAACAGAGGCTGCACCTCCAGCCTGGATGATCCATATTTGGCTTGTTTCTGGCATGATTCTCATTTTTGCTAGTTTAATAAAAGGCAAAAGAAAGAATGTTCGTAAGGACCAAGAGGAAATGAAACAGGAATGGGAAATAAAAAGGATCAAGTAGACACTTGTAAAGTTGATTTAAGGCATTTGATCCATAATCACTCTAAATCTAATAAAATAAAATAAAATATAGTGGTTCTCGAGTCATTCATCCAAATGAATACTTTCCCCAAATTGTGTTTAATAAGGTGGGATGATTTATTTATTGCTATAGTGCCCGGAAGAAAAGCAGCAAATAATTAATTAAGGCTGCAAGTTATAGTAAGTAAGTTGTGCTGGGCTAATTTTTTCATTAGTGCTGAAATAATCTTTTCTTTTTTTTTAACAGGTAAGCATGCACAGTTTTTGCCCTGGGTTATCAGTTATTCAAACAATAGGAAGGCGCCACATAAATACAACTCACAAAATAGCACAAAGCACATATTCCAGTAAAGAGAAGTTCCCTCAGTATGGGATCCAGCATGAGTGCAAAAGCTCAGAAGAGGAAACCTCTGGCCCGGATAACCAATCCAGATTCGATCTTGCAACATTATGCAGGGACACATATATTTGCCTTTATTCATGTTATTCAAACAATATATTGATGAGTTCTGTAACATTATCTGTTCTAGTTTCCCCAGTTTCCCACTTTTCAAGGGAAGAACATGTTAAGGAAACTTCTACACAGCTAATCCTTGACTTACAACCTTTCATTTAGCGACTGTTTGAATTTACATCGGCATTGAGAAAAGTGACTTAGGACTATTTTTCAAACTTATGACCATTGCAGCATCCTCATGGTCACATAATTAAAATTCAGATGCTTGGCAACTGGCATCTATTTACGAAGGTTGCAGTGTCCTGAACTTTACAACCATGTTACTAACTTAACAACTGGAGTGTTACGACTATGGCAAGAGCGGTCGTAAAATGGGGCAAAATGTACCTAACCTCCATCTTGCATAGCGATGGAAATGTTGGGCTCAATCATGGTTGTAAGGGTTATCTGTAGAGTATTTTTCAGATCAAGAAATGTGAGAAGCCAGGAGGAGGAAGGGTGACGGTGAGATAAATAACAGAAATAGGGCAGCTTCCTCCACAGCTGCCTGGCAAATATAAGTGAAAACAATTGCCACCAAAATATCTTTAAAAACACTTTGTAAAGGAGGAATGAAAACAGCAGTTGCTCGCAAAGGGACAGAAAACTTCTAGAAAGATAGAATATGACTATACCTTCTGGCTTTGCTTTGATATGCCCTATTACCAGTGGTAACAGGGCCTAACCAGTGGTGGGATTCAAATATGTGAACAACCGGTTCTCTGTGTGGATGCGGCTTCTGGAAGTCCATTCTGGGCCTGGGCAACAAAAAATTAGCTACTGGTTCTGCCGAAGTGGTGTAAACTGGCTGAATCCCACCACTGCCTATTACCTATGTTGAGCATAGTCTATACCACAGGTCTGCAACCCACGGCTCCGGAGCCGCATGTGGCTCTTTCAGCCATCTCCTGCGGCTCCCAGTCCTCTGCCATGTGCAATCCAAAAAAAAAAAAAGTGGGACTAAAAAAGTTCAACCAATCAATTCAAATATGTAGGGTAGGTGCATATCTCACCTTGGCTCCACTCTTCAGTCAAACCCTGTTCTGCGCATACGCGCATGTACGCGCATGTGCACACATTTTTTTGCGGCTCCCAGTTTTTCCTTTTGTGAGGGAACTGGTTCTGAGTGGCTCTTTCACTGTTTCAGGTTGCTGATCCCTGGTCTATACAAATTACCTACTTGTGTTCAGTTCAGGGACTCTCCTGCAATGTCCAATCTAGATATATGTATGTTTAATACCAGAAGAGTTAGATGAAACCGCTGGATGCCTGCAGTTGGGGGTTGAGCTGGCTTCTCTTCCATAGATCTAACTTTATACATGCAGAAGAGACGTTCTGAACAAGTCTTATATGGTCAGGCATAACAAGAAAACAAATTTATAAGAAACATTAGTAGGCTGTCCTTTTGTGACTGTGTATGTGTCTCTCCGTGTGTCTGCATATATACACAAATATACCCACATACATACCCACACTATTACTAAATATAAAAAGTGTATAGTACATTTGTTTAGAAGTAAAGTTTTATTCCTACAGGATTGATCATTGGAATGATCCTTAGCTGAAATGTTTATTTGTCAGGAAAAAAATTCTTTATTACTGATACAGAGAATATTTGTAGTTCAGGGCTGAACTGTGGGATCCTTGGTGCTCTCTGAGCTTGCTGGTTTTCTTGCAAATTTTTCTTTACCAAAGTAGGTGATATCCTCAGTGCTTGGATGAGGTTACCAAGTTTGGTAATGAAAAAGCTGCAAACTCAGACAGTGTCAAGGATCTCACGGTCTTATTAGTACAGGTAACACTAAAGGGCTGTTGAAGCCACCTTGGCCATTGATGAGGTCAGGTCAAAGACAGACAAAGCAACCCTGGAGGTCAAGCTGCCAAACAATAACCATAAACAAAGTTTTATTGATTGTAGAAGGAAAGAAGAGAGAGAGAAAAAACAATGTATTAAGGATGTTTAACAAAGCTAGTGCAAAGTCGCGTGGTCGCACAGAGAAACGGACACTTGAGCTGGGTAGTATTTTTTTTATTCGGATCAGGAATGAATCAGGGACAAAGGGGTTTACCTGGTGTTTCTTATACCTGCCCAGGTGAATGATGGCCAATAGAATTGAACCTGGGCTTCCCGCCAGTGCGTGTGGCCAATGGGTTTAAACCCTGGCTTCCTGCCAGAGCTGACCATGCCGGGGACTGTCAAACTTGCTCCGGCCGGCTTTTCCCACCTCAGCGGTTATCGCCTGGAGCTATCCAGCCCCCCGCTGCGCTGGCATTTCCTGTGTATGCTAGCAGCATACACTACAGCTAGACTTTCTTGTTTTTGAGGAAACACGGTAGCCTAAAATATGGAAAAGTAGCCATAATCTTGTACTAGTATTCAGTGATGAGATGACATAATTTCCCATCCCACTGCATATTTAGGGCTACTGCTTTTCTGTTTAAAATAAATCCCCTACTCACCAAAAAGGTGTCTACTCTTGTGACTGGATATGAAAATAAGGAGTGTGTGTATGTGTGTGTCTGTGTGAATACATTTTTTCTTCAATTCATTAAGAACTCACCCTTTCATTTTAAAAATAATGACTCATTTAGGTTTGCTGAACAACTGAATTCCAATCAGATATTCAGTATATTAAATGAGGTGAATACTGTTTCGGTTTTCTGGCTGGCTGGTTCCAAAACAGGCATTTGTTTTAAAGAGAAGGGCTGCTTACAGCTACTGCATTTTATGATTTGGTTTTGGAGAATCTTGTCAATATTTAACATGCCTCATAAAAACCATTGTTCAACTTATCTGTCTGCCTGCCTGCCTGCCTGCCTGCCTGCCTGCCTGCCTATCTATCTATCTATCTATCTATCTATCTATCTATCTATCTATCTATCTATCTATCTATCTATCTATCTATCTATCTATCTATCATCTATCTATCTATCTATCTATCTATCTATCTATCTATCTATCTATCATCTCTCTCTCTCTCTCTCTATCTATCTATCTATCTATCTATCTATCTATCTATCTATCTATCTATGTGGATCTTTGGTCATTCGGGTTTTTTCCCATGTAGAATTGAAGGTGTAAGAGCAATGTTTCGACGGAATATCTATCTATCTATCTATCTATCTATCTATCTATCTATCTATCTATCTATCTATCTATCATCTATCTATCTATCTATCTATCTATCTATCTATCTATCTATCTAAACACACACACACACACACACACACACACACACACACAGAGAGAGAGAGAGAGAGAGAGAGAGAGAGAGAGATTTACTATTATTAAATTTATTTGCCGTCCATCTTGCCATGGGGCTAACTCTGGGTGGCTCACAACAGAAGAACGTAAAACTTTTTTAAAAATGTAAATATGACAACAGTAAAACAATGAAATGATAAGAATAAATAATGGAAATACGTTGGTATGAATTAAATGCTGAGAAGGAAAGTGGTGTGGGTGGAACCTAATAAAACAGACAACAAGCATCTGAATCTGACTGTCCTACTCAGCAAGTTGAAACTGAGACAAAAATAAGAAGGTCTCATTTTAAGAGAATGGGTGAGTTGGCAGCCTTGCAGGTGATTTGCAGCATGTACATAGGATGTATAGGGTATGAGTTTAGGGTGCTCTAGAAACTGCAAGAAAATAAGAATGCCTTAAGTCCATGATTTCTCTCCAGAAATAACAGAAAACAGAAAATATTCATCAAGCAGGCTTGAATGTGCTTTTGTCACATGTTTAGTTTTGTTTTAAAATAGCTCAAATTGGTGTCTTAATATTTCCACTGGCAGTGCCTAGACAATAGTCCTTCTTGAGTTCTGGTTTAGGATGAATTGTCACTTAGGTGTGACTTATCTTAAACAGACTAGGTGGTGCAGCAAGCTTAGATGTCCCATTTTTAACTCTTCCATAAACTTAAGATGGTTCTTTTTTGATACCATAGGTTTTATTTTTCCTTTAATTATCTTAAGATGACTTGTCTGGCTAACACATTTTTCTGATCAAAATCTTCCTCTAGGATTATAATATATAAAATATTTCAGTGGACTCCAT
Source organism: Vipera ursinii (assembly GCF_947247035.1). NCBI lineage: Eukaryota > Metazoa > Chordata > Lepidosauria > Squamata > Viperidae > Vipera > Vipera ursinii. The sequence continues at coordinate 143,200,396 of NC_139512.1, read as the reverse complement.
GCAATCTAATAGAAAATGACTATGCTTAGTTTTTCAGTCTTCCTTAATATTTTTAAATGGAGTACTGATCATCAACTTTTTTTTTTTTTTAAAAAAAGCAATTATAATGAACAATATTTAAAAGTGTGAACAGATGGAAGGATTCAGAGAGTAGAACAAGTTTTGCCATGTATATGATCTCTCTGTTACTGCTGTTTGATGTTCTGTTAGTTCCATTAGTGGAATTTGTTTGGTATGAATTAGAAATCTAAATAGCTGTACAAACAGTGACAGATGGCAAAATCCCAGATGGAACGTATGGCCAGCAAATGGCTGCTATTTGTTTTCACTCCAGGGTAGACAGCAGACATATTGTATCTGTAAAACAGCTGTGACAAACATTCAATTCCAGAACTTTCTTAGATACGTTTTGAATATGTTGGTGAATGGAGGTCTGGGAAGATAAAGCTTCAGCTGGGAAAAAATGCTATCATAGATAGTGAGAGACAAACTGTTGTGAAGACTAGGAGAAATTAAAAACCCAAAGAACAGTGAAAAAATAATAATTTGTTCTAAAATTGTGCAAACGAGATTGGATTTTACAATCAGTGAGGTTTTGGAATTGTGATACCCAAACCCCATTTATTTTAAAGTGAATGATGTGTTTTGGCTGAAATAATTTTTGAGAAAGAAGTTTTCTCCAAGTAAGAAAAAACAGATTGTTTTTCTTTTGAAATGATCTTATATGAAACAAAAAGCCAAATATGGAATCAAAAAGTTTTAAATTGCATTCTTCCAAAATGGAAGAATTTTCTTTTAAAAAATAATGCTTAAAATATATGTGCCTTTTTTGAACCAGACTTTATTTCCAACCAATGATGACTAAAAGCCAGTTGTTAAAAGAATACATTTAATAAAGAGAGTCAGTTTGGTCTAATGGTTAAGGCATCATGATAGAAAGTGGGAGACTGTGAGTTCTAGTCTCGCCTTAGGCATGAAAGCCAGTTGGGTGACTTTGGGCCAGTGCCTCTCTCTCAGCCCAACTTTCCTCACAGAGTTATTGTTATGGAGAAAATTTGAGGCAAAAAGTGTGTTGGATATGTTTTCTGCCTTGGGTTATTTATAAAAATAAAGAAGGTGGGATATTTTATTAAAAAAAATTAGTCAATTCCGGGAGCAAAGACAGGTCTTTATTTCTAACTTACCCTCTACTCATGCCCAGGCAGCAACTAAGACAAACTTTGCTTGTGTTTTCCATCTTGTATCTTTGTGCAGCCCTAAAATGTAACATATATTGATTTAATTAATATTTAATTTAATTTAATCATTTAATTTGTATACCGCCCTTCTCCCGAAGGACTCAGGGCGGTGAACAGGGCAATACATAATAAAAAACAGGATACAAAAATTAAAAAGTGATTAAACAACTATGCCCGTAGTAATTGATACATATTAAAAATTAAAACTAATTATAAAAAACCCAACCCCATCCTGTCAGACCAGGCCAGCTTGTTCAAAAAATAAGGTTTTGAGATCGCGCCGGAAGGAGCAAAGGTCGGGGGCCATCCGGAGCTCAACCAGTAAGCGGTTCCATAGGTCTGGCGCGCCCACAGAGAACGCTCTCCCCCTGGGGGCCACCAATCGGCATTCTTTGATCGGAGGCACCCTGAGGAGGCCCTCTCTGTGGGAGCGCACTGGATAGAGGGAAGTTGACACCGGCCACAGGTGTTGCCGTAGGTAATCCGGACCCATGCCATGAAGGGCTTTGTAAGTCATCACTAACACCTTGAACCTCAATACAGCTCGCAGAGCAAAGGTGTAGGCCCCCCTACACAGCTCCAATATGCTCTTCCAAAGAGAGCTGTGAATCTAAAAGGACCCCCAAGTTGCGAGCCCTATCTACGGGGGGTAATAGCTCACCCCCCATGGCCAGAGATGGAATAATCGGAATTTCCCAGGATGCCGGCACGAACAGCCACTCAGTCTTGTCAGGGTTGAGTCGAAGCCTGTTCCTCCCCATCCAGACCCGGACCACCTCCAGGCAACGGGACATCACGTCGAGGGCATCACTGGGGTGGTTTGGGGTCGAAATAAAAAGCTGGGTATCATCAGCATATTGATGATACCCAACTCCAAAGCCACGAATGATCTCACCCAGCGGCTTCATATAGATGTTGAACAGGAGAGGCGAGAGAACCGATCCCTGAGGGACTCCACAAATGAGAGGTCTCAAGGTCGATCTCTGCCCTCCTGCCAACACTGACTGTGAACGTCCCAAAGAAATCAAAGAATGTAACAAAATAATGGATTTAGAAATTCTGGGTAAGTCTCATTTAATGTGATTAATGAATCCTATGAAACGGTTGCATTATTTGAATTAGCACTCTTCAGGATGAAAATAGGCTAACTTGTTCCAGCTTGAAGGAAATACAGTAGGCAGCAAAAAATTTTAAACTGATATTTTTATATGTATATTAATTAAATAAGATGGGGGGGAATTTATAATTTAAATTTATGGTCATGAAAATCAGAGTAATTATAGAAAGCAAAAAACAAAAAAAACAAAACAAATACAGTTTTTGACTTACAATCATTCATTTAAAGTTCAAAGTTACAGTGGCTTTGAAAAAAATGACTTACAACCAGTTGTCACACTGACAACTCTTGCAGTATCCCCATGGTCATTATTAATCATTTGGATTAAATGATGGAAGGAAAGCTTGTAAAATCTGCACAAAATGCAAAACTGGGTGTCACAACTCAGTTACATTACATTCCAAGCAAATCTGGTAGGTTAGTGGAAATTGCTGAACGCAACACAATGAAATTTAATAGACAAAGTATAAAGCTATTCATTTAGGAAATCAAATAGAGGATAGAAGGGGATATAACTTTGCATCAGTGCTTATAAAAACATCTTGGAAAAGTACTTGACTGTAAACTGAGTATGAACAATGCAATATGGGACTCTTAAAGAAAAAGACACATGCAATGTTAGACTCCACGTAGAGAAAAATAGATTTTAAATTATGGGAAGTAATGCACTTTATTTTGCATCGATAAGGACCCACCTTGGGCTCTGTGTCCAGTTTTGAGTGCTACAATTTTAGAAAGAATCAAGATAAACTTTCAAAGTTCAGAGAAGGGCAAGAAGGACGAGCAAGTGAGTAGAAACTTAGTCTGATGAAAAGAGAATGTTTAGCCTCAAAGAGGAAACATAAAATGAATACAACAGCACTGTTCAAATATTGAAAATAACATCACATGGAAGAAATACTACTACTACTACTACTACTACTAATAATAATAATGTACCTAGTACAAATAGTAATAGGTGCCTTGGGTGCAATCCCAAAACAACTGGAGCACCACTTGAACAATATTGGCACTGACAAATTCTCCATTAGTCAATTGCAAAAGGCGACCTTACTAGGAACTGCTTCCATCCTGCAATGATATCTATAATACCATTGAACATCCACATCTGCCTATCCCAGGTCCTTGGTAAGGACTTGATAGGTAGACAAAAATGCCAAATCCAGTCTGAACATCTGGTTGACTGTGTGATGATTTAATAATAATAATAATAATAATAATAATAATAATAATAATGATGATGATGATGATGATGATGATGATGATGATGATGATGTTGGAAGGGACCTTGGAGGTAATCTAGCCCAACCCCCTGCTCAGGCAGAAAACCCTATACCATTTCAGACAAATGGTTGTCCAGTCTCTTCTTAAAAACTTCCAGTGTTGGAGATTCACCGCTTCTGGAGGCAGGTTGTTCCACTGGTTAATTGTTCTAACTGTCAGGAAGTTTCTCCTTAGTTCTACATTGCTTCTCTCCTGTAATTTTCCATTATTCCAGGATACAAGATAGGGAATGAAGGACTTAATTTACAGAAAGGCAGAATCCAATGGGATGTTAGAAACACTTCCTAACAGTAACCATCATTTTGATAGGGGAACTCTGTCAAAGCAATGAGACCAAGAGAAGGAATAGGAGCCTCTAAAAAAAGGCTGCAAATCTTCAGGAAACTGCAAAGACCTATTAATAGTGGGGTGGATCTTTTGCTTCAAGAACGTTGATAATTTCTAAGAGATGGATAAACATGTTAAATTAGAAATCTAGGTTACAAATGTATGCTTTAATTTGGACCTGGGTGCCAGTGTCTGCTTTACTGTCTCTATGTTTTGGTTATGCACTGTATCTTTTCTATCATACAAATCCAGTATTGGGATGACTTTTGCGCTATTTACATTCTCTGGGCAACAGAGCTTTAGTTAATAATCCCATCATGTGCTTTGCTCAGAATGTTCTCATTTCAAGGTTATGCTGTGCTGCCTGTACTTTAGCTACAATTCTATGTCTTTTACCATTAAACATTTCCTTAAATCTCTCCCTTCTCTTTTTTTATTTCTAATAAAGTTGAAGCTTAATTATCCTTTGAGTGGTAGGGTGTATCCCCAAAGGGGAGAAAGGATTTACTCCTTAATTACATATTCTAAAATCTACAGAAGCATGAGCTGGCACTATGGATGATGATGATGGTGGTGGTAATAATTTTTCTTATTAGGTGCCACGGAGGCCTTCAACTTGTGGGATTCCTATCTGTCCCAAACAGTGGGTTCAGGAGGAAGAATGCTAACCCCCAGGCAGATTGGTGATAGCAGCACTAAGGGTAGCTGTACTATGGCAGGAAGGAAGAGCAGTCAGTTCTGGAAGACTTCTACAATGGGAGATGGAAACTTTCACCTGGCCCAGCTTGTGCCCCTAGAGAATGTCACAACACTGTATTGTATCCTCCCCTTCAGATTGTGAGTCAACTTCTCTGTTTTTACTACCTTACAATTTAGTTTAATACCGTTACAAATATGCTTTCTTAGTATTTAGTATTCTGGTCTTCTTTTAACACTTCCAGTCAGGAAAGATTTGGAAAACTAATGAATAAAACATGTCAAGAAGCATCTAAGAAATGTAAAGAAAATAACCTCATTTTCTACGAAACTTTAGGAAGACCCGGGGCCTTTGTAACTTGCATCTTAATTTGTATCATTTATTGATAAATATTTTCCCAGTGATCCTCTTCTAATTCTTACACTCTTAGATAGAGAAGAGCTTAATTCAAAACTAGTTTAGGAAGGCAGCCAAGAATTATGATCAGTACAAATGTGTAGTCTGGACCAATGGTGTTGAAATGTGTTGATATCCTGTTGATTGGTTATGTATCATGTACCATAGTTATGTGCCACTCATCATTTTAGACCTCAAGTGATAACACAGATTTTCTCCCTGATAAACTATCCATAACCTGGTTTTCCAGCTCTTTGAAAGAGAGGAAGGCAGTTGGTTGTCTTCTCTTTCCTTCCACCTTTTTCCTTCTATCATTCCCAGCCTGAAAGTTTTGTCTAGAGAGCTGGGCGTGTTTGAAGTAGGATTATTGGAGTCTGGTCATTTGTGTCTTAAGTGAGATCTCTAAGTTGATTTGTTCATTGATCATTGGTTTGTTTGTGTTATATAGTAAGATGAATTAAAGCTCAGTTATGATGACAGCCAGCTGAACATCAGCTGTGAGGCGCCCGGCAACAACAGGTGGCGTCCTAACTCCCATCCCATTGGACCGCCCGTTCTGGCGGGACCATTTAAGAATGTGGATTGGTTACTGGTTTGTTGGCAACAGTATTTAAAGGAGCCAAGTTGTGAAGGCTCCTCAGTTCAACCACAATAAAGATTCAGTTGAAACCTCGACGTCTCGTCATCTGTCTCACCGGTCTACCCACAGTACTTAACAGTTTGTTTAAAAAATCCTGTAAAGCATCAAATAGATCTGATGTTTATAGCAGTAGTAAAGGAATTTTTGCCCAGCTGCCAGGAATATTTTGTTCTGGCTTTTTTTGGGATAATTCAGTTTATTGTCCAGAAGAAATTGGAGCAATAATTGTGTAGACCTCTGTGGATAGCTGCATATATAATTTATTAGTTAAAAAAACCCAAAAGAAGATGCAATTTTTCATAATTACTATGACAACAATTATGTTCTTTTGCTATAGAAGGTCCAGAATAATTTAGACTTCTGGTCTAATGTAAATTCTAATACCTTTTAAGAAAACTGAGTAATTATTAAAATGAAAACCCTAGCCACATTTATAATTTTCTTTTTGGAATATAGTCATTTATCCAGATGTGTGCCAGAAATACAGTATAATATATATTATGATAACTGAAAAAGAAGAGGAATCTATTAGTCACCATGGTTATTATGCTCAGAACTGAAGAAACTTCTTGGATGAGAAGTGAAATGTCTTTGAGGAAAAACAAAGTCCAGTTGCCTTTTGAAAAAAGCGCCTTTGGGACAACCATGACCTGGATGACTGAGAATCTCCATAGACATTATGCTCAATATTACTGCCACTTTCATTTGATGTGAATGATGAGGTACTTCATCTGTAGAGCTAACTCATCTATTCAGTCTATGGTCTCATGGGTTAACAACTTAATTTAAAGCATGTTTTGAATCAACTTTTTATTTAGATACTGCTGAGCCAACAAGAATTCTCTGTGATTTACGTAAATCTGAAACCTACAATCCATAAAAACCCATTAAATCACAAATAAACCAGCTCTTGTGCTATCACCCAAGTTTATAAACATGTCCATGCAGCTTTCTTGGCAATAGCATAGATATGGGTGCTTCCAGGGTATTTTTTGATTTCCCAGTCTAGCCTACAGCTCTGGTAAATTCAGAGGCGCCCCCATCCAAATACTAAACTGCCCCAGTTCTACGTAGCTTCTGAGCTCAGATAAGATCAACCAGGTGCTACTACATGCTGAGACTTCATTCAAGTAGCCATGGGTTATAGGTAGAGTTAATGACTGTAATTATGTTTCTGAGAGGAAATATTTATGGAGAATAGAACAGATTGTGAGTAAAAAGTGGTGTATTCAGTTACTTCACCCAGAATTAAGACCATCTATCAATACTGAAATGAAACCCACAAAAATAAATAAATAATAGTTTATTTGTTCATTTGTTCATTTATATTTCACATCTTCCTCAAGGGTTTGGTTTATTTCAGGGGTCTTCAAACTTGGCCTTTTTATGACTAGTGGACTTTAACTCCCAGAATTCCTCAGCCAGCATGCCTGGCTATGGAATTCTGGGAGTTGAAGTCCATAAGTCATAAAAAGGCCAAGTTTGAAGACCCCTGCTTTATTGGGTCAAGAAGTTTCATAGAAGGGAAAATGAAATGAAGATCTTCCCAACGCTGTTTCTTTAAAAATGGAATTTTACACTTGAGGACGGTAGCCACTTTTTAAAAAAGCCTTGTTTAATTCAGCAGAACAGAGAGAAAAAAACAAAACAGTAGTGAAAGAAAAAAAAGGAGGGGAAAGGAGAAAAATAACAACAAAATTTAGTCTTTTTGAGTTAATATTGATTCCGGGCAACTGCCTGGATAAATCCTTGCAGTTTCCTTGGCAGCATTTTTTAGAAGTGGTTTGTCACTGTCATCTTCTGAAGGCTGAGAAAGAGCTGCTGTCCATTTGGCATATTTTTGTGCCAAAAATGGCACGAGAACCTAGGATATACTGGTTTCTAGCTCTGTGCTCTAATTACTACACCAAATTGTCTCTGTTTCCCATAGTGACACATTCTCACTCTCGTAGATGTATTTATTGGAGATTGTGTTGGCTCTTTGCATCTAATGTTTTGACCACAAGGCCAGAGAAGGGTCTTTCCAGAGAAGGGTCTTTCTGGATCTATTTCTCATCATTATATTATTGCTAGACTAATGAGTCTCTCTGTTTGAAAGACAAGTAGAACTTCCTCTCTCCCTCTTCCTCTTCCTCTCTCTCTCTCTCACCAGCTTCCATCTGTCAAATGTGTAGTTTAGATAGAAGAAAGGTTTTTCTGTATTCATGTACTTCTCAAGAAATCTAGCTCTTTGCTCAAACAAATTTAATGACTGCTAGGAATCATTGATGGCCAGACTAAACCCATACTGTGTTTCTAAGACAACTAACTGCATATTTACATCTGCTACTTAATTACTCAATATTTTTCCAATACTTTGTTTAAGATGAAGAGCACATATTCTAAGAAGGGCTCTTGCACAATTCAGATCTCTGGTAAGATTAAAGAACTTAGCAATAAGCACTTAGACTTATATACCACTTTACAGTGTTTTACAGCACTCCCTAAGCAGTATATAGAGTCAGCGTACCCATGTTTCCCTGAAAATAAGACCCGGTCTTATATTTTTTTGCTTCCAAAAGAGGCACTAGGTCTTACTTTTGGGGGATGTCTTACCTGCTTACCTCAGGACTGCTGCAGCCAGACTTCCCATGCCTCAACACCTGTCGCACTGCTGCCCAACTTCTGTGGCTGCGAGCGGCCCCCGGCACAATGCAGCATGTGGTCTCCTGCTGCGAGCAGCCACCAGCAAGAATTTAATTTAATTTAATTTATTGAGATTTCTATACCGCCCTTCTCCCAAAGGGACTCAGGGCGGTTCACAGGGCATAAATATAAATGACAATACAAAAATTAAAAGACAATTAAATCAATGCCCAAATTAAAACAAGAATAATAAAACAAGCCTATAAAAACCCATATACTCCCATCAGGCCAGACCCGCTAGTTCAAATAAATGGGTCTTCAACCCGCGACGGAAGGATCGGAGGTCTGATGCCGTCTGGAGCTCAGCCGGCAGTTGGTTCCATAATGCCGGAGCACCCACAGAGAAGGCCCTCCCCCTGGGGGCCACCAGTCGACATTCCTTGACAGGAGGCACCCTGAGGAGGCCCTCTCTGTGGGCGCGCACAGGGCGGAGGGGAGTCGACACCGGCAGCAGGTGGTCCTCGAGGTATCGCGGACCCATGCCATGTAGGGACTTAAAGATCATAACCAAAAGAAGAAGAAGTGGGCCACACAGGCTTCTACTGGATGGGACTGCTGCTGCTGTTGCTGCTGCAAGGCAAGGCAAGTCTTGGGGTGTAGGAGGCCAGGCTGTGGGGGCCCTGAAGTAAATAGGTGCAGGGCGTGTGAGGTAGCTCTGCCCCCCGATCCCTGCCCTAACTTGATTTTGATTCTTGATTCTTGTACAACCAGATCGTGGGACAGAGTGGGTGGGGTCTTAACTAGGGCTTAGTAATACATAGTATTACCCCCCCAAAAAAAATATCTAGATCCTCATAGAAGGCTGAATCAACCTTGAGTTGGTGAGAATTGAACTGCTGAACTGCTAACAGCTGGCAATCAGCAGAAGTAGCCTGCAGTACTGCATTCTAACCACTGTGCCACCATGGCTCTTGGGCCCAAGTTGGTTTGCAAGTTGTGAGAGATAGGCTAATCAGGAGCAAAGGGTTACAAAATAAGCTTAGAGATCCTAGAAGTGGCAGAATAAATATAGAGATGAAAGAGGGGGAGCTAAGAGAGAATTTTTACAAAATGTTTTATAGATGGCATTTAGATCCTAAAAAGCTTGCAAGTATGTATCCGAATTATCAGCCTAAATGTTGGAGGTGCGGTGATGAAGATGCAACATATTTTCACATATGGTGGACATGTAAGAAGGTTAAGGCTTTTTGGATAAAAGTCTGGTGGAATATGCAGAAGATTTTTAAACAGAGGATAAAGTTTTGTCCGCAACTTTTTTTGTTGGGAATAATTACAGATGCTACAGTTGTGGACACTAAGTTGATGTTGAATTTAATTACGGCAGCAAGACTCTTAATAGGTCAGTATTGGAAGAAGGAGGAACTGCCGACTATAGAAGAATGGACTTTAAAGGTTTCTGACCTGGCAGAGATGGCAAAGATATCGGCCTATTTGAAAGATCATTCGCAAGAACGCTATATTATGGAGTGGAGAAAATGGATTGAGTATATCCAGAACAAATACGGGACTAAGAAGTTTCATGTAGCATTTGAATAAGTCTTCCTTTCTTTTTTCCTTTTTTTTATATATATTTTTATATATTTTATATTAATAGTGTTTGTAGTTATCCTATATGAGCTAGAGAATGATAGATTTTAGAGTTTACGGTTGTTAGCATATGGTTGTTTATGATTCTTTTTTTTTGTTTTTTATACCTTGTACTTAGCTCTGGGAAGTCGGGGGGGGGGAGGGGGGGAGGGGTAAGGAGGGAGGGATAGGGGAAGGGTAGGGGGGTTTGTTAAAGATAAAATGTATGATAAAACTTTTCAATAAAAAAAAAGAAAGAAAGAGGGGGAGCCAGGATTTCTTTTGATGGGGTAGAAGTGATAGATTTTTAAAAAATTCCTGGTAAGCAGGTGTAAGGAATGAAAACGCAGAGTGTTCAAGCTAATGTTTTTTTTTATCCTTAAAGGTGAGGATGTTGAATGGACCTACCATACTGAGATGTTTTCAGAAAACTGTAAATACAAGATCTAGGAGAAATAGCTTGAGAATCACAAAATCTGAAATTCTGTGTACGCATCTCTGGGTATGTAAGTAGCAAAATGCTTGTTCATATCAGAGAACTGAGAAATGTGGAAGAAGTTTGGGACAAATGAAATAAAACATGCCATACAGAAACCGTAGATTTAACTGTATGTCTGATGGAAAAGAATTTACTCTTTAAGAATGCAGAATAGTACAAGCATCCCAGACCAAGTGACCCAAAAATTTCATCTAAACAGGCTGCTTAAAAATAAAGGGGTAGTATTTCAATATTTCTTTTGATGTCTCTCCCCCAGTGTTTTATTGTGCTGAAACCAGAATAATCCTTCAAGAAGGTCTGAGTATGGATCAGAGAATATGATGATGATGGAGTTTTTTGATAGACAATAGTTTATGGTGTCAAACATTTTTCTTGTTTGTCAACAAAAACAAACTCTGTGAGGTGGGTTTGGAGAGAGAGACAGACAGACACATGGACACACACACACACACACACACACACACACACAAACACACACACAAATGCCCAAAGTCACTCATCTGGCTTTCATACTTAAGGTGGGACTAGAACGGAACAGAATCCTTGATTTCAAACCTATAGAGATTAAAAACAAATCTTGTTTAACTTGCAAAAGTAAAAGAGATACCTGACCATCACTTTATAAATGCAAATGAAGGAAGAGCAAGGAAAAATGAAGATTTTCCACAGTTAAGGGAAGGAGAAATGATAAAGGTTAGAGAAGAAAGCAGAATTAATCTCAGAGGATGGGAAATGGTGAATTCCAGGAAAAAGAAGAGGCTGTTTCAAAAAAGATGGGGCTGAACTGAATGCATTTTACCTGAACAGTGGAACAACTATTCCACCATCCAAAAATACTGTAATGATGTCTTTGCTGATCTTGCTATAAGCAGTAAAGGGCAGATCATAGCAGCAAATGGAAAGCAAATAAGCTATCAAAGGATTGGAGAGGCTGTAAAAATGCAGACTGAGTGATGAAGAGATCGTTGCTTTGCATGTTAAGGATATCCTGTACTCTAGAGATCTGGACTCCATTTTACTAAGTTATGCAGTCAGAAAGGGACAAAGAGTTTTATTTGTTGATGGATATTTCTCAGAAAACACACAGGGATGGAGATTGTTTGCTAAAAAGGAACATTGTTAGAATCTGGACTTTCCAATATGGATTCCACAGAAGAAAGAAGAAAAAAAATCAACCAAACTTTTAAATCTAACAAGGCATTATAAACGGAGAAGTTACAATGAATTTTGACATAGAAAACTAGATGATCAAAACAGAACAAATCAGGCAGATACAAAGGGTTAAGCTTGCAAACATTTTAATCTTGCAAACTGCAAACAGGCCAATCATGTTGCCACGACTCATACAATTAAAAAGTAGAAGAATTGAAAGTACAGAAAATGCAGCAGACAGCAATGTTCAATGGGTGACAAAATCCAGAATGAACTCGGTTCTCTTCCTACTGAGTCAAGTGAAGGAAATGGGTGTTTTGTAATTCCCTTGGATGAAGTGTTTTGTTTTTGCTGTTTGTATCTCATCAGGTTGAAGGGTTCAGCAAATTGAAATGTGGATGATGTAAAAAAATACATTTGGGAAAAAAAAGCTACAGGCTTCACATCCTGATAATGAACTAACTTCCATGAAATGGACAGATGTTTCGTTATTTGAAGGAAAATAACATTTCTCACAATAGATTGGTTTTCCATCACACCAGAATCAAATGGACGAGCAGAAAGGATTGTTCTTTGATGGATCTGTATGCAAGAATTCTAGCTCACATTGATTTGGATAAAAAATGATTGGCAGAGGTTATTTCAACAACTACCTTCAAAACAGGTTATTTGTTAGAGACATAAAGGTCTTCCTTATGAACTGTGTTTCAACAGAAACCGAAATTTCAATCACTTTAGGATTTTTAGATTTAAGCATAGGCGTTTATTGCCAGGAAAAACAATAAAAACTGTACTGGTGAGCAATCGATCGTGACCAGTATGCAAGAGGAAGGATTAAAATATTGAACATGGCTTACTCTGTTGAGATAGAACCAGGCTGTCAACCACAGGCAACTCTATCACAGCTATTCTTTGTTTCTAGTTTCCAAACATCATTACAGCTAGCTTAGAAGGAGGTTTCAAGATGGCAACTGACCATTTTTTTTATTGTTATCTTAATATTTGTATGTACTGTTTTTAGTGGGCATATATTTAATTCTTTTTTAACTTTTGTAATTTTGTATTTTTATTCTTGCCCTGTTCACCGCCCTGAGTCCTTCGGGAGAAGGGCGGTATATAAATATTATTAATAAATAAATAAATAAATAATTAGTGCCCGCTGCGGAATTACAATTGCAACAACCAGCCCCTGAGCCTGAGCCACAGTTAAGGCATTCTCAGAAACCTAACAAAGGGATCGTGACAGTTTGGATCTCATTCACAACCAAGAGAAATGGGATGAAGAATGGTTTTTGAGATCTGTACAGCCTTCCTAAATATTGCAATATAAGGAACAGTAGGCAATGAAACACGTCACACATCCATTCTCATTAGACCTCACTGCAAACAAATTGCAGACATTGCATTTCCTACCACTGGGGGGTCACGTTGAGAGTAGACTTTGCAAAGATGACATTGCAAAGTCGGGGTTGGGGGAGCAGAGGGAAATCAGGAATGTCAACCAATTTACTTCTGGCATCTGCTAGCCTCACCGGCATAGCAAATAAGCTCTTTTCCTGGGTAATCAGGAGCAGCGGTATCTGGGTTACTGATATGGAAGGCAGGAGGAGGAGGAGGAGGAGGAGGAGGAGGAGGAGGAGGAGGAGGAGGAGATTATTATTTGGCTGGGCATTTTGGCAGCTTCCAAGGAAAAGTGTTGCCCAAGGTGTTATAAAGGTAAAAGGTAAAGGTTCCCCCGCACATGTGTGCTAGTTGTTTCCAACTCTAGGGGCCGGTGCTCATCTCCATTTTAAAGCCCAAGAGGTCATGTGGCCGGCATGACTAGACACCAAAGGTGAACGGAACGCTGTTACCTTCCCACCGTAGTGGTCCCTATTTTTCTACTTGCATGTTTACGTGCTTTCGAACTGCTAGGTTGGCAGAAGCTGGGATGAGTAACAGGTGCTCATTCTGCTACGCGGCACTCGGGATTCGACCCATCAAACTGCTGACCTTCTGATCGACAAGCTCAGCGTCCTAACCCACTGAGCCACCGCGTCCCTCCAAGGTGTTATACAGCAACTATAATATATATCCCTTATTTAAACACAAGCATTGATTCAGGACCTATGAGTAGTTTTATCTTAGTGGCATTTAGAATGAGTGCACAGACTCAAGGAATCTTATTCAAATAAATGATTTCTGTTAGCTGGAATATCTGTTGTTATGCAGTTGCTATGGGGATTTATGTAATTGGCTTTTAGGTTGCTATGGTACCTAGCATTTAAAAATACATTTTTTTAATGCTCATCAAGGTCCCTCCCCCATCATTATTCCATTTTTTTAATTAACCCCCCCCTCAGATCTGTTGTTTTTCAGCCATTTCTTCCCAAACCTACTGGCAGCCATTCTGTTTGGTCCAGAAATTGTGACAGAAATAATTATTCATAATAATCCCATTTTTTTCTAACATTGCAGAACAGGCAGCGCTCAAAAACAGTGCAAATACCATCTCTCAAGAATGGAAATTGCAGAATCTGGGAAGAGAGGGGCTGAAGAAAAGATAGGCAATTTTCAAAAAGGAACATATGCCATTCTTGAGGGAAAACTGGAAGAGCTCATCAGGTGCAAAACTTAAGCAGGAGAATAGATATTTGAGAGGGGATTTGCTGTGCAGGAAAAAAAGAATGCTTTGGCTGAAAATCAGAATCTTCCAAACATATTCTGATTGTTTTAGGGCTATTCTGTCTCAGAAACAGGGAAAAAAATTCTGCATATTCTCAAGGCTATGCTGAATGCTCTCTTCTTTGCTCGCTTTTTTCAATATGGCTTAGGCAAATATAGGCAAAAGAAAGGGTGGCTGCCCCATCTTTGTTGGTAGAAAGACTGCATGCCCAGAAGAGACCTACCGGCAGTCCTGTAGTGCTCAAAATTTCTGTTGCTAAGTGAGACATTTGTTAAGTGAGATTTGACCTATTTTACGATTTTTTTTTGGCCACACTTATTTAGTGAATCGCTGCAGTTGATAAATTTGGCTTCCCCACTTGTCAGAAGGTCACAAAAAGATGATCACGTGACCTTGGGACACAGCAATGGTCATAAGTATGAACTGGTTGCCAAGCATTTGAATTCTGATTACGTGATCATGGGGATGCTGCAAAGGTTGAAATTGTGAAAAATGGTCATAAGTCCCTTTTTAAAGTGCCATTGTAACTTTGAACAGTCACTAATTGAACTATCGTAGGTCAAGGACTACCTATTTGGAGAATAGCTGGGTAGAAAGGCCCTCTCTGTGGTCTCTTTCGGTCCCTGGTGGCTAATGGGGGGCTTGGCTTATATTATGGTCAATAAGTGGTCCATGTTGGGAGAGTAGAAGAACAATGAATCAATCCAGATGTGAGCAAATTCTAAAATCTGTCCCTAAGGATTAAGTTGAAGATTTAGCCACATGGTTCATCAAGACAGAAGTATTACCTGGGGAGCAGATTTTCAAAAAGCAGTCTAAAATATAAAGGTTTAGAAGATTTTGGTATGTGGAATCAGGCAACCAGCAATTAATTATGTAATGTCTAGTTTCAAATGGCTGAACATGTATAAACCTAGGTCCCTTTGATTCTACTAGAGCAGAGGTCCCCAACCTGTCTAGATTGGTTGCCTAAAGGAAAAGGAAGGGGGAGGCATGAGGCCACATGCGCGCACATTATGCAAATGGGGTGGTAAGAGTGCACGCCAGATGCTGAGAGCGGGGCTAGCTCCCGTACAAACCTGGGTGCAGCGTGAGTGCCTGTGTGATGCTGGGAGCAGTCCTAGCACCTGTGTAACACTTGGGGAGTGGCCAGCACCCATGCAACACTCAGGGCGGGGCTAGTGCCCGCACAATGCTCAGGACAGGGCTATCACCCATGCAACGTTCAGAGTGGCGCTAGGGCAGGGGTGTGCATTGGCCAGCCATTCACATGGCCCCGTGGCCAAGAGGCCACAGCCTGGTAGTGGGCTGTGGCCCACAGGTTGGGGACCCCTGTAATAGAGGAATCATGTCATTAGTGAAAACTTCAGTCAGATCCTACTGCAAAAGAGTCTTGTTTTGTAAATGCATATCTCAGGTCATACTTCCCATCCACATAGCATCTTATTGGCTGATTTAGGATTCAGAAGTAAAGAGGTGGTATCCAGCTTAATTTTCCACATTGATTTTTAAAATTATTTTTTTTTCTTTAGGGGAAATGTAAAGGTTTTAGAATTCTGTCCTTTTATCATTATTTTTAAGGGTTACTGAAAAGTCTTTTTCTATATGTGACACTTAAATATATATTTTAATCAATAAATGTTATCTATCATTCATAAAACTTACATAGTTCTCATGAAATAGAATGAGAGTATCAAATGAAGTTGGATCTCCAGCAAACACTGGACTTTGCTGAAGACAGATCTGGCCTAATGCCCAACTCACTCAGTGGGCTGTAATTTCATAATGAATTCTTGTACTTATCAAAATAATGACAAACTACTGCATTTGTGTTGACAGGGAAGCTGGTACAGCACAGTTTGTACATTTGGAACAACCTTATCGCAAGAAGATATTGGAACAGGACTGCAACCATCTCAGCTGCCAAAACTATATCCTAATCAGGAAAAGCATGGCAGTTCAGATCAGTTGCAGGTTTTTCTAAAAATCGGCTTCAGAAATCAGCACTATGGTGAATTAATGAAATAAGGATCAAGGCAGTGAAGTGAACAAAACATCATTATAAGGTATATAACATGCTTTAGATGTTTAAAGATTGAAAGAAAATGTCTGCAGCCAATTACACCATACACTTTATCCCTGTTTTTCTTATTCAAGAATAATCCCATCATCTTTTTTTTAAAAAAAATATATACACAGGTCTAAGAAGAGAGGAAGAGAGCCTCTTTTGCATCCAGGTTCTGGAGATATGCATCAGGTCAGTATTTTTTTTTATCGCAAATCAAATTCTGGGTGATTGATAGTTTCAGGCATGGTTGGGGTTTTTTTGTTTGTTTTTTTTTGCTGCAGTTAGCACAATTAAATTACAAATGGAAAAGTAGAAAGTAGAAATGGAAAAGTAGAAAGGAAAGCTGGAAACCTCTCTTCCTTTCCTCGCATCTGGATTTTGGTCCCATGATCATGGGAATGTGCAACAGCTGCAAGTGTGAAAAATGGTCATAAGTCACTTTTCTCAGTACTCTTGTAACTTTGGACGGTCATTAAATGAATCATTGTAAGTTAAGGGCTACCTGTATTTTAGAAATCCTTGATCTAAGCAGTAGCTGGACAGTGTCCTTGAGAGCTGAGCATTGCAATATATGATAGATCCAGTGTAAGTGGGCAAGGCTCGGGAATAAATATAAATAGATGAGCAAGCTTAGATTAGTTGCTACTGCATATACAGTTGTTATAAACAATTGTCTTATCATGAAACTGCCTCATGCCTCTTTCTGATCACCTGCAGAAGGTTGAGGGGATAGGAAAAAGGGGTGTAGGGAAAGCCTTGTGTGAATCTTTCACACTTCACATTCTACCTTGTTTTTAGCCTTCACATAGCAAGCTAGGAGCTCTACGATTGGGGTTTAAGATGTCTGCTCATGTTATAAGAATTTCAATTTGCAATAACTCTTTTCCTGTTGCAAGGAATGTATACTCTGTGTCTCTAGGCTTTAAGAAAGACTAGAACATTAATGTCTTTTTCTTTTGTGAAAACCCAGATGGGTCCTCTGTCTTTTTTTCACTAAGTCCAAGTTGAAAACTGAGATAACGTTGAATGTCCTTAGAAGTAGATCTCCAGGTACTGGATTATATAATAATAAAAAAAAGAAATTGGTTGTGAAATTATCTTAATGTGGATAACAGAGTCTACAGGTGGATTGCAAGATCAGGTGAGCTCACCCCCCACTTTTACCAAGCCAAGGGCTATAATATATAGGAGAGGAAATACAGGCATGCAAAGGTCAAACATTTCAACATGAACTTAATTTAGCTTTTTATTCTCTTAGCATGCTTCTTACTGGCATGGGAGAATCCAATGGGGATTTTCTTTCAAATACACAAGAAGAGCTGGTGACTGATTGCCTGCCAGATGTATGGATTGTCACAGTGACAGTTTCCAAGAGATTTCTCCCAAGGGACCAGACCATTACTTGCTTAAGCAGGAACAGAACCTTTTCATTTAAGGAGGAACAGAACTGCTGAATAACTTCTGGGCAAGGTATTATGTAATTCTCTCTCTCTCTCTCTCTCTCTGTGTGTGTGTGTGCATGTGCGTGTGTGCGTGTGCGTGTAAAATGATACACTGCTGCATTACAATTGTGATAATTAATATCTCTATTCATACTAAATTGCATGGAATCCGCATTGTGAAACTTCATGAAACTTAATGTTTTTCCTTGCAAGAAAAAAAAAATCTTCATCAGCGACTCAGAATACAGGAATTTTGGACTTTCTAGAATGATGAAACAGTAAAATTAACTTGAGGGGGTGGAGGGAACATTTCAAGAATGATATCAGGAATATCCAGAGATAAGCAAGCTAGCCAAATTCTTGTTTTGGCAAACAAGCTTTTGTGGTGAGTGAAGATTCTTGAAATGTCCACCACAAAAGAGTCTTTGCCAAACCAGGAATGTTGCTAGCTTGCTTATTTTGGGATATTCTTGATCTGCTATTCTTACATTTTTGTCAGGCACGGAAGATGAGGTCCACACATGAAAGTTCAAATTAACTGATTTATTGCTAAAAGCCTACGCACAGGAATCTATCCACTCAGCTAACAGTCAGTACTCAGTTAGAGTTAAATAAGGGTCAACTGCACTCAAGGGGGGGTTGGACTTACTTCACTTGTGACTACCTATAGATTCTAGGCTGATTCATCTTTTCATTTTGCCCCCATATTCTGTCATTCCTTCTCCTACAATTTTCCATGCTAGGTTGGCTGGTTTCCTCCATTCATATACTGGACCTCCATTCAACAGGATGAGATTTTTTAGTATGTCTACAAGTGATTTGTGTACTGTTTGGGGGAATAGCTACTGCAAATCCACAGTTCACAAACATCTGTCATATTCACAGAAAAATGAGATGCTGTTATCTGAAAACCATTCAGTTTCAGAAAGCATTCAATTAAATATTCTAGTACAAAAGGTATAACAGACTTTTTTTTGGAAAGAAAATAGGGAAAGAGAATCCATCCTTCACATTACTGAAGAGTAAAATGGAATGATTAGTATATTTGCCCCTAGCATGCAGAGGAACACTTTAATTGTAATAATCCTGATGTAAAGATAGATATTCCAGGCAGAACTACATATGAACCAGAGCCAGGATATCTGGCTTCTTTCATAACACTTATCATATGCCCTCCTTTATAAAAGGCAATCCTTCTTTCAAATAGGCCATTACAAGATTTAGTTCAGCTCCAGTTCTGTTAATAAGCAATAAGTGGGAAGAAAGGTGTTAAGAACCCTGTGGAATGATGGACTCAAATTTCATGCATTGTAAAACAACAACAACAACAAAAACTTGAAATGCTAACTTTGTCAGCAAAAATTCAGATGAGGTCGAGAGGAAATGTTGAAAACCTATGTCTGTGTCCAGCTTGTGGCATTTGCTACACCCTGTTAGCTCATGCAGATATGGGAAGACATCAGTGGTGGGATTCAAATATGTGAACGACCGGTTCTCTGTGTGGATGCCGCTTCCAGAAGTCCATTCTGGGCCTGGGCAACAAAAAATTAGCTACCGGTTCTGCCGAACTGGTGCGAACTGGCTGAATCCCACCACTGGAAGACATACATTCTTCCATTTGAAAAGGTACTATATCTATGATTGTAATACTTGTATGTCCTGCTTCTATTCATCTCAACTGTAGGAAAAAATAAACCTATACTAATTCAGAATTACTTGGCATTGCTATAGCTTCTCCTGCAGCTGTTTATAGGGAAGGGAAGGACATTTTTCTTGCAGATCCACAGCCAATTCCAGCACACAGCACAGAGCCTTGGTGGTTAGAATGAAGTGTTGCAGGCCAATTCTGCCCACAGCCAGCAGTTCTATTCTCACTGGCTCAAGGTTGATTCAGCTTTCATCCTTCTGAGGTCGATAAAATGAGGACCCAGATTGTTGAGGGAAATATGCTGACTCTGTAAACCACTTAAAGAGTGCTATAAAGCAATGTGAAATGGTATATAAGTCTAGTGCTATTGCTATTGCTACACTTTTTGCATTTCCCCCTCCCCTTTCCAGTGTTGGAAGTGGACTCTGACATTAGATAAGTACCAGTTAAACTGCAGGGAAGACACATGTAAGATCAGAACAATAACAGAAGCCTACTTTCAGTGGCCAAATTTTCTTTCTGCACTCAGAGACTGAGATCTGAACTTCTTAAGACCCCTTGATTATCATCCCAGTGGCCACAGAATTCTGTCCTAGATAGTCTTTGATGGCTTTATGCTTCCTTTTAACCTCTATTCTACTGTGATTATGTTCATTACTGCTAATGTACATAAGTCATTTTTAAGTTCATTTGTTTTAAGCTTCCGTGGAATTTTTTATTTGTGAAAATAGTTTGAAATGTTCTAAATTAATAGGTAAAATAATAGAATCTGGGCTTCTGATTGGCATCTAATCTTCACTTAGTCAAGGGCTGAATGGGTTGTCCTCAGTGGTGGGATGGGAACAACCGGTTCTCTGTGTGGATGCCACTTCCAGAAGCCATACAAGTAAAAGTATGAAAATGAATTCTTCCAGATAATGGGAATTTCCCTGTAAGGAAAATTCTCTTCTATTTTTTTTAAAATATCAGTTTTGCCTGATATTAAAAGAAATGAAGTGGTGGGGTTGATATCTAACTTCCTTAACATCTTACTGTTCTGATTGGCTGAAAAGAGATTTTAAAAATGGGCATTTATCAAAGAGAACTTTCTGATCTTAGCCTCCTTCATGGCTGATTTTTTCTGAACTGAAGGTCATTGATATACAGTATATTAGATCACAACTGACCCCAGATTATGGGAATTGTAGTACAGTACCTTGGGAAGGTTGGAGAAAAGCCTGATCTAAGCAGATGTACAAGTCATCCTCGCTTTACAACAGTTCATTTAATGACTGTTTGAAGTTACAATGGTACTGGAAAAGTGATTTATGACCATTTTTCACACTTAGGAACATTGCAGTATCCCCATGGTCGTGTGATCAAAATTCAAATGCATGGCAACCGACTCATATTTATGACAATTGCAGTGTCCTGGGGGGTCATGTGATCACCTTTTGTAACTGTCTGACAGGCAAACTTTTGCGACCTTCTGACAAGCAAAGTCAATGGGGAAGCCAGATTCACTTAACAAAGGTGTTACTAATTTAACCACTGCAGTGATTCACCTAACAACTGTGCCAAGAAAGGCTGTACAATGGGGCTAAACTCACTTAATGGATGTCTCACTTAACAACAGAAACTTTGGGCTTAATTATGGTCATAAGTCAAAGAGTACCCTTGTACACAATCCAATGTTTTGAGGTATAAATTAAATCCTTTATAAGGGTTTAAGGTCAGGTCTCTATACTTTGTTTAGGAATGACAATTCCTACATCATTTACCTTGCTGTTCTGGTGCTTATGCCCGCCAGGCCTATTTCTTCCAAGTTCAGTAGAGATCAAATGTATTATTACCAAATGTTATCAATCCCCACAGAAACAGAGTGATGCATTATTGAAAGTTAATTAAAAACAGATGCTTGAGGCCCTCCATTAGCATTTCACAGCAAACACAACTATTCTCCCAAACATCTTGTGGTTTTCCTACTTTTCTAGCTTGAATAACTGAGACATTTACTTAGGAAGCTCTTTTAAGAAGCCATTGACCTTATCATTAGAGCAATTCCATTGTTCCCTTATTACATTTTCCCTAAGTTAAATGAAAGATTGCTGAAATTCACTCCGTGAAAATTTTAAGAACAGATAACAAGCATTTTACTCTTGACAGTATAAACTATAAACAGCAAGATGAATGGCATGGAGGTTCTCTGGAGCTGTTGGCAGAGATGTCCATCATTCTGTCTACATATATACAAGATTGTTGTTCATTTGGTACTTTAAAAAAGTACTTATTTTTCTCCATTTCTAGTCTGCAGATAGCAGTTTGGTTGATGGCAATCTAAAATGTTTCCATATCACTACATTGTTTGTAGTGAGCCTGTAATCTTTAAGGCAAGGATAACATCTCGTTATATTAGAGCAGTATTTCCCAAGTTATGTTTGAGAAAACCTTAAGATTCTTCAGAAGCTCAGTGAAGGGGTCCTTAATGGCAGAATGAGTAATGATGGACAATCTTCCTCAACATACTGTACATTTTATCTGCCTATGCCAAATGCAGGAAATCAGGAGTCCAGGGAATTCAAATGAATACATAGACTTATTGTATGCTAAAGTTCTCTGCAAGAATCTCACTAATGGTCAAAGCCAGTTAGTGGTAGATAAGTGTCAGGGGGATTCAAGGTGGGCTGGACTTAGATCTCAAGACTGATGATGTGTTTGACTCCTCCCTTGGGCTCAGTCTGGTCATCTCTTACAGTCTATTGCTGATCATCTGCAAAATGTGTAGAAAATGCCAAGAAGTGAGTGTAGGGAAGATCAATCCTACCAATACATAACATTGCAAAGGAATCCAGGTCAGGAGAAAATCACCTGCTGCTCCCCTTAAGTTTGGGATTGCTCTATTGAGAATCCCTTGGCTACCTCAAAAGGTGCTTTTTCAGGAGGCCACTGGATTTTCTTCTTTTTCTTTTAAGACGTTTCGCTTCTCATTCAAGAAGCTTCTTCAGCTCTGACTGGATGTTGGAGAGCTGAAGAAGCTTCTTGGATGAGAAGCGAAACATCTTTAAAGAAAAACAAGGAAGTCCAGTAGCCTCCTAAAAAAGCACCTTTGGGACAACCATCACCTGGATGACTGAGAATCTCCATAGACAAAGCCCCAAACTCCCACAGATTCAACTCTGTTCTAGGTCATGTAACAACAAGATAAGCCTTTCAGAAAGCATACCTGATGAGCCCATGTATAAAGAAGTCCCCAATATTTTTAAAGGTTCTTGAAAGGTACACTAAAGGTTGTGTTTTTTAAAAAACCTCAGATGAAAGGGACACATGCTCTTTATATTTTAGCAACTATAGCTGGTTGCAAAACAGATATCAGATTACATGTCAAGATGTCATTTTAGTCACAATGCCAATCCTTTCATCTTTGACTACGACATTATTGTGATTGAAACCTAAACCTAAAAATAAATGTCGTTTTGCACTTTGAAGATTTGTGACACTTTTTATCCTAATTGAGACAATTGGCTTTTTTTTTTAGTGCTGGTGATGGATGAAGTTTCATTTGGACACCAGAATGGCTCCTAACAATGTTACAGTTGTAGAGTGCCTGACAACAATCATTTCTGCTTTCAGAAGACTTTGAAAGTCACACAGCTGGGCATTATTCAGTTGTACCCAGGAGCGGCTTTGAAACATAATTTTATCTATTGTTACATTTCTATTCAAACTCCTTTTTCTAAATGCCACAAAGAGACCCTCAGATGATCTCATTTGGAGTCAGCAACATAAAACACTGTGGAACTCTTTATCTGTTAAAGTATTTTCAAAGCATTTTTCAGTTTAAAAATTTCACATGTGGCAAATTAGTTCAAATCCCACGCTCATTTGCACTGATGATATTACCTAGTTGGGTAATGAAATGTCTGAAGGCAAACAACCTGTACCAATCGGGTTTCAGGCCTGGACACAGCACGGAGACGGCATTGGTCGCGCTGGTGAATGATCTCTGGAGGGCAAGGGACAGGGGTTGCTCCTCTGTCCTGGTCCTATTAGATCTCTCAGCGGCTTTCGATACCATCGACCATGGTATCCTGCTGCGGCGTCTCAGGGGGTTGGGAGTGGGAGGCACCGTTCTACGGTGGTTCTCCTCCTACCTCCTGGGCCGCTCGCAGTCGGTGTTGATGGGAAGGCAGAGATCCGCCCCGAGGCCTCTCATTTGTGGAGTCCCTCAGGGGTCGGTTCTCTCGCCTCTCCTGTTCAACATCTATATGAAGCCGCTGGGCGAGATCATTCGTGGCTTCGGGGTGGGGTATCACCAGTACGCTGATGATACCCAACTTTTTCTTTCCACCCCGAACCAACCCAGTGATGCCCTCTCCGTGATGTCCCGGTGCCTGGAGGCGGTTCAGGTCTGGATGGGGAGAAACAGGCTTCATCTCAATCCCGCCAAGACTGAGTGGCTGTGCATATCGGCATCTCGGGTTAACCAAGTTATTCCACCTCTAACGATGGGGGGTGAGGTGTTACCCCCCGTTGATAGGGCTCGCAACTTGGGCGTCCTCCTGGATTCACGGCTCAATTTTGAAGATCACATAGGAGCCGTGACCAGGGGGGCTTTTGCACAGGTTCGCCTGGTGCGCCAGTTGCGTCCCTATCTGGACCGAGACGCCCTACGCACAGTTACTCATGCGCTTGTGACCTCCCGTTTGGACTACTGTAACGCTCTCTACATGGGGCTGCCCGTGAAGACCACTCAGAGGCTTCAACTGGTGCAGAATGCAGCCGCACGAGTTGTAATGGGGGTCTCCCGATACTCCCATGTAACACCTCTACTCCGCGAGCTGCATTGGCTTCCGGTTGCCCTCTGGGTGAAATTCAAGGTGCTGGTTATCACCTATAAAGCCATACATGGCCTGGGTCCGGGGTATTTGAGGGAACACCTGCTGCCGGCATCAAACGCCCTCCGCCCAGTGCGCTCCCACAGGGAGGGTCTGCTCAGGGTCCCGCCGGTAAGAGATTGCCGGCGGGTGACACCCAGGGATAGGGCCTTCTCAGTGGGAGCGCCTGCCCTCTGGAACCAGCTGCTGGTGGAGCTGAGGACTGCCCCCGACCTCCAATCATTCCGCCGGGGCCTGAAGACCTGGCTCTTTGAGCTCTCGGGCCCAGGCTGAGGAGAAATTTATTTTAATTGGGGTTTTTAATAGTACAGGGTTGATTTAATATTTTTTAAATTGGTTTTTAACTTTTTTATGGTTGATTTTTAACTCCCTGTAAACCGCCCTGAGTCCTCAGGGAAAGGGCGGTATATAAATGCAATAAAAAAAAAAAACCAAGCTCAGAGAGCACTAAGAATTCTTGATGATTCATTTGCCAAATATAAACATGTGAATGATGGGCACTTGGGCAAATCTTAGGTGGGCTACGTCTGCCTGATCTGGCTTGCAAAAATCTTGTTGACTATGATAGGCCAAACGGACAATTTGTGATTTCTTTTTGCTGCCATCAAACACTATCCAGATTTTTGCAGTTCAGATCTGTACAAATTAAATAGATTTTTTCCAGAAATTAGCAACATGAATTGCGTTCTGTTGTGCTGTTGTGAGGAAGCTTTTAGTCTCTGCTGAACTGGTCATAGACCAGGGGTAGACAACCTCGGCTCTTTTATGACTCGTGGACTTTAACTACCAGAATTCTTGAGCTGGCTCAGGAATTCTGGGAGTTGAAGTCCACGAGTCATAAAAGAGCCGAGGTTGCCTACCCCTGTCATAGACCATAGAGAGGGTGTTGTCTAGATAATAATGATTTGAGTCTTTCTGTTTGCTGCTGCTTCTCTGCAAGCAGCAGGTGGGGCAATGCAGGCTAGGTGGCAGATCTTATCTAAAGGGGTAGGTTTATGGCATGTGGTATTAATTCTGCTAGCTTTATTCAGAGCAACATCTATTTTCCAAGCATGTACTGATTTATACCAGACTAGGCAGGTGTATTCGCCTGCTGAGTAGCAAAGAGCTAGAGCTGTTGTCTTAAGGACCCCTGGTTTGGCACCCTGATTTCAACTGATCATAGTCCAATTGAGTTACTCATTGTATGTGAACTACTTCCTTTCTCAAAATTGTAAGGCAAAATGTGGCAAAAGATATGATATTAGATGGAATTAGAAGACAATGGAACAGGGATTGTGAAAAAGGAGAAATGATACTGTAATGTATTGGGCTTTGTCTTGCTAAAGGAATTTCATGTGGGGTTAAATGCTGGAAGGTTGCTCAAGCAGGGAAGTTGGCTAACGGCTCCCAGCTCCTCAGACAACCCGTCTCCAGCGCTGCCATTGGCTGCCTCTAGGGCGGCAATTGGTTGCTTTAAACCTATTGGCCGCCGCCTAGAGGCCAGGGTATAAATTGCTGCATTTGCAGCCCTGTTTATCAGTTCACTTCCTGCAACCAAATAACCAATGATCTTTGCTGAACTCACTTGCCTCATCTCGTCAATCAAGCAATGAACCCAGCATCTAACAGATACTTTACTTGTTGTTCTACCTGCCAGTTTGTAATAAAAGAACCATCAGCATCTATTGGGAAAGAAGACAAGGTCCCATGCGTTGGTGATATTCTACTCAGGAAACCTAAAGGAAACACTGCTCCGAGGGCAACAGGTTTCATTCTAAAAGAAAATGTAAACTAACATAAAAATAAATAACCGTGACATATTATTTTAGTTGTACAGTATCTGGAGAAAAAAAATCAATTAACTTGTTATGGGTCTTTAATTCACATTTTCCTCTAAAGACAAGTGGACCAAATTGTGTCCTGTCCTGGTTTTGACTATCCTAACTATGTATGGAGGAAACTTAAGATCGATAAGAAGGTGGAATTATTGGAAACCGTGGCAAAATATTTGATTTTATTTTCCCTAAGAATAGTATTTCTACTCAGTCTGAAACGTGCTGTGTTTTTTGTTTAGATTTAGGAATTATTTTCAGGCACATTCTATCTCACGGTGGCCTGAAAGTTCTCCAAGCCAACAATGAAAGCAATAATTTTCCTGTGTGCGTTTATTATCATGGCGTGGCTTTTACTGAAGAAACAGAAGAAGTCTACTCTGTAGAGCTCCAAAAAAGCAAACAGAACCTGTTCTTAGACTTTATGGGTGAACGAACTTTATCCAGTGTGCAATCTTTGAACATTTGGTGCTTGACATAATCATTGCAGTTAATCAGGTTATGCCCACACGGAAGCTGGTTGGAAAGAAAAAGAGAAATAATTTCTGTTTTTCTGTTATGCTGTATTAACGAGATTCTAGACTGCAATGCTACATTTAGAAGATTGAGGTGAACCTTGAGAGGTGATGATCTCCTGAAGCATAAACCCTGGAAAGCTTTTTTTTTTTTATATATATATTTTTCTATTTTTTTTTTATTGAAAAGTTTTAAAATACAATTTTCCTTTAAAGAACCCCCCTTCCCCCTCCCTCCTCCCCCCTCCCTCCTCCCCCCCCTACCTCCCCCCCTCCCCCCCCTACTTCCCAGAGCTGAATACAAGGTATATATATATATATATATATATATATAAAAACAGACCTAAACAACCATATACTAACAACTATAAATTCTAAAATCCATCACTCTCTAGCTTATATAGGATAAAGCAAACCTTAACAATATTAAGTATATATATAAAAAAAATCTAGAATGAGAAAAGGACACTCTCTAGCTTATATAGAATATAAACTTATATAGAATGGAACAAACCTTAATAGTATTAAATATATATTAAAGACAAAAAAAAAGGAAAGAGAAAGAAAAAAAAAAACCCCTTCTCAACCCTATACTTATCCTAAATAAACTCCATCCATTTTATCCATTCCATGATATAACATTCTTACAAATAATTTTTGAAATTAACCAAGAATCCCAAATCAAAAAACTTTAAAGTCAACTCTTCTGTATTCGGCCGTTCCTCTTCCAGTACCACATCTATAGTTATTCCAAACACAAAAATAAGAAAAAAAAAGATTGCAAACAAAACTTAAACCTCCATTTAAAAAATCTTTTGTATATTCCCCCAAACTTTAATCCAAAAAAGCTCACCCTTTCCACAGAACCACCAAATATAAAAATATATTGCGTCTACACCCAAATCTTTTCCCACCCCCCTACTTGACTACTTGACTATATCGTAAAAGTTCCATAGTCTTCTGCAAATCCTGTTATTTTCTCTTCTTAGATCGTTTTGCAGCAGCACGCGTCACCCTCTGTTTTATAGATTCATCCGATGAGGTTGTCTCTTGATCTCCTCCAACACCGTTGTCTTCTATCTGACCATCTTCGGCCTCTTGATGCACTCCTTCTCCAGATCCCTTTCCAGCTTCCAAAAGTGTTAATGGCGTTGCACTTAAAACATTATTGTAAAAATCACGCGCTTGCATCACAGTAACCAAACGGTACTTTTTACCTTCGTGCGTCACCATCAACCCCACTGGGATCTCCCATCTGAACCTTATATCTCGCTGCTTGAGCTCTTGCACAAGAAATGTAAAATCCTTCCTTCTCCTTAAGATCTTTGGAGGAATTTCTTTTAAGACCAAAACTTCTTGATTAGCAATCACAACTTTAGTATCATAAGCAGCTTGTATAACTTCATCTCTAGTTTCTCTTTTTGCAAAATATACCACCACATCTCTAGGCAACTTTCTCTGTCTGGCAATCCATGAATTCACACGAAACACTTTGTCCATGCCTCCTTTTATTTCAGATGCTGGCTGTTTCAACACTATTTCAAAAGCCTCAGAAACCAGCTGCTTTAGATCTTCCTTAGTATTCTCCTTTAAGCCTCTAATTCTAATAGCAAACTGCATCTGGAAATATTGAGCAAGACTCAGTTCCTCTTCCATTTTATTTTCATTCTCCAGTACTTTTGCTTCTAATATAGCATTCTTTTGAGTCAAGTCTTCTAGCTTTTCCTCCAATTCTTCCACACACCGAGCCACTTTAAACACTGAAGTCAAGATGTCTACCCTCATCGCTTTGAGCTTCTGTTCCATCCTCTCCTCCATTCTCTCCTCCAATTTCTCCAATTTCTCCTCCATCTGTGCAAATCTAACATTAATTGATTCCAAAATTACCTGGGTATGCTTTTCAAGAGCATCTTGTAAGTCCTTTGATGTCAGTACATCAGGAGGATGCAGCGCCTGCAATAATGATTGTTGCACGGGAGAAGTTCCAGCACTCCGAAGAGTTTTAGGGGGTGGTTTAGCCGCCATCTTTTACCAAATATGACGCACTTTCACTTCAGATTTATAATCCAAAAAAGTCCATCAAGCTGGAGAGTAAAACATAGTAATCCTCTTTACCATTTCCTCTTGTATCGCTCTGCCTGCTCCTTTAAACCATAGTCATTCCTTCAGGCAGGGGTGGTCGCAGACGGCTGGCTCTGCTCCAAGAAGTCAGGAGCAGAGGCGACGGCCAGCTGGGAGCAGCCCAGGCTACGGGGGAGTTCAATCCTTCAGCCGCCCAAGCCATAAGCTCAGGCGGCCCTGGAGAACTCTACCCCTACCTGGGGGCTTGCCCCCTCCTCTTCTCCCGAGGAGGGGGCTTCAGATTCACCCGAACAGCTGATCGGCGCTGTTTCGGGCGAAAAAACAACAGCTGAGCCGCGGGCAGCCAGGGAAGGCTCCCTCCGTCGCCACGGAGCCACCGGAAGTCCAACCCTGGAAAACTTTAATTAAGAGAATTGTTAGTAAGACTAATAATGATAGTTAGAGGCAGTGCTGGGGAAATCTATCTGCAGATAAGCTTGTAGCTCTGGTGTAAAGCCAGATAAGGAATTTGAATGTAATTAGCTTTGGGAAATAAAATATGTCTACTTTGGTATTAGGAGATGATTTTTCGTATGTGCCTCTAGTGGAAGATGCTTTCCATATGGATTACTTGATGTGGGAACGGTAAAGGTATTTAAGAGAACTGTTAAAATACCTTCCCAATCTAACCTGTATTTCTGTAGTAAGATTACCTAAGGAGTGGGCTGGAATCAGAAAAGAGGGCAATACCAGATCAGCTAAAATCCAATACCATTCCTAGCTCAAAAGAAAGTCAGGGCTTGGTTGTGTTACCTTTGGATACATGCCTTATTATCAGTTCCCAGGCTATGTAGCATAAAAACCTAATGATAAATTGGCTCAGCTAACTGGAAAGCTAGCAACATCTACCATCTGATTACCTTCCATGTCTTGTTTGCTCTGAGGAAGAGGAATGAAGTAAAGAAGGTTCTGTAAAATGAGAGGACTTTTAACATAGGCAAGCTTAATGTACCGCAATATACCACTATTGCACAAGCTGATATTTTGCAGTAAATGGGGGAGCAGGATTTTGCTTTTGATAGCAGGGAGAGAAGAAAAGTTCACAGTTCCTGCTAGATTTTGAAGGAAACTCTAACTTAGAATTGACTAAAGGACTTTATTTCAATTTATATGGCATCCATTTCAACCTCATGGTTCTGAGCCGTGAAGGGCAGTTAAAAACATAAAATAACTATAACATCACAATAAATACAACTCATCAGCCAATGGTTTTTACATTACAGGCATCAACACAACATCCCACATAGACCAAGTTCCATGCCAGGTATTCAAAGCTGTCTGAAAGGCTACTAGTGTTGAGGCTAATATAATCTCTGAGGTATTCCAAATATGGCCACCACTATGGATAAAAGTCTTTTCCTGGTTCTCACCAGATAACATTCTTCAATATACAGGATGCATAGTATGTGTCTCCTACCAGTTCTGAAGATACATTTGGGGAGAGGCAGTCCCCCACTTTACACTCATGTTCCAAAGTTGCCCTAGCTCAGGGGTAGGCAACCTTGGCTCTTTTATGACTCATGGACTTCAACTCAGCTATGTTGACTCAGGAATTCTGGGAGTTGAAGTCCATGAGTCATAAAAGAGCCGAGGTTGCCTATCCCTGCCCTAGCTAAATCTCCAAAGGATTGAAAGTGATTGTAAAAATGATTTGCAATGCAAATGCCTTCCCTTTTGTCCACCTGTGAGATGTCACAATTCTTGTAGAAGAGGACCAGAGTTTACTCTAAATGGCATAATTCTGTTTTTGTCATTTGCTTCTTCCCCCTACTCTTTGCCTGCAGATGTCCATGTCCCCTGACAACATCTTTTTTCTACTTTGTCCCATTTATATCACCTCCTGTCCAAAGAGAGAAAAGTTGAGGTCATCTGTAGCTGTAAGTGTTCAACCAACAGCATTCAGATCAGTCCAAAGGTGTGTCAGATCTGTTACAATTCTCCACCCAATATGTCACAGGCTATTTAAATGTAGGGCTGTCTTTTGTAGGCCATATCTGACATTCTGGGGTATAAGAAGAATAGCATAGGGAAGAACTTAAAAGTGCTGGACAGAATCCTAGAATCAGCTCAATCCAATTCCTGCTACAGTGCTTTGCTTGGCAGATGTTCTCCTTGATAGCTAGCAGTCTGCTGGACTGTTTGGATATAACATATGTTGACTTCAGCAAGGCTTTTCACAAAGTTTCTCATAACATGTTTATTAACAAAATAGTCAAATAAGGGTTTGACAACTCATTCATTAGGTAGATCCACAGTTGGTTCAAGGATAGCCAAAAGGTAGTTATAAATGGCACCAAATCTGTCTGGATGCATCTTGTGTGTTGTGCATAAGAGTCTGTCCTGGACTTGATGTTGTTCAATGTTTTTATAAACAATAAGGATGAGGGAATCTAGGAAATGTCCCAAAAATGGTTTTTTAGGAGGCAACTGGACTTTCTTGTTTTTCTTTCTTCTCACCCAAGAGGTTTCTTCAGCTTTGACTAGATGGTGGGGAATGGAAGGATTTGTATTGCTTGCAGACATTTCCATTCTTTTAGAGAGTTGTTGAAGCCATTTGGAGGTTTACCTGCGTCTTCAGTGTCACCTGAGCAGTGCAAATGTGTGTGGATCCTTCTTGGCTTCAGGATGTTTTCTGCCCTATGTCCCTTCACTGTTGAAGACAGGCACAGGCTGTTGGGGATGAGTCTGTGTTGTCTGCATCTCAAATTGAAGTGCAAACGGTTCCTATAGTCTGCAATATTTTCTGGAAATCTGTCCATACTCCCTCACCATTCGAAGGGTGTTCATCCCAAAGTGCATACCTAAATGTCTATGGAGATTCTCAGTCATCCAGCTCATGGTTTTCCTAAAGGTGCTTTTTCAGAGGCAACTGGACTTTCTTGCTTTTCTTTGAAGACATTTCCATTCTCATCCAAGAAGCTTCTTCAGTTCTGACTAGATGACCACAAGAAGTGAAACGTCTTCAAAGAAAAACAAAAAAGTCCAGTTGCCTCCTGAAAAAGCACCTTTGGGACAACCATGACCTGGATGACTGAGAATCTCCATAAACACTGAATCTAGGAAATGCTTTCTGAATTTGTAGATGATGCAAAGGTAGGAGGAGTGGGCCCCTATTTACATTTTAGAAGGATGGGGGGGGGAAAGTAAAGGCTTAGGCTAGAACGAAGAACTGAAGAAAAGAAAGGTACCCAAAAAGAGAAGCCACCTTCTGGTTGGTGACTCAATTATAAGGGATGTTAATTTAGGAAAGGACACAGAGGTTTTGAAAGAGGTCAGGTGTCTTCCAGGTGCTACTGCCAGTAGGGACAAGAAGCGTATATTCAAAATAGTCAACAATGCCAGCAAAGACTGTGATGTGGATGCCATTGTACATCTTGGCACTAACGATCTGTCCCAAAACGATGTACTCTCTGTGCAGAATGATTTCCAGAGCTTAGGGCAGGAACTCAGCAGAATAGGCTGTAGGCTTACTTTTTCAGAGGTTTTACCAGTGTATAAGGAGCAAAATGGAAAAGGCCAGCGTATAGCAGAATTTAATATGTGGCTAAAGGTGTGGTGTAATGGAGAAGGCTTTGGTTATATTAGTCACGATGTCTGTAGCTGGTCCAATGAAAAAATGTACAAAAGAGATGGTCTGCATCCATCCAAGAAAGGGACTGAGTTACTTGGCAATAAATTCACAGCTTTTCTGAAGGAATATTTAAACTAAACAACGGGGACAGTGAGTTAATTGATACAGAACATCACTGTCCCCGGCAATCTAAGAAAATAGGGGAACTTAGGCACCACACAAGTTATGCAGCAAGTAAACACAGGGTCAGTCATAAAGGACTCAAATGTCTGTATACCAATGCGCAGTGTATGAACAGTAAGCAGGGTGAACTAGAAATTCAGGTAAATGAGGGCGGATATGATATTGTTGCCATTACGGAAACATGGTGGGACAAAACCCACAAGTGGAACACACAGCTAGAGGGATTTAAATTATTTAAAAGAAATAGACTAAACAAAAGAGGAGGTGGAGTTGCTCTCTATATAAGAAATAACTTTATCTCTACAGAAATAGAGCACAACAATGATGAAAACTGTAAACTTGAATGTATTTGGGTCAATATAAAAGGGGGGGAAATGACATTGCCATAGGTGTATACTATAGGCCGCCCAACCAAACAGAGGAAATAGATGAACTTTTTGCTAGTCAGCTAACTAAGGTATGTAACAAGCACATCAGAA
Source organism: Vipera ursinii (assembly GCF_947247035.1). Taxonomy (NCBI): domain Eukaryota; kingdom Metazoa; phylum Chordata; class Lepidosauria; order Squamata; family Viperidae; genus Vipera; species Vipera ursinii. The sequence continues at coordinate 143,167,415 of NC_139512.1, read as the reverse complement.
TAGTAATGGGGGACTTTAATTACCCTGATATCAACTGGGAGACAAATTCTGCACCAAGTGGAAGATCTAACAGATTCCTGACAAACCTAGCAGACAACTTTCTCTCCCAAAAAGTAGAGAAGGGAACTAGGGGATTAGCCATATTGGATTTAATTCTCACTAACAGAGATGAAATGATAGAAAGTGTCAAAGCCACAGGAACCTTGGGGGGAAGTGATCATGCAATATTGGAATTCAACATTATGGAAGCACAAGCAATAGAATACAGCCAAACTAGAGTCTTGGACTATAAAAGAGCTAATTTCAATAAACTTAGAGAGACCTTGGGAAGAGTTCCATGGATGAGAATCCTAAAGGGGAAAACAACTCAAGAAGCTTGGGAAATTTTGAAAAGTGAGATAATAAAGGCCCAGTCTAGCACAATACCAACAAAGAAGAAAAATAACAGCTTTCAAAAGAAACCAGCATGGCTGCATAAAGAACTCTCTGATAAACTGAAAGATAAAAAGGACAAGTATAAGAAGTGGAAAGAGGGGCACATAACTAAGGCAGAATATCAGCAAACAGCCCATGCCTGCAAAGATGAAGTCAGGGAAGCTAAGGCTCAAAATGAACTAAGGCTTGCGATCAAAGTCAAAAATAACAAAAAAGCTTCTTTCAACATATAAAAAACAAGAAAAAAGTTAAGGAAATGATTGGTCCATTAGTGGGTGAAAGTGGCAAGAAGGTGAGAAGCAATAGGGAGAAAGCAGAACTATTTAATTCATTTTTTTGCATCTGTCTTTACACAAAGGGAGAAAACAGTCCAACCTACCCAAACCAGTGCCATAAAAAACAGAATAGAAACGCAAGTTAAGATAGGCAAGAAAATGGTAAGTGAGCACCTGTCCAGCCTAGACGAGTTCAAATCACCAGGACCAGATGGATTACACCCCAAGGTTCTCAAGGAACTGGCAGACGTGATCTCAGAACCACTGAACTATATTTTTCAAAGATCCTGGAACACTGGGGAACTACCAGAGGACTGGAAGAAAGCTGATGTAGTTCCCATATTCAAAAAAAGGAAAAAAAAATAGATCCTGCAAACCACAGACCTATCAGTCTGACCTCAATACCTGGGAAGATTCTGGAAAAGATAATCAAACAACAAATCAGCGAACACCTTGATGCAAACAAAGTTATCACTTAAAAGCCAACATGGGTTTGTCAAAAACAGATCGTGCCAGACAAACCTTATTGCATTCTTTGACCAAGTGACAAAACTAGTGGACCAGAGGAATGCTGTAGATATAATTTACTTGGACTTCAGTAAGGCATTTGATAAAGTAGATCACAACCTACTACTTGATAAGATAGAAAAATGTGGGTTAGATAGCATCACCACCAGATGGATTCGTAGCTGGCTGACAGGCCGTACTCAGCGTGTGGTCCTCAATAGAACTGCATCTACATGGAAGGCAATGTGTAGTGGGGTGCCCCAGGGCTCTGTTCTGGGTCCAGTGCTCTTCAACATCTTCATCAACGATTTGGATGAGGGGATAGATGGGGAACTCATCAAATTTTCAGATGACACCAAGCTGGCAGGAATAGCCAATACTCCAGAAGATAGGCTTAAGATACAGGAGGATCTGGACAGACTCGAACACTGGGCGCTATCTAACAAAATGAAATTCAATTGTGAAAAAAGTAAGGTTCTACATTTAGGCAGGAAAAATCAAATGCACAGGTATAGTATAGGTGGTACCTTGCTTGATAGTAGTAACTGTGAGAGAGATCTCAGAGTCCTAGTGGACAATCACTTAAATATGAGCCAGCAGTGTGCTGCAGCTGCCAAAAAAGCCAACACAGTGCTAGGCTGCATTAACAGAGGGATAGAATCAAGATCACGTGAAGTACTAATACCACTTTACAATGCCTTGGTAAGGCCACACCTGGAATACTGCATCCAGTTTTGGTCACCACAATGTAAAAAAGATGTCGAGACTCTAGAAAGAGTACAGAGAAGAGCAACAAAGATGATTGGGGGACTGGAGGCTAAAACATATAGGGAATGGTTGCTGGAATTGGGTATGTGTAGTTTAATGAAGAGAAGGGTGAGGGGTGACATGATAGCAGTGTTCCAATATCTCAGGGGCTGCCACAAAGAAGAGGGAGTCAAGCTATTCTCCATAGCACCTGAAAGTAGGACAAGAAGCAACGGATGGAAACTAGGCAAGGAGAGAAGCAACCTAGAACTAAGGAGAAACTTCCTGACAGTTAGAACAACTAACCAGTGGAACAACCTGCCTCCAGAAGTGGTGAATGCTCCAACACTGGAAGTTTTTAAGAAGAGACTGGACAGCCATTTGTCTGAAATGGTATAGGGTTTCCTGCCTTAGCAGGGGGTTGGACTAGATGACCTCCAAGGTTCCTTCCAACTTATTATTATTATTATTATTATTACATAGAACAGTGGGCAGAATCAGGGATAAATAAACTTATTCATGTAAATAAGAAATACACAAGAAACGTGTAGGATTGGGAAAATCTGGTTCCAGATCTGCACATGAGAGAAGGATTTGGGTGTGCTACTAGATCATAACCTCACCATGTCCCAACATGTAACACACCAGCAAAATAGGCCAGCAACCTCTTGAAAAGCTTCAGGAAATTGTGGGAAATAATTACCCTATCTATGTACTCTACCTTGGTCAGGTCTCACTTGGAATATTGTGTTCAGTTTTGCAAACCCCAGTTTAAAAGAGACATTAATAAACTGAAGCAAGTTCAGAGAAAGGTTACCTAGACCAGGGGTAGGCAACCTTGGTTCTTTTATGACTCATGGACGTCCACTCCCAGAATTCCTGACTCAGGAATTCTGGGAGTTGAAGTCCATGAGTCATAAAAGAGCCAAGATTGCCTGCCCCTGACTTAGATGGTAAAAAAACTGGAAGCCAAGTTCTACAAGGATCTGTTAAATGGCCTAGGTATGTTTAGCTTGCAGAAGAGAAGGCTGAAAGGAGACATGATTGTGGTCTCCAAATAGTTGAAGAGGTATCACATTGAAAATATTTTGAGTTAACCTCACTTACTCCAGAGAGTAAGATCAGAATGAATGGGATGCAATTTCAATGGTTTAGATGCACGTCAGACTTTAGAAAGAACTTCTTCTCAGTAAGAGCTGACAGTGGAGTAGTTTCTTCCCTTTTACTGGATGTTTTAAGAAAGGATGGATAGTCATCTATCAGGGATGGTGTGGTGAAATCTCCAGTGTACAGGGGAGTAACTGAATCCTTTCTAACTCTATGATCTATGACAGGGGTGTTAAGCTACTGACCCGTGGGCTGGACACGTCACGCAGAAGCAGCCCCCATTGCCAGCAATGGCAAAACAGTCCCAATACGTTGCACGACATCATGTGATCTTGTGAGTTTGACATGTCTGATCTATGAAGTCCAGATATGTCAATTGATCACGTACACCATAAATGCCAAAAGAGGACACTATCATGTGGCAACAAGTCAGAACAGAGGCAAGGGGGTGGGGGTGGGGCGGAGAATTCAGGCCAGTATACTTTTCTCCTTACTCAAAGATGAGCGGAAAGCACTTTAACTGGGGAAAGTGGAGAAAGATCCTCAATTGTTTGCAACAGAAGCTTTGTTATGATCTTTATGCTGAGTTTACATACTGCGCTAAGATCTGATTGCTAAGCGAGGCGTTTGTTCATTGAGCTTTGCCCCATTTTATGACCTTCATTGCCACAGTTAAGTGAATGGTTGCAGCTGTGAAGTTAGTAACACGGTGGTTAAGTGAAGCCGGCTTTCGCACGGACTTTGCTTGTCAGAATGTTGCAAAAGGGGATCACATGATCCCGGGACACTGCAACTGTCATTAATATGAACCAGTTGCCAAGTCTCTGAATTTTGATCATGTGACCCTGGGAATGCTGCAATGGTCATAAGTGTGAAAAACAGTCAGACCAGTTGCCAAGTCTCTGAATTTTGATCATGTGACCCTGGGAATGCAGCCATGGTCATAAGTGTGAAAAACAGTCAGACCAGTTGCCAAGTCTCTGAATTTTGATCATGTGACCCTGGGAATGCTGCAATGGTCATAAGTGTGAAAAACAGTCAGACCAGTTGCCAAGTCTCTGAATTTTGATCATGTGACCCTGGGAATGCTGCAATGGTCATAAGTGTGAAAAACAGTCAGACCAGTTGCCAAGTCTCTGAATTTTGATCATGTGACCCTGGGAATGCTGCCATGGTCATAAGTGTGAAAAACAGTCAGACCAGTTGCCAAGTCTCTGAATTTTGATCATGTGACCCTGGGAATGCTGCCATGGTCATAAGTGTGAAAAACAGTCAGACCAGTTGCCAAGTCTCTGAATTTTGATCATGTGACCCTGGGAATGCTGCCATGGTCATAAGTGTGAAAAACAGTCAGGCTATAGTTACTTTTTTCAGTGCTGTCGTAAGTTCAAATGGTCACTAAACAAACTATTGTAAGTTCCTGAAATACACTCTGGTGTTCTGTGAAAGTTTGGTTGTTTAGTTGTGCAGGATAATGTGTGTGTTTGTAGGATACTAGAGAAATCTCCAGAGATTTTAGCAAGGATTTGCTTTCGTTGCATTGTCGTACATTTTAACTTTGACTTTTGTAAAAGTTCCTCCATATTATGTTGCGTTATGGATAATTTTTGAATCTGTTCTTACAGCTTCTTCCATTTTTTCCCCTTCATCTTCTTTTAAAACATCTCTAACAAATAGTGCAGCTTATTGATGATCTTTCAGCCTGACTCAAACATTTCATTTAAAAAAAATGTGGATTTGATGTACAGTTACATGAAAAGTAATTTTGTTGTCCAGAGGCTTTTGAATGTCAGCAAATCTCTAGCTTCTAATTACCATTATTTTCTCATTTCTACCTTGCTTGTACTACTTGGGATTCTGCTGATGATGCCTGAAAGAAAAAAGAATCTTCACTTTTCTTCTTCCTTTTTCACAATCTGAGAGTTTCTTTTTAGCTTTTCTTAATACTATTGTATGATATCTGTATCTATATCTATATATCTCTTTCTCTATTTCTATCTATATCTCTATCTATCTCTATCTATCTCTATCTCTCTGTCTGCCTGCCTGCGTGTGTGTGTGTGTGTTTGTCTGTGTGTTCTTCAATTTACCGGGCAGTGTGTATATAGTGTGTGTATGTGTATGCATGTGCATATGTATATGTACATGTATATATAGACACAGTATATGAGAAAATGAGAGCCTGAATTCAGTAAGATCAATAGTTGATGAAAAACTTTTTTTTTTCTTAAATTCTTGCTGACATATACCTTCTATTCCATACCATTTCTCATGAGGGAGAATTCATTCTGAGATCATGTGATAAATACACAACACAATCCTAGTGCAGAAAATTTAATTCAGTTCAAATTTAAATGTATTAAATTCAACACATACGCCTTTGAGTAATGGATGCATGATTGCAACCAATATTATTACATTTACAAAAGAAAGTCTAGCATGATGCAGACATAGGGTTCTTAGAAATCTTGTCAGTCCACGGTCACATGCAGGGCTTTTTTCCTCATAGAACGCTCAGAACGGAGTTCCGGCACCTTTTTTGGATGGAACCTTGTAGGGTAGGCAAGGCAGGTTGTATGACATGTGTGAGTTCCGGCACCTTTTTCTTTTACAAAAAAAAAGCACTGGTCACATGGGTGAAGAAAATGTTTTGAGTTGTGTTGAAATAGGTAGTGAGGATTGTGCCAATAGCCAGATAGGCTTATGAGGTCATGGTGTTAAACTTCACTGTAATCCCTTCCCCAAACCCATATGATTTTCTTAATCTGCTCATCATTTCCCCCTCTGTTTACCTAGCCTTTTATGCAGAACAGAAGAACCTTAATTTAATTCTTGGTGGCACTTTCTAAATCTTTCTCCCACTCATGAATTTTTAGAATATGATTTCATTACATGGAACAGAGGTAAATAACCTGAAATCAAGTACATGATTGGTGGGTTGTAGGTAGATGAATGTTCTCCAACAGAGCTAATTCCAAAGGTCAGAATGAATTTAATTTGGTGGGTGTGTTTACATGTTGCAAGGGCGGCCACCAAGGCATGCCATAAAATTCATCCGGTAAATGAGCTACAATCTCTCTGGGGAGGAGGAAAACATAGAAAAAACATCCCCTCTCAGCATCTTTGTCGTTGGTAGGTACAATTGCCATAGAAGACAACAACCCACAGTGCAATAATTACTTATTGAATCAGAGCTTGAGAATAATTGTCCCTTTACTAGATTGCTCAGTTCCAGCACAACAAGCTAGATCAACACAATTAATGTAAGCAGGTTATCTAAATTAGTACCTGGGTAGTTATCAAAAGCTGTTTTGTATCTTTTAGATTCCTGAAAAGATTCCCTATGTGGAAAAGAAGGCAAAAACCAGCAAATAAAAGACCAAACTTAGAACAGAGAAGGTTTTACACGGTACACATACAATTCATATAATTCTCACAGCTTACACCCAGAGCTCCTTTTCATCATTATTGGACTCTGGTTTTTCATCAATTTTGTCATGTAGCTATTCTTGGGTCATGTCTTGGCTCTTGACACTATCAGTCATGTTTTGATGCACTCCCTTTGTTGGGGACATTCTTGCTTTAGCATGCTCTGCATTTCCATGCACCCGTGCACTCAGATGGACTGTATACACTTCATTAGACTGAATATTCATCATATAATTCATTAAGTTCAGCATTCACCATGGACACAAGAAAAAAAGTCTCATTTCCTGGGCAAACCTTCAAAGAAGTTACATACTGTTCAGATAGCCCTTGGCCTAGGGTGTCCAAAGCACACTACCAGCAATCCCTCCTTTAGCAATCACTGATTTTGATAGGCTTTCAGAAGATGAAGGGTTGTCCAGGGATCATTTGCCGAGATCAGCCCATAGCTGTGACCTACTTCCTTTCTATTACATTCTTATCTGAGATTAATGGGACACTATAGCTGTGTAGGGGACATGGTGGCTCAGTGGGTTAGGATGCTGAGCTTGTCCATCAGAAGGTCGGCAGTTTGGCAGGTCGAATCCCGAGTGCCGCGTAACAGAGTGAGCGCCTGTTACTCGTCCCAGCTTCTGCCAACCTAGCAGTTCAAAAGCACGTAAAATTGCAAGTAGAAAAATAGGGACCACTACGGTGGGAAGGTAACAGCGTTCCATGCGCCTTTGGCGTCTAGTCATGCCGGCCACATGACCACAGAGACGTCCTCGGACAAGCGCTGGCTCTTCGGCTTTGAAACGGAGATGAGCACCGGCCTCTAGAGTCAGAAACGACTAGCATGCATGTGCGGGGGAACCTTTACCTTTGTGGCTGTGTACCTATGACAAGGCAGAAAGTAACCCAGGGGTACAGTCAGTGGTGGGATTCAGCTGGTTTGGCAGAACCGGTAGCTAATTTTTTGTTGCCCAGCCCCAGAATGGACTTCTGGAAGCGGCATCCACACAGAGAACCGGCTGTTCACATATCTGAATCCCACCACTGGTTACAGTATATGTACAGATATAATGCTTTTGACAGCCATCGGTGTACAACGGTCAGCTAAGGAATGGATCTTCATAGGGAGCACCTGATTGCTCTTGTTCCATGTCATCTGCTTTACTACAGCTCTAGACCAATAGGACAGCTTTCAATTATTGTTTGATTGTTCCAAGCTGAAAAATACAAAGACAATGAGATGATTTCCTTTCCATATTTTTGTGCTTTAAACCCTAACTCTGGAGATTCTTTTCAGGGGTCTTATCTAAACCCTCAAACCTAAGAGTGAGAAAGCAAAAATAGAGAGATTAAAAGTTGCCTTTATTGCAGGAATCAGTCCAGTGACATATGCAGTGAGTGGCATACTTAATCGTTGATTTATTCTTCTGTTCATTGATTAAGGGAGGGATGAAATAGTATGCAGGAACCACTTTTCCCACTCTGCAGGCAATGGCACAGAGTGATGCTAGCAGTGCCCTATCAGGCTTCATTAACCCTGGAACTCGTTGCATATTCAGGTTTGGCTCTCTTACACAGGCTGCAGGCAGTAATCTGTGAGTAATCACATTACATATAACCAATGGTATCCACAAGGAATAGGAGCAGGCAATTATAGCATTTTAATATTCAGTTAGGAAGTTGTGGGCATACTCATTTTGGAGATCCAGAAGCAGCTTTCAGGTGCCCCTTGGAAGCTGGTTACTTCATTAGTAGAAGTAGTAAATAATGAATGTAATGAATGACACTTTTTTTTTCCTCCTCTATCTTGTTTCATAATACATATTTGTGATGGATGAAATTTAAAAAAAAAACCACCCAGAAATAAATCTTTCCCAAGTTGGCATTCTTCCATTGTATTTCCATTATCAATGAATAATATTGGTGCCTCCAATAATTAGAGTACTGTACTTCAGAACAATTACAAGGTAGCAATTGGAAAAGGCTGGTCTACAATATACATGGAATGTGAGTTAAATTCTGCTATGAGCATCCCCAAAACCACTTTAGAACGCTGTGAACACATTAACCAATACAAAACCATGACAATAACATCAGAGCACTGTGGTAAGAATATGTGTTACTTACCATTACTGGGATTACTGGGACTGAAGTGGACTACTTTATGAACATGGGAATTGAAACAAAATAAAAATGATGCATGACAGTGACAATAAACTCACAAATGTTGTAGTTATAAGTCTTCAAATAAGTTGAGTAACATATAAACATAATTGGAAAGATGGAACAGTTAACTTGAATTAGAACTCAAGTTAAGTTCAGCTTCTGGTGTGGGTCCTTGATACTCTCTGAGCTTGGTTGTTTTCTTGCAGATGTTTCATTAGCCAAACTAGGTAACATTCCATTAATCTCAGATACGAAAGTAGAATTTCTTTTATTGGTATCAACTTCTGGTGAGTCTGTTAAGCTCAAGAAATAACTACTTAGATTTATGGAAAAGAAAATCTGTATTGTTAATTGGGTAATGTAACAATATCTTGAAAACCTGCCAAAGAAAGTTTTCACATCAGCTTATAATTAGCATAATTAAGGTGGAGTTGCTTTGAGTTTCTTTCTCAATATATGTGTATCTCTCTGTGTGATTATATATGCATACTTTTATTAAATTTTTAAAAGTAAAAAAAATCTGACAGACTAATATAAAATAAGAAAAAAATTAAAGTAAATTTTAAAAGTACAAGCCAAAAAAAGTAAAAGAAAGTTAGAAGAGAAAAACAAAAACAAAAAGTATCTTCCAATTTTCTCAATAGCAGTTATAAGTACAATTATTAGTTTACCTCTTAATATGTGGTTACAACATACCTCATTTTTTTCTATAGTCTGCCCTGTTTAATCATCCAAACTAAAAATCACTAGTTCATTTTTTTCAGTTTTGTGCAAAAAGTCTATAAGAGGTCTCCAATCAGCAATAAACATAGATATTGTCTTTTCCTGATCAAAACCATCAATTTGGCTATCTTAGCAAGTTTCAGCCGTTTTACCAACCATTCCTCCATAATGGATAATGTATCATTTCACCTTTGTGCAATCTTGCTGCAATTATCTTGTAGAACACACGAAGTTCCACATTTCGCCTCCCCCCACTCCAAATGTTTATCCATCAGTGCCAAAAGAAAAACCTCTGATTTCAATTCTATAATTAATCTTTAAAATCCTTTGAATCAGTGCATATATTTGAATCCAGAATTTTCTAGATTTTTTACACCATCTACCAAAGGCAATACCTCCTTGTTGTTCCTATCTCCAACATAAGTTTGATAAGTTTGATCCATTTTTGTCCATGTATTATTTCTCATCTGTAAAATGCTTTTTGTGCTTTGAGCCACAGAGTTTGTAACTATTCCATAGTCTCAGTATGGCACATCTAACATAATGATTTTTAAAATCCACATTGACTTTTCATACTAGAACTGTCCATACCAACCAAACCTCAAGTCATGTCCTTCTAACTCCAAAAATCTTCTGTTTCTCAACAGCACTTACACTTTCATCCAAACCAAACAGTAAGCTGCAAAACACAATTTCAAATCAGTTAAACTGAATCCTTCTTTTTCTTTTGCATCTTGTAGCATCTAACACTTAACATATTTTTTTCCTCTATCACACACACATTTAGATATATTCTTCTGCCTCTGAATGGTGCATCGGTTGTCAAAACAGATATCGTCAGAAACAAAAAACATTCTAGGTAAAGCATTCATTTTTATCACAGAAATTCTCCTCAGTAATGACAGTTGTAGTTTCTCCCATCTTAACTTATTTTAATTGCTTTCAGTGGTTTAATATAGTTATTTTGAAATAAAATGCAATTCATATTTGTTATAATGACACCCAAATATTTTACATTCTTCTCAATCTTAATTCATTTTATTCATGAATTCTGTTTGATCTTGTATCTTCAGATTTTGTTTAGCATCTTCATCTTCTGTTTATTGTACTCAAAATCGGTTAATGCATCAAATTCTTTTAATTTTCCCATTAATGTTTCAGTTCTCACTGCCCTTGCCCACCTCAGCTGATTGGGATACAGGGGAAACTTTCTTTACCTATTCACCTGTCCTTGTTGAGTGGAGGAGAGCAGAAACAGAGATGGTGAGGAGAAGGAAGAGAGGACCAACTGAGGAGAACATCTCTTCTCCTGTCCACCCCCCAGCATATAAAATCTCCAGGGACTCAAACTAACGTTTCAACCTTATCCCTTGTTTTATTCCCCAAAGGCTTCTGCCCTAGCAGAATAATACATGGAAGGAAATATTTTGTGAATCCTACAGCTATACAAATGCTTAGGGCAGAATTGTTAATTCTAGGGGTTCTACCAAGGCAGGGCTTTTCAACCAGTGGTACGGGTACCACCTGTGGTACATTGGCACCTAGCAGGTGGTACGTGACCATGCTAGAAAAGTGGTAGCGGGAGAGGGGAATGAGCTGAACTGGTGGTAGCACCACACAAGCCTGAGCGAGAGATGGCTGGAGCTGCAGGGCTCTGCAGAAGCGCCAGGATCAGTGCCAGGCTCAAGCTGAAGCTTGGCGCTGATTGTGGCGCTTCTGCTGAGCCCAGAAGAAGCGCCGATCAGCTGGAATGTTGCAGCATCTCCAAGGTCTTATGATTTACATTCAGATGCTTGGCAACTGATTCATATTTATGACAGTAACAGTGTCCCAGGGTCATGTGAAATGACCAAAACCTGCTGCAACCACCCAGCATAGGGGAGGGAGATAAAAAACAAACACCCCCCACCCCCCTGCTGCCAATCCTCAACAGAAATGCTCACAACAATGAAAACCTCGGACAGGAGGAAGAGTGCTGCCAGGCGGGCAGGCAGGTGTCTTGCTCGGCTGTGGCTTGGGGGGCACTTTTTTCAGTGCCATTGTAACTTTGAATAGTCACTAAGCGAACTGTTGTAAGTCGAGGACTATCTGTACTTCACTTTTTTCCTTTTTTTTCGTCATCAAGTTTTTGACACCTTGCTGGGAGACTGGTGGTACTCGGATGTTGCCATATCCTAAAAGTGGTACAATGGGTGAAAAAGTTGAAAAGCCCTGTACCAAGGTATCAGTTGAGCTACTAAATACAGAGTAATGCCCCAAACCTTGGTGAGTTGCTAGAGAAAAACAAGAGGGAAGGAAACCCATTCTGTCTTGGATCTTGCTGAGTAATCTGCCAATTACAAATTGTCCCCTGGTTGAAATTCGGCCTGCAATGCTGTAGCTGGCATGCTGTTTCATATTGTTGCCAGGACAATCATGCCAAACCTTTTGAGCACTGCCACAAACACAGCCCAAATAATTTAATCCAATTCACATTTATCGTAGGTTTATTTTCTGATATTTTCTGGGGGGGCGGGGGGGCGTCCTCCAATGGGATAATTTCATTCTCTTTTTAAACCATTAGTTATAAATCACTGCTGTGTACCAAGAGAGTTGGTCAAGCTTGGCCATCATTATTAAGTTACCCATGTTTGAGAAGCTTGGCAAAGGGTATTGGTAAGCATTGTGCTATTCTAATTGACTGCAGCTGTGGCCCTTAATGAGGGGAATTCAAATGTAGCAACAGAGGCTGAAATAGAACTGCCTTAATGGGAAAGCATTGAAAAAGAAAGGATGGGAAAGTATTAACAAAAGATATGCCAGGCCTTTAGGCAGTTTCACAAAGGGATCCTTTTCCCGTGGATTGTTGGAATAAGGAGGGGAAAGTTATAAATCCTGTCTCCAGTGATTATCCAACCTTTCATCATATTGGCCAGACTAGCAAACTGCATACAGTTAAGCCAATAATTAAAGTTCAGGAAAAACTCAGCCAGCAGGCATTTCATGGCTTCTGCAACTTTATTGTATAGCTCTATGAGGACTGACAAAGATGGCCCAGTGGGACTTATTTGGTGTAATGGAATACATGTGAATATTTTGTTTCAAGCCTCAGCAGTGGCTGGTCCAGAGTGTGAGATCTATGTGTATTGCCAGCACAGATGGTATTCATCCAGTGGTTTGCCAGTAAATGTTTCACAACTGGTTGTACCTCCCAAAATATATTTTTTTTTCCAATGGCTCCATTGCTGCTGCCACCCATGCTGCTAGCCACCAAGTAGCCAATCATCACGCCAGCAGATCTGACTCAGCTTTGTTCCCAATCAGTTTGCAACATTCCAGAAAATTTAACAATCGGTTTTCATTGCCCAATACGAACCAGCTCCCACACAGCACTACTGTATATTCATTCCTATCCAAATTATGATGTCGCTTTATTTCCATTCCATAGGCTGCGTGTAGATGGGGTGTGTGTGTTACATCTCAGTATCTGCTCCATCAATTGTGGCACATAAAGACAATGTGCATGGAGACAGCCCATAGTCATAATGAGGAAAGTTGCCCTTCTTGAAGAAAAGATTGATCTACTTCTTTCTTGTCTTCCATCTCCATAAAGTCAGTGTGTGCAGTTGCCCACTCAAAAGACCTTTGACCAAGGACTCAATGAGCGCTGTGGCCCAAGATCAGTGCAGTCTCTATCATTGCTACTTCAACTCTCTTTTAGGCTTCAAATGTTGATGTGGTCCACAAAACATACTGTAAGATATAATTCTGGCTGGGCAACTGGTTTAGTGCAGTAGAACCCAATATATTTCCTTTCTTTAGACCTTAGAAGAACAGAAGCAAACTGCAACCTGTTGATTCCTTTCAACAGAGAGGTCTATTTCACAATCTATAATTAATGACTGCAGAGCATTTTCTGAAAGACTTCTTCAGATTGCATTTAGACACAACATGTTAGCTGAAGAGCTTGGGGGCAGATCTTTCCAGCCACAGCTATCTCTGCCATTTTTCACCTCTCATCCTTGCCATCGGAGGCCATTATTTTACTCTGACTAATAGTGGGGACAGCTGTTTTGATCTTTTCCTGCCACCGTTCCACAAATATATGGAATTTGTATACATGTAAAGCTTTGATTGTCCATTTTTGTGTTTTCTGGATGATGTGAGTAAAGTTTACTTGCTTGTTTTGGAATATACGTCTGGAAAGGTCATGTTTTTCTTTTTTTTCCAGCTGGAACACCCAAACATAACAGAATAACAAAGTTGTAAGGGACCTTGGAGGTCTTCTAGTCCAACACCCTGCTCAGGCAAGAAACCATACACCATTTCAGACAAATGGTTGTCCAGTCTCTTCTTAAAAAACTCCAGTGTTGGAGCACCCACAACTTCTGGAGACAAGTCGATCCATTGGTTGATTGTTCTCACCATTAGGAAATTTCTCCTTAGTTCTAGGTTGTTTCTCTCCTTGATTAGTTTCCACCCATTGTTTCTTGTCCTGCCTGTGCTTTGGAGAATAGGTTGAAACACTGCTTGAAATTGGTGGACATCTGAATATCAGACGTCCTCTGAATATTTGGGAAAAATCTTTTTTCTACTATGGTGCTCAATCTATAAAATGCCTGATGCCCAAGTATTCAATTTAAAGCAAACATATTTCTAATTGGCTTTAGCTCTCTTATGGGTTGGTTTTTTTTTTTGTGGATCAGGAAAGCTGGCCAGTGAAAGAAATACATAAAAGAGCAGAGAGAAAAGTAATTTACAGTGAGAAATAAGCACAAAAATGCCATCAAAGAAAGTCTAAAAGAACTCTTAGGCATCCAGAGAGTGAGAAAAAACAGAAGATTCATTTTTCAAGGGAAGAAAATGTCCAAGAAATTGGAAGACAGTTTTCGAAGGATAGTAGGCAGAACTTGTCAACAAATAACAAAATAAACCTTTGTAAAAGTGACAACAGTTTAGTAACTAAAATAAATTGATATGAAACGTCTATGTCTTTAGAAAAAAAAGAATTTGTCATATTTAGGTACGTATGTGCCATTTCCCTTAGATTTGCTTTGGTTAATGTCTAAGTTCTGTAACTTTGGGAAAACATTTTTGTTTCCTGTAAGTGCAGAAGTATTATTATGCTTTAGTCATTTGAATTTCAGCAAATGCTACTAATGCTACTTTTAGAAAGTCAATATACTTGCTTTAATGCTTGGAATAAAAGTGAATCCATGTCAATGGTACTCTGGTGTTTGGAGATTTCTTCCAATTAACTTGGAAATAAAAACCACTGGGAGAAATGTGAATTAAATGCCTTGGGCAGAAGAGAAGAAAACTCCGTTAAAGTTATGAAACTCTCAGTCCCCTTTGGGAGTTCTGATTTAAATAAAAATATCTTAGGTTTCTTCCATACTTGTTTGCCAGATATGGTTCCTAATTACAGCAGCCCCTCCAACAATTTGATCAACTCTGTTTTTATTCTGTCTGCTAAAGTTTTCAGAAACTAGGTTATATTCTCAGAAGGCCAAAATGTCTCTGTTTCTAAAGCAATAATTATAATTTAAGCATCCAAACTGTTGCATATCCTTTCAAAAGTGCAACAAATTGCTTATCTCTTTTTCTTCATCACTTCTGGACTTAACACTTTGGTTTTCTCAGCCAAGAAGGCATTTTCAGGCATTGAAGGATTATAACCCAGGCATTATTAATTCAGACCTCATGACAAACCAAAGTTGTCAGAAGTGATGGTTAATATACTGGGTTACAGATACTATACAAAAGCCATCTATGTATAAAATGAAGGACAAAGAGACTGATGAGTTCCTTATTGCTCAGTTATTACAAGTTGTGTACTAATGTCAGTTTGATATACCTAAAACATTACCATCTTGTTATACCCGGCATCAACTTCCCATCGTCCTGTGCGCTCCCACAGGGAGGGCCTTCTCAGGGTGCTGACGGTTAAGGAGTGCCGGCGGGTGATCCCCAGGGGGAGGGCATTCTCTGTGGGCGCGCCTGCCCTTTGGAATGATTTACCGGTGGAACTTCGGACCGCCCCCGATCTGCGTATATTTCGCTGGGATCTGAAAACCTGTTTTTTTGATCTATCAGGCCTGGACTGAAGGGGTTTTAGCTTTTAGTATTGTTTTAATTGTTGGGCTTATGTAATTTAATCTATTTTAATTTATACTATTTTTATATTATATTTTATGCTGCCCTGTAAACCGCCCTGAGTCCTTCGGGAATAGGGCAGTATAAAAATTTAATTAATTAAATAAATAAATAAATACCCAATGCATATCTTTGATTTTTCTTTCTATGCTTACCAATCTCAAATACAGATAGTCCTTGACTTATGACTGTAATGGAACCTGCCCATTATGGCCGTAGGTTGTGATGGTTGTAAAGTGGGTTACCCACATGATGAACCTGGCTTTACATCCTTGTTTCTGGTAGTGGTTAAGCAAGTGCAGCAGTTGTTCAGCAAACCTGGGGGCTGTTAAGCAAACCCATTGCTTGTCACGGGGTTCCTTCATAGAAAACTGGAAGTAAATGTCAATTGACTTTGCAAATCATGTTCATGTAACCACAAGAATGCTGCAAATGGTCATAAATGAGGACCGGTTGCCAAGCACCCAAAGTGTGACCATATGACCATAGGAGGGCTCTGGCATTGGAACTTCGGAACTTTTGGGGGGGTGCATCCAGTGGTGGGATTCAAATACATGAACAACCACTTCTCTATGTGGATGCCATTTCTGGAAGTCCATTCTGGGCCCGGGCAACAAAAAATTAGCTACCAGTTCTGCCAAAGTGGTGTGAACTGGCTGAAAACCACCACTGGTTTTAGCCGGTTTGCACCAGTTTGGCAGAACCGGTAGCTAATTTTTTGTTGCTCAGGCCCAGAATGGACTTCCAGAAGTGGCATCCACACAGAGAACCAGCTGTTCACATATTAGAATCCCACTACTGAGTGCGTCGTAAATTTGACTGGTTACTAAGTGATCAGTTGTAAATAGAGGACTACCTGTATTCTGCCGCTGAAATAAATTATTTTCTACATAATTCCTTAATTCTGAAAATCAAAAGCTAATATTCTATAAATGCCATGGAATTTTGGCAAAAATTCTCTGTTAGCAATTGGTTAGGATAAGCTATATAAAGGAATAAGGGTTCTTTGTTGATATCCTTATATGTGTTAATTTTGTATGGGCTTCCAAACTATCTCAAGTAACAGAGGTGATATCTAGCAACATTTATTATGTGCTATATCTTTTAAAGCACTTTTTTAAAAAAAATTGCTTACAGCAAGGATAAGAAATGAATCTTAAGTGTCTGTAATAAGACATTCTATCAATGTATCAAGACAGCATGATAGGGCTACATAGAAAGACATTCTCATTAGCTGCCTAGTGCTCAGTGGATTGACTGGTACTCTCCAAGATATATTGTAACAGTACTTTTGGAAGAACTACATTTCCAACAAGACAGCAAATTTCTGTGTAGAACACCACAGTATACCACAATATCAAAGGAGATGCACTGTAAGTTGCAGGCTCTTCCTCTGTCTCTAAGCCTCACTTTAACAAATTTAAAAAAGATGGAGGAGAGATTTAAAAAAAGTAGGTCAGGATATTTTGGAATTCATGCACCTAGAGGGTTGATTTTTGAGTAGTGGACTAACTCCTAAACCCAGCTTACTTTCACTTATTTATCTTCACTGAGTTCCAATTGGTCAAGTTGAAGATGCTGTTCCTCACCATTATTTTATGGTTTAGAGCAGGGGTGTCAAACTGCTGGCCCATGGGCCAGATGCATCATGTGGAAGCCGCTCCCACCCCATTGCTGGCAATGGCAAAACAGTCCCGATACGTTGCGTGACGTCACGTGACGTCGCAAGTTTGACATGTCTGGTTTAGAGCCTGCATAGCATCTCCATTGGAAAACGCTTGGCTTATCGTGGGTTTCATTCTAAAAGGGAACAAAAGAATACTGGAACTCAGATTGGACTTTGGACAAAAATTGCAACATTTTACAGCTTTCTGAAAGCTTGCCTTTCCTGTTTATTTGTACAGGTAGTTCTCAACTTATAACCATTCGCTTAGTGCCCATTTAAAGTTACAACGGCACTGAAAAACATGACTTATGACTGCTTTTCACATTTACGACCATTGCAGCATCCCCTGATCACATGATCAAGCCTGAGAGATGGCTGGGCACGGGTAGGGGCCTCCGACGTAAACCTAACAAGAGGCCCCTGGTTTGTTTTTTGTCGAAATTTTTTCGGGGGTTAGGGAGGAGGGAGGGTACTTCTTTTGGTTGTTTGGACGAGGGGGGCAGTCCAACAACCTCTGTTCAGGCCAGTGCCGAGGCGGATCGCGGGGGGGAGGACCGGGGGTCGGTTGCTTCTGGGGCTCCAGGGCGAGTCGTGGGATTACCCATTCCCACGACATTAGGGAATGGCAGCAGGTGTAGGAACAGAGGGCCGTATCGATCTCAGGGAAGGTCTCTCCGCTGCTTACAAGCGGTGAGGCACTCCGACCCTCTGGCTCCGCCCCGAGGTCCCGGGAGTGAGGATGTGCAGCCTCCTGAGCTCCGGCTGGTGTACTTGAATGCCAGGTCTGTCGTTAACAAAGCTCCTCTCGTCCGTGACTTGGTCGAGGGTGAGCAGGCAGACCTGGCTTGTATCACGGAAACTTGGTTGGGCCCAGAGGGCGGTATTCCTCTGGTTGATCTTTGCCCACCAGGTTTCCGGGTGCTGCACCGGCCTCGGGCTCAGGGCAGGGGTGGGGGAGTGGCTGTTGTTATAAGGGAGACCTTGTGCCCACGGGAGGCCACCGTTCCCCAGATAGTCGGGTGTGAGTCTCTCTTTTTGAGATGCGGCCCTGGTGCGCAGTTGGGCTTGCTGCTGGTGTACCTTTCACCTAGTCACACAGCAGCAGCCCTGCCTGAGCTTCTCGATGTCCTCTCTGGGTTGGTGATTGAGTTCCCGAAACTTATAGTTTTGGGGGACTTCAATCTACCATCTCTGGGAGGATCATCTGAGTTGGCTCGGGAGTTCATGGCTTCCATGGACCTGACGCAAGTAATTTCGGGACCGACTCATGAGGGAGGCCACACCCTTGACCTAGTTTTCTTATCTGGACGGTGGTTAGATGATCTTGGTGGGGGCTCCCCAATTGTTATGCCCCTGTCATGGACCGATCATCATCTCCTGCGGCTGGTCTTCCATTTTGCCACCCCCCGCCGTGGGTGTGTGGAACCTATCAAATGGTACCGCCCCAGACGCTTAATGGATCCCCAGAGGTTCCAGGCGGCACTGGGGTCCCCACCTGCCTCCCTTGCTCACAGCTCGGCAGATGCCTTAGTGGAAGCCTGGGAAAGGGAAGCCACTGAGGCTCTTGACCGAGTTGTACCCCTGCGGCCCCTGACCCGGTGCAGATCCCGTCGAGCCCCATGGTTCTCCGTGGAGCTCCGGGAGATGAAGCGTCGGAGACGGGGCCTAGAGAGCGGTTGGAGATCCAGCCGATCCAAATCCGATCGATTGCGACTAAGAACCTATACTAGGTCTTATCTCGCTGCGATAAGGGAGGCGAGGTCTAATCACTTCGCCACCCTTATCGCGTCCGCAGATAATCGCCCGGCCGCCCTGTTTAGGGTGACTCGCTCCCTCCTGAATCAGAAGGTGAGGGAGGATCCCTTGCAGGGTCATGCCGAGGAGTTTAACCAGCATCTGTCGGACAAAATCGCTCGGATTCGGACCGGTCTGGACTCTGACTGGGCAGAGTCTGTCGAGCAGGACACGGGTGGTCTTGTCGATATCACCTGGGAGGAGTTTGATTCTGTGACCCTGGAGGAAGTGGACAGGATCATGGGGAGGCTGAGCACCACCACATGTTTATTGGACCCGTGCCCTTCCTGGCTGGTCTATGCAGCCCGGGAGAGGACACGCAGCTGGTTCCAGGCAGTTATATCGGCTTCTTTGAGTGATGGCAGCTTCCCCGCCATCTTGAAAGAGGCGGTGGTGAGGCCTCTCCTCAAGAAGCCTGTCTTGGACCCAGCTGTATTGAACAACTTTCGTCCTGTCTCCAACCTTCGCTTTCTTGCGAAGGTTGTTGAGAGTGTGGTGGCACATCAGCTCCCTCTGGTCCTGGATGAAGCGGATTATCTGGACCCGTACCAATCGGGTTTCAGGCCCGGGTACAGCACGGAGACGGCATTGGTCGCGCTGGTGAATGATCTCTGGAGGGCTCGGGACAGGGGGCATTCCTCTGTTCTGGTCCTATTAGACCTCTCAGCGGCTTTCGATACCATCGACCATGGTATCTTGCTGCGGCGTCTCGGGGGATTGGGAGTGGGAGGCACGGTTTTACAGTGGTTCTCCTCCTATCTCCAGGGACGCTCGCAGTCGGTGTTGGCAGGAGGGCAGAGGTCGACCGCGAGGTCTCTCATTTGTGGAGTTCCTCAGGGGTCGGTCCTCTCGCCTCTCCTGTTCAACATCTATATGAAACCGCTGGGTGAGATCATTCGTGGTTTTGGAGTTGGGTATCATCAGTATGCTGATGATACCCAGCTTTTCTTTTCGACCCCAAACCACCCCAGTGATGCCCTCACCGTGATGTCCCGTTGCCTGGAGGCGGTTCGGGTCTGGATGGGGAGGAACAGACTTCAACTCAACCCCGACAAGACCGAGTGGCTTTGCATACCTTCATCCCGGGTTTATTCGGACATTCCACCTCTCGCTATGGGGGGCGAATTATTACCCCCCGTAGATAGGGCTTGCAACTTGGGAGTCCTCCTAGATTCATGGCTCACCCTGGAAGACCACATAGGAGCTGTGACTAGGGGGGCTTTCGCCCAGGTTCGCCTGGTGCACCAGTTGCGGCCCTATCTAAGCCGGGATGATCTATGCACGGTCACTCACGCGCTCGTGACCTCTCGACTAGACTACTGCAACGCTCTCTACATGGGGCTGCCCTTGAGGACCACCCGGAAGCTCCAACTGGCACAGAATGCAGCCGCGAGAGTTGTGTTGGAAGTTTCCCGATACTCCCATGTCACACCTCTGCTCCGTGAGCTGCATTGGTTGCCAGTTGTCTTCCGGGTGAGATTCAAGGTACTAGTTATGGTATTTAAAGCCCTACATGGCAGGGGTCCGGAGTACCTTAGGGAACACCTGCTGCCGGCGTCAACTTCCCTCCGCCCTGTGCGTTCCCACAGAGAGGGACTCCTCAGGGTGCCACCGGTCAGAGAATGTAGATTGGTGGCCCCCAGGGGGAGATCTTTCTCTGTGGGCGCCCCGGAGCTATGGAACCAGTTACCGGTTGAGCTCCGGACGGCGCCCGATCTTCGCTCCTTTCGCCGCGATCTGAAAACATACCTGTTCGAACAAGCCGGCCTGGCCTGAGGGGGGATTGGTGGGGTTTTTTATTATCATTTTATTGGGGTTTTATTAATGTATTTATTGTTTTTATGGGCATGTATTTAATTACTTTTTAATTTTTGTAACTTTGTGTTTTATTCTTGCCCTGTACACCGCCCTGAGTCCTTCGGGAGAAGGGCGGTATAGAAATATTAATAAATTAAATTAAATTAAATTTGCATACTTGGCAATTGGTTCATATTTATTTGCAGTATGCCAAGGCCATGTGATCACCTTTGTGAGCTTCTGATAAGCAGGGTTAGGGTTAGGGTTAGATTCACTTTGCAACCATATTACTAAACAACTGCAGTGACTCATTTAATAACTGTGGCAAGAAGGGTTGTAAGATGGGAAAAAATTCATTTAGTAAATGCAATCTTGGGCTCAATTGTCATAAGTCAAGGGCATATGTATTTGGCCTTAAGATAGACTAGTAAGGGTATGGCTAGTCTGTTAAATATTTTTAAAGTATTGTAGATTGAATAAATAGGATGCCCAGGCAGATGGGTGTCTTCTGTTGAAGTATATTTATCCATGTAGTATGGCTGTATAACTATTAGCCTTCTCATATTTTCTACTACCTTTTATTATTATTATTATTATTATTATTATTATTATTATTATTATTATTATTATTATTATTATTTTGTTTTGTAGGTACACTGAGAGTTTATGCACTGGAGATAAATTCCAGTGTGACTAATCACACTTGGCCAAATTAACTATTCTATTCTGTTCCATTCCATTCCACTCCACTCTAATCCATTCCACTCCACTCCGCTCTGTTCCACTCCACTCCACTCCACTCCACTCTGTATTATATTCTATAGACTTCCTATTGAATGATATATCATGTGATCAAATATGTATTAATGCTAAAGAAAGGTTTTTAAGAGATGACAGCAACCTTGGCTGATTTTGAAAACTAAAGTAGAATTGATCTGGTGTCTAAAAGGAAGAGGACCATCTGGGAGTTCCATTGGGAACTATACAAAAAAAAAACAAAACCTGGAAGAAACCAGTGTCAAGCCTCTTCTGTAATGCTGCCAACACAACTGAACCTTTACTTTTTATTTGAATGTACTTTTTGAGCTAGCTGGGCAAATGAAGTCAAGACTCCATGAAATTAAGCAACCTGTGCTGAGTAAAAATTATGATAATGCTTCATGCACCATTTGACATTCTGGAGTGGTATGTAAAGGCTGAAATTATCTCTGGGAGAAGAAAAGGAAAAGGACCAAGCAAACCAGTAAAAGTATAATTTTAAAGTTTGTTTTGCCTATGCCATACCAGGAAGAGGAAAGCGTTGGAGAAAAAGATAGAGTTGAATAACTGACAACTCTACCTTCTCATCCCAGAAAGCAGGGATTAGACAACAGGAGGTTTCTAATCTTAATCGTTTGAAGGCAAGATGTCGAGCATTAGCATTTGCCATCAAACGTCAAACATCTTTGTTACAATTAAAGATAGAAATTTCATGTTTCCTTTTCTTGCAAGAAGAAGAATATAAATGCACAAGGAGCTGCGGATACAATTCTATACAGGAATTATTGAGTCTGTCATCTGCACCTCTACAACCGTCTGGTTTGGCACAGACTTCAATGGACAGTTAAGGACTGGAGAAAAAATAATCGCAACCAGTCTGCACGAGCCAGAAAGAGGGCTGTGAAAATATCTACACACTCCTCACATCTTGGACATAAACTGTTTCAACTTCTTCCCTCAAGATGATGCTATAGGGCATTGCACACCAAAACAACCAAACAACCAGACAGTTTCCCTCCCACTCTGTTAAACAACTAATTCCCACAACAATGTCTGTGCCCTAGGATGTCAAACCACCTAGTAGGACTATATTACTTATCTTTCTCATTTTCCTGTTACCTATTTCCTTATATCCTTATGACTGTAACTTATTGTTGTATCTCACTCTTTATGTTGATTGCTTTTATTTAGTATTCTATTATGATTTATGTCAATTGATTTAGTATCCTGTGTCTATGGAGTTTCTCAGTCAGCCAGGTCATAGTTAGCCCAATAGTGCTTTTTCATGAGGCAACTGGACTTTCTAGTTTTTCTTTGAAAATGTTTCGCTTTTCACCCAAGGAGCTTCTTCAGATCTGAAGAAGAAGCTTCTTGGATGACAAACAAAAGTCTTCAAAGAAAAAACAAGGAAGTCCAGTTGCCTCATGAAAAAGCACCTTTGGGATCAGTATCTTATGATCATCGCTGAGTGTTGTACCTATGATTTATGATTATTGTATTTTATGATTATGATTATCACCTGTTGCTTGTATGTACACTGAAAGGTTATTCACCGGAGACAAATTCCTTATTTGTGTCCAATCACACTTGGCCAATAAAGAATTCTATTTATAAAGCCGAGTGAATCCAAAATGCCTTCAGCTATCTTCTTAAGATTTGGCAGGATCCAATAAGTACTTGCCCATCAACCAATAGAGCCAATAGCGAATCTTCTCCACATCATGCAACATAGGTAAACACTTCCCTGCATCTAGATAGGCTTTATCCAGACAAAAGGGCAATTGTACCCACATATCATGGTTGAAATATACATTTTTGTTCAGTTACTTCTAATTCTTCACCAAGATTGTCTGTTAGTAACTGCTTCTTTGGGTTCTTATAAGCTCTTGGTTCCATCATCAGAGAGAGAGAGCCAACTTATTTTGCCTCTTATTGACATTTTTTGGGATAGCCTTCTATTTCTCCAATAAATGATAGAAAATGGCCAGTAAGAAATTCTTTATATAAATAAATGTGATCAATTTCCAAGAATTTAAAGGGTTTCCGCAACGCGTGGAAGGAAAAGCATGTGTTAATATTAATGCCACATATTAGTAGGCCACTTGTAAATTCAGGATACATTCTTATTTAAATGGCAGGAAAAAAGAGGATATTTGAATATTATGCCCTAAACTATATTAGCCTGGGATTATTATACAATCTTCAGATTTTTGAGTTGGTGGTTTTAACCATTAAATCTTGTTGGATGACCAAAGCAGCGTCCATGCAAAAGAAACACATTCGCACATGTGAGCAGACACGTGCCCCCACAAGCTGCTCTCTCTCCCCCCAGCCTCCCCTTAGCCAAAAAAACTCGCCCTGCCTTAATTGCAGACAAAACCTGCCGAAAGCCCAACCAGCCCGTGCAGAAGCGCTGCCTGCTCACATTTCCAGGGTGCTCCAGCCCAGCTTCCTTCATCCCTTTCAGCTGGACAACCTGTGAAATCGGCCTTTTCTATTTATTTATTTATTTATTTGGGGAGGGGGGAAATATGCAAGCATGGCAACTGGGGCAGCGGGTCAGGCCAGAGGAGAGCGGGAGTGAGGAGAGCCGCCAGGCCAGGAGGACACATGACCAGCCCCACCAGCTGATCCAGGCTGAGCACCTTGCGAGCAAGCGTGCCGGCTAGGTGAGGCCGAGGCCACTTTGGAAAGCAAAAGTAAGCATCGGGCAAAGCGGAGCTCAGTTTCTTGGCTTGCCTCCATCCCTTGGAGCCGGGAGGTGCACCTTTGGAGGAGGAGGAGGAGGCGCCGTCAATCTGGTTGCTGAATCTCTTCCCTCACGGGTGGGGGGGCCATTGAGGGAGGCTCCTGAGTCCCGCAGATCTTCCAAGGGGAGGAAGAGGAGAGTGGGATCGGGGTTGCTTCTGCCTGCTGAAGAGTGCCATGGCTCCATTTGCCTGGCAAGGCAGGGGAAATTTGCTCAGCCTCCCCTCCGGCCCCGAGCTGCACCTTTCCCTTGCGTGTGCATTTGACAAGCCTCCATTTGCCTGGCAAGGAGGCGGAAATTTGCTCGGCCTCCCCTCCGGCCCCGAGCAGCAACTTTCCCTTGCACACGCTTTCCATCAGCCTCCACGTCCCCCCCACACCCCATCTGACCGACCCACACACCTTGTTTCCAGCAGTCCTCTGTCTCTTCTTCTGCTGCCGCCATGTGCAGTCTGAAGAAGAAAAGATGTTTGTGGGCAGTACCACAAACCAAAGAAGTTCAACCAATCAATTCGCGAGATTTTTCTTTTTCGTGAGAAGTTTGAATTGATCGGTTGAACTTTTTTTGGGGGGGACTGCACATGGCGGAAGACTGGGAGCCGCAGGAGATGGCTGAAAGAGCCACATGCAGCTCCGGAGCCTCAGGTTGCCCACCCGTGGCCTAGAAGATTAGTAAAGTCAGGAGGTCTGTGATATGCCAGATCATGGTTGGGGGAAACTGACAGTTTTGAATATTGTTCTGATAAGATACAGCTACTCAAAACCACTTGAGTAAGGATATTTTGTTCAGAATTAAAGCAATATACATTTTTTTTAAAAAAAAACTAGGCTAAGATGATTTTCACTACAGGTGTGGACCTTCCTGAGAAAACAGTTCTTTTTGTTCTCCAACTAGAATGCAGTGCATAATATGGCTTCCTACATGAAGCCTTGTTTCTGTGCTTGACTGTGTCTTGGTTCTAGCATTTTCCTGCCTTCTACATTTTTGGTAGAAACACCACAATGCTAAACATGTTTGCATTAGAAATCACTCCAAGCAAGCCTGTGAAAGGGCAACACAATTGTCCAAATACTGTATTTCTCTTGTATTTGTGATTCCTTTGTTTTGCTGATGTAGGATCATTAATAAGCAGATCTGCAGAAAGGATTCAGAAAGGATTCCTTGTTCCTATATCCAGAGAATCCAATTTTTTAAAAGCTGAAATTTTGCATGATTATGCAACACATGAGAATGCTGAAATCCTGTAAGATTTCACATGACATTTTGTGAAAGTTTAGTAGATTTTTTTTTGAGGTGGTTGTGCAAGTGGAAGACGTTTAGCATGTAGAAAAGATTGGTCATCTTTTCCTTAGTAAGATAATTCCAAAGAAGCAAGTTACATTAATCTTTTGCTCCAGAACCCAAGTATGTCTTATTTTAAGGATGTTTAATAACTGCTTTCAGTACTGATTTTGTTAGCCACAATTTAAGGATGTGAGAAAGAAAGGGGTGGATGTTGAAATTCCCATTCATCGGCATCGTGGTACCACTTAAAATATCTGATTGGCTCCGAAATCATATATATTCTGCTAACATCCTTTGATGTTAGAATGGAATAAAAAACCAGTACTGGATGCCTCTCTTTGATGTTACCAAGAAAGTGACATATATGTTTTTTTAAAGATGATAGCTGGAAAATCTGAGGACAAGATACTGGTTGAAAGGCATGTCAGCTTAGGAGCTTGTACTGTATGCGGGCGGGAATGAGCGGGACCTTCTCAGCTGATGTCCTCAGGCTGTGGAAAAAGCTTTCTGCTGAGACACATAAATATTCAGTTCTGCTTTGCGTCAAAGGCCTTGTCTTTAATGCATTTCTACTTGGCTTTTAAAGAGGATTGTTGCTTGGCTGCAGTGTTGGATCTATTGGAGTTCATCTCTGAGGATTTTTTTTTTAAGTAACAGTGGGAAAAACAAGGGCCATTGCTCTTTCCATTACAAACACTGATACAGATGCCATTCCATGCCTCAGTAAAAGCAGGAGAAACTAGAACTCACCGTCTCCTAGTTTTTAGCCTGGTACCTTTAACCACCACACCAAACTGGCTTTCCCAACATATTCCACCATTTTCTAAGCAATCTTGTTGAATCACAGCTTTGCATATGGTTTGACAATCAGGAGTTCATTTATATCATGGGCATCAAACTCGTGATGTCACGTGATGTGTCGCAACACATTGTGACTTTTTTCCCATTGCTGGCAATGAGTTGGGCGCGGTTTTGGCATGACGCATCCGGCCCATGGGCCGGCAGTTTGACACCCCTGATTTATTTCATATAGATAGTCCTTGACCTACAACTACAGCCGAGCCCAAAATTTCTGTTGCTAAGTGAGACAATGTTTAAATATAGCTTTTTCCTATTTTATGACTTTTCTTGTCAAAATTGTTAAGTGAATCACAGTTAAGTTAGTAACATGGTTGTTAAGTGAACCTGGCTTCCCCATTGATTTTGCTTGTCAGAAGGTTGCAAAAGGTGATCCTGGGACACTGCATCTGTCATGAATGTGAGTCCGTTGCCAAGCATCTGAATTTTGATCATGTGACCATGGGGATGCTGCAGCAGTTGTGTGAAAAACTGTCATAAGTCACTTTTTCAGTGCCACTGTAACTTCGAACAGCCACTGAACCAGGGGTCTTCAAACATGACCAATTTAAGACTTGTGGACTTCAACTCCCAGAATTCTGCACTAAACAAACTGTTGTACAGTAATTAGAGTTTCTATGTCAGTTGGTAGAAACTTTGGCCTGTCAGGGAAAATATATCTTGACTTAGTTGTACATTTGGGAATTTGGTCTAAGTGATCAGTGTGAAACAAGACTGCATATCCAGCTTTTGGGGAGCCAGAGAAGAAACAAAGATAATGACAAACAAAATAAGGTCCTTGGGCATGATCCATTTCTTCATATCAGGCATGACGATCCTTCCTCTCCCTCTTCACTCTGTGGAAAAAGTAAGTTAATCAGCCTAACAAAAGGGATGCTACACTTTCTGACAAGTTAATTGGGTTATATGTACAGCAAGAACTAACTGCCATAACACCCGCTGAACTCTTCCCTGCCAAAGATTTGTTCTCTTAATGCCTTTCATTGTGAGAGCTCCATTTTAGAAGGAGTTTTAAAACACACATATATTCCACCTCAATTATAGAGAATATCACTAAGTCCCCAGGAATTTAAAATGTCTGTCAAATTTCTTCTTTAATTAAACATACTTAAAATGAAATGGATTGGGAGCAGATTCTGAACCAGGAATAGTATGTTCTTTATGCATGGCAAATGAGATATATGGAATCTGTGACAACATGACAGGATGACCAGTAGTGTGATGGCTTTAAAAGGAGCTATAATTTACCATGTTGTCATTGTGATTATATACAATATTCAGATTCGGAATTTCTGATATAGTTGGGAAACAATTACAAAAGGTGGATTGGGCCTCTAAAACTAGGTTACAGGTTTTGTGGCATCATCTGGTTGACCTCTTCCCCCTTGAATATTGCAGTCAAATCTTATGTTTGATCCTTTGTCTGCAGCATTCATTTTTAAAATTCCTCACAGCGTTAAAATTATTTCAGTGTAATTAAGTTTGGTACCTGTCAAATTGAAGATTCATCACTAGTGGGGCAAATCTGATGCAAATTACTTAAGATTATGATGATGATCTTACAAAAAATATGGACATTTAAAAAGGTAGGTGTATTTTAAAATATTAACAACTTTTTTATCCCTTTGGAAAACATGTTTTGCTTTATTTTTTGGTCAAAAATTCAAAATCATTTCCAGCTATTTTCTAGGGCAACGGTCCCCAACCTTGGCCATTTTAGGCCTTGTGGACTTCAACTCCCAGAATTTCCTCAGCCAGCATGGTTGCCTGAGACATTCTGGGAGTTGAAGTCCACAAGTCATAAAATTTAATTTTATATGCATTTATATGTTTAGAGAAAGATAGAGTGGGATGAGAATGAGAAAACAGATTGGGGCAGATTCATTTGGAACTGATCCTTCTGAGGTGGCTGCTGGTGCTTTGGCATTTGCAAATTTATTGCTAGGCAATTTCATATTTATTTGGGCTGCCTTTAAACAACATTGAATGTCAAATCCTATTATGCAGAATGTTGTGTGCCTGGGAAGCATTCTTGTGGTCTGGAAGTGAGGGGAAGAGGAAAGAGAAGATAGAAAACCAACTCTAAAATCTAGAGAAGCTTAATAAAGACCTTAGCTACAAGGAAATGGATTCTCACGATGAACTTGGGTTGGAGGAGGAGGAAGAATAAAGAAAAGAGAGACCCGGGGGTGGGGGGGAACCTAGAGAAGCAAAAGAAAGACAATAAAATAAAATGGCCAAGATAGAAAGAAGGATAGAAAACAGCAGTAATTTCCAAAAGCCTCAGGGGTAACAAGAAGACCGGTTCTCAACTGCCTGTAAAAGCAGAGTAGTAGCTGTAAAGGTGATAGTGGTTTATTCATTGCACACTTATAACTAGCTGTAGTTCAGATACAGAATAAAACCACAAGTGATACAGTAATGCAGTACAGACAATTACAGCATCAAATTATGAAAATGAGATTTACCCTTTTGCAAAGAAAGCGTAGCACAGGAGCTTGACTGTTTAGTTACTCTGAAAGCTCATCTCTCACTAATTCTGAGGTGACGATCTCAGGGCCCAAAATTTGCCTCCCTCTAAGGAAAACTTTGGAAGAATGTACAGTCCCAAAGGAGCTTTCAAAAAGGTAAGTGGACTTTCTTGTTGTTTTTTCTTGAAAACTTTTTGCTTCTTGTTCAAGAAGCTTCTTCAGTTCCTCGGATGAGAAGCGAAACATTTGCAAGGAAAAAAAATCCAGTTGCCTTTTGGAAAAGCTCCTTTGGAACAACCATGATGTGGGTGATTGAGAATCTCCATAGACAAGACTGTACTATATGGCAACAGAGGAATTGCAACATGATTGAATTGGAAAGGGTAGTTGAGGTCATCAAGTCCAACCCCCTTTTCCATGGAGGAATCTAAATGAGAGCATTCATGTCTGTTTCAATACAAGTGAAGGAAAACACCTCTTTTCCAGATAATTGGTTCAACTCTTGCTCTTATTGTTGTGACAAGTTGCTTTGCCCACCAACACATTTATACTGACATGCCTAGACAGTTCTTGGCTTTGTAAATCATAATTTCCATCTCTTTTAGAAAAGAAATTCAAATGATGGATCTTTTCCTGAACTGGTGAGCGAATGGTTCATGCTGAACAGGAAGAAGTATATTTACATTATATCTGTGGTGCCAAACTCAAATGGAAGAACATTTTATCTCCATCGATAAAAATTATCTTCTGGGTGTCTGCAACACACCTTTAAACTGCTTCTGTTCTCTGCTCAAGCTGGATTGTCACTAAACCAGATTAAGAAAAAACTGTCTGGATGGAGAAATGTTGGAAATTGTCTCATTAGACAATTCCCTTCCTGTTGTGCCCACCTACATGCACATACATATAAAAATGTACAGGATGTAAACAGATACATGCACGCACACACCCACATGCACACAAATAAGTTAAGACATTTAAATGTATTATGCAAACATAACAATCAGCTTTAAAATACACTTCTTTTTGTGTTTTCCCTGGTTTTCTTGAATAGCCTCTACTGCAGGTGCTACTCTCTCTTACTAACAAAATGATTATCACACTTGCCTTAATTGCAGAACACTCTTGGTTTCAAATCCAGTAGAAAGTTATCTATATATTTCAAAAATTGCTATTTTTCTTTCCCTGAGCTCCTTACAGTGTCATTCTAGTGTATCTGACACCTGGCATGGGTCACTTTTTAAACACCCCCCCCCTCCTTTATTGCTGAGAGCCAGTTTGGTGTGGTGGTGGAAACGGGCATCAGATTGGAAACCAAAGTCTATTAGCCCTAAAGCCAGCTGAGTAATCTAGGACCAGTTACTTCTCTCAGCTCTAGGAAGAAGGATCTGGCAAACCACTTCCAAAAAATGCTGCCAAGAAAGCTTAAGGAGGGCAGTCTTAGCACACACACCCTCCTTTACCTGAACTTAGGGCAGAATGCCCTCTACCCATCCGCTCTCCTTTGTACACCACTGCTGGGCTTTTGAACTATTGACTTAATAAATCAAGCAATCTATCATTTCATCATTTCCCTCACTGGTGACTCACTGGTATTAAAACAAACAACTTCTCCCCAAAAGAAACCCTAACATCCAGATGACTTACATGGGTGTAAGCCCACAAGGAAAGTCCAGAGTTGTAGGCTGGTTTGGGAAATCAAAGAATCCCAAAATAATGAAGTGAAAAGTCCTTTTCCTTTTTTTTTTGCCAAGATAACATGCAGTATCCATGTAGATATAAGAGCTGGTGTTAATTTTAAGGGAGGCTTTACCTTTCTGTAATGTTTAAAACATATAAGGTGGTTTGTCACCTTAGTGTGTAGGTTTTTATATTTCAAACTCTGATTGGTATGAAAGATGCACTAGAACTGCTTAGCAAAGAAGAAGAATGTTTGCTTCTAGTCAAAAGATTTATAACTTCTTATATAAGTTGCCTAGGAAAAAAGCATGGTTAATATTTGTCAATTTCAAATTTCTCTGTGAAAAGTTTTCCCCTGTGTATATGATCTGAGAAGCACCATTTTCCCTTCTGTCAATCTTAGCAAATGTTGTTATCTTCTTTATAGCAATTACATCCACATACTTATGATACTGTGTCAGACTTTCCTTTACATTGCATTCATTAGATTAGGAAACATTTTTATCACTGGGCTCATCTTTCTTCTGAACATACATATCTGGAGTATGAAGGGTCAGACTTTGGAGCCTTAGTACAGCTATCTTATTTTAAAAGTAGAAAACTACATAATCATCCTTTTTTGTTTTGAGTTAAATAAACCCACAAACCCACTCTCAAAAATTGCTATAGAGTAGAAAATTCCAAAAATTGCTATATCGCACTAATGGGAAGTAACTGGGCACTATCATATATTGCAAACTTTGACTTCAATACAGTTGCTATCAATCTCTTCTTCATACAGCAATATACCTGATCTGATCCAGATCAACAGATGAATTATTGAGCTTCATCTTATGAATCCTGAGTTCAATACGTTCTTTAGTCATGCAGTCAGATAGGCCGATTTGAAGCAAATCATTATTACTCTGTCTGAACTTTCTTATTTGCAAACACAGATAGAATGAAATATTTGTTTTCTCCCATTTGTCTTAGTACAGTGCTCCATATTTATTTGTTGAACAAATGGATGGCAATGTTTCCTTGAAAATATTCAATGTTTGAAGGTTATCGCAAACATGAGGCATTGGTTTACGATCAAACACGGATGCCAAGTCTGCAAACATTTGGTAGGACTCAGAAACAATGAGCAATGTGGCTGTTTTTGTTTGCTGTGCTGATTTTACAAGCCATATTCATAGTACATTGGGCATGCACTATTCACAATGGCTAAGCTAAAGTCTTTAGGCTACTTCCTTGGTTTTGTCTGTTAGCAGTGGGTGTATCCAAGTATTGTATACAGTGGTGGGATTCAGCTAGTTTGCACCACTTTGGCAGAACCTGTAGCTAATTTTTTTGTCGCCCAGGCCCAGAAAGGACTTCCAGAAGCAGCATCCACACAGAGAACTACCGGTCGTTCACGTATTTGAATCCCACCACTGACTGTACATATAAACATAGCTTAGCCTAGATCAACCTACTTTGATAAACAAGAGGAAGAGACCCTAAATTCAGATGCGTTTGCTTCCATATCTTTAAAACTTTTTTTTCTGGAGCCTCTCCCTGCCTGCCAAGCTGTTTTGAAACAGAACATGTACATACATAATAACGCAAGGCAGAGATTTCACTCTCTCTTGCTCCTATCCTCTGTTTCAAGCGCCATCTAATGGTTGAAAAGGAAAGTGCAGCTTTTGCTGCTAAACAGCTGCAAGGTATTCATCTCTGTAACTCCCACCGGAAAGCCCTGAGTTTGAAAATTCAGAATTTCACTTCTTCCCCCAAATAAAAGGCTGGAAGTAGAATGCCACCACCTCTTTATTTAGGGCTTTTGTGATGAATCTGCAGAAATGTATTTCACTACCTGGTGAATTTTCATTGCAGAGATATCATACATAGCTCTGTCAGGTAAAAACCTCCTCCTGCTCCTCCTCCTCCTCCTCCTCCTCCCCCGCCCATTTCAGGAAGCCCTTAAGCTACACTGTCTGAAGAGAATTATTTGAAGTGAAATACCATGTTTTTCTGACCCCCTTTTTCTTACATTCCATATATATAGGATTCCCACTTCCCACTTTTCAGATCTGGGTTTCAAAAATGTGGTAATCACTAGGTGGCAGTGAAGGAATACATAAAACTCTCACTTGTCACTGACATCTAATGGCCAACTTGATTTTTTCGGTCCAGATCTACAAGCCCTTTCATTTTTCTTGCTATTCCCTTAATACTTATTGCATTAATTCCTGCCCCATTTGCTTGGTTGGGTAGTTTTTCTGAAGCATAGAGATAGCCACAGAATCTTTTCTGGAGACTTCAGTTCCTTGATACTATGCCACTGAGTTTCCATGAAAATTACTTGTCTAGAATCTAAGAAGAACAAAGCTGCAATCAGTTAAAGTGAAATCCGATCAACTCCTGTTGAAAACAACAGCCTTGTTTCCTACCAAATTTAACTGTGTCATGATTAAAATATATGCTATTTTGATTTTAGACAGCAATATAAACAAGAGAAGTTCTCTCACTTACTTTTCTGAGCTCCAGAAGCCTGATTTTCAATGAACAATAAGTGGAGAGAAAGAAGCTTTTATGTGAAGACAATTAGAGTTAGAACAATTAATCAGTGGAACAACCTGCCTCCAGAAGCTGTGAATGGTCCAACACTGGAAGTTTTTAAGAAGAGACTGGACAGCCATTTGTCTGAAATGGTATAGGGTTTCCTGCCTGAGCAGGGGGTTGGACTAGATCAGGGCTTTTCAACCTTTTCACCCACTGTACCACTTTTAGGATATGGCAACATCCGAGTACCACCAGTCGCCTAGCAAGGTGTCAAAACCTTGATGATGCCCCCCCACCAAAAAAGGAAAAAAGGGAAGAAGTACAGGTAGTCCTCAACTTACAACAGTTTGCTTAGTAACTGTTCAAAGTTACAATGGCACTGAAAAAAATGCCCACAAGCCACAGCCGAGTAAGACACCTGCCTGCCCGCCCGGCAGCGGTCTTCCTCCTGTCTGAGGTTTTCATTGTTGTGAGCATTTCTGTTGAGGATTGGCAGGAGGGGTGGAGGGGGTGTTTGGTTTTTATTCCCCCTGTCTGCTGGGTGGTTGCAGCAGGTTTTGGTCACTTCACATGACCCTGGGACACTATGACCGATATAAAAATGAATCAGTTGCCAAGCATCTGAACATAAATCACAAGACTCTGGAGATGCTGCAACATTCCAGCTGATCGGTGCTTCTTCTGGGCTCAGCAGAAGTGCCAGGATCAGTGTCAAACTCCAGCTGGAGCCTGGCGCTGATCCTGGCACTTCCACTGAGCCCTGACAACCCCAGGGAAGCGCTGATCCTGGTGCTTCCACTGACCCCTGACAGCCCTGAAGCTCCAGCCATTTCTCGCTCAGGCTTGTGCGGTGCTGCCACCGGTTCCGCTCATTCCCCTCCCCCGCTACCACTTTTCTAGGATGGTCGCGTACCACCTGCCAGGTGCCAATGTACCACAGGTGGCACACGTACCACTAGTTGAAAAGCCCTGGCCTAGATGACCTCCAAGGTCCCTTCCAACTTTATTATTATTATTATTATTATTATTATTATTATTATTATTATTATTAATATTAATATTAATATTAATATTAATATTAATATTAATATTAATATTAATATTATTAATCTTTTATTCGTTAAATATGAACCTCAGTCAACTGAGCATTCAAACTGACTGGCGCTGATGGTTGACACGGGTTGCTGCCAGCATCCTAGATATTAACCAGGTACCTCCTTCAAATGTAAGATGTTCCGAGTAATACAGTTTTTTTTTTTTAGCATTGCTGGAGTTATTGCAGGAAGCTGCAGGTTCTTGATGTATTTTGCAAAGTTTTTGGACATACTGTAGTTCCCAGTGCCCCGAGGACAATAGGTATCACTGTTACATGTTTCATCCATAATCGTGCACTTTTGATATTATTATTATTATTATTATTATTATTATTATTATTATTATTATTATTATTATTATTATTATTATTATTATTATTATTAAATTACATTTTATTCGGAGATCTATTAACCTGCTCCCAGATCCTACTGAGTTGTAGGTGTTCCATGCTGTCCTATTCTCATGAATGAAAATAGATAAAAGCTTTTCTTCCATGCATACAGTATCTCTCACAAGCAGTGGTGGGATTCAGCCGTTTCACACCACTTTGGCAGAACCGGTAGCTAATTTTTTGTTGCCCAGGCCCAGAATGGACTTCCGGAAACGGCACCCACACAGAGGAACGAGTTGTTCACACATTTGAATCACACCACTGCCCACAAGATACGGCACACCAAACAGAAAGAGTCAATCCTTTCCTTATTTCTGCTAGTAAAAGGGACAAGCTTTTTTTTTTAAAGCTTGCCCTAAAAGTTATATGAATTTTGGTTCCAAGATGTGTAGGTTTGTTTACAGTTTTGCCTAAAGTATAGTTTCCCTGATTTTAATGCATGTAGATACATCATTTTCAAAAATGCAAGGAAGCTTATGCCAATTTTTCCTTAATGTACTTTCTTTTGACTGTTAAGACAAAGCCCCTTCTGGCTACCAGATACACAGGATACCATTAATATGCCTTGAAAAATGAAAAAAAAAACCACCCAAACACCTAGCTTCCACATACCAAAGCAAATCATAGACCAGTCACGACAAGTCTCGTAATCATGCTGGAAAACAGCAGTGCTACTGTAGGGTAAACAATATTTTTCAAAAAATTTCCATTCATTTTTAAAAAGCATTTTGCTCTTTATTCTGTGGAAGTGCAAGAATTTGAAACTGAATGGTTAAGCTTTGTTGGCATCTTTCTTTAGAAATAGGTTATCTTGTAAAGGTATCCTCCTAAGAAATCAGATGACAGGTATGGATGATTGGCATATGCCACTCCATGTGCCCTGGGAATGGTATTGATATTGGCATTACTCGTAGCCTCTTTGTGAACTTATTCATCAGCAGTTGAATAGGTTTTTTTTTAATCCTCGCCCTCTAGCTTCTCTCTTGCTTGAGCTGTTTATATGTTTAAAGATATTTATAAACCGCTCAGTTTCACTCAGTGATGAACAATATAAAAGCTAAGACATTCTAAGACATACTTAATAAAACTATTAAAACAGATTATTATTATTATTATTATTTATTAAACTTATATACCGCCCTTCTCCCGTAGGACCCAGGGCGGTTCACAAGGCAATTAAAACAACATTACAATACAAAAATTAATAACAATTAAAATAGATTAAATTTTCCTTAATTAAAATCTAAAACCCCTATAACTCTGATTAAAAACCCAATTACAATAAGTTAAAAAATTAAAAAATCGTCAGTCCTGGCCAGAAAGCTCAAAGGTCCCGGCGGAACGAACAAAAATCAGGGGTAGTCCTAAGCTCTACGGGTAACTGGTTCCAGAGGGCAGGCACGCCCACAGAGAAGGCCCTCCCCCTGGGTGTTGCCCGCTGGCAATCCGTTGCCGGCGGCACCCTGAGAAGGCCCTCCCTGTGGGAGTGCACAGGACGAAGGGAACAGCAGGTGTTCCCTCAGATATCCCAGACCCAAGTCATTTAGGGCTTTATAGGTCATCACCAGCACCTTGAACCTCACCCGGAGGGCAACCGGAAGCCAATTCAGCTCGCGGAGCAGAGGTGTTATATGGGAGTATCGGGAAGCCCCCATCACAACTCGCGCGGCTGCATTCTGCACCAGTTGAAGCCTCCGAGTGGTCCTCAAGGGCAGCCCCATGTAGAGAGCGTTGCAGTAGTCTAACCAGGAGGTCACGAGTGCATGAGTGACTGTGCACAAGGCATCTCAGTCCAGATAGTTCCACAACTGGCGCACCAGGTGAACCTGGGCAAAAGCCCCCCTGGTCACGGCTCCTATATGATCTTCAAGGCTGAGCCGTGAGTCCAGGAGGACACCCAAGTTGCGAGCCCTATCGACGGGGGGTAACACCTCACCCCCCATCATTAAAGATGGAATAGAATGGTTCACTCGAGATGCCGGTACGCACAGCCACTCAGTCTTGGCAGGATTGAGTCTGAGCCTGTTTCTCCCCATCCAAACCCGAACCGCCTGCAGGCAATGGGACATCACGTTGAGGGCATCACTGAGTTGGTTTGGGGTGGAAAGAAAAAGTTGGGTATCATCGGCGTACCGATGATACCCCACCCCAAAACCACAAATGATCTCACCCAGCGGCTTCGTATAGATATTGAACAGGAGGGGAGAGAGGACCGACCCCTGAGGAACTCCACAAACGAGAGACCTCGGGGCGGACCTCTGCCCTCCCGTCAACACTGACTGCAAACGGCCCAAGAGGTAGGAGGAGAACCACCGCAAAACAGTGCCCCCCACTCCCAACCCCCTGAGACGTCGCAGCAGGATACCATGGTCGATGGTATCAAAAGCCACTGAGAGATCTAATAGGACTAGGACAGAGGAACAACCCCTGTCCCGAGCCCGCCAGAGATCATTCATCAGCACGACCAATGCCGTCTCTGTGCTGTACACGGGCCTGAAACCCAATTGGTACAGGTCAAGAGAATCAGTTTCTTCCAGGAACAGAGGAAGCTGATGCGCCACCAAACTCTCAACAACCTTCACTAAAAGGTGAAGATTGGAGACTGGACGATAGTTATTCAAAATAGCTGGATCCAGGGCAGGCTTCTTGAGAAGGGGTCTCACCACTGCTTCCTTCAAGGCGGTGGGAAAGACACCCTCACTCAAAGAAGCAGATATCACTGCCTGGAACCAGCCTTGTGTCTCCTCCCGAGCTGAATAAACCAGTCAGGATGGGCACGGGTCCAATAAACAGGTGGTAGAGCTCAGCCTCCCCATAATCCTTTCCACTTCCTTGGGAGTCACAGGATCAAACTCAGTCTAGATAATACTCTCAAGACCGCTCGATTCCTCCCCGTCAGACTCTGCCCAGTCAGAGTCCAAACCAGTCCGAATCTGAGCGATTTTGTCTGCCAGATGCTGGCTAAACTCCTCGGCCCACGAGTTACCCTAAACAGGGCGGCCGGGCGATTATCTGCGGACGCGATGAGGGCAGCGAAGTAATTAGACTTTGCCGTTCTCATCGCCGCGAGATAAGACCTAGTGAAAGATCTTATTCGCAATTGGTCAGATTCAGACCGGCTGGATCTCCAACAGCTCTCCAGACTCCGTCTCCGACGTTTCATCTCCCATAGCTCCACAGAAAACTATGGAGCCCATCGGGATCTGCGCCGGATCAGGGGTTGCAAGGGTACAACCCGGTCAAGTGCCTCGGTGGCAGCCCTCTCCCAAGCCTCCACCAAGGCATCAGCCGGGCTGTGAGTGAGGGAGATAGGTATAGACCCAAGCACCATCTGGAACCATTCTGGATCCATTAGGCGCCTGGGGCGGAACCACCTGGTCGGCTCCGCAGCCCAGCGGCGAGGTGTAGCGTATCGGAAGACCAGCCATAGGAGGTGATGATCGGACCATGACAGGAGGACAGTATTTGGCGTACCCCCTCCCAGATCATCAAACCACTGTCCAGATAGGAAAACCAGGTCAAGAGTGTGACCCCCTCCATGGGTCAGGCCCTGAATTATCTGGGTCAGATCCATGGCCTTCATGGAGGCCATGAACTCCTGAGCTAACTCTGACGACCCGCCCAGGGATGGAAGGTTGAAATCACCCAGAACCATAAGTCTGGGAAATTCAACCACCAGCCCTGAAAGGGTGTCGAGAAGCCCGGGCAGAGTTGTTGCAACACAGCTGGGTGCCAGGTATGTCAGCAACAAACCCAGCTGAACCCCAGAGCCAAACTTCAGGAGGAGCGACTCACTCCCGCCAATCTGTACGACAGTGGTCTCCCGAGGGTATAAGGTCTCCCGTATAACCACCGCCACCCCCCCGCCCCTACCCTGAGCCCGCGGCCGGTGCAGCACACAGAAACCTGGAGGGCAGAGCTCAGTCAGAGGGACACCTCCCTCTGAGCCCAACCAGCTTTCCATAATGCATGCCAGATCCGCGCGTTTCTCCTCGATCAAATCTCGGACGAGGGGAGCTTTGTTCACTACGGATCTGGCATTAAAATACACCAGCCTAAGCTCAGGGGCCCGATCTCCCTCACCCCCGGGTAAATGGGTATCAACCGGAGGGTCGGAGCACACCACAGCTTGAAGACAGCGGGGGCGTGATCCCGGATGTTGATACGGCCCTCCGTGCAACCACCTGCTACCATTCCCAATCATCATGGGGATTTGAAACCCCACCCCACAACTGGAGGAACCAGAAATCCCTAACCCCAAGCACGTCTCGCCGGGAACCATCTCCGGCCTGGACTGACAGCCGGTTGATAAAATACCCTTATCCCTCCCACCCCTATCATTCACCCCCCTCCCTAACCCCCTAAAACAACTGGCTAAAAACATAGTAGGGGCTTTTTAATCCGCTTCAACCAGCATCCCCTATCTATGCCCAACCACCTCTCAGGGTCCCAGCAATTGGGCCCGTCCTCAAGGGAGATAGAGCACAAGGCGGCAGGTCGTGCCCAGGTGGCAGGAACTCTCCTGAGGGCATATAAGTCCACAAGAGAGTAGTATAAGCGGGCCATATGCCAGAATGTCCACTTTGGGCTATTTGTAGGCAGCTAGATGGTTAAAATAAAGATGTTAAGGAACATTGTTGATGTTATCAAGTCAGGGCGGCAAAACAAAAACCGTTAAGCCAAGCCCATCCAAGCCAAGCCAAGTCAAGCCAAGCCAGCTCTACTCTCACCCGAGCTGGCTGCAGATATAAGAGCCATAATAGTTCTCTCTCAACAAATGGCAAATTAATCTGGGCAAAACCTGGCTAAAGACAACCGTGATAAATCCACCTCAGCTGATCTCTCACATCAGGGGGTGGATTGATGGTTAATTGTTCTGCCCTCTCACTGCAGTCAAGTCCCAGGTCTATCAGGTCCATCCTTGGCCAACAATGTTCTTAAAATTGCAGCTAACATTCCGTAGCCAAGAGAGGGAGGGGTGCCGGTCAGGTCTCCATGGCACAAACAGCACTCCAACAGATGATCCAGGACCTCAGAATCACAACCATCTCAGTCGGGGGAGGGAGGGAGAAGTCTCTTTGCTGCAGCAGATATACTGTGCTGGCTGAAGCGCCGCCAGCTGAAACGCCAGCTGAGACACGCAGTAAAGCAGGCGAATCCATAATCATTGCTCAGAGAGCTCCCATCATCTCCACAACCAGCACTGAACAGCTGTTAACAGGCAGCGATTAATTCGGACCGCCATATCACTCCCCAGTCCTAAAACTCCAAGAGAGAGGGGGGAGGTCTTCAGGCGCAAAAAGCACCCCATAGATGATACGGACCTCAGAAATCACCATCTCAATCGGAGGGGGAGGAAGAGAGAAGGGGGAAGTCTCCTCACTGCGGCAACGCATGAGCCGAAATGCTGCCAGCTGGAAGTCGCAGCGAAACAGCAGGCATATCCTCAGTCACCGCCCCAGCTCCACCAGCACCACGACCAGCTCGAAGAGAGCCTTCACACCACAGAACGGTGCCCGGCAACCACACTCCCACACTCCATCCAGGAATGGCAAATTGCTCTGCTGCTCAGCTGCTCAAACAAAAGCCCATCGCGGAGCTCACAAACTCAGCTCCCGACCGCGGCCGCCATTTCATCATACATGCAATAAATATTAAATCCAGCCTCAAACAAGAGGAAGGTCCTGAGCTAAAAGATAAATGTTTAAAGACCTCAGATACACACCATCAAAACGTCTCAGTCTCAGGAAGGACATACTAGGGCTGTCATACAAGGTAGTCATTCAACACTAGGCTAGAAACTGGGAGGCCATGAGTTCTAGTCCCTCCTTAGCCAAGAAAACTGAACTTAGGTCAGTTACCTTCTCTCAGCCCAACTCACCTCATAAGGTTGTTGTTGTGGGGAAAATAGGAGAAGGAAAGATGTGTTGGACATATTTGCTACCTTGATGGGATGGCAGAGGCTTGGAGAGGTAGAGGGTGGGGCAGCAACCCTCCTTAACAGTCCAGTTTCTCATGAGGCCTTTTGGGAAAATATACCATACAGACGGAATCTTGCCAGACTAAATTTATACTACCTTAATCTGGGAAATTCTAGGGAGTGGCTATCCTTAATCTCTTCTTCTTCTTCCCACAATCCAACTGTTGTCTCACCTCCCTCTTTGGAATGTTCTGCCTCCTTCTTGGTCTGCTTTACTGTAGACCATCACAACATGTATCGTACTGTGCAACAGATCTTTTTAATAGAAGGAATTATTAAATTAAAACAGGGGTCTTCAAACTTGGCCCTTTTATGACTTGTGGACTTCAACTCCCAGAATTCTTCAGCCAGCGTGCCCAGCTGAGTAATTCTGGGAGTTGAAGTCTACAAGTCATAAAAGGGCCAAGTTTGAAGACCCCTGAATTAAAACCTTACAGAGCAATAGCTTTTGCAACTAAATTAATATGCTCATGATAGAGGTAGTCTTGGTTGTTTCCTGCAGTGTTCTTCTATTTTGTTTAATATTTCAAAATTTATTTTGGATCTTTTTTTAAACATGTTTCCCTCAATTGGTGTGGCCTTTTCACTGACTTCTGAAGAGCTTAGATACTTTATGACACTGGGAAGTTAGCATGAGACAAGGAACCTTAAGTGTGGCAGATTTTGAGTCTGCCTTAGAGTTGTGCAGATAGCAACAGCACTTAGAAAGTTAAAGTGAGAAAACGTCAGTATAAAATTCTAATTGCAAGAATGTACTAATTGAATTCAGTAAGACTTGCTTCCCTCCCCTCCCTGAAGCAGAATAATAATAAAAAAACCTTCGTAGACTTCACACAATAAAGCAAGCTGCTATGTTCTAGGAAAATTTAAATATTCTAGCAAGGACTTTTTTTTTGCAGATGTTTTTCTCCTTTGTTGCTGAGCCTTTAACATGTACAGGTCTATCAAACATCATTTCATGTAAACGACTACACACTTTCTAGGTTGTTTCAACTATGATCCACAATCTATTTCAGACTGCAGTTAAATGAATTTGTGAAAAGCTTCCTATACAAAATTAGGTTGGAGAGGGCATTTGTTTTGGAGTAAACAAAAACTTATACCAAATGGCATTCATTCACCTCACTTATTATTAATTCAGAAGCAAATATAAGGAGGAACAAATGGTACAAATTATTTCAGCTTGTACTGCTTCACACTCTTCACATACTATTTGTTCTGTACCAGCCTGCTACTGGCCCTGCAGAAAAGGCAGGGACAACCCCTTTTACAAGAAGGCAAGAGGCTGGAACTAAGCCTACCAAATTTATGGATACAAAAGCAAACAAGACACGAACCATGAAACAGGAGTTATTCAAGCGGTTGCCTTCAGCACGTAGCTGCTCCATAATAATAGTAAGGGGTGGGAGGCTGAAGGCAAACTACTTGAATAGCTCCTGTTTGCCTTCAGCAAACCAGCCCTCCCATGCATTCCCCTTTTATACAGTTCAGGGCGTGGCTTCTCTCTGCCTCCTTCCGAGGTGCCCCATTGCCTTACTCTGTTTACTCCTGATTGACTGCCTCCTGTGTCGGGCGTCCTTGAACAGGGCCAGCTGTGGGTCATCTTCATCCACGCTGTCAGGCTCACACAGCTGGGTCTGCGTCTTGACCAGGTGGGAGGGGCCTGGCTGAGGGCTCTCATCAGCAACCTCTCCAACCCCCTCAGTAAGCTCTTCAACACCCCCCTCCTCCTCTGAGTCGTCCGACCCAACTGCCGAACCCACAGGCTGACCCTGAATCACAACACTATTCACTTCTAAGGTAGAAAAGCTTAATTTTGGGGGGTGGGGGTGGGGACAGAAGGCCACTATTTTATTTCCTGAAGAATATTACTATTGTGTTGTTTTAGCGCATTCTTAAAAAAAGAGGGAAGCCCTCACAGCCAGATAGTTCCCTGAATGCTATCAAATATTGCAAGATAGGGGATAATTCTAAGGGGAAAATTGCTGCCAGCAGAACCATCAGTTTGAGTACTATTGTCCCTAGCTAGTGGCAGAATAGAGTAGGCTGGACTGAGAAAACAACAACACAACCTGAAATGAATGCAAGACTCATGAACAAATATGAATATTGTTTTCAATGAGTGACACACACAAAGTAAAAGTGTCATAATGAAAACAAATAATAATACATTGGCGGAATGGAGGGTGAAGATGAGAGAATTAGGAGAGATGACAAAATTGATACATTTGGTTAGAGGAAGGACAATAACCGCAATTATTGGTGATTGGGAACCCCTTATAGTTATTTTTTGCTGAAAAAGAGAAAAAAAAGGGAAATTGTGATTTATGGGTTTGATTATTAGAAAAGGAAGACTATGGAAAGAAGGAAATTACGGGATCCAAATTGAGTCTGTCACCAGAACCGGAGGTTTAATCTTCTGAGCTTTGGGACTCACTCTGGCACCGATCCTCAGGGAACTTCTTTCTACCAGAATGTATCTCTCACATTTTGGAGAGAGAAAGAAGTTCTCTGAATATGGGCTCCAGCATGAGTCCAAAAGCTAGGAAGATTAAACCTGTGGTCCCAGTGACTGACCCAGATTGGATCCTGCAACATTATCCTGGGACATGTATATTTGCCTTCATTTGTGAGAAGGAAATTATGTTGTAGCCTTAGAAAGATTGAGATGGTAAAATATAAATGTAATTGCAACTATTGTTAAGAAGACAGAAAGCTACTTCTTTATGCCACCTCCTCCTCCTCCTCCTCCTCCTCCTCCTCCTCCTCCTCCTCCTCCTCCTCCTCCTCCTCCTCCTCCTCCTCCTCCTCCTCCTTCTTCTTCTTCTTCTTCTTCTTCTTCTTCTTCTTCTTCTTCTTCTTCTTCTTCTTCTTCTCTATTTCTATTTTTTTCACCAACTGATTGCTTTCCTTTCCTTACTCTTCTCTTTCAAAATTTATATGGTTTTTATTCGTTTAATTTTTCCCCCCAAATAAAAATTACACATTAAAGATAATAATGGAAATAAACAATAGTGCGGTTAAGATTTTGGTCAAGATCCAGGGATATGTGCACTAGGTTCACCTCTATCCCTAACCATGGTTTGCAAGGGTTGCAGTGTACGTTTTATTATTTTCATTTATATAACTTTTCATCCATAGACATTTCCTTGGCTTGAAATTTCCTCAGTCTGAAAAAGGAGAGGCGGTCTCTCATGAAGTCTTGCATTAGGGTTTAACTGAAATATGAAAAATGGCTCAGACCACTAGAGGCTGAAAGTCAGATTTTTCAAACTCACTATTTGGCCATCTTGTAAATAAGTAACTGAAAGTTTTCCAACATTTTTTTCTTTGTTAAAGAAATATCAGAAGCACAGACTATTTTATCAAACTGAATGAGAACTGGCATGTTTCTCTCTCTCTCTCTGTATCTATCTATCTATCTATCTATCTATCTATCTATCTATCTATCTATCTATCTATCTATCTATCTATCTCTCTGTCTCTCTGTCTCTCTGTCTCTCTGTCTCTCTCTCTCTCTCTCTCTCTCTCTCTCTGTCTCTCTCTCTCTCTCTGTCTCTCTCTATCTCTATCTCTGTAGTGTATGCTGCTAAGCATACACAGGAAATACCAGCGCAGCAGGGGGCTGGACAGCTCCAGGCAATAACTGCTTAGGCGGGAAAGCCTGAACAGAGTGAGTCATTGACAGCCCAGGCATGGTCAGCTCTGACGGGAAGCCAGGGTTTAAACCTATTGGCCACCTGCACTGGCGGGAAGCCCAGGTTCAAATCTATTGGTCACCATTCACCTGGGCAGGTATAAGAAACGCCAGGTAAACCTCTTTGTTCCCAGCTTCATTCCCGAACCAAAATAAAGAAGTACTACCCAGCTCAAGTGTCCGTCTCTCTGTGTGACCACGCGACTTTGCAATCTCTATCTCTATCTCTCAATGCATACACATATACCCAGCACACTTCTG
The DNA here is from genome assembly GCF_947247035.1 of Vipera ursinii. Classification (NCBI taxonomy): domain Eukaryota; kingdom Metazoa; phylum Chordata; class Lepidosauria; order Squamata; family Viperidae; genus Vipera; species Vipera ursinii. Next base: position 143,122,895 of record NC_139512.1, on the reverse strand, counting down.
GTCTTTTAGAAAGTTGGGGAAAGGCACAATGATCTGCACAGTATACATGCTGAAAACAAAAGGTGTTGACATGATTTCTAACACAGCATAACAATCAAGCTTTGTTTCAGAGAAATTAAGAGAGGTTATATAGCCAAGATATATAATCACTTGAGTACATTTCCCAAAATCAGAACAAGAAAACAGGTTGCAACAAATCCAACCTTCTGTTATAGCCTAGGGATGATTTGGAAGATGTATTCTGAATTCAAAACATTTTTATATGTAACATGAAGAGCAGTTGTTGTTTCTCCATTTTTCATGTTTTGTTGAAAGACAAGAATCTGATCTTTTCGTTGGCTGTCAGAAACTATTTTGAGAGCATCCTGCCCTATTTGATTTTAAATATGGTAGCTCTGAACTAAGTTCATTAACTCAGATATGCCACTTAGCTAAGTCACCTTGGCTTGAGTCCAACAAGTTGTTCTTAAGTTTCATTGAAATCAATTGAGCTTGCCTTAGTTTCTCATAACTAATTTGTCCCACTGGGTTCGATGGGGCTTAAATATGACACTTTCACTTCACTGAAGTGTAAAATTAAAACATGTCAAAACTCATTGCCTCAAGAGCTTTATTGTTTTGCCATCTATTTAAATATATTTGAGCTCAGGTGGCAATGCATAGTGTACTCCTTTATCAAAGAAAGCTGATTTGAACTTTTCTTTTTAAAAAATTATGTGCAGTAGAATGAGAGCTCTTCCGCAGTGATCAGAATCAAACGGAGACTTTGGCAAAGCCACGTGAGAATGTCAGCAGTGAGAAAACCTACACAAAAACAAACAGCTTTGAATTTGCCTATCTGCATGCACAGGAGAAAGAGAATGAACACAAGCTGGATTTGAAACCAACAGGAGTCTTGGGATCTTGGAAAATATCCATGAACTTTACCAACAGTGTCTTTTGGATGTGTGGTGGATCCTGCACAAAGTTGCTTTTTCTTCAGTGTTACTTTCTCAAGTGAATGGTTACATTTTTAAAGGGGTTGCCTTATCCTAAAGGCAACAACTTATCCTAAAGGCAACAACTTCTGAAGTATGTATCTTTGTGTTTCAGGAAAGGCCGCACATTTCTAAGGACCATGGCTTTCACAAAAGTTGTCCATCAGACAAGAAGGATACTTTTATCATTTTCAACTCTGTAAACCTCCTTGCCTCCATCAGTCTAAAGCAGGGGTGTCAAACTCAATTTCATTGAGGGCCGCATCAGCATTGCGGTTGCCCTCAGGGGGCCAGGTGGGTATGGCCAGGGTGGGCGTGGCCTACTGGGTGGGCATGGCTAGAGTGTGTATGGCCTACTGGGTGGGCATGGCCAGCTCTACATCATTTGAATCAAGGGTGCCTATGGGGGCCTGGAGTGGGACAGATCTGAGGGTCTCTGGCAGAAGGAGGGTCTCTGGGCCAGGGCGAAGACAGTGGGGGCCATTCCCTCACTGTTTCCAGGATGGCTTCGCGGGCCACATGAAACCACTTTGCGGGCCGGATACGGCCCCCGGGCCTTGTGTTTGACATGTTTGGTCTAAAGCAAGGATGGCTGGTCCTTACGACAAGAGCAACTTGTTTACCACCATCTCATTTCAACCCAAACAAATGGAAAATATCACCCTTCAAAGGAGCCCAGTGCCTGGACCTCAACACTGGGGAAACTTCATCCTCTTAGACAATTATTTTGTGCAGCAGCCTCCTTGGGGAAGTTCAAACAGGTCAGGATGAGGGCAATTAAAGCTTCACCTTTTTATATGCATTGTGATTCATGTAAAAAAAGGAGTTGGGCTTTGATTATACGTTCATTCACCCTGCAGAATCCAGAGTGAAGGCAATTAAGATGGCCCCCACTCCCAAAAACAAGGCTGAACTGCAAGCCTTTCTGGGATTATTAAACTTTTACCACTCCTTCCTACCCCACAAAGCAGCCATAGCTGAACCCCTGCATAGATTCCTTGATAAAAAAGCTGCATGGAAATGAACCAATGTCCATGACAAAAGCTTCCAGGACCTAAAGGCTCTACTGTCCAACAAGTCCACAGTCACCCATTTCATTGAAACGAAGCCTATCGGCATTGCTTGCGATGCTTCACCTTATGGAGTGGGAGCTGTGCTAAGCCATCTGGAGGAAAATGGTACACAGGTTCCCATAGCCTACTACTCTAGAACCTTGTCAGGGGCAGAGAAGAACTATGCACAGATAGACAAGGAAGCACTGGCAATAGTGGCTGGGGTCAAAAAATTCCACGACTATCTGTATGGTAGGGAATTCACAGTGTTTATGGACCATAAGCCTCTATTAGGCTTATTCACTACTGACAAACAAACCCCACAAATACTCTCCCCTAGGATGCTCAGATGGTCCATATTCCTATCGGCTTACAGTTTTAAACTGATTCATAAGCCAGGGAAAGAAATGGGCCATGCAGATGGGTTAAGTAGGAGGCTAACCCTAGCAAACATAGAACCAGATCCGGCACCCACTGCACAGATACTGGCAATCCAAGAGCTACCGGAATGCTCTCTCCATGCAAGGGACGTTGCAGCTGAGACAGCCTCAGACAAAATCCTGAGCAGAGTTCAGTCATGGGTATTCACAGGGTGGCAAGATAAAACTCCAGGCCTGGAATTCCAAGCATATTTTTAAAGGAGGCATGAATTGTCTGCACATAAAGGATGCCTATTGTGGGGTAGTAGGGTTATTATACCATCAACACTGAGAGAGAGAGAGAGAGAGTTCTGCAGTCTCTACATGAAGGGCACCCTGGCATAGTTCGCATGAAGGCTTTAGCAAGGAGCTACCTTTGGTGGCCAGGGTTAGATAAGGCAGTAGAAGAGCAGGTACAGGGATGCTACACTTGCCAAAGGTCCAGACCTGAGATGCCCCAAGTGCCTGTTCACAAATGGGAGGCAACACATACACCCTGGTCCAGGGTCCATATAAACTACACTGGTCCATTTCAAGGACAGCTTTTCCTAATAGTAGTAGACAGCCACTCAAAATGGCTGGAGGTAGTGCCAGTCCCAAATATGACCACGGCCAGAACAATCCAAGTGCTCAGGAGACTTTTTGCCACACATGGTCTGCCTGATGTTGTGGTATCTGATAATGGGGCTCAATTTACCGCTGCTGAATTTCAGGCCTTCATGAGAGCAAACTTGATTAGACATGCCACATCTGTGCCCTTCCACCCATCGAGTAATGGACAAGCAGAAAAGATGGTGAGAACAACCAAAGATGCACTCAGGCGCATTATCGTCAGTGATTGGCACCACAGGTTGGCGGAATTCCTATTATCACAGCACACCACACCATGCACAGCCATGGGGAGGAGTCCTGTGGGGCTCCGTTGGGGCAGATGCCTCATCACCAAACTGGACAGGCTTCACCCTGACAGAGTGGCTTCTGAGGCCGCGCAACCCAAAACCCCAAGAGAACTACACCCGGGTGACTTGGTTTGGGCCAGGAACTACGGTCCGGGACACTTGTGGATTTTGGGGGTGGTGGTTGACAAAACTGGGCCCTTATCTTACATAGTAGGGGTGGAGGGGGGTCGTCAGGTGAGACAGCACATAGACCAAGTAAGGAAAAGAGTTCCAGAATGGTCAACAAGCGACCACGGGGAAAAGTACCCCTCATGGAGTTTCCAAGCTGGCACACAAGCTAGCTTACATTCCCCCCACCAGCACCACCAACAAACAACCACGTCTGAGCCCGAGGAGGACCAGGAGAACCCTGATCAACCAGGACAACAACCCTCCCAGGACCGCAGGGCTAACCCTGCCACAGGGTCTGACTATGGCGTGGGTACACCAAAAACGGTCAGCCAGAGCTTACCTGCTGACTCTTCAGTTCAGGAGAACTTGGACGTCCAGGATACTCCAAGTAAGGTGCCAGCCCACAAGGGGGAAGAAACCCTAAGACGTTCATCTTGGCCCCATAGGCCACCCGCGTTCCTCACTGACTATGTGCACAAATAAGGGAAGCCGGGTGGCTAGGTCCATTGGGAAGTTGGTTGTCATGATTGTAAGTTCATTGTATATGTATATTGTTTCATCCTTAAGGGGGAAAGGGTGTTATGTATTAGGCTTTATTGGAACACCTAAAGCTTTGTATAAGAGTCACCACCAGGAGGCATTGAACTGTAACTGTTTTGGCAGGAAGCATTTTTGGCAGGAAACAGAGGTTCAATCTGATTGGTTGGTTGAGTACCTGGCCAGGTACTGGCCAGGTATATAAGAGTGCAGGTAACCACTATTTGCCAGTATAGTCACTTCCACCAAATAAAGAGCTGTTATGTTACTCATCGTCTCAGCGTCCTTCCTGCTCTCCAGAACCCACTACACAACACCCTTCCATAGGTCCAGCTTATCTGAAAGGATAGCTGGTCAATAGGCTGGGCTGCCAACTACTGTATGAAAGCTTTGCTATTGTATAGCACAAGGGAGGAGACCACAAAGAATATGACTTATATTGTTGTGAAAGAAAGGAGAGAAAAAACTGAAGCACATTCTCTTAGAGACTAGGATAGAACAGCTGCACTGTTCTTCAAACTTAATGAAATCAAATGAAAGCAAACTCAGGGCAAAGCCTCAAATGCATTGCTCAGCAGGGCCAAAATTGTGGTAAATAGACACTCACCCTGTGAGCCATCAGGGTTAATATAGTGCTCTCTTGAACAGAACCTGAATGTCAATTCTGCAGGCCATGCAAGTGTCAGCGGTAACGTGATAACATCTGCCAGAGACCCTGGTGCCAGGGCTTACTTTTTCCCTCCAATTGCAAGCTACAAAAGCACAGCTGAGAGGCTACTGAATTTCAGGACTGCACATTTGAAAACTGTGATTTTGTCACTTGTCATTCCGTTTTGCTGATATTTGCTGGGAGCTGGAGCTGTTGCCTTGACTTTATCTTGTTTGCTTGAGGTCCATGCTGATTTTTTTTTTAAAAAAAAATCTATTAGGGAAGATAGAAACAAAACAAAACCAAAATAAAAAAAATAAAAATAAAAACCCTGTGTTGATATAATTTGCTCTACAATATTCTTTATTCGTTACTGAAATCTTTATGTGCTGGTCAATGACAGAACTGAAATGCCTAACATTACAGAGGTATATTGGTCAACCTCTCATTTTGCTGAGTATGAAATATTTAAAAGACTTAAAAAAAAAAGTTCCTGTCATCTCAAACACTATAGAAAAATGAAAAGTTATTAATGGTGATTTCATGGACATACCCATGCGGTTTTCTTGGCAACAGCATGGCTTGTGCTTTTTCCCAGGATATCTTTTTGCCTTCCAATTTAGTTCACAGCCTTGGTAATTCCTCCATACAAAATCTCCTAAGTTTTCAGATTCAGACGAAATTAGCCAGGTGATTATGTAGGCAAATCTGAAAAAGGTCCTTTGAGTGACTGTTTCAGCACCTCTATAAAGTCCCCAAATGACCTGCTCCTAGTGAGTGTCTATGGCTCCTTCCTTCCTTCCTTCCTTCCTTCCTTCCTTCCTTCCTTCCTTCCTTCCTTCCTTCCTTCCTTCCTTCCTTCCTTCCCCATGGTGGTGCAGTGGTTAGAATGCACTATTGCAGGCTAACTCATTTCTCATTCTCATCTCAAAATGCCTTGAGCTGATTCTCATTTGCTTGAGGTTGACTCAGCCTTCCATCCTACCGAGGTCAGTAAAATGAGGACCCAGATTGTTGGGGGTAATTGGCTGAATCTGTAAACTGCTTAGAGAGAGCTGTAAAGCACAGTGAAGTGGTATATAAGTCAAAATGCTATTCTATTCTATTCTATTCTATTCTATTCTATTCTATTCTATTCTATTCTATTCTATTCTATTCTATTCTATTCTATTCTATTCTATTCTATTCTATTCTATTCTATTCTATTCTATTCTATTCTATTCTATTCTATTCCTTCCTGGCACTCTGTGACTAAGTGACTCTAAGTGGCTCACAGCAATTAAAACTTTCAACAAAAAATACCACAAGCAGCTAACAAAACATCTAAAACCATGTTAAGAACCATGATTAAAAAAACATAAAACATATTTAGTGGGCAAGTTGCGAACACATTTAAAGCATTCAGTTTAACCCCATTTATTTAAGAAATCTAACTGGATTGTGCATGAGATGGGAAGCCACACCATTGGAGTGAAGCAGCCAATCAACTCACCATGGTTCTAAATTCTTGGTGAGATGGAACAGCTCAATTAAATGAATTGACATTGATCTGCACAAATTGCTACTTATATTTTAATTTATATTTTATTCATTATTGGACTATACAATGAGTCTTTGTTCTTGAAAAAATCTGACTGCAGTTTACAATCTCCCCTAAGTTGTTTTTTTTAATCCTTGCATATGAACAAGGTTTTTGGAGGATAGTCTACTCTGACTGATCAGTCAGTTTGCCCAAAGCTAATTTTAATTTTGTAATTACATTTATTAAAAAAATTTCTTTCATTTAATCTACTGACAACTAATTTGTTATCCTGGCTTCACTTTGGAGAAATTAATTGGCATATGTGATGGAAATGCATTATTGATAATTTATAGCTGTTCACACTGCACTATGGGTATTGTTTATGTTAAGACTTGTTTCCCAAACTTTAGAAAAATCAGGACACCTCCACACAGCTATATCCAGGAACAATTGCAACTTGTATGCACAACTGAGGATATGACTCAGCTAGAGTTTCCAGATGTGCAGCATACATATATTTAAAATGACAGGTAAGCACAGTATGCATATAAAATGTGTATTTTACAGAATGGAGGGAGGCAGAATAATTTCTTCATATAGTTTCCTGTGAGACAAGATACAACAGGTTGAAGACTAAACTCTGGTTTGATGTTTGGGCCTGGGGCCTACATTTTTTAGTCGGGGGGGGGGGGAAATCAGTGGCTGTTTCCTAAGAAATTCCCCTTGGAATTTTTTTTTTTAGAAATTTTTACATGTGATTCTTGCTGAGAAGAATTCAAAATGGAAAAAATAGGTTGACTAGGAGAAAATATTCATAAAAATGTTCAACCCTTTCTCTGTTTTGATTTATAACACCATACATACTACACACAACTATGAAAGGGTCAGGAAAAATAATATTCAGTAACAAGGAAGTGGAAATCACCAAGTTGGCCACTAGATGACAACAAAATGGTACAGAGAATTACTGTTCTTTGATGGCCTCTACTGCTTGTCTCAGGTTTTGCAGTCTATCAGGAAGAGAGCGAGGAAAAAACAATTTAAATAATTGTTTGCTGACCCAAAAGATGCTTTTATCAAAAGGTAACTGGACTTTATTTTCTTTGAAAATTTTTGGCTTCTCACCCAAGGAGTGAAGCATTTTTGAAAAAAAAAACAGCAAGAAAATCCAGTTGTTATATTTTTTAAAAAAAAGCACCTTTGGGACAACCATGACTGGGATGATTGAGAATCTCCATAGACAATTGATTTCTGAACAAGTACTATTCATGCATAGCTACCAAAATCCAATTGCTGGGTTCAAACATTGTGCTTAGTCACATATCATTTATTCATTTGATTTCTATTCTGTTCCATTCTGCTGTTCTATCCTGTTTTATCCTGTTGCATTCTACTGACTGTCGGCACCTATAAGGCAAACATACAAATGCCTCCCCCCAAAAATAAATTCCTTGGCAGTCCCCTTGAAGTCACAATCCAAGTGCCCTCTGTTTAGAGGTCTCCTTTCAGTTTCTTCTGGAAACTGGCAAGGCTCAGAGCTGATCTGGTCTTGAGTGGGAGACCATTCTAGAGGGCTGGTGCTGATGCTGAAAAACTATAATGGTATGTGGGAATGACTGGGAGATTGGGGGTGGGGGGGGCAGGGAGAGAGACACTGCCTAGAGAACAATCAGATGCTGGATGGAGCCCCCAGCTGCATAATAGGCAAAGAAAAGAAATCAGAAAGAATCCTCCCTAACTTATCGGGCTGTAAAAAGAGACAGTGGAAGATTTGCATTTTCAGACAATATTCTATTATTCTATTAATGTGGCCTAACATCTCCAAGCATCTTCCCCTTGGCCTGCTTGAAACAGGGTATGATCAGTCACTTCTCCCACTCAGATGCGATGGCCAGGCTGATTTCAGTAAGGAAATGTCCTACAGGTAACCTGACACTAAGCAGAAAGGATGTTTTCTTCACATCTGTGTGTATCTTGACGACTCATGAATTAAGCAGGTTGAAGTGAAAGAATTCCAGCAATTGATGCTAATTCAATTAGGCGGGTACAAATTTTGGCTAAAGACACTCTGTGGATGAGGTCTTTTAGTAAATCCACTGAAATGTAGTAGGATTTAAGGAAATCACAGCCAATGTAATTTCCCTTGATTTCCGCAGATCTCATCCAAATGTTAGCTATCCATGATTTCAGAGATTTTTTAAAAAGCTGACTACCACAGCATGTTTCAGTTTCAAATGCTCATCTTTCATATTTGCCAACTGCAAGCTTTTTGAATAGGACAAAACCAAGTTCAAATAAATATCTCTAGGTCAGAAAAATTTAACTGTAACAGAATCAGATTGAACAGAATGATATTTTTTTTGTCCATTTTGTGGGCAACAGAGTGCTTGAAACCAGTGGCGTAGCGTGGGGGGTGCAGGGGGGGCCGGCCGCACCGGGCGCAACATCTGGGGGGGCGCCCAAAGCCGGAGTTTTCTGCAACTCAGACAGCGAGCAAGCTTCGGCTGGGGGGGGGGAAGGAGTGGGGGGGGGGCGTGGGGGCTGCCATAAACTCTGACCGCCGCGCTTGCAGAGCAGAAGAGCGCTTTCTCTTCTTTCCCCCCCCCCCGCCCTGGCTCGCCACGTCCGGAAGCCCCTTTTGTCTTTTGATTATCTAATTAAAGACGGACGACAACCAAACCAACAAACCCACTCTCTCTCTCTCAACCCCCCCCTCAGCAAAGGGTTTCCATTATGGAGGAGGAGGAGGAGGAGGAAGGGGTGGGGAGGAAGGGCGGGTGCAGGTCCTTTCATATTTTGCAGCAGTGAATTCTTCCCTCTCGGAGAGTCTCTAATTTTGGCTGGCGGGCTCTTCGGCTTTGAAAACAGCCAGGCAGCCACAGAAAGCAGAGATAATAGTGGCTTTTAGGTCAAAGAGGAGCAAAGAGCGCGCCTCGAGATGGCGCGGCGAAACTGTGCTGTGCTCGGTCTCCCGAAGAGGACCCCCACGGAGTTCAATCGGAGCTTCTTTCTCATAAGAAGAGGCGTAGGATAGCAGCGTCGAAAAGTGAAACAGGAATTAGTCGTTCGAGAATAAACCTTTGTTAAGGGAAGGGGTGAATTTTTGTTTAATTATTATTATTATTATTATTCCTGCAGAGAGCCCACGCGCACTTCACCACCCGGGGAATTTATATTCCAGTTGGAAAAAATGGGGTGGGTGGGTTTGTAAACATCCCCGTAACACGTTCAGACGTGGTTAAGTGAATCCTGATTTATTAAGTAACCCAGATGCCAGGGCTCAGGAAACAAATCCCATTAAGCTCGCCGGAGGGGGACGATTCTGCTTCACCGAGGGTCGGAGGAGCGAGCGAGTGGGCGGAGCATAGAAAGCAACGGCAGAAAATAGGTCAGGCGCCACAGCAAGTATGAACTCCTGGGGTTCAGCCTAAGCAGGCAAAGCTGCAGGGTGGGTTGGTTGGCTTTTCCGGCTTTGGAATAACCTTGGGAAGCTGAGGCATTGTAAGTTGGAAGTCATTGTTTGTTGCCTAACATGTTGGGTCACCCCACACCACATGCTAAGCCATAAACCGTGGTTGGTATCCAGGGTTTAGGACAAGATGGAGAAAACTAGCCAATTGTGGGATCATAAATCTTGATGAAGCCCATCATCGCTCCATGTGATGTATGCACTCAATCTACAAACGTAGTCCAAGCCTATTCACATCTGTTGTAAGGTCATTCTCTTGTGGGGTTTAATTTAATTTTAAATTTAATTTAATAACATTTATATACCGCCCTTCTCCCTAAGGACTCAGGGCGGTTCACAGGGCAGAATAAAATAGCAAATACAAACATTAAAAAAAGATTAAACAATTGCCCTAGTTAAAAACAATGGAAATACAGCGCTAAAAACCCCAAGAAAAATTAAAAGAGCAAAGATAAAACAACCCCAGCAATCCCCATCAGGCTAGGCCAGCTTGTATCTTGACATCCACTAAGAGTGGAACAAACATGCCCCATTAACCATTTTCAACGCCATGTCCTCTCTTTGTCTCATCCTAAATCACAGCTGAGGCACCTTAAAGTTGCCTTGTTTCAGTTTTAAACTAGCATTTTCCCTCTTCTCCAGAGACCCTTTTTTGCCTTGAACCTAACTCAAGGGTAGGCAACCTTGGCTCTTTTATGACTCATGGACTTCAACTCCCAGAATTCCTGAGCTAGTGGAAGAGACTCGAGTGCTAAAATCCACGGGTTAGGGGGCGCAAATTACTTGCCTTGCCCCGGGTGCTGACAACCCACGCTACGCCACTGCTTGAAACTGGTCTTTAAGGAGCTTATACTAAAGCATATGATAATAAACAAATCTGCTCTTAGGCCTTGTTCATGAAGTGTGTTATTCATAACTTTGCCATTTTATTGATTAACATCCTTCTACTCCCCTTCTCCCCACCCCTGGGATCAGTTCAGTGAGCAACCTAACAAGATTTCTTTTCTATTTGGCACAGATTGTGTCTGTTCAAAACACAGCTGCTCAACAGTTAGGAAAATAAATAAATAACATAACTCGACCTGAAATGTTCCATCACTGATCAGCTGGCAGTGAATCAAGACAGAACTGAACTTAACATTTTATTATTGCAAAGCAGTCTTTTAAAAAAGTGCCAGGATTTGGCATTATCTTTTGAACTGAACTGTCACAGACTAAAGTTCAGCATAGACAGAGAATTGTACACCCTTAAAACATAGTTAAAAAGTGAACTGTGGATATTTGCCTTTTATTGTCACATTTGTTATTATAAAAAAACTATTTCTAGCTCTAGACAAAGAATTATCTAGGTAATTTCCAATCAATATACAAAATTAATCATATCTTCCTAGAAATTTTGTTTTCTTTCCCTTAGAGGCAGTATTAGACAGTAAGATGCAACAAGCATTGGCAAAAATGGTCATCTCTTGAAGTTCAGTTCATTAAAAAGTCCCCTTGTTTATATGTCACTTACCACTCATAGTGTCAGCTACCTAGATTCATAGAATGATAGGAAGGGACCTTGGAGGTCTTCTAGACCAAGCCCCCGCCCAAGCCAAGAGACCTTATATCATCCTGGACTAATGGTTGCCCAAACTTTTCTAGAAAACCTCCAGTGATGGAGCACCCACAATTTTGGGAGGCAAGTTGTTCCTTTGATGAATTGTTCTCACTATCAGGAAATTTCTCCTTAGATCCAGGTTGAATCTCTCTTTAACAAACTTTAACAAACATCTGTGCATTGCTTCTTGTCCTGCTCTCAGGTCCTTTGGAAAATAGATCAACCCCCTCTTCTCTGTGATAGTCCTTCAAGAATCGGAAGACAGCTATCATATCATAACTAGGTGCCATCCGGAGCTCCACCGGCAGTTGATTCCATAATGCCGGAGCACCCACAGAGAAGGCCCTCCCCCTGGGGGCCACCAGTCGACATTCCCTGACTGGCGGCACCCTGAGGAGGCCCTCTCTGTGGGAACACACAGGGCGGAGGGGAGTCGATGCCGGTGACCAGAAATGGATGCAGAATTCCAAATGTAGTCTCACATAATATAATGGCACTATCTCTTCTCCTGATCTTGATGCTATTGTTCTGTTGATGCAATCTAGGACTACATTGGCCTTTTTGGCAGCTGCAGCACACTGCTGGCTCATACTTAAGTGGTGGTCCACCAGGATATCTAGATCCCTCTCACAGGTACTACCTGTCCTATCCTGTACCAGTATACTTAGGCAGTTTTTCCTGTCTACGTGTAAGACCTTACTTTCCTTACCACTGGACTGCATTTTGTTGACTAGGGCCCAATGCTAAAGTCTGTCAAAATCCTTCTGAATCTTGAGTATCTTGATGAGTCTATTCATCAAAAAGTCCCTAACCACCCAACCAAATAAAGTACAACCAACACAAACCCTATAAAGAATTACACTGCCTATCGATGTGATATTTATATTATCGATGTGATATTTATATTGCTTGTAGTCATTTTATAAGAGCTAAAGTGCGATAGACCTAATAGTTTATTGTTGTTAGCATATGGTAGTTTATGATTGTTTTTTACTTTTATACCTTGTATTTAGCTCTGGGAAGTTGGGGAGGGGGGAAGGGGAGGGGGGAGGGTTGGGTTGGGTTGGGAAGGGGGGTGGGGGTGGGGAGGGGTTGTGTTGTTAAAGATAAAATGTATTGAAAAACTTTTCAATAAAAAAAAGAATTACACTGCCGTACATCTAGATTATCTCAGAAACTGCAAATAGACTATTACAACCACACGGAATCAGCACAGCACATAAGCCAACTAAAGCCCTTCAAAACATCCTAAGTCAGTGGTGGCGAACTTATGGCACGCATGCCAGAGGCGGCACTCAGAGCCCTCTCTGTTGGCAAGTGCACCACTGCCGCCAGCAGCAGGTCCATCAGGCTGCCACTGCTGCCTGGAGCAGGAGCCCCGCCCAGCACAAAGGAGGTGAAGTGGCCAACTAGCAAGCTCAAGTAGAGGTAGTAGAGCAGAGGTCACCAACCATTGTCGATTGGTGGACTGGAAGAAAAGGGAGGGGGAAGCATTTTACATGTGTGCATGCGCACACAGGGCCATGAGCATGCATGTGCTGCAAATGGGGCAGGGCTAGTGCCTGCATGATAGTCACTAGCCCTGCCCCATTCTTGCATGGTGCAGTGCCTTGTATCTGCAACCCGCGGCACGGCAGTAGTCATTTTTGCACCTTGCAGCACGGTGGCCCATTTTTGCACCCCCAGTTTTTGCGTGCCTGAGGCAGCACTCAGAGGTGCCTCCCTGCCATCCCCCAAGGGCACCACAATGCTGATGCAGCCCTGGCACTTTATGATAAATAAGTGGGTTTGGGGTTGCTGTTTGGGCACTTGGTCTCTAAAAGGTTCGCCATCACTGTCCTAAGTAAACCCAAAGACCCAGCAACTCCAGAAGATAAAAAACAGGAGCTATCCACAACATACAATGTAAGAACTGCAACAACTGCTATGTAGGACAATCAGGTAGAAGACTGGAAGAATGCATCCATGAATACCTACTGGAAGTCAAATGAAAATTCTTTAATTTCACAACATATAGGCAGATTTAACCACTGCTTTGGTAGTGGAGCACCTGGTTACTACAGGTGGTTTTTCTGTAGACTTGCATTTCTAGTTTGCCATTGTGGTCTCTGCTGATCAGGATGTCTAGGAAGGCTAGTGAGTTACTGGCAGTCAAAGGGCATGATAAAAATTCTTTAATTTCACAACATATAGACAGATTTAACTATAATTTCAATTGGGAAAATGTGACCATCCTAGACCAGGCCAAATCCAAAAATGCCAGGGAATTTCTAAAATCCTGGCACTCTGACAAATCAGCCATCAACAGATACCTAGCCATTAACAACTTCTATAGATTATGCAAAAGAGACAATCAACCAGCCCAAAAGAGAAAAAGACTCCAGCACCTTTGCACCAATAATCAGCTCTCAGATCAGCATAGATTAGCTCCAAGGTCAAGTTCAGACCAACAGTCAAGTAAGCAATACCCCAATCAAGAAACTGCCAAAGAGCCATTAGTAAACAGCCCAACCAAAGAATCTCTAAGACCACCCCCCCCACCCACAGAGACAGGCAAGACACCAGAATATAAACCAATAGCAAACAGGACTCCTTACTAGCACTGATGATATTACCTAATTAGGGTAATGAAACGGCTGCAAGAAAACAAGCAAGCTCAGAGAGCACCAAGGCCCCTCATGAGTCTATCTTCTATAGTGTTAGCAGTTCCCCCCATCTTGGTGTCATCTGCAATTCCCTCAACTAATTCATTTACAAAGATGTTGAAGAATACTGGCCCCAATGCAGAACAGCAATTTACTACATGTAATACACTCCAGATTGGTTGGGATTTTTCCCTACGAATAATTTTGGAGGAAATTATCCATCCAAACCCTTGGACCTTAAATTTGAAGGAGGATTTTGAAAAGGCCTTTGTGTAAAGCAAGCTTCAGATGTAAGTGGCAAAAATTTCGACTGGCCACCATATGGGAACAGAAAGACAAATAAAGCCTTTATTTTTTTACTCAAGCAGCCCAGGTCATTCTATCTCTATGTGGCAAATTCAATATATAATCCCTTTTTGGAGTTTTTAATATGCTATTTATTCATTTTTCTCTGTTAGACTTTGTGTTCCTTTTTTGCATGGAGAAGAAAAAAAGTGCTACTGAGTCAGGTTATAATTGAAAGCTATATGATTTTATCAATTATCTTGTTAAGCAGATTGGGCTTTCATTATTAATGCTGTTGCTATGGCTACCTTCAGATAATTTCAGTACCTTGTGTTGAAGTACAATGATCTATTCCAAACAGGCAACAATCATAACATTTCAGAAAAAAACCCACAATGGATTAATCATGGGAGCTGTAGAATTTTTGATTTTAAATAACTGTCCTTGCAGTAAGAACATACATCTGTTTCTGCAGTATAAAATATATTAATTTAGGTGGCAGTCCTCACATTGGTTGTTCCAAAAAGCTAAAAGCTAAAAAAAAATGGACAGGAGACCACTAGGAAATCCCAGAACTCTCTTGAGACTGGGAAGTTAAAAGAAACACTCAAACAGCAACAACCAGTAATGGCAACCACTTCTGTATTGTTGCCTTGAAAAGTACATGAATATGTCTGAGTCATTAGCAGAAATTCAGCTTGAGTCTTGGATTATCCTTACTTTTGAAACTACATGGACACAATAGGATACTTTGATTTCAAATCTCAGCAGATATGATGCCTAGCATTCTAATTTTGTACCACTGGATCATCAACTGGTTGGGTTTGACCTTGCTGTATCTGATAAAGGGCAATTAATCTCGGTCCCATTTCTATCAAAGGTCTGGAGTGATCTGGCACTAAGCACAATGATAAAAATGGCCAAAGTTACATCGTCACATCAACCCAATTTGTGTTGCAATGCTACAATACATATTTTATCATTTTCCTATCTTTTCTTTCTCTCTCCTTCTGGCCTGAGAACTTCTATTCACAGCTATTAGAAAGTTATATTGCTGGTAAGTCCATCGTTGTAAATCTACCATTTTCTCTTCTCTCCTTCCTGCCAGCAATTGTTAGACCAATGCATATTGGAAGGAACTTTCTTTCCTGTTGAAATAATCTAATAAGGCCTTGCTTTAGGATCCTGGCTCTTGAAACTGCAAGTCACTCAGGCAGAGCTTTTTCCACAGTGGGGAACCATCTCTAATGGAATTCATTCCCCATGGAGCTTGAGTTGACTCCGATGCTTCAGACCCTTCATGAGGCTGATAAAGATAATTTCCTGGATTTAAAGTCATATGATTGTGGTTGTCATAGCCGTATGTGGCTTTTAAAAACATCATTTCTTGATTTTGCTGCTGTTTTAGTCATTATTAGTTTAATAGTTATTATTGCTCGAAGTTTTTCAAGTGTATGTTTCCTTCTAAAAACAGAAACACAATATTAACACACACACACACACACACACACTAATTGCTGCAACATTTAAAGTGTGTGTATCTCCACACATACTTACACACCAGTCTAAATGTTATAGCTATAGGTCACAGATAGAATTGTTCTCTGTGAAGTTGTCAAATTCCTTTTTAAAGTTCTGTAGGCAAACTCTCCCTATCTTAAAGCATATATGAGAGAACAAACACCTTTCCATTCTTAGAATATATGAATAGATCTTGCAAGCTTGAATGTCTAAGTGAGAGACAATGGATGGATTTCAAGTGCCAAGGTCATGGGTGCTGCAGAAGGGGAAGACGTAACATCCCTGTCCGTATCGCTACTTACATTTCATCTCAAAGAGCTGTGGGGGAAATAACTTTTCTAACATGACATTAGAGGGCAGGGAAAAGAGACAGAACTTTCCAGATACAAACCTCTTTTCTAAATGATAGCGGTGTTTTTAGGTAGGTAATTTGTGAATATTCCAAGAGTTAAATGACTTTGGATGAAGATGCTCTAAATTTGTCTTGGCTTAGGTAAAAGGTAAAGGTTCCCCCCACACATGTGTGCTAGTCGTTTCCAACTCTAGGGGCCGGTGCTCATCTCCGTTTCAAAGCCGAAGAGCCAGCGCTTGTCCGAGGACATCTCCGTGGTCATGTGGCCAGCATGACTAGACACCAAAGGCGCACGGAACGCTGTTACCTTCCCACCGTATTGGTCCCTATTTTTCTACTTGCATTTTTACGTGCTTTCGAACTGCTAGGTTGGCAGAAGCTGGGACGAGTAACAGGCGCTCACTCTGTTACGCGGCACTTGGGATTCGACCCGCCAAACTGCCAACCTTCTGATCGACAAGCTCAGTGTCCCAACTCATTGAGCCACCGCGTCCCTCTGTCTTGGCTTAACAATACCCAAATAATTCCAAATGGAATTTTTTAAAAGTCTCTTACTCCCTCCCTCTGTGACTCAGCTTTTTTCAGTATTTTTACTTCTGGGAACAGGAAGAAAGAAAAACCCTTCTTTCCTGGGATTCTGGCACCTTTGACATGTTATCTTCACCCCTGTCTGGTTTGTCCTTCAAAATCTGCAGCCTTCTCCATCCACAGCGGTTCTCTTTTTTGGGTTCTGCTTATTCCTGATGCATCTCCAACTGCTGATTGTTCCTCCAACTGTTCCTTGATAGATGCAATATCTTTAATCCATTTCATGCAAAAAACAAACAAAACAAAACAAAACAAAAAAACCTACCAGGGATGCCCAGCAACCTCCCCTTCCATTGCTTAACCATCCAGCATTTCATATATTTTCAGCTATATAGCAGATGTGCCAGCATCCAGGTATTTTAATGAACCATGACATTTTTCAGGGTCTGTATGATAATGAGCCTGGTTTTGCACACAGAAGAAACAAACAAATAAATCCTTAAGATTGAGTTTAAGATTAAGTGTATGAGGGCAATTTATCTTGTCACACATTGTGTGTTGTCATTACACACACTCACTTGGTTCTTGACATTTCTTAATGTACATGTATATTCATTTATTTATTCAAACGTATTACCTGCCCAAATCCAGGAGACTCTGAATGGCCTACAAAGCTACAAAATTCATAAAAAACAGATAAA
The DNA here is from genome assembly GCF_947247035.1 of Vipera ursinii. Taxonomy (NCBI): domain Eukaryota; kingdom Metazoa; phylum Chordata; class Lepidosauria; order Squamata; family Viperidae; genus Vipera; species Vipera ursinii. Next base: position 143,105,568 of record NC_139512.1, on the reverse strand, counting down.
ATATTAAACCAAACAAACAGCTCAGACTAAAACAATTGTACAAACCGCACAAATCGAACAAAACAGCTTCCCCCAAATACAAGGATGCATTAATGCAACAACCCCAGTCCTGACATCATTTTGGGAGCTTTGCAGAACCCTAGGAGAGGGAGTGTACCTCTTGGGAAGATGCTGTTCCAGAAACCGGGGACCACAATTGAGAAGACATGCTTCCTTGGTCCCATAAGAGGACAATGTTTAATGGAGAGTACCCGAAGTGTACCCACTCTATCAGAACATGCAGGGCAGGCAGCAATGATTGGAAACAAGAGGTCCCTCACATATCCTGGCCCAATTGTGGAACAGCAAGCTACTCAGAGAATTGTTGGCACCTGTGCTGCTTCCATCCTTCCAAATTAAGCCCTTTCCCCAGAGTCTGCATGGCAACATTTCCTATAAAATCTTGCTGTGAAACAGCTGAAGGGGAAGAGAGGGAATGTGTGTGCAGAGGGGAGAGATGTGTGTGTGTGTGTGTGTGTGTGTGTGTGTGTGTGTGTGTTTGAAGCAAAGCAGCCAGAAAGCAGTTGCTTTCTTTATGAAAAGAAAGGGTTCAGGAGGAAAGAGGTAGAGAGGCAGACTTATAAAGGAAGCAGCAGAACTTCTGGAGAGAGGAATTGAAGCAGGAGGCAGAACAGGATTTGGAGGAAGAAAACCTTGTTGGCAATACTGTGGGGTATAGCGTAGTTGGTATGTGAATTGTAGAGGAGTAGAACACTTGTGAGAGTTGTGTTTCCAGGGGTGAGAGTATAGTAAAGTAGAAATACTAGTAGACTGGAGACAATAACATTTGTATGTAAAAGCTGCCTGTGTTCTGGTGCACTTCTCTACGTTGGACATTTTGTTCTGTAAGCACACAGTATCTCCCCAACTTCTATGGGGTGAAAAATGTACTGATTATCTAAGGACCTGTGTTGATGGCTCTTTGGAAACTGGATATAGTTTCAAAGGAACCCATGATACCTATGCCTTATGGGGATCTATAGGTAATAATATTCACCTTGAATTGTACTTTAGATGCATAGCAATGGTGATACCTGGCCATGTTGAAAGGCTTGCTGTATTTTGAACCAGGTGTAGCTTCCATCTAGGCTTCTAGGGCAACCCCGTGAAGGCCACATTGCAATAATCCCATTGTGAAGTGTCCAGGGCATTAGTGAGTCTCTGAAGAGCACCTCAGTCAAGGAACGGGCACAACTGGCACTCAAGATAAACCCGGACTAAAGCCCTCTAAGCCCCACTGAGATTTAGAGGGCCCCAACCTTACCAGCCTTTGAAAGGCCTTGAAGATTTGACTTTTACCTCAGCACTGGGCCCATTGATATTAATATTTCTGTTTAGTCTTAATCTTTTAGGCAATTAAGAACTATGTTCTTAGTTATTAGACTGTGTTCTTCTGTCTTTGTTAAGTGTTCATAGTTATTTGGTTCAGATGGGCAGCCATATGCATTTCCTAAATAAAAGAAGCTATAAAGGAAAGTATTTTGTTATGAAACAGGGATGAAGAATCTGTGTCTCACCAGATGTTTTATAAACTGTCAACATCCCTAGCCATTGCTCATGTTAATTAGAGCTGCTGGGAATTTTAGTTGAGACCACCAATTTCTCCACTCCAATTACACATGAACATGAGATACTTGTGAAACTCACAATTACTTAGCAACTCTTTCATTTTTCATCCATCCATCCATCCTGTATCATCCTGTATTTATCTCCATTGATCAATCAATCGATCAATCAATCCATCCATCAATCCATCCACCTATCTTACACACACACACATACACACACACACACACTCATACATGTTATATACAGATATAGTAAAACAAATGCTAAAAAAGTTCAGAAGACTTTACTGCCAACAGCAGTTTTATTGATTAAATTTAACTTCAGTACAAAAGGTATGGAGTTGGGGGTTCATACACCACAGCGTTCATTTTGCCACTTGGATGAATACTTTGCTTTTCGTTCAGCACTCCCTCAAACATTGATTGATTGATTCATTCATTCAGTGTCTGGGGCTGTCCATCTCAACAAAAGAGTCTGGGCGGGGAATAATTTTAAAACAAATTTAAAACAATTCCAATCACTAACAAAATAATCAAAATACCCAGCACCTGAGAAAAATATTCCAATCAACAGCCAAGAGAGCATAGCCAAGGGATGGGACCTTTCATACACTCAGAATCTCAGCCTTGGACACAGAATCAGATCTTTAAGGCCTTATGAAAGATGACAGAGGTGGGGCTATTGTGATCCAGAACAGTTTAGGTCCTTAGCATTAATAAAAGCTTGAGAAGTTAGGTCCAGCTTTAAATTTATTTTTCAAAACCTCGCTTTTGTCCTTTATTTTAATCATTTAATTTTTACTGCAGAAATGCTACCACTTAACGCACAATCTGATTGCCAACATTCTTTTTAATACTTGCTTCTTATAAGCTCATAAGTCGGTATGTTCTTAGATGTTTTTTATTAGAATATGTCTTTTGTAAAAATTTTCTTGGTTTTGCTCTTGAATTTTCCTTTGTTAAAGCTAAGTTATAAGCACAAAGAATTGCATTTTCTTATCCATATGAACCTCTTCCTGAAATGGCCCCCTTTTCTAGCTTGTCTGTTTTGTTTTTTTAAAATAAGAAAATATGGTCACCTTACTTACAGCCAGTCACTTTAGCATTGGTGGCATATGGTTTCTAAAATTTCTCTACAGGTTCCCAACAGTTTTCAAGGTACTGGTAAAATTCCAGCACTATTAGAATACAAGACCTCTTTGTGGCTTTTAGGGAACCAGCAAATTCCTAGGACCAACTCAGAGGTTTAGACTCTTGGTCTCTAGCAGGTGTGCCCCAAAAGATTCAGGAGCAAAGAGCTGATCTTTGTAGAGCTGAAAAAAGATGTGAAAGTGCTAAAAGATGAGAGGACTGCAGCTCCTGTGGGATGTATCATAGCTCTATACTGGGTGGAGATTCAGCGTGGCTTAATTATTATTCCACACAGTGAAGAACAGCTCGTTTAAAGACAAAATACAGCTCTGACCTGAATACCCATTTCTTGGATTTTGCCTCACTTTGTCTCTTGCCCCTCCTCTGGATTCATCACCTAATTGTTTACTGCTCTTGATATGTGCCTGGCCTATTTAACCAGGAGCACGGTCCAGAAGGCTGCTCATCTTCTACCTCTGAAAAAGCTTGAGATGACTTATTTCTGGCTGTGGAAGATTTATAGCCTGCTCTCTTACATTTTAGCAGCCAGCCAAGTCAGCCCAGAAAAATGAGCTTTGATTTCACAAGCCTTGATAATTAGGGGTAGGCAACCTGTGGCATTCCAGATGCTGCTGGAGTGCACTCTCTGAATTGATTCAGGCAGCTGGTTGAAAGCACTAGGGCAGGGGTAGGCAACCTTGGCTCTTTTCTGACTCGTGGACTTCAACTCCCAGAATTCCTGAGCCAGCCGGCTCAGGAATTCTGGGAGTTGAAGTCCACGAGTCAGAAAAGAGCCAAGGTTGCCTACCCCTGCACTAGGGAATTGCAGTGTGGTTCTCTGTAGACATCACAACATTATGCATTAATACACATATTCTCAATTTACTTGGGACTCTGGATATCACACAGGATTTTTGTTGTCGTTGTTTAGTTCCTTCAGATCTGATGGACATTATTTCATGAGGACAGTTTGCCAGTTTGGAGTTTTGGAAGCTTGGGTTTGTGTCATCAGAGGTAATATTTAGCAGGCCTCTTTTTTTTTTTTAATCTCCTTCAGTTTTCCCAAGCATAAGAGTCCTCTCTAATGATTCTTCCTTTCACCTTATGTGTTGTGTCAGAAGTTAAATGGGAGTGGTTTTCCTTAGGCGGGAAAACCCGGTGCAGTCATTGGTTGTTGCATTCTCGGCGGGAGATTCTGAGCCGGGGATTGGTTATTGTTTAAAGTTACTTTAGTATATAAATACGGGGTCTAACGGTTGCTAGCCAGTTGACCTATGTGCATTCAATAAACGTCTTTTGCTAACAACCTCACTGTCAACGCTCGTCATTCCGAACTTAACATTATGTATCCAAAATATCTCACCTTTAGATAAATTTTAATGCTTCTGGTAAGCAATGAGGTCTGTGTATTTATGCCCACCCCCGCTTTATCATTGTTTTCTTCAGTAAAGCTTTGCCTTCTCTGTCTTTTCAATCATTTCATAAATCTTTCATAATAGATTCTCCAGATTTCTGTAATGTTCTTGCATAATTCTCTTGTCGTTCCCACTTGCTTATTAGGCTCATTTTCTTTGCATCGCTTATTTATAATAAATAAAAAATATATATTCTTATTCTTTTCTGGAACTCAGTGTTTAGCTGAGTAATTTTTCCTCTTCCTGTTGCTTTTTGCTTTCTGCCTTTCTTCAACCATTTTCAACATATCGGCAGATGGCCTTCTGCTTTTTTTTTTTTGCGTTTTCAGAATATTTTTGTTTGCTTCATAATTAATGATGTCACAAATGTGTCCAAAATTCTTCAGTCTGCTCATCAGATCAGATCCATTAAAGCTACTCTTTATTTTCACCATATAATTATACAGGATATTACATCGTGGTGGTTTGATGATTTTATTTGTTTTCTTTAGTTGCAAGAAAGAGCTCATAATCTGAGCTGTAGATATGCAGTACCATTTATTGATTATTATTTTTTGCTGACTAAATACAGCATCCACATTTTTTTGTTTAGGGATTATTTCATAAGGGTTATTGTAAGCAGGTCTTTGCTATGAAGTTTTCATTTGAAATCTTTCATTTGTGTTTTGTACATTCAGACCAGTGCTTCCTTTTATTGCAGATGCTATTTTGCCTCCAGATTTGGTATTTCAGTCTCTTATAATTACCATGAAGACTTTTTTTTTGTTCTTGGTCACCACAGATTTATGTAACTTCTGCTTCTTCTGTATCCCCCGAATCATTGATCGAGTGATTGATTGATCTATCGATCGATGTGCCATCCAGTACTTTTAGACTCCAACCACATAGATCAGTATAATATTAATTGGCTTACCTTAGACTCTTTACATGGGGCTGCCCTTGAAGAGCACCCGGAGGCTTCAACTGGTACAACATGTGGCTGCGCGGGTGTTTATGGGAGTATCTCGGTACTCCCATGTTATACCACTCCTGCGTGAGCTGCATTGGCTTCCAGTTACACTCCAAGTGTGATTCAAGGTGCTGGTAATAACCTTTAAAGCCCTACATGGCTTAGGCCCGGGGTACTTGCGAGACTACCTGCTGCCATTGTCAACCTCCCATTGCCCGGTTCGCTCCCACAGAGTCGGCCTCCTCAGGGTGCCGTCGGCCAGGCAATGCTGTCTGGCGACCCCCAGGGGAGAGCCTTCTCTGTGGGCGTGCCGACCCTCTGGAATGAACTGCCCCTGGAGCTGCGGATGGCCCCTGACCTTCGGTCCTTCTGCCGTGACTTGAAGACCTGGTTGTTCCAACAAGGGGGCCTGGACTGACTACGTTTTTTAATTAGGCTTTTCACTGTGTTAAATTGTCTTGTATTTATTGCGTCTATTATTTAATTCTTTTTTAAAAAATTACTTTATGTTTTTTTTAATTTTTATGGTTGTGAGCCGCCCTGAGTCCTCAGGGAGAAGGGTGGCATATAAATTTAATCAAATCAAATCAAATCAAATCAAACATGCTACTTATACTTGACATCTGTTCTGTCCCAGTAGTTCAATGAATATCTACTAACCTTGGAGGCTCAATCTCCGGTATCAGGTTGAGGTGGTCTTGGTTGTAAATGTCCATTTGATTTTCTTGTCAGAATACTCCTCATATCTTTTTCTGGGCACTATTTTTGGCACGGTATCTTTGAAATGTGCTGTTTGAAGTCTCGACCTGTCTGACTAGGGATTGGAAAACAGGAGTTTGTAGACAGCAGACCCATACTGTAATTATAGTAATTCTTAAATCAATCATATTCATAGCTAAGATTCCAAAAGAGCTTTCAATAATTTAAGTAAAAGGCTTTCAATAGATTTCAATCAAAGTAAAGGGCCTTGATTCATTATTATTTGGGGATGGGTTATATTATATATAACAGGGATGGAGTTCGTGTGCCTCCAAAAATAGCTAAAAATAAGGAATTAATACTTTGAAAAATAGAATTTTAGGAATTAGCCAGAAGAAGTTTAAAACATATGTTCTGTTACTAATGGTCCCATGTGAAACCATCATCCTTCCATCATGAAACCATGAATTTTTTTATGTATTCATGTATTTCCCCAAAGCCCTTCCTTCTTTGTCCCCTACGTGTGTGAGCTCCGTGCCCATATTTTCAGACCTTGTTGTCTGCAGGATCTAAGTTTGATTCAGGACAGACTATCATTAAATGTTTTGTGCTCAAAAGCTTCTTTCTGGAACATCTTTCCATCCTTAATTAGGACTACAGCAGAGGGTGGGGGGGAGGGGGGACATGCTGAGAGTGTAATGTAACACTTTACAGCATGCAGAATAAATTCTTACTGTGTCATGTCAGCTCTGTTAATAATAAGTATTACATGATTGAAGAAATTGGAATGCATAAACCTCCCACATGTACTGCTGAAGCCTGCTTTCAAGTTAGAATGCCAAGGCAAGTTGTTTAAATTCCAGATGCGCAGGCATAGACATTGTGCTGCTTCCATAAAGCTTTTGATTAAAATGCTGGTTTCTTTGACATTTTCTCTTAACTGTAATTTAAAACAAACAAACAAGCAAACCTCCTCCAAAGAGCTTCTTAGGATGTAAAAAAAATAATAATCATATCATACGGATTCATGGGGCAAAGAATCAGGAGCCACAGTTGATGGATATCTTGATTAAGAATTAATCACACCAATAGACCTGGTTAAAGAAGTAAAGGTAACTGGCATTCTGGAGAAGGTGATTTTACTTATATTCACTGCAGTTCGGAGAAAGAACTGAGAAGAGCCAAACCTGTATGCAGGGCTTCAGAAGAGTAAAATTTGAATTTACTTTGAATTTAATCTATGAATTCTTAGGTTGGGGGGAAGAGAGAGAGAGAGAGAGAGAGAGAGAGAGAGAGAGAGAGAGAGAGAGAGAGAGAGAGAGAGAGAGAGAGAGAGAGAGAGAGAGAGAGAGAGAGAGAGAGAGAGAGAGAGAGAGAGAGAGAGAGAGAGAGAGAGAGAGAGTGTTTGGCGTAGTGGTTAGAGGCATCAGGCTAGATACTCAGAAACCATGAGTTCTAGTCCCACCTTAGGCACAAATTCAGCTAGGAACTTTGGGCTAGCCATTCCCTCTCAGCCCTAGAAATATAGGAAGAAGGCAATAACAAAATACTTCTGCAAAATCTTTTCAAGAAAACTGCAGGGATCTTTTCAGGCAGTCATCAGGAGTCAGCACTTACTTGAAGTTCTGCACATGTACACACACACACACACACACAGAGAGAGAGACAACAGACACACAAATACACAAGAAAAGGAAGGAGGAGAATGCTACCAAAGAAGAATACAAAGTAGTTTCCAGAAACTGGAGAAACTTTGTGAAAAAGCTAAAGCTGAGAATAACCTAAGGCTTATAGAGATATCAAAAATTGCCAAGGACAATGTAGCTCCAGTGCTTGGAGAAACTGGTGAAGCAAATATGGGTGACAGTGAGAAGTACAACTTCTTAACTCCTAGTTTCCCTCTGTCTTTGCTCAGATGGGAAATGGAGCCCTCGTTGACCATGATGGAAGAAGGGAAGTTCAGCTTAGGAGAAGGAAAGAGAGAACTTAGTTCATTTAAATACATTTGTCTCCAGGCCAGATGCCTCATTTCCCAGGGTGCTGAAGGAACTAATGCTAGTGGATTTTTTTTGAAAAGATGCTTAATACCACTACTTTTATTTGAAGAAAAACTATCATGCCTTCCGCCATGTGGGATTTCTGCTATATAGATTTTAATTCTGCAAATTCCACAGCCAGTGTAACCATAAGGGCTGAAAGTCCTTAGACTGTCCCAGCTTTTGCTTGGCTGAAGAAGCATCTTCTTGAATGCAGATGGTCTCAAAAGCAAGTAGCCTCCTCTCCTCTATGCCTCCTGGACTTGGGGAAAGGCAAGATAAGGACTGTCTTTTTTCCTGCTGACTAGTGCTATGCCAAGATTTTGGTGATATGAATGATAGCTATCTCATTTTATTTCTTATGCATTATATTCATTCACTGTTCTGTGGACTTTCTCAAATGCTACTCCTATAGCAACTGTATGAAGTGGGTTGAGTTTAAAATGATTGGGTCAAATCTCCCAGTGAACCCTTTAATCAACTGGGCATGCTCATGCATTTCCCCAGCTATTTAATACCTATATGGACTGGCTGTTCTTCTGGAAGTTCTTAATTAGGCTTTCTCTACAAGTGGTAGGGTGATCTCAAACACTTCACTAATCTAATGAGAAGGCTTTCCATTTGCTTTACAATCCTTCCTTCCTTCCTTCCTTCCTTCCTTCCTTCCTTCCTTCCTTCCTTCCTTCCTTCCTTCCTCCCTCCCTCCCTCCCTCTCTCCCTCCCTCCCTCACTCCTATGCTGCTCCACTCACAACTGACTCTAAGCAGCTTGCATATTCTATTCTGAAAAGTAAAGTAAAAATGTACTTAAAAATCAAACAAGCAACACATAACGTTAAGATAGACTTAAAGCTTTTACAGGGCATAGGTCGCTAGTTCATGAAACAAGGCTGTTTTACATTTATGCTCTCTTTATGTGTGGGTACACAGAAATGAAGAAGCATTGTTCTGTGTACAAAAGAAGATTAATGCTTTGAATGTATCTTGGTTTTTCCACATCATTTATGTATAAAGCTGTTGTGTGCCCTTTAACCTAACAGCATCCCTTGTTTAAAGGTATTATTTAAAAGTTCCAGATCCTTTGAGAAGTTTCATTTAATAGAATCGAAATCATTATGCTCTATTGTTGCTGACTGTTTAAAGTTTCACTTGGCAAGATGTTTCGTGGAAAACTGGTGAAACATAATGGCAAGAGTTGATTTAGGAGGCAAAGCATCCATAGTTCATATGAATGAGGCTCCCACTTTCTTAAGAAAGAAAATTACAGTATATTTAACCATGAATAAATAGGATTTAAATGACACAAGAGAAACAAATGTATATGTCTGTTTCTATAACTAATGTGCTATATTTATTTTGCAGTTATGTAACACACACATACAGTATGGCAGCTTACTTCATTTATCATTTGCTTTTGCTCATTCTTCACAAACTAATATAAGCCTTTTAATGAGCTTCTCTGGTTGGAGTGAGTAGAAATTTCTCTTGTAATTCATTTTATTTTTGGTATTCTGTATCTGTATTTGCCTAAATTTATTTGGGTGTCACAAGATAACGGTTAAAATATACTCTATAAAAAAGGTATAAAAATACAATGGGAGTGTGAAATACACAAGACAGATAAAACAATATAATTAAGCCTATGTTCCATTGATTATTATGGCAGTAATTGTTACTCATACTTTGTGGCCATCATCACCTTTACATCCTGAATTGGAGTAGACAGACTTTTTGTAGTGTCCTGCTACAAGGACAGTTCAAGCAATACTAGATGAAACAGGATGCTCATAGGTGCACCCAATTTTTCATTCATTCATTTATTAATGAATGATTTATTAATTTATTAATGGAAATAAAATAAATAAATAAATATTCATTCATTCATTCATTCATCAAATTAAAACTTTTTGATTGCCTTCTTTGCAAACCAAATCAAGGTAGTTGCAATCAGTTGCTAAGATCCAGATAATTTTTAAACCTCAGGACTCTGTAGGCTGCCCAAAACATATCCAGGATTGCTTCAGCATTATTGGAGGGAGATCTGTGCTATTACTCAATTTCCTGCTGTAATAGGACAAAAGGGTATTAGGATTTTCTCCAATTACCCTTCCTTCATTTTGGGGGACCATCAAACCTATACTGTCCAATTCATAGACTACAGCTGTCCTCTTTAGAAAAAGAAGACCATGATGTAGCCTAATTTACCATCCTGACTTTTTGTAGGGTCCTGCTATAAGGATAGTTCAAGCAATAGTAGATGAAACAGGGTGCTCTTGGCTGCACACAAGTTATATCTGCTTGGTTAGTTTTTTGCCACATTGCCACAATGGGTTGCAAATAATTCTACTATGCTTATACACAAGTTAGCATTAAACCTGAACAACAACAATGGGGTTTCTTCTCCAATATCACTGAAGATATACAACTACTGAGATGGTTGGGAGAATGAGTGAATGTCAAGTTCAGGCAGTGGTTTCTACATCTGAATGCTATCTTCCTTTTCTCCTCCTTGTAGCCCTCTCCCTTCCTCTCTAAATATGCTCTGCAAAGTCTCCAAATTCTGCCTAGAAGGTTTGGAGAAGGAAAACATGGGCTGCCTGAACAAAAGGGAATCATGCTGTTTTTCTGATGGAAGCCTTCTATTGTTAGAATTTGGGAGAAAAAAACACATTTCTTTAGAATTAGAACAATTCCTGTGCCTTCAACAGAGCCATTTCTGCTGTCTTCCTGGAACAGGGATTCTTCATTTGGACTCCACAGACCTCTTGGTTGTTTCAAAGTTAGATTTCAGGAGCTCTGTAAAATTAGATTGGAAAAAAATATATAATTTCACTACTCTAATTAAAATTTAGCTTTCACTTCAGTAACATATGTAGGCAACAAAGCAATTTAGAATCTAGAATCCAAAACATATTTGTTAACCTGTATAAGTCTCACTATCTAAAATTATTATGCCTAAAAAAATCACACTTATGAGGATGGGTCCATAGAGTTCACAAGACTTTCAAAGATGTCTATGACCCAGGAAGGGTAAGAAGCCTGAGTGTAGAATCCTGGCAAGATCCATCCAGAGCTGATTGTGAGGATCAGATGATACTTAGCAAAAACCTAGAATGGCTACTGATGTGCCCTTTAAAGTAATAGCTTTTAGTTCCTATAGCCCCAAAACTGACTAAAGGTTGACTAAAATAAGATGCTTCTTTTCTGACAACCCTGAGTATTACAAAGCAACAGATATAGGCAGCAGTTAGCAAATAGATTTTTACCAAATAGGACATGGAAGAGACTCTATATTAAGCAATAAAGCATGATTAGTTTTGGATTTTTAGTTGATTACTGCGGACCCCAAATTGGATTAGAAGGCTGAAGAGCTGAGGTTGGGGTGCCTTAATTTCCTGCAAATTGTAATCTGCCAGTCGTGGACCACTTTGTATTAGCAAACAGAGTTTTTAATAGATGCAGAATAGGCAGTGGTATGTACAGCCAGCTGACATACAGTAGCTGATATGGATGCAAGGTGTTTTTTTTAAAAAATCCATTGTTTACATAAGAGCTCTATTCTTATTTATGAGGCATTAAGTGAGAAAAGAAAATCATTACATAAACAGGTGGTAGGTAGTAGGTTGAGGATTTGCTTGAGTTATTTTCCAGTACATGCAAAATATAGGATTTTTTCAACAGCATTAGCTTGAAATGAATGTTTACATGTTCACATGCATCAAAGAGTTTCAAGAATTATAGTAATCTCATTCATAAGAAACACAATAACTCGCCTCAAAAATGTGCTTCTTTTTATAAAGTTCTGCCACTCCTTCTCCTACTGTAGTCCCAATACCTCAGCAGGACATGGGACTGGGGAAAGCTACTCCATATGTTTACATGTGCGTAGGTCATTACTAGAGATTTGATAAGGTATCTGGAAGTCAGTAGGAACTTTCAAACTTCCCCTTCTGCATACTGTACCTGCATTCGTATTAATTTTCCTCTTTGCCCAATTTATCACTTTCGCTAAACTTCACTGCTTGTACAAATCCAGTTTCATAGTCAATAATAGCAGGAGTGAAATCAAATCTGTGACAAAGAGCCCCTCATCATAAACTGGAACAATGGCAGACATTTTCCCCTCTTCTAATTTCCATATTTGATGCATGAAAGAAGATTTAATTTCTGTTTGAATAAACAACATAATAAGGTTATTGAAGAGAGAGACCATTACTATATAAAATTATGCTTAAGTGGCAAATATAATTAACATTGGATTGTAATTACACTAATTACAAGTCACATTAAGATACTCTAGTAATGACAAAGAGAACACCCTATAATTGAATGGAATAAGTAAAGAAACATGCTGTTCACACTAATTGTCTAAATGAGATAATATGTCTTCATGGTGACAGTCATGTTCAATGTTATTACATAGGCATGGCAGTTTGTAAGTTTTTCACACACACACAAACACACAGACACTCATATTCTGGAGTCTTTCTCTCCTTTCATATTACTGATATATCTCCCTCACTGAAAGAGACCAATGACAACTCCTATAAGTTTGCTTAGTATAGTCTTTATGCAGACAGGGTTCATATACTGCTTTTTCTAATCATGTTTGGGAATTGCTTGTTAATTGCTTTCTAACTATTAGGAACTTTCAGAATAATCAAGGTCATTTTTCACAGCACTGGGTGAGTCTCCTCAGAATCTTTGTGAAATAAGTTTTAAATGTAGGCTCAAGCACTTTTTTTAATAAACAGCAAAAGGGTGATTATAATGTTGATTTTGGAATGTTACAAATGTACTCAGAATCCAGATGGATTAGAAGTAAGATTTTGGAATTAATTATAAGAATACTTCATGTTGTGATTCAGGGTCAGCCTGTGGGTTCGGCAGTTGGGTCGGATGATTCAGAGGAGGAGGAGGGGGGTGTTGGAGAGCTTGCTGAGGATAGCCTTGAGGCTCCGCAGAGCCCTCAGCCAGGCCCCTCCCATCTGGTTACGACGCAGACCCAGCTGTGTGAGCCTGACAGCGTGGATGAAATGACCCACAGCTGGCCCTGTTCAAGGACGCCCGACGCAGGAAGCAGTCAATCAGGAGTAAACAGAGGAAGGCAATGGAGCACCTCAGAAGGAGGCAGAGAGAAGCCACGCCTTGAACTGTTTAAAAGGGGAATGTGTGGGAGGGCTGGTTTGCTGAAGCCAACCATTTGAATAGCTCCTATTTCATGGTTCGTGTTTTGTTTTGCTCTGTTTGCTTTTGTGTCCATAAATTTGGCAGGCTTAGTTCCAGCCTCTTGCCTTCTTGTAAAGGGGTTGTCCCTGCCTTTTCTGCAGGGCTGGTAGTAGGCTGGTACAGAACACTTCATGTGAGAAAATGCTTTTGTTTTGAATTCTCTTTAAAATAAATGATAGGAAGGAACTTTGAAATTTGGACTCTAGAGGGAACCAGAAGGAATGAATGTTTACAATTAAAGAAGATTGCCTATTCAGGCATTCAGGTAAGGAATATTAATTTATTTATAGCCAAAAGGTCAAAATATCAAGTTAAAAATACAATCTAAAATATTGCATTAGATAAAGCAGTTGAACAAGTAAAAGCACACTTAAATCTGCAACCTATCATTGTGTTTCTGAATATCCATAGTTAAAAATCTGGCTGTTGCCACACTAATTTTAGGATTTTGATCTGCAAGTAAAATTGTAAGATACTCAGATAAGGATTAAAATGTGCTCCGCTTTGAAGGTTTAGAGTGATGGATGCAATGTGTAACAAAAACGTCATCAGTCATAGCAGCATCCTCCCTCACCTCTAACAATAAAGGAAGCTCAAAGTACCACCAAGACAAAAGCTCTAGGAAGAATCTAAAAAATATAGAAGCTTCTTTTGCAGAAGAAGAAACTGGACAATTTTCAATGTTGACATCTGCACATTATTAATCCAAATACAGTCCAAATGCAAATAACTTGTGAAGTAGCCGAAGGACCACTCGGGACGACAGGCTAGTTCAACAACTGGTTTATTAAGAGCAAGACAAACATAGAATAACTTGTCCGGCTTTTATAGCCGGCAGCTGGTAGCGAGGACCAATCAGCGGTGTTCATTTTGGCGCCCTGTCAGGCAGGGACCAATCCGCGTCGTCTTTTGTTGACAGCTCCGGCTTCCGCGTGTCTTGGTGTTTTGACAGCCGCGAGCTGTCAGCGGTCGCGCCTGCGCTGTACGGTGGGTGCTTTGACAGCTCAGGCTTCTCCGTAGTCCGGCGTTCGACAGCCGCGAGCTGTCAGTGGTGGCGCCTGCGTGGTGCGAGGAACTTTGACAGCTGTCAAAGTTCCCGCGTGTATTTCTGTCAGGCGGTTTTACTTATATATACTAGGCGATGCCTTCTTATTTGTACTGTTAACATATATATACATTGAATAAAGGAATGTTTACATATATAATACACCCCTTACCCCTCCCCTGGTTCGTTTCTTCTTTCTTGGATGTTTGAACCTGCCCACTGATAGTCTTTTAGGTAGGTGGGTGGTCTTCGATTCCTGGTTGAGCGGCGAAGGGGTGGTGGGTGTTCTGGTTCTGGTTCTTCGTCTTGGTGTTCAGCTTCCTGGTTTGGGATAGGCCGCATTTCCGGTGGGGGTTGTAAGTCGGCACTGGTTGGTTGCTCAGAAGTGTGTGGTGGTTGTCTGGGTCTGAGCTGGTCAATATGGCGGCGTATGTTGCCCTGTGCTTGCGTCGCTACAAGGTATGAGATGGGCCCTGTTTGTTTTATTACTGTCCCTTGGACCCACTTGTTTTTATCTGTGTATGAACGTGCCCATATTAATTGACCCGGGTTGAGTTTGCGGCCGGGGTGGGGGTGCTGTTTTTCTTCTGGGGCTGTGTCAGGGTGCAGTCTGTCGAGACGTGTTATTAGCCTCCTCCCCCATCTTAATTCTGCTGGTGATTTGCTAGTTGTAGAGCATGGTGTTGTGTGTTGTGATAAGAGGAACTGGCTGAGTCGCCTTTGCCAGTTTCCTTTAACGAATTTTTTCAAGGCTTCTTTTGTGTATCGTACCATAATTTCAGCCATTCCGTTCGACGATGGGTGGAACGGCGCAGACGTGACCAGCCTAATACAATTCCTCGTAGCGAAGATCTGAAATTCACGAGAGGTGAATTGAGGTCCATTGTCAGAAACTATGGTATCAGGTAGGCCGTGTGTTGCGAATATTTTTCGTAAGGCTTGAATAGTGGCTGTGGACGTTGTTTTCCTAAGGGGTGTGACTTCCAGCCATTTGGAATAGCTGTCCACTACAATTAAGAAACTTTGGCCCTGGATAGGTCCTGCAAAATCTATATGTATACGTGACCAAGGGTTCCTAGTAGTCTCCCATTTATGGATTGGTGCCTGGGGTGGTTCATTCCTGGTCTCCTGACAGGTGTAACACCCACCCACATACTGTTCAATTTGTTTATCTATGCCGGGCCACCACACATAACTTCTGGCCATCGCCTTCATTTTTACAATTCCAGGGTGCCCTTCATGTAAAATGTGCAATGTTTGGTCTATGTTTTTCTCCGGTATGATGACCCTATTTCCCCATAGCAGGCAACCTCTGTGTGTTGAAATCTCATTTTTTCTGTTATAATAAGGTTGGAATTGGGGTTGTGGGTTTTGAGTTGGCCACCCAGTTGTGGCCCATTTGAGGACTCTGGCAAGTATTTTATCTTTTGTTGAATTATTGGCTATAATGTTTGCAGTCAGGGGGCATTCTGGAAGTTGGGAGATTGCTAAAATCCCGCTGGCTGGGGCTGGGTCTGAGTCCCTGGTTTGTATGGGCAGTCTGCTGAGGCAGTCAGCATGGCCCAATTCTTTACCTGGTTTATGTATTAGCTGATAAGAATAGGCTGCTAAAAATGTTGACCATCTTAAAATTCTCGGGGAGAGGATTTGTGGAGTAGTTTTATTCCAAGTAAATATGCCTAGCAGGGGTTTGTGATCTGTAAATATAGTAAATGGTCTTCCATACAGATAATCGTGAAATTTTTTGACCCCTGCCACTATCGCTAGGGCTTCCCTGTCAATTTGTGCATAGTTTCTTTCAGCTTTGGTCAGAGTGCGTGAATAGAAAGCTATGGGTCTTTGTGTACCGTCCTTGAATATGTGACTTAATACCGCCCCGATTCCATAGGGAGAGGCATCGCAAGCGATGCATATTGGGGTGTCTTCCCTGAAAAGGGTGATAGTTGAGCTGTGACAGATAAGCTTTTTTAACGATTGGAAACTGTTCTCATGTTCCTTGGTCCAGGACCAAGTTGTACCTTTGTCTAGGAGCCTATGGAGCGGCTCTGCAATAGTGGCTTTGTGGGGAATGAAGGCATGGTAAAAGTTTAACAGCCCCAAAAAGGATTGAAGCTCTTGCTTATTCCTAGGGCTGGGTGCAGTTTGAATAGCCATTAGTTTTTCAGCGGTGGGGTGGATGCCCTGGCTATCAATTTTATACCCTAGGAATTCTGTAGAAGTGACTCCAATAGAGCACTTCTCCCGCTTAAGTTTGAGACCGGCTTCTCTGAGCCGGCTCAGCACAGCTGACAACCTGTCAGCTAAACTAGCTTCGTTTTCCCCGGCGATGAGAACATCGTCGAAATAGGGGCAGACCCCGGGTATTCCCTTCAGGGTCTTTTCCATGATGCCCTGAAAAATACCCGGGGCTGCAGATATGCCGAATTGTAGCCTCTTTACTTTAAAAGCACCGCGGTGGGTGACAATAGTTTGAGCTTCCGCGGTGTCGTCTGTGACAGGCAGCTGTAAATATGCCTGTGTGAGATCAAGCTTGGCGAAAATGGTGCCAGAGCGGATGGAAGCAAATACGTCCCTTACCGCTGGCACCGGGTAAGCATGGGGGCTGAGGGCTAGGTTGACTGTCGCTTTATAGTCCGCGCACAGTCTCACTTCGCCATTAGGTTTGATTGGGGTGACAATAGGGGTCTCCCAGGTTCCCCCTTCTGTTGGCTCCAGTACCCCTAGTCCCACGAGTCGGTCAAGCTCGTTTTCAATTTTTTCTTTAAGGGCGAAAGGTACCCTCCTAGCTCTTATTTTAATTGGTTGAATTGCTGGATTTAGTTGCAGGGAAATGGGGGAACCTGTATATTTCCCTAAAGTGCCATCGAAAACGTCGGCGTACTTTTCGCAAACTGCTTCTAGGCTAGGTGTTTGAATGGTATTAACCCCCCTTAAGGCGATGCCTAGTGGAGTGAACCAGTTTAGCCCTATTAAATTGGTACGGTTCCCTGGCGTAACTAAAACCTCCAGGGGACCCTTGAACCCCTTATACTGCACCAGGACCTTGGCTTTCCCTTCCAACGGAATAGGGGTTTTCTGGAAGTCTGCAAGGTGTACCTGAGTTTGTTTCAGGGGGATTTGTCTTCGGCCTTTCTGACAGATTTCCTGATAGGTTGTCAGCGAAATTAATGAGACTGCTGACCCTGAATCTACCTCCATGTGGCAGGGCACCCCCTGAATTCTGACCCAGATCTTAACCTTGGAGCTTATGCTGTTTACCCTGTCAATTGTCTCTACCAGGGGGCCTGGTGGGGTTTCTCTGCTGGCCTGGGCAGCCGGCCTACCTGGGGGGTTTGCCTCCACCTCATTGATGTTGTCCCGGCCCTTGCTGCGGCACACCGGCTTGATGTGGCCAGTCTTCCCGCAGTTGTGGCATTTCGCGTTCCTAAAACGGCAGCTTCCTCGGGCATGGTTGCCCCCGCAGCTGGCACAGGCGGCCCGTTGTTCGTAACGCGGTGGTGGCGGAGGTGGGTTCCTGGATCCGCGGCGGTCCGACGTTTTTCCCCTCCTCGGCTGCCGGTGCTCCATCCTGTGCTGTAGGGCTTCTCCATCGGTGAAGTCTACTGACTCTCCGCTGTCGCTGAAGGTTGCGCTTTCCTGGTAGACGGTCGCGGGGGTCTCTGGGGTCGTGTTCGTCGGCTTCTTCTTGTGGCTGTGTTCATATGCCATGATCTCCCTGGTCAGCTCTGCCAGGTTCATGTCGGGTTTGGACGTCAGTTTCTTCTGTAGCTTCTCGTCCCTCAGACCGATCACCACCTGGTCTCTGATGCGGTCTTCCAGGTCGGGGAAGGAGCAGTTCCGCGCGGCGTGTCTGACCCCGGCAATGAATTCGTTGGCGGGCTCGTCCTGCCGTTGTTTCTTTTGTGCGAATTGCACCCGCCAGTACAGTTCTGAACGCGCTGGCATGTAGTACTTGTTCAGCTGGTCCACCAGGTCAGCGTAGGAGACTTCCGTGATGGGCACTGGGCTGAACAGCCCGACGGCTGCGTCGTACACCGGGGGCCCGCTGATGTACAGCAGAGCGGCGGCCTTTGCTCGGTCGTCAGTGATTTTACTGACGAGGAGAAATCCCTCGACTTGGCCGAGGTGTGATTGCCATCTCTCGGGATGGCGGGTATCAAACTCCCTCACACGGCCGAAGTTTGCCATGTCGTCCGGTCCTGGGTTGCTCCGATGGAAGTTAAAACTTCCGTGACAGCTCTTGCCGGGAACTCTCTTCCTCGGCCGTGACTTCAGCTCCGGAGCGATCCCACCTTCGTCGCCAGTGAAGTAGCCGAAGGACCACTCGGGACGACAGGCTAGTTCAACAACTGGTTTATTAAGAGCAAGACAAACATAGAATAACTTGTCCGGCTTTTATAGCCGGCAGCTGGTAGCGAGGACCAATCAGCGGTGTTCATTTTGGCGCCCTGTCAGGCAGGGACCAATCCGCGTCGTCTTTTGTTGACAGCTCCGGCTTCCGCGTGTCTTGGTGTTTTGACAGCCGCGAGCTGTCAGCGGTCGCGCCTGCGCTGTACGGTGGGTGCTTTGACAGCTCAGGCTTCTCCGTAGTCCGGCGTTTGACAGCCGCGAGCTGTCAGTGGTGGCGCCTGCGTGGTGCGAGGAACTTTGACAGCTGTCAAAGTTCCCGCGTGTATTTCTGTCAGGCGGTTTTACTTATATATACTAGGCGATGCCTTCTTATTTGTACTGTTAACATATATATACATTGAATAAAGGAATGTTTACATATATAATACAACTTGAGTAAGGGTTACAGACAATAGGTAAGTGTCATTCAAGGCTTTTGATTTTATGAAATTTGGCACAGTTAGTGTACCGCTGTTGTCCCAGAACATAATTCATTGCTTTAAATAAATGCGGAAGGTGGATATCTATCTAGGCATTCAAACTAGAATAATTAAAATATTGAATGGATTAATGGGCATTCCAAGCAAGAGGGTATTCTTAAGTGGTTTTCTAGGCATTGAAAGATCAACTGAAGAGAGGTAAGGAACAATTAAACGTAACAAACTTTCAGTGTTTGCCTGCACTGAAAGCATGCAAAGAACCTCACTTTTAATATGCTATGAAAACCTGTGTGTGGCTGGGCATGTGTATTCATATCTTGTATAAATATATAATAAATACAGTTCGGCAGAACCCTGGGGATGTCACCCTATTAGCTAACAGCTATAGAGTAGCCAACTTCATAAATTCAATTTACAGCAGATGGCCTGAACGATGACTTTTCTTCTCATCCAATAAATTATCAGGGAACAGCCTTCCATGAAGTTTATGGAGCCTTTTGTACCTGGAAATGAAGTGGGACATTGGGAGGGAATGGGAAAGCCCATCAATTATTTCTTGTATTATCCGGCCGTCGATCATATTTGTTTGGCTTGAGGGCAGGGTGTTTGGATCCTCAAAGTTGTCAAGAGGCAATCCTTGTCTAAACTCCCAAATATAGCATTTGGGGATTAGACAATTGCTGCTGATCTTCAGCTGAGCAGGAGCTAGGGTACCATTTTAAAATGGCATAGCATCGCTGCTACCATTGGGATCAAATAAGTGTTTGGTGAAGGAAAGCAGCTGAAACTCACTATTGCTTCTTTGCAGAACACATAATTTCATTTGGGTTTTAGCTAGGTGTAGTTTAGTGTTTATGTTATTTTAATAGAAAAGGTTTTCAGATTTTCTCTGATGGAATACAAAATTTCTGAATTCAGAGGGTTAAGCCATATTTCGTCCTACTTCACAGTAAGTGGGAAGAAACATAAAACTCCATCAAGAAAAAGGTAAATGTACCAGATGTGTAGGTGGGTCTTTCTTTCCTTTATATTCCACTATTCCTACAGCAATTGTTGCTAATGCAAGTAAATCTGAGTAATTCAGTTTGATCAAGGAATGTGTGTGTGTGTATGCACCATGTATCTTTTTGCAACCTCTGCTTAGTATGGCTTCCATGGGGATTAGATAGCAATGAAAACCACAAAATGTTGCATTTGAAATGTCTTTAGTTGAAATCAGAGGGTGTAACAGCTCCCAAAGAATTCAAACACCTAAAACCAAAAGTCATCTCTCAAAAGATCTTGGTTTCAACTTTACAGTCACTTTGGTCAAATGCTCCTTTAGGTCATCAGGATGCAGGTATATCCAGTCAACTGGCAAATTAGAGTTTGTAGTCTGAAGTCAAGGCCCATTCAAAAAATATTAGGAAAATAGAGTTGATTCACCACCCCACATATTTATTTATGAATTCAACTTCCCTTATTAAAGGTGATAACACACTATCATTATTATACCACGGCAGTAAAGTAGCATTTCTGTTTTGCCTTTCCAGCTTCTCTTGAAAGGTGACTTCACTCTTAGAGGATTAAGCTGAGCAGTTCAAAACTATTGCTGGTGCGCCAGTTGCGGCCCTATCTGAACCGGGATGCCCTGTGTACAGTCACTCATGCGCTCGTGACCTCTCGCCTTGACTACTGTAATGCTCTCTACATGGGGCTTCCCTTGAAGACCACTCGGAGGCTCCAACTGGTACAGAATGCGGCCGCGAGAGTTGTCTTGGGAGTTTCCCGGTACTCCCATGTTACACCTTTGCTCCGCGAGCTGCATTGGTTACCAGTTGTCTTTCGGGTGAGGTTCAAGGTGTTGGTTACGATCTTTAAGGCCCTACATGGCATGGGTCCGGGTTACCTCAGGGACCACCTGCTGCCGGCATCGACTCCCCTCCGCCCTGTGCGTTCCCACAGAGAGGGCCTCCTCAGGGTGCCGCCAGTCAGGGAATGTCGACTGGTGGCCCCCAGGGGGAGGGCCTTCTCTGTGGGGGCTCCGGCTTTATGGAATCAATTGCCGGTGGAGCTCCGGATGGCACCAGACCTTCGAACTTTCCGTCGGGGCCTGAAGACCCATCTGTTCGAATTAGCTGGTCTGGCCTGATGGGGGATTATGGGCTTTTAATTGTTTTTAATCTGTACTTCTGTTTTTAATTGGGCATGGATTTAATTCTTTTTAATTTTTGTATAGTGTTTCTTATGTATGCCCTGTGAACCGCCCTGAGTCCCACCAAGGAGAAGGGCGGTATATAAATCAAATAAACTATAAACTATAAACTATAAAACATTTACATATTCATGCTGTATTTGATTTTCTGGCTGCCCAGAAGGCACTGTGCATCGCATACATATTATTTACAGTTTAATCCTAAAGAAGCACCTACCTGGGAACAATTTCTGCTCTTTCTTCTAAATAGTATCTTGGGGAGTTAGGTGTCAACTTAAGTTTCTGCTTAACATGCTCCCAATCCTTCTGTTGGGAGAGGACCTAATATTTCCTCCACTTATATTAAAAAAATGCATGCCTCATTGAGATTAGAGAATTAGCAAAGGAATAATTTTTTTAGCAGATTCTCAGTAAAGCCTGAATGTACTTGTACTTGAATGCCTGAGAGATGAAGAGACAAAATGTTCTACTTTCAGCACATTTTAATCCACAGATGCTGCACAGACTGGTGTAGAATGTGTTAGTTTAGTTGTGATTTTACCCCCTCCCATCTTCAATATGAAGTTTACTATATTTAGCTTCCTAGATACGTGCTACTGCTCTGAGTAAATATTTTAAATTTGATAAACAATGGCTGAAAATGTTTCACACAGTCCAACTAAACATAATCAAATTATCCAAATAATCCTGCCTGCAATTTACCCTTTTATTTAGGGAGATTTCTGTGTGATCCAATGGGCCGGCCAAAGGATTTGTTTCTACTTGTACAACTTTAATTCTCACTCCTGACTTCTGTAGAGACAGCTTCACGTTCATGTAAAATTTAGTGTAAGGCCCTAAAATTTAAGTCAACAATAGCAAGAAACACGAGGAATTCAATGACTGATCCCTGTACCTGTTTAATGTGCAAGAAGGATGTTAACATAGAGTGAACAAGAGTGTAAAACAAACAAGACTGTACTACTATTAGCAAATCTAAAAGGGGTGGATTTTGCCAATACTCCTAGCATTTGGAAAAACACAAGGGAAGAAAGGATCTTGAAGGGTAAAGTTAATTTTTTTCCTCTTATTTTTATTTCTAGATTTGCTTTATACTTTTCTTCCAGACAATCAGGTGATGTCCCCTTTGATTACTCAGCAAAGAACTGACAAATGTGTTTTATTTGTTTTCGTTTTTTTGCAAGCATCTGGGGAGGTGGTTTCCACCAGGAAATCTTAGGAAGAACTCATGCTGCTATGGAAAACATTAAAAAGAAAATCAGAAAAATAGCTTTATATATCCTAGGCAGCCAACCCATCCAAATATGTGCAGATCAATGTTTTAATTTTTCTGGAATAAGGGAAGACAATGTTTTTGGGCCAGTGAGCATATGTGGTATCTGGCACATCATGAGTTTTCTCAAGAAATGTCTGCCATAGGAGAATGGCAGCTACAGTCAGCACAACCATTTTCGTCCATTTTGTCCAAAATAAATTTGGGCAAGCTGTTCCCTGCTTTTCCTCATGGATGTTCTCTACTCAGGGCCCTGCAAAGCTTCAGATCCAAAGCAGAAAATGACATTTGATTGTGTTGGCAAGCTCACTGCCTTGTCAGCAACACCTTGACCCAAGTATGCATTTTCCTTGGATTGCTTGGTGTATATGGAAAGCAGATGTGCAAAGGCAGGGAAGATGCAGCTGCTTTGAAATGTTGCTGATGGATGCTCCCTGTGTCAGGTATGTCAAACTCATGACATCACGTGACGTCGCGTAACGTATCGCGACTTTTTCTCCATTGCCGGCAATGGGGAGGGAGTGGTTTTGTCGTGATGCATCCGGCCCATAGGCCGGCAGTTTGATATGCCTGCCCTGTGTGTTCTTCCATGTCCCAAATCACATTTTCCCTTCAAAGTAAAATTCTGCCCAACTGTGCTCTCCACCACCATAGCTTCTTTATTCCTTGAACAAAATGCTGGGCTACAGCCATCTATCCTAATTATTTTCTAAGTGTGCTTTAGGATCCTAGAGCCATGGTAGTGCAGCGGTGAGTAATGTAGTATTGCAGGCTAATTCTGCCGACTACCAGCAATTCTATTGTCACCGGCTCAAGTTTGTCTCAACCTTCCTTCCTTCCTTCCAAGGTCGGTAAAATGAGAACCCAGATTGTTGGGGGCAATAGGCTGACTCTGTAAACTGCTTAGAGAGGGTTGTAAAGCACTGTGAAGGGGTATATAAGTCTAAGTACCAATTGCTATAGTTGGCCCCAACCAAGGCATGGGAAACATTGCATTCATTTCCAAGGAATGCCAAGAAGGAGTCTTCAATGGGCACCTATAAGCAGTGCTCTTTTTGTAAAAGAAAAAGGTGCCGGAACTCACACATGTCATACAACCCGCCTTGCCTACCCTACAAGGTTCCATTCAAAAAAGGTGCCGGAACTCCATTCTGAGCGTTCTATGAGAAAAAAAGCCCTGCCTATAAGACATCATATTAGAAGCTTCCAGAATCTCATAGATATTCCACCTGACAATAGGCCCCTTTGGAAGGAACCACCTGTGGGCAGGTTGTGCCAGAAGTAGCAGTACTCCTTTAATGATCTTAATAGCTGTCCAGGTCTATAATGAGTAATCTGGCCCTAGATGCTTCTGTCCAAAGCGTGTTTTGTTAATGTTCCAGTGCTACATACACTTTTCATTTGTTACATTTTCAATCTGTGATGTCTCCTGTATTCCCCCAAGCGATTGCTCTTCCCTATCAGTTTTCTGACATGTGTACCACCAGTACCACTGCAACAGCAAACACATATTCCTTTAGCAGTTGCTCCTGCCTTCATTATTTGTGACTGAAAGCAAAGACGGCGAGATAAAAAAAAAGAGTGTGATGTACCCTCCATTTCTGCAAGGGTGAGAAATGGGCTAGTGCTTATTAGGACAGTCTCCTTTGACCCCAAAGAATGCTAAGTCTTTTTGCTGTTCTTGCAATATTTATTAGTTTTACACCTTTACAGGTAAAATAGAGGCAAAGAGCAAGTGCTCCTGCAAGGCAGGATAACCACTACTCTACATCAGATCCCCAGAAAGAATCTCTATTCCACTGAGATATCTTGAGCCCCTTCTCCCTTTCTCTTTTTCATGTAGATGTTTCTACGTAGAAGGATGCCTCTTAATTCATCCTTCTTCAACAACATGCCCACGCACGCTGAGGAAGATGGGAAATGAAGGGCACCACTGCAGTAATTATTTATTTACATTTCATATTCTTATTTGTAATTAAGAACTCAACCAGTTATAATTGGGAAAACGTTTCCTTAATGAACATCATTCCAGTAAAAGAAGTGTCCATATTATCTTAAGAAAAACATCAAGAAAATACAGATTCCCCTCTGCAATTAAAAATCTACTACCCAACTCGAATCTAAACTATAGAAAAAGACACACCTCTCCAGCTTTTGCATCTTGCCAATAGAAAACCATAGTCCTGCTTTCCTTGTATATCTTTCACTATCCAAATAATCCAGCCTTGTCCTCTTTCAGATGCTAAAATCATTATCTTTCTGAGAATGATTTGTTTGAGTGCCAGACAAAAGTTGGTGCGATGATCCGGTTTAGATGGCTTAATATTTTATTGGCTTAGGCTGGGCTGTGACAATGTTCCCTCTAAAATTAGGAGGGAGATCTTGCAAACCTTCAGGCGGGGTTGGATCAGAACTCCTATTACCCATAGCCACTAAGCAAAGAGGATCTGACAATATTTGGGCAGTTCTATGTTGCTTTATCCTAGGAGATAATGGTTTGGGAAGGTGGCAGTATAATAAGGATGAGATTGTTTCATGGGGATGAAAGCAAACACAAAAGGATACAGTCTCTGAGCACCAACCTCTCATATGAATGTGAGGAATGGTGAGCATTCTTATCACGGTGGGCTTTATACATTAAAACCAGCAGTTTTAATTGTATTTGGAATCTACAATACCATGCCTGTAATAGAGGCACTGTCAGAGCCCTATGTTCTGTGTGCATGAGGTTTCTTATTCTTTTCGGGTTCTGCCATTCTCCTAGGGCAGGGGGGGAGCTTGAGGTGCCAATGTGTATCTGTTTTGCTCTGTCTCTTGCTCTATCCTCTTTGATGTGTCTCTAATGGGGTGAGAATGGAATATATCTCTGGCCATCTTCCTTATCTCCGAGCGTGGAAGAAATGGCTCAGACACCCAACAGCCTCAGAAGTGGCACCTTATCACTCAATTCCCATGGCATTTTCACACCTGCAGATTGGCCTGTTTGAACAGTCCAGATGGACAGTTTGGGTGGGGTTACTATGGACACTTTTAATTACTTGATTTGCGTGGGAAACCCTCAGAACCTGCCTTCTATTCCTGCTGTCACACCTCCCAATAAAAGTTCCTTTTGCAATGATGCTGTTTCAGGAGTTCTGCTTTGAGGCGGGTCCTTACAGGAACATTATAGTGTTAAGGGCTCTCCCCAGTTAATGGGTGAGCTGTCTGCATTTTGCAGGAATGGCAGGTTCTGCATAGTCTTCCAAGGGATTGTGGTCATTTAGCTTAGCAGCAATGAGGCCTCCCATTCTCGATAGACTGCCATAAGATGAAGATGGACATAGACCTTCCTAGCCACAGCATCCAGCTGTGAATCCAGCAGAAGCTATGAGACCAGAAAGGTTCTCAATCAGTTGTTCAATCAGTTTTCAATCATAATAGAGCTGGAAGGTCCAATCCCAACTCCATCCTCAAGCAAGAGGCCCTATACAATTTAAGACAGGTGTCTGTCCAATCTCTTCTTAAAAGCCTGCAGTGATGAAGCACCCACAACTTCTGAAGGCAAACTCTTCCACTGGTTAATTGTTCTCACTGTTAGGAAGTTTCTCCTTAATTTCAGGTTGTTTCTCTCCTTTATTAATTTCCATCCATTGCTTCTTATCCTGCCTTCTGGTGTTTGGAAAATAGGTTGACACCCCCCCCCCCTCTTCTATGTGGCAGCCCCTCAAATGCTGGAATACTGCTATCATGTCACCCATAGAACTTCTTTTTGAGAAAGTGGGTTGAAAGTGCCACCCTATCCAGATGTAAAACTGCAGCAAAGAGATAATAGTTTTTAGATAAACAGTAGCTCTGCCTTCTTGGAGCTGTACTTTAGCTCTTTATGTACAATCCACAAATATGTTGTATGTGTGGAATGATATACATGTGAAGGTACAATAAAACTATTCTTTTTTCTGATCAAGACATCTCTAGGCATTTCTATCAAACCTATTCATTTTATAGTATGATACAACATTATGTATAGTATGAATCATACATTATGTTAATTGTGGACTGGAAGCTTTTTCTGAAATGTTTGTGCTATCTATCTTCCCTTCACAATGAATATTATACTATTATCACAGCAGAAATGATTGGTATTTGGAAATCAGAATGAGATCATATAAGCACTAACCTTATTGTGTCCCTAATACATGCTTTATTGATAGATTCTTACCATGTATCAGTCTACTTAAAATAATTTTTTTTTTAAAAAAAAGCTAGAATGGTAATGTAGAAACACAAAAATCCTAGTGGCAAAAGCTATATAATTTAAGTTGAGATAATGCTTTAAAAATGATGCTTGTTTTGCAAATGAATGTTTTATATGCTGTGTTTAATTAAAATAAAAAGATGTAAGAAACAAAAAAAAATACATGAAACAGACCTAGATTTTGTATATTTATGAAACAGAGCAATTTGGCACGAAATGACTTCATCTTGTTTATGAGCCATGGCTCTATACTTACATACATTGTAGAACATTTTTATTGCGGAACTTTATATGGTTTAGAACACAGCAATTTTAATAAACTTGTCAGTATGAAAATAAGCTTTTTTAAAAAATGACATTTTTCTTCTGTTCCATAGTCCATACAACCACTTACCGAAAGTAGGGGGAAATGATTAATTTATTTGTTTATAATCAGGGCTTTTTTTCCTCATAGAACGCTCAGAACAGAGTTCCGGCATCTTTTTTTGATGGATTTTTTCAACTTTTGCACAAGCTGTTCTACTCCCTCTATTGGCTTTCAAAAGCCAATAGGAATTGCTGCTGAGTTCGCCAAAAGACCCGGCCGGCAAACGTTGCACATGCAAGTTGTCTGCAACGAAGGTGAGTTGGCAGGAACTTTGCACCTCTCCCTGCTGCCCAACTACACCATCTCCTAGTTGTAAGTAAGAAAGGATGGTGCTGGCGGGGCGGCTGCGGGTGCTGGACGCAGAGGTGGCACTCATGGGGCATGGCAGGCAGCTGACCTTCCATGGGCCAGGCCAGCTGGTGGGCTACCTGGTGCTGGACCTGCACCGCCACCGCCTCACCCTGTGCATCTACGTGGCCTCCCTGGAGTGCCTGGCCTGCAACGCCTGCTACCGCCTCGGCCTGCCTGCCGCCCATGCCCTCCCACCACCCTGCACCAGCGTCTGGCTTGGCAACTGCAAGCTCTGTGCCATTGGTGTGCATTGCGGCTGGTGCTGTGGGAGCCACAAGGCCCACTCTACACAGCGGGGCTGTGCGGGGCAGGCGGAGGCGGTGCTGGTGGGGTGGCTGTGGGTGCTGCATGTGAAGGTGGTACATGTGGGGCATGGTGGGCGGCTGACCTTCCACGGGCCGGGCCAGCTGGTGGCCTACCCGGTGCTGGACCTTCACCACCAATTCCTCACCCTGCATGCCTACGTGGCTGCCCTGGAGCACCTTGCCCGCGAAGCATGCATTTTGGGTTATAGGATCATCTCATTCACTTGAACCAATGTGATCATATCTTTAAAATGGTATGTACAAGCCAACAATAATGTGGTTATTAATATAGGTAGGTCCGGCTTATAAGCTGTTTGTATTTAAGGAGATGCTCACAACAAATTCTAGTTTATTTGGTGAATGTCTGAAAGATGCATTACTTCATCTAAGCCAAAAACAGATGAAAAAACTAAAGGCAATTATGAATTAAACTTGGCTCAAATCTCAACGATTTACCGGACGAGAATTGGAATTTACTATGAAGATTTGCCTTAAATACAATAAATTAAATTGATGTTAAGAATTGAATATATAATTTTTAAATTATATAAATAAATATATAAATAAAATTATATAAATAAATGATTAACAAGATGAGACTTCTGTCACCTTTTTTTTTTAGAAAAAAAGCACTGTTTATAATTATATTGAAATTACACCTTACTTCAACCATCTCTGTTTACACTTTAGTGGCTGAGGCAGTACAATTCTAATGACCACTTATATCTACCATCCCAGCACAACTGAAGAGACACCATGTACTATTCTATCTCATCAATCTTCTTTCAAACTGTATTCCGTGAAGTGTTATAAAAGCAAGGAATGTCCTATGAAATCCTTTGGAGTTGGGGATTTGTATCTGAGTACTTGTTTGGGACTTGAGATCACATGGATCTGTGATTTTATGCATCTACACTTCTGCTTCAAAGTAAAGAGTAATCAGAAATGCCGGCTTCCTGGCTGCTTGTCATGAAATGATTCTGCCATATATGTTGTAAGTTCATATTTTCTGTAAGGTGGTTTTGAAGGCAATCTTCACTGAATAGATTAAGGGCAGATCCCATCTCCGTCCTGCTCATCTTACTCCCTCCCTCCCATCTTTTAGTTATACTTGATAATTTGTATTTAACAGTGTTTTATTCTTATTGTATGTTGTATTGTTTTATTTTTTTAATGAATTTTTAAAATTTTATTCACAAAGTTAAAATACAAACTCGAAACAAAAGGAAAAAAATTCACAAGAACAAAGCAAAACTAAACAAGTCATAGAAAAAATGCATTAAAAATATCACATAAAACATCCTAGTTGAATACCCATAAATATATTTCAGCAATAATAGCACTGGACAGGACCACAATGTCATGAACTTCTACAACTCTGTTTACCCAACCAATTTGACCTGGCATCCATCTACTACATCCTAACAAACACCATGTGCTATTCTACCCCATTATGCTGTTCTTTCAAACTGTATTCTGTGAAGTGTTATAAGAACAAGAACAATGCCCTATGAAATCCTTTGGAAAAGAAAAATAGTTAACAGGTAAACTCAACAACAAAATTAAACTTCAAAACCCTTTGTTGTTTGATGGTCTGGCATGATAAAAAGGTGCCCTTTGTGCCCTTCAGAAAATTCTTAAAACCCAGAAACTCATTAACAAGCAACTTCCTAAAGTAGTTAAGAGAGAGAGTAGATGGACCCAGTGTCCCTTTGAAGGCACCAAACTGGGGCTTAAGCAGGATGCTTTCTCCCTGACTCACAGAAGGAGCCTCTTTGAAACCTTCTGGAGATCACCATTTTGCCATCTTTTCACAGGGAAGCTCTGATTAGAGAAAATTTATGGATGGCCCAATCTTTTTCCTAATCTACTGTAGAAAGGAGCCAATCCAATTCACTGGCTCCTCTTTTTCCATGATCACCAGCTCCACTCTTGAGGATAAGTCTTCAGTCTGCCATTGCTCCCCCAAAAGAGGAGAAGTAAATAAAATCGGGAAACTTTCTGGTTCAAAGAATAAATAGAGAAGGGTTTGAAGCTGAAGCTCAAATACTTTGGCCACCAAATGAGAAGAGAGGACTCACTGGAAAATTTCCTGATCTTGGGAAAGATCAAAGGCAAAAGGAAAAGGGGACAGAAGACAATGAGATGGTTAGATAGAGTTCACTATGCCATGGATCGTCTTTGACAGTGGAGCACAGAGGGTGCCTGATAGCAACCGAACAACAAAAAGAGAAGGGGATACTAAATAAGCACAACAGATTGCACAGTGAAGATATTAATGGCTAAATGAGTTTAACTTATTAATAGATATATAATGGCACACATTTTTTCCTGCGTATTATACAACCAATCAGATTTCTTTTTATTTGGGAAACATGAAAAGATTTTATGTTAGTTTCTGCACTTGTACCAACATGAAATGTTAGCACATTAATGCTTTTCATTGGCCTTGAAAGAAGTGAATACAATTCAAAGGACAAACTGATAGAAACTTATAAAGAGTGAATGTCTGACTTCTCAATTCAAACAGTGGTACACTGTCATAAATTCAAATGATCCATATAGCACTTTGAAAGGCTGGGCACAAAATTCTTAAGTGATGCTTCTTCAGAAGCTGATGTTCTGAATGGCTACTTTGTGTAGTAAGTTCCATTGTTGTAGGGAAAATAGGAAAATGTAGTATTAGGAATATCTGCTACCTAGTGTTATTTATGAAAATAACAAAGGCAGGATAAAAATAATATTAAAAAAGTTTAGTTCTATGGTTGTTGTTGTTAGCTGCGAAGTCGTGTCCGACTCATCGCGACCCTATGGACAACGTTCCTCCAGGCCTTCCTGTCTTCCACCATCTTCTGGAGTCCATTTAAGCTCACGCCTACTGCTTCAGTGACTCCATCCAGCCACCTCATTCTCTGTCGTCCCCTTCTTCTATTGCCCTCGATCTTTCCCAGCATTAGGCTCTTCTCCAGTGAGTCCTTCTTTCTCATTAGGTGGCCAAAGTATTTGAGTTTTAGCTTCAAGATCTGGCCTTCTAAAGAGCAGTCAGGATTGATCTCCTCTAGGACTGACCGGTTTGATCGCCTTGCAGTCCAAGGGACTCGCAGGAGTCTTCTCCAGCACCAGAGTTCAAAGGCCTCAATTCTTTGGTGCTCAGCCTTTCTTATGGTCCAACTTTCACTGCCATACATTGCAACTGGGAAGACCATAGCCTTGACTATACGCACTTTTGTCGACAGGGTGATGTCTCTGCTTTTTAGTGTGCTGTCTAGATTTGCCATGGCTTTCCTTCCCAGGAGCAAGCGTCTTTTAATTTCTTGGCTACAGTCCCCATCTGCAGTGATCTTGGAGCCCAGGAAAACAAAATCTGTCACTACCTCCATTTCTTCCCCATCTATTCGCCAGGAATTGAGAGGGCCAGATGCCATGATCTTGGTTTTCTTAATGTTAAGTTTCAACCCAACTTTTGCACTCTCCTTTTTCACCCGCAACAAGAGGCTCTTTAGTTCTTCTTCACTTTCTGCCATTAGAGTGGTATCATCTGCGTATCTTAGGTTGTTGATATTTCTTCCAGCAATCTTAATTCCAACTATTGATTCATCTAGCCCTGCCTTTCTCATGATGTGCTCTGCATATAAGTTAAATAGGCAGGGCGACAGTATACAGCCTTGCCGGACTCCTTTCCCAATTTTGAACCAATCAGTGGTTCCGTGTCCAGTTCTCACTGTTGCTTCTTGACCCGCATATAGGTTTCTCAAGAGACAAATAAGATGGTCTGGTACTCCCATCTCTTTAAGAACTTGCCACAGTTTGTTATGATCCACACAATCAAAGGCTTTAGCATAGTCAATGAAGCAGAAGTAGATGTTTTTCTGGAACTCCCTAGCTTTCTCCATGATCCAGCGTATGTTGGCAATTTGATCTCTAGTTCCTCTGCTTCCTCTGGTACTGTTCCTCTGGTACAGTTCTATGGTACTGTTATATTAAGATGTGAGGAGCATGGTGGCTCTGACTCAATCAATCATTCAATCAATCAATCAATCAGAATAGAGCCAGAAGGGACCTTTAAGAAGAGACTGTGATGAAGCACCCACAACTTCTGAAGGCAAAGCTGTTCCACTGGTTAATTGTCTTCACTGTTAGGAAGTTTCCCCTTAATGCCAGCTCATGTGGTTGGAATACTGAACAGGAAGTTAGCAAGCCCATGTTTGAGACCCCACCTGCCATGGGGCTGAGTTGAACTCATGTCTTTCCTTCCAGCCGGGGACATGAAAGGATCCCCCAGCTGGGCATCCCCAGGGCAACAATGATGTCACCAGCTAATCCTTTCAAACCAGAAGCTCCTTGGTGCTTCTGACATGAGTGCAATTAAGGCGCGCAACCCTTATGTTCAGTTATGAGCTTATAATTGTGCTGTCACATGTGCATTGATAATTTAATCTGATGATGATGTTATCCATTCAGTTGGGTCCGACTCTTGGAGATTCTGTGGACCAGGTCTTTCCACATCTTCCAAACTCACATTACTTCTTTGAGTTGTTCTGTAGCTATAGCTGGTGTCAGCTTTGATGGTGTCCAGCCATGGTGTTTTTTGGTGCCCTGGTTCCCTTTTACCACTAAAAGTTAGTCTATGGCATTCCTAATGTTCACATAAAGCAGAGGTCTACCATCTATATCTGAATGAGGTGGTTATGGTTATAAGGGTGGATCTGTTAAATTCATCCCTGGTCAGTTAAGTCATATGTTGAATTTTAAAAATGCCCTCTCTCCCTTGTAGAATTCCTTCAGACATACATTTCTCAGGAAGTCCATTAGTGAAATGCATTTGTTAAAGATCTGCCAGATGCATTCCTTCCTATTTCAAGTTGACCTGAAAAATCTTATGACCATGCAACACCATGTGGGTGTCATAGTATATAAAATGCAGAATGGGTCCCCACCATCATAACTGAAAGGATATCAAATATGATAATCAACCAATTATTAAGAGGTGGGATTTGATCCTTTCTTCATCATCCTGTATGAAAATATATTATAGGATGTCTAACACTTGGAAACTACTGTATGCAGTGAATAGCTCCTTTCGGTTTGCTGGATTATGTATAGAAAAAATAGAGTCAATACCCTGTTGTAAAAGTCAAGGCTTCCCACTCACTTGGTCTTCTAGAGGTTGGTACTGCATTGTTCAGAACTCAGGAAAGCAGGGGAAAGAAAACCATTGCAAGAAAGGCAACTGCATAGTGAATCAGAGCTCCAGATGGCTCAGTGATTGCAGCACTATTAAATTTAATTCATAAGTTTAAAATGGAAAAAAAAATTGCCAAGGAAGACCAAGACATGAACATTTAAATTTGAGAAATGAAACCTAGAAACAAACAAACACAGGGCTTAAAATGTGGACTGGAAAAAAGAAACATGAAAGGGGAAGTCAAAATCAGAGGTCCTCAACCTTTTGGGCACCAGGGACCAGTTCCATGGAGAGGTTTTTCCGCGGACCAAAGGGAGCGTGGTTTTGTGTGCTGCCTGCCTCTTGTGGATAGGGCTTTCCTTGTTTGTGCGGACCGGTTGCTGGCATGCTCTGGCCCAGTACTGGTCCACAGACCGGGGGGTTGAGAACCCCTGGTCCAAATCATTTGTGAATGTTATGGGAGGCATGTGTGTGGTTCAGAGCTATGACAGAAACAAAGCTAAGTCATATACCATAAATTTTAGGGGAAGTTGCAGAAAATATTAGTGGGAAACTTTTCAGAAAAATGAAAGAAAGCATAGCCCCCAAAAGAATATAATCTTATACAACATACATGTAAAGTAACATTAAAGCTTACCAAAAAACCCCCGATGTTGAAAATGATATCACTGAGACCTTGAGAACCACCAATTAATCATCACTGGAACATCAAAAGGATAAAATCAATTAGGATGTGGCTCGATCATTGGATGATGGTGAAGTTGCTTTAACTTGGATTAAACAATTGCAGAAAAGCTAAATAATTTTTTGTGATTTATTTTATTATAGAGCACATAGGACAAGGGTTTGAGGCCGAACTATTATTTTCAGGAAGGAAGTCCAATAAACTAAGGCAAATAATGAAGACAAAAGGCTATAAGACAGATTTAAGTGGTAAATTAGAAGAAAAAGTGAAATCCAAGTCGCAGTTAAATATGAAATGGTTCACCTTTACAAAAAAGAGAAGAAAACAGGGAAGCTTTATTCCCTTTTATTCCCCTTGGGAATTCCCCTTGAGGATAATCAAGGGAAAATGAAGAGTGGAAACTGAGGACATATAAAAATAAACAATTCTTCAGTCAGCAGATACTTAATTTGAAGAGGTAAGTACAAGAAGCTGCAGTGGGTGGTTATTCACATTGAAATTATTTTTGAAAAATAATGAAAAAACCCATAAAGGTCTTGCTTTCTGTTGGAATGTGTGGATAATACAACTACATTCATGGCTAACTGTAGTTCAGCCATGAATATGTTTGAGGGCTTGGTCTTTCACTTCATCCCAGCAATCTACCTGCAAATCCCCATGTATATTTTATTTTTACATTGCTGCATCAACTGGATATAACACAGTGGCTTCTACTTGAAACAAGCAATGCAGAAAAATTAAAATAAACTCTTGCTGAACCATTCATATTTGCTAAACCAATGTATCCAGGATATTTTTCTTAGGAAGAATGCAGCTAAATGCTACTTGTTAATGATCATTAAACTTTGGACCTTGACTTTCTGGACTTCCCATTATGAAACTATGAGAGAAAATTGCTGAACTGAATATAGATAGTCCTCAACTTCTAATCATTCATTTAGTGACTATTGAAAGTTACAACAATACTGAAAAAGTGACTTATGACTGTTTTTCACACTTAACGAATGTTACAGCATCCCCATGGCCAGGGGATCAAAATTTGGATGCTTGGGGACTGGCATGTATTTATAACAGTTGCAGGGTCCTGAAGTCATGTGATCACTTTTTGTGACTTTTTGATGAGCAAAGTCTATAGGGAAGCCAGATTCACCTAACAATCATATTACTAATCAATTGCAGTGATTCACAGCAAGAGAGATCATAAAATGGGCCAAAACTCACTTGTGATTGTAAGTCAAAGACTATCTGTACCTACATATATGCTCAAAAGGTGTGTATCTGAACACTGGAATTAATAATTAATGATCAGTTGGTGAATTTTTTTAAAAAATGTTTTTAATTCTAATTCTGACTTTCAGAGTAATCCGAAGTTTCAGATACAGTAGAAATGTAGAAAGTCCAAAACTGAGATGCTAAATTTCAGTTCCAATCTAATTACAAATGCATTGTTTCAAGGTTTCATTAACATGTTTTTCATTTGCCATCCCAAAGAACAAGGACCAGAAATCATATTCTTTTATTTACTTGGCTTTGTGGGAGATACAGATGGCAAGCAAATCCAGGGAAGTGCTAAATGAGATCTCTCTAAAAAAAAATAATATTCCACATCAAAGGAACAGATAACTCGCCAACTTATTAAAATTCATCTGATAGTTCAAGAAACAGACATTTCTAAACGCCAGGGATTATTGATGATGAACACTCTGCCTATTAATCAGTTGGAAGGATGTATCAGACATTGAGTTTTCTGTTTCTTTCAGAGCCACCTGACCAGAATTTCTGAATAATTTAAAGATCTGTCAATAATAACTTCCCCAGAGCTTTGAAAACTGACTGAAATGTGCCAAGAAAGAATTTCATCATGTTTAAAAGAGAAGAAGGGAGAGGAGATTACAATCATGATGAACAACAACATCCAATAGCATGCCTTGGTTGATCTGATCTAGATTCAGGTAAAAGAGACATCACTATGGTTAGAACATAGAATAATAGTTGTCTAGGCCAACCTTCTGCTCGTGTAGGAGAGACCTTATACCATTTCAGATAAATGGTTGTCCAGTATCTTTTTTAAAGCCTCCAGCGATGGGGCACCCATAGTTTCTGAAGACAATGTGCTCCTTTGGTTAATTGCTCTTATTGTTAGGAAAATTCTCCTTATTTCTAGGTAGCTTCTCTTGTTGATTAGTTTCCATCCATTGTTTCTTGTCTTGCCTTTTGGTGCTTTGGAAAATAGTTTGACTTCTCCCATCTATGAAGTAGCCCCTCAAATATTGGAACACTACTGTCATGTCATCCCTAGTCCTTCTTTTCATTAGACTAAACATACCCAATTCCTGTAACTATTCTTCATATGTTTTAGCGCAAGCCTCCTAATCCTTCTTGTTGCTCTTCTCTGCATTTTTTCCAGAATCTCAACATCTTTTTTATATTGTGGTGACCAGAACTGGATGCAATATTCCAAATGTGGTCTTACTAAGGCTTTGTAAAGCAGTACTAGAACTTCATGTGATCTTGATCTTCAAAATGTGTCTTCAAGTTCTGTTTTCCTTATCTTTTAGGATGGTCTCTCTTTCCATGAAGCTAAAGGTTGACTTCAATTTAAAGCTAAATTGGGGGATCCAGAAAGGTCCGATGATGTGATCAAAAGTCAGCCTTCTGTTTTTCTCCAAAGATTATGAAAATCTTGTAAACA
The DNA here is from genome assembly GCF_947247035.1 of Vipera ursinii. NCBI lineage: Eukaryota > Metazoa > Chordata > Lepidosauria > Squamata > Viperidae > Vipera > Vipera ursinii. Next base: position 143,069,343 of record NC_139512.1, on the reverse strand, counting down.
GAATAGTAGCCTTCAATCACTGTTCAGTTTCTAGATTTCATTACAATATTATCTCTCCTCACATCCCCAGGTACCATTTGATTGCTATAGTTTTTGTTACACCCCAATTTGTAAATCTACATGTGTTTCCATTATTTTCTACAGTTTTTTTTAACCAAGGGAAGTTTTCTCTTCTCTTAGCACAGTATCTGGGTCCAGATAATTTTTAATCTCATAAGAATTTATCTGCTGTCTCTAGATAAAAAATATTATTTTTTCAGAAGTTGGGGGAGGTACAGAGGTTTAGCTGTTCTGAAAAGCTGGTTATGCATTCAAACCCAGGAAAAAGTAGCTATTAAGGTTAACACACATGGATGCAGTCTATATTATTGACATATAGAAGGACTGTGAAAAAAAATATCCATACTGTTTAGACTGCAAGGAATGGTTGGTTCATAAATGGTTCTAATATCTTTTCATTATTAGGTAGTGATGTTTAATACTGGGCTCTGATCTCTTTGGTCCTCCTAGATAATCTTCCTTGTTCTTAGAAGACTTTAATTTTGACTTTCAAAATTAACAACATTGAAAGTATCTACTTTAGGCTTTCAGCAATTGAAATTGAAACTACCCAGTTTTTTTTCAGGGATTGACAACATTAAAAGTAATCAATTCAGGACAGAAAATATCTTCTGCAAACTGTACAAGGTGTGTCATGGATCTGTCTCCCATTTCCAGTCTTTCTTGTCTGATAGTTTTGAAAATTGGTTCAAAAAGCAGATTGGAAGGCTTGACCTGGTAAAAATGGTAGTGTTTCCTAAACATTATGGGGGGCATTTTTGAATACATTTCAAAATGCTTTGCAAGCAGCCTTAGACGATTGCAGAGGTGTGGGTGAAACAAAATATCTTCAAAAGAAAGCAGATACTGTAGTCCAATATTTCATCAGACTTGGCTTTAAAATCTATAGGAATGCTTCTGCACCAACTCACTTGGAAAGGGCTTGGACATACTGAACAAAAATTGCTGCTGGCTTTTAAATGTAAGAAAACTGCAAACAAATTTGCTTCTTTTCTCAAAAATCTTTCTTTTTTATTAATAAAGTACATTTACTAGCAACATTAATTGCTTCTTATATTTAATAGCAAAATCTTCATTCATCCTCATTTGATAACCTGATGCTCCACTCAGTTAGTGCCTCCCTACTCTGGATCTAAGGAAGAGCAATTTTGTCTCTAGACTTCTGATGTAAGGAAAAGAAAGCAATGCTGTTGTATTCAAGGAAGCCATGTGAGTTTAGGTCTAAGCACATGCCATCATCAATGTTAATGAGTCTTCTGGCTGTGAGTACATAAAACAGCTCTTACTGAGCCATTTATAATAGTGTTATGTTCCAGGTTTTTATCTTTATCTTTATTAGACTTATACACTGCCCTTCTCCCGTAGGACTCAGGGAGGTTCACAAGGTTTTTAAAATAACAATAGAACAATTACAAAAATTAAGAACAGTTAAAATGATTACATTTAGACCTTGAATAAATATAAAACCCTAATTAAAATCCAATTAAAACCCCAATTAATACTCTTAGTCCAGGCCAGAAAGCTCAAAGAGCCAAGTCTTCAGGTCCCAGCGGAATGAGCGAAGGTCAGGGGCAGTCCTAAGCTCTACGGGCAGCTGGTTCCAAAGGGCAGGCACACCCACAGAGAAGGCCCTCACCCTGGGTGTTATCCGCCGGCAATCTTTTACCGGCGGTACCCTGAGAAGACCCTCCCTGTGGGAGCGTACAGGACGAAGGTAGCTTGATGCCGGCAGCAGGTGTTCCCTCAGATATCCCGGACCCAAGCCATTTAGGGCTTTATAGGTCATCACCAGCACCTTGAATCTCACCCGGAGGGCAACCGGAAGCCAATGCAGCTCGCGGAGTAGAGGTGTTACATGGGAATATTGGGAAACCCCCATCACAACCCGCGGCTGCATTCTGCACCAGCTGAAGCCTCTGAGTGGTCCTCAAGGGCAGCCCCATGTAGAGAGTGTTGCAGTAGTCCAATCGGGAGGTCATGAGCACATGAGTGACTGTGCGCAGGGCATCTCGGTCCAGGTAGGGCCGCAACTGGTGCACCAGGCCGACCTGGGCAAAGGCCCCCCTAGTCACAGCTCCAATATGATCTTCTAAAGAGAGCTGTGAGTCTAGGAGGACCCCCAAGTTGCGTGACCTATCTATGGGGGGCAATAGCTCACCCCCATGGCAAGAGATGGAGTAATCTGAATTTCCCGGGATGCCGGCACAAACAGCCAATCAGTCTTGTCAGGGTTGAGCCAAAGCCTGTTCCTCCCCATCCAGACCCGGACCGCCTCCAGGCAATGGGACATCACGTCGAGGGCATCACTGGCTTGGTTCGGGGTGGAGAAAAAAAGTTGGGTATCATCAGCGTACTGATGATACCCCACCACGAAACCATGAATGATCTCACCCAGTGGCTTCATATAGATGTTGAACAGGAGGGGAGAGAGAACCGACCCCTGAGAAACTCCACAAACGAGAGGCCTCAGGGTGGACCTCTGCCCTCCCGTCAACACCGACTGCGAGCGGCCCAGGAGATAGGAGGAGAACCACTGCAAAACAGTGCCTCCCACTCCCAACCCCCTGAGACGCCGCAGTAGGATACCATGGTCGATGGTATCAAAAGCCGCTGAGAGATCTAATAGAACTAGGACAGAGGAACAACCCCTGTCCTGAGCCAGCCAGAGATCATTCACCAGTGCGACCAATGCCATCTCTGTGCTGTACCCCGGCCTGAAACCCGACTGGTACAGGTCCAGATAATCAGTTTCCTCCAGGAACAGAGGAAGCTGATGCACCACTACACTCTCAACAACCTTCGCCAAAAAGCGAAGGTTGGAGACCGGACGATAGTTGTTTAAAATCGCTGGGTCCAGGGCAGGCTTCTTGAGAAGGGGCCTCACCACCGCCTCCTTCAAAGAGGCGGGGAAGACACCCTCACTCAAAGAGGCAGATATCACTGCCTGGAACCAGCTCCGTGTCTCCTCCCAAGCCGCATAAATCAGCCAGGAGGGACACAGGTCCAATAAACACGTGGTGGAACTCAGCCTCCCCATAATCCTGTCCACATCATCAGGGGAAACAGGATTGAACTCAGTCCAGATAACATGCTCAAGACCATCTGATTCCTCCACATCAGACTCTGCCCAGTTAGAGTCCAAACCGGTCCGGATCTGAGCGATTTTGTCTGTCAGATGATGACTAAACTCCTCGGTCTGCCAATGCAAGGGCTTCTCCCTCACCTCCTGATTAAGGAGGGAGCGAGTCACCCTAAACAGGGTGGCTGGGTGATTATCTGCGGACGTGATGAGGGCAGCGAAGTAATTAGCCTTCACCGTTTTTCTTCAAAACACTACAAAATCACAGTGCGACTAGCCTTACAAGTAGATATGATTTGTTATCAGTCTTGGGTGGAACAAAACATATATATTTTGCTTAGAAAACTGAAATAGACTTTTTAAAAGAGACCCACTTAGTGTATTTTGTGGATGTACAGAATTTCATTTCACTGAAAGATTTGAATAGTTTCCTGACAAACTCTGCTCATTGTACTGTAAAATCTGACATTTCTGAGTAATGCCTTATCCTCTCCACCCCGAAAGTTCTCCAAAATTAAAATGGAAACCTTGGAGCTCTATTGAATGTTAGTTGCTTCAGTGCTTCTATACAGAATCTAGACTGTAGAAAATGTGAAAATGTCAGCAGTTCAATTTTCACTTGAGGACAACGCTTGTACTTCCTCGTCTTAGCTAGATTCCTTCAAAGTACATGTAGAAAGCATCCAGCAATATTTTTCTCACCCTTTTACTGGAAGATGTTCATGTTGCTGTTAGCTGCGAAGTCATGTCCGACCCATTGCAACCCCATGGACAATGTTCCTCCAGGCCTTCCTGTCCTCTACCATCTTCTGCAGTCCATTTAAGCTCACGCCTACTGCTTCAGTGACTCCATCCAGCCACCTCATTCTCTGTTTTCCCCTTCTTCTCTTGCCCTCAACATTTCCCAGCATTAGGATCTTCTCCAGTGAGTCCTTCCTTCTCATTAGGAGGCCAAAGTATTTGAGTTTTAGCTTCAGGATCTGGCCTTCTAAAGAGCAGTCAGGGTTGATCTCCTCTAAGACTGACTGGTTTGATCACCTTGCAGTCCAAGGGACTCGCAGGAATCTTCTCCAGCACCATAGTTCAAAGGCCTCAATTCTTTGGCGCTCAGCCTTTTTTATGGTCCAAATTTCACTGCCATACATTGCAACTGGGAAGACCATAGCCTTGACTATACGCACTTTTGTTGACAGGGTGATGTCTCTGCTTTTTAGTGTGCTGTCTAGATTTGCCATGGCTTTCCTCCCAAGGAGCAAGCGTCTTTTAATTTCTTGACTACAGTCCCCATCTGCAGTGATCTTGGAGCCCAGGAAAATAAAATATGTCACTACCTCCATTTCTTCCCCATCTATTTGACAGGAATTGAGCGGGCCGGATGCCATGATCTTGGTTTTCTTAATGTTAAGTTTCAACCCAGGTTTTGCACTCTCCTCCTACACCCGCAACAAGAGGCTCTTTACTTCTTCTTCACTTTCTGCCATTAGAGTGGTATCATCTGCATATCTTAGGTTGTTGATATTTCTTCCGGCAATCTTAATTCCAACTTTTGATTCATCAAGCCCTGCCTTTCTCATGATGTGCTCTGCATATAAGTTAAATAGGCAGGGCGACAGTATACAGCCTTGCTGGACTCCTTTCCCAATTTTGAACCAATCAGTGGTTCCATGTCCAGTTCTAACTGTTGCTTCTTGGCCCACATATAGGTTTCTCAAGAGACAAATAAGATGGTCTGGTACGCCTATCTCTTTAAGAACTTGCCACAGTTTGTTATGATCCACACAATCAAAGGCTTTAGCATAGTCAATGAAGCAGGAGTAGATGTTTTTCTGGAACTCTCTAGCTTTCTCCATGATCCAGCGTATGTTGGCAATTTGATCTCTAGTTCCTCTGCCTCTTTGAAATCCTGCCTATACTTCTGGTACTTCTCAATCCACATACTGCTGGAGTCTAGCTTGTAGGATTTTAAGCATAACTTTACTAGCATGAGAAATGAGTGCAATGGTGCGATAGTTTGAACATTCTTTGGAACTGCCTTTCTTTGGAATTGGAATGTAAACTGATCTTTTCCAATCCTGTGGCCCACTGTTGAGTTTTCCAAATTTGCTGGCAAATTGAGTGTAGCACTTTTACTGCCTCGTCTTTTAAGGTTTTGAATAGCTCAGCTGGAATACTGTCACCTCCACTAGATTTGTTGTTGCTCAGCTTTTCTAAGGCCCACTTCACTTCACATTGTAAGATGTCTGGCTCGAGGTCAGTGACCACCTCATTGTGATTATCAGGGGTGTTAAGCTCATTCTTGTATAGTTTTTCTGTGTAATTTTGCCACCTCTTCTTAATCTCTTCTGCCTCTGTTAGGTCCCTGCCATTTTGGTCCTTTATCATGCCCATTTTTGCATGAAACGTTCCCTTCATCTCTCCAATTTTCTTGAAAAGATCTCTGGTCCTCCCTATTCTATTGTTTTCTTCTATTTCTTTGCACTGTTCATTTAAGAAGGCATTCTTATCTCTTCTAGCTATTCTCTGGAATTCTGCATTCAGTTGGGCGTATCTTTCTTTTTCTCCCTTGCCTTTCGCTTCCCTCCTTTCCTCAGCTATTTGCAAACCTTCCTCAGACAGCCATTTTGCTTTCTTGCATTTCTTTTTCTTTGGGATGGTTTTGGTTGCTACCTGTTGTACAATGTTGCGAACCTCCATCCATAGTTCTTCAGGCACTCTGTCTATCAGATCTAATTCCTTAAATCTATTTGTCACCTCTACTGTATATTCAACAGGGCTATGATTTAATTCATACCTGAGTGGCCTAGTGCTTTCCCCTACTTTCTTCAGTTTAAGCCTAAACTTTGCAACAAGAAGCTCATGGTTTGAGCCACAGTCAGCTCCTGGTCTTGTTTTTACTGACTGTATAGAGCTTATCCATCTTTGGCTGCAGAGCACATAGTCAATCTGATTTCTGTGTTGACCGTCTGGTGATGTCCATGTGTAGAGCCATCTCTTGGGTTGTTGGAAAAGAGTGTTTGCTATGACCATCATATTCTCCTTGACAAAATTCTATCAGCCTGTGCCCTGCTTCATTTTGTACTCCAAGGCCAAACTTGCCTGTTATTCTGGTTATCTTTTGGCTTCCTACTTTAGCATTCCAATCCCCCATGATGATAAGGACATCATTTTTTGGTGTTAGTTCTATAAGGTGCTGTAGGGCTTCATAGAACTGGTCAATTTCATCCTCTTCAGCACTGGTGGTTGGGGCATAGACTTTTACTACTGTGATATTGAATGGTTTGCCTTGGATTCGAACTGAGATCATTCTGTCATTTTGAGGATTGTATCCCAGTATTGTTTTTCCTATTTTTTTATTGACTATGAAGGCTACTCCATTTCTTCTGAGGGATTCTTGCCCGCAGTAGTATACCTGATGGTCATCTGAATTTAATTCACCCATTCCTGTCCATTTTAGTTCACTGATACCTAAGATGTCGATGTTCACTCTTGTCATCTCTTGTTTGACCACATCCAGCTTTCCTTGATTCATGGATCTTACATTCCAGGTTCCTATGGAGAAAAAATCTTTACAGCATCGTACTTTCCTTTTACCACCAGACACATCCACAGCTGAGCATCCTTTCGGCTTTGGCCCAGTCTCTTCATTCTTTCTGGCGCTACTAGTACTAGCCCTCTGCTCTTCCCCAGTAGCATATTGTACGTACGCCTTCTGACCTGAGGGGCTCATCTTCCAGCATCATATCGTTTTGCCTTTTGGTACTGTCCATAGGGTTTTCATGGCAAAGATACTGGAGTGGGTTGCCATTTTCTTCTCCAGTGGATCACGTTTTGTCAGAACTCTCTGCTATGACCTTTCCGTCTTGGGTGGCCCTGCACGGCATAGCTCATAGCTTCGTTGAATTACACAAGCCCCTTCGCCACGACAAGGCAGTAATCCATGAAGGTGGAAGATGTTCATATAGACCCTTTAAAACATAATGGAAGTTCTTGGCCTTGTCACAAACAGTCCATTGCCATCAGTTTTCAAAAGATTCTTTATAATGCAGTTAGGAAAAAGTCAGCTGTGCATCTAGAGGGCAGCTACTGTAGCTTAGACTGAGCCCTTTTTATCCCATATTTGTTTATCTTGACTGGAAAGCTGCAGATGTCTATGGGCTTGAAGTGGGGTAATTCTTTCTTTTGTTACTTTAAATGAAGACATTGACCTTGGTGCACAATTTATCACATCATTGAGATATTCAGACCTGATATCTCCAATGAAAAGAATTTAGTATCCATTAGCATAAATAGAATATTCTGGTAAATCTGTGACAATCTCACAATTTCTTTTTCAGTTTACATTTCTGCTTTGGCAAGAATACTTTTTTAGTTTCCAGGTTTAGCGAATGCATGCATGCATGCACACATGCACGCACGCGGACACACATACACATACACAAACACAAAGACACACACACACACACACACACACACACACACACACACACACACACAAGGCTACAGTGATAGTACGGACACCCACCACTCCTAAATCTAAATTTGTATAGGAATTGTTTTAAGTCAGCCAAACCTTTCTTTCAGGAATTGGTTTTGATTTAAATCCCTCTTCCCTCATTTTCTTCCTGCAAAAATGGTTATGATATCTATGGGTGGAACATTATACCAGTGTTTAGGTATACATAGTGTCTTAATTTTCTTGCTTTGAGGACACTCTTGGTCTTCCTCATAATTAGGACAAAGGTGTTCCATCTGCAGCTTCCTGATAGCTATGGTTTCTGCAGCATTTTGAGACAGTCCTGAGGTGTGATGTGCTTCCTAGGTATCTTATGAAGAGATGATGACAGAAAAAGTATCTTGCCACATATTGCTAGCTGTATTTAAATAATAAAATAAATAAAAGAATAACAGAGTTAGAAGGGATCTTAGAGGTCTTCTATTCCAACCCCCAGCTCAAGCAGGAGACCCTATACTATTTTAGACAAATGACTGTCCACGGTCTTCTTAAAAATCTCTGGTATTGGAGTACCCACAAGTTCTGAAGGCAAGCTGTTCCATTGGTTGTTTTTACTGACAGGAAATTTCTCCTTAGTTCTAGGTTGCTTCTCTCTTTGTTCAGTTTCCATCCATTGCTTCTTGTCCTACCTTTAGGTGCTTTGGAGAATAGGTTAAACCCCCTCTTTTTTTGTGGCAGCCCCTCAGATATTGGAACAGTGATATCAGGTCACCTCTAGTTCTTCTTTTCACTAGACTAGACGTACCCAATTCCTGCAACCAATTCCTGCAACCATTCTTCATATGTTTTATCCTTCAGCCCCCGATCATCTTTGTAGGTCTTCTCTGCACTCTTTCCAGAGTTTCAACATCTTTTTTATATTGTGATGATCAAAATTGGATGCAGTATTCCAAGTGTGGTCTTACCAAGGCATTATAAAGTAGTAGCATCATTTCTTGTGATCTAGATTCTATCCCTCTATTAATGTAGCCTAGGACTGCATTGGCTGTTTTGGCAGCTGCAGCACACTGCTGGCTTATATTTAAGTAACTGTCCAGTAGGACTACAAGATCCTTCTTGCAGTTACTACTGTTGAGCAGTACATTTGAGTATTTCCTAAACATTGTGTTGTGATGCTGTGTGTGACATAATGTGGCATTACTTCCAAGTGTGGTCAGCAAAAACTGGGAGAGATCAAGATCTTGTAAGCAGTTTTTGAATTTCAAAATGCAAGTAGAAGAAAAAAAATCACCTTGAAATCGTACTGTCTGTGATTAGTCATTCTTGATATTTCAGAGATATTTTTTGTCCCATCTACAATTTTGATGTGGAGTTTGTCTGCCTTCTACTCATCTGATCAATGCTTGAAAAATAACATTTAGGCACTTCTAATTACAGAAGTGAAAGAAAGTTCATTTCTGCCTACCCACTCAAGAAGGAAGAGGGAGAGGAAGACAGGAAAGAATATGCTAGCAAGCATATTGGAATCTAGGGAAACATAAGAACAGACTTTCAGATAATGTAAAATGCCTAATTTTTAACCCTTGGTGCCCTGGGTCTCCATGGAATGACTCTGATCTACTTCCTGAATCCATATTTGCTATAATTTCCAATCCAAGCTTTATGGATATTTGTATTCATAAGAATATCCTGGTTGCCACAATATACATAGAACACTGAAGAACTGGAAAGAATGCAAAGAAGAGTCACCAGGATGTTAAAAGGTTTGAAGGCTAAATCCTACAAAGAGCAGATAAGGGAACTTAGTACTGTATGTTTAGCCCAAAGAAAAGAATGCTAAGCAGACACATGACAATCTATCAGTACATGAGTGGATATCACAGGGAAGACGTTTGGATTTATTTTCCCGAGTAGTGTGAATGTAAGAAAAGAACCTATGGGTGGAAGCTCTACAGAGAGGAATCCATATTTAAAATAAGAAGGTTTTACCTGACTGTGACAGCTGTTAGGCAGTGGAACAACCTGCCTGTTGAACTCACGAGTGCTCCATCACTGGAGGTTTCCAAGAAAAGATTGGACAGCTGTTTGTCTGGGATAGGGGTTATGTTGGCTCAGCAGTTAAAGATGCTGAGCTTGTCAGCTGGATAGTTGACACCTAGAGTTGAGACCTGAGCACTGTATGATGGGGTGAGCTCCTGTTACTTGCCCCAGCTCCTGCCCATTTACCACTTTGAAAACATGCAAATGCAAGTAGATAAATAGGTACCACTTTAGTGGAGAGGAAACAGTGTTCTGTGTGCCTCGGCATAGAGTCATGCTGGCCATATGACAACAGAAATAGTTTTGGAAATGCTGGCTCCCTCAGTTAAGAAAGGAAGATGGAGCACTACCCTCCAGAGTCAGACATAACTGTACAGGGGAAACCTATACCTTTACCTTTTGTCTGGGATGGAATAAAGAGTTTTGCACTGGATGGGAGGTTAGATTATATAACTTCCAAGGCTTCTCCTAAACTTACAATTCCATGGTTGTATGAGAAGAATATTGAGAAAATAGAAAGAGGGTATGGATTTATTCTCTCTAGTTCCTGAACCTACAACAAGAAGCAATAGGTGGGCTCTTTTCAGACAGATCTGTAATGTGGTGGACAGCTTGCCTCCTTCAGTCCATCACTGGAAACTTTCAAACATTTCTCTGGGATGGCCTGAGGAGTTAAAGGGTTACTTTAGAAGACCACCAAGATCCTTTGATTCTATAATGAAGGATCAAGGATGGTTCATGAAACTCACTTGGAAACTCTGAGGTAATTGGGTTTTGAAGATAAACTTGGTAGTGTATTTTATTTTATTTATATTTGATTTATATAGTCACAACGGAATAAGCTCTACTGTATCCACTGTGCATTTGCCTTATAAGAAAATGTCCTTATTGAGCAGCACATGATCATAATAACATAATGAACCCTTCTTCACTGATAATAGGAAGTTTTGGCCACCCAAAACTTGAGCAGTTGAATGAAAAGAGGACTCTCACGATATCACCAGCTCTTTGTCTTTTAGTTAGGCAGATGGCAGGAAGTATGGAAGGGAAGAATTCCATAGATATTGTTCCATCAGTCACAAATACTTAAATCTTATTTATTAATTAAATTTATATGCTGCTCATCTTACCAATAAAGTGACTCTTGCCTTATATTGCCCTTCTACTATGTTTGGAATACCCATGTTTGCTTATCACTGATTTTTAAAAAATGTAAATATAAACATACACACAAATTAACTACCAGGAAAGCAGAGAAAAATCAACCAATTTTAAGCATGCAGAATTTAGTTTCTCTTGTCATGTTTTGAATGTTAAAAAATCTTGGCTCCCAGGAATGCATTAGGTGACCAAATGTGGGTTTAGCCACCTATCTGATTTGCATGAGCAGTAATTCTAATTTACGTGAAATTATAATCTGGGCTAGATTAATTCTGAACTGTGGAAACAATTTGGATTTAGTGCTTCTGAATCCTAATATGCATTATTATCACATTGGAAACAGTGCTGCAGTTCATAAGAAGAAGATATTAAGAGGTTATAGAAGACTCTTGCAAAGAATGCATTTGAAAATATATGTACAATTTTGTGGTATGATGATACGATGATGATATGATGGTGCGCCAGTTGCGGCCCTATCTGGACCGAGATGCCCTACGCACAGTCACTCATGCGCTCGTGACCTCCCGGCTAGACTACTGCAACGCTCTCTACATGGGGCTGCCCTTGAGGACCACGCGGAGGCTTCAACTGGTGCAGAATGCAGCTGCGCGAGTTGTTATGGGAGTTTCCCGATACTCCCGTGTAACACCTCTTCTCCGTGAACTGCATTGGCTTCCGGTTGCCCTGCGGGTGAGATTCAAGGTGCTGGTAATGACCTATAAAGCTCTAAATGGCATGGGTCCGGATTATCTAAGGGAACACCTGCTGCCGGCATCAACTTCCCATCATCCTGTGCGCTCCCACAGGGAGGGCCTTCTCAGGGTGCCGACGGTTAAGGAGTGCCGGCGGGTGATCCCCAGGGGGAGGGCATTCTCTGTGGGCGCACCTGCCCTTTGGAATGATTTGCCGGTGGAACTTCGGACCGCCCCCGATCTGCGTACATTTCACCGGGATCTGAAAACTTGGTTTTTTGATCTATCAGGCCTGGACTGAAGGGGTTTTAGCTTTTAATATTGTTTTAATTGTTGGGCTTATGCAATTTAATCTATTTTAATTTATACTATTTTTATATCATATTTTATGTTGCCCTGTAAACCGCCTTGAGTCCTTCGGGAATAGGGCGGTATAAAAATTTAAATAAATAAATAAATAAATAAATAAATAAATAAATAAATAAATAAATAAATAAATAAATAATTTCTCCTAATCTGAACCTGAGAACCAGTTTGGTTTAGGCTAGAGACCAGGAGACTGTGAGTTCTAGTCCCATCTTAGTGACAAAACCAGTCAGTTACTCTAGGAAGAAGACAATGGAAAACCATTTCTTTAAAACCTCACCAAAAACCTCACCCTGTAGAGACCTGCCCAGGCAGTCTCCAAGAATTGGACACAACTGAATGGAACGGAAAAAAATAATAATCTGAACCTTGCCGTTTTGAAGTTATTTAGATTTGTTCTTTTAAATATGATTTCTTGTAAGGTCCTGAGAGTAAAAACAAGGAAATGAGGGAGCTATGAAAATGTATTGCTTGAACCATTTCGGAATAGTTCCATGACAGATTTTAAAGTCACCTTCCTTCAAAGAGGCTTCAAAAGAAAAACAAAGTTACCAAATGTTCTTTTGAGTGTTCTTATAAATCATAGCTGTATAAGTTGCTTTCAAAAAGCAAGTCAAATGTCACCAGACAGATTTATGACTTTTGCTTTGTGACCTATGATTTTTCAGTACTTGCTGATGCTCCCCTTTTCTCCAACTTTCTTGTGGAGAAAAATACTATTTTATACATGAAATTCCATTCAGAGTGCACGCATCATCTTTTACTTGGTGGATATAGATGTCAGCGCTGTGAGAAGAAGCCTAAACTTAATCAGTGTGCTTTCTTATAAATATTCTTGAGATAGTCTGCTCCTGAAGCACTCCTCCCCCCAAGGAATATCTGAATTTAGTTCAGTGGTAAAGGGTTTTAAAATTTGGTTTTGATGCTACACTAAATTTGCATGCAATCAGTCACTGCACAATGTACATGTGTCTGTTTGCTAATAGAGGAATGAGTGATTCTCACGGTTCAGCTTAGTTTTGCCTAGTTCATGTATTTACTCATTCTGTTCATTGCATGATCACAGGAAATGCTACATTACAAAATATTAAAGATCAGCTATGTTATTTTGGAAAGCTAAACTCCAGTATTGTAATCTGCCATCTTTGGGATGTGAAAGTGAGCCAAACGTAACTTGGTAGTAACTTAAATAGCCTTTTGATGATTGAGCCTCAAACCATGCAATAAATACTTACATCCTTCCATGCAGGGTCTTTTCATTGCTGCGATATCAGCTGTAGATCTCTGTGATTTCATGCAAGTATGATATATCTAAAATTGCAAGGTACTCTTCCTTTTTTGAAAAAAAATAAATCTTGTAGAGCTGGAATGGAAGCTATTTATTCATTAATGGGAATTCTTATCTTACTCTGTTTATTTACCGTAAGCCCCCTTTCCTAAAGAGGGCCTACCACTGTAACACCTTGTTGAAATGCAATTATTTCACAGTCCACAGAGGGTAGAGCAGGAGTCTTCAAACTTGCGTGCCTGGCTGAGGAATTCTGGGAGCTGAAGTCCACAAGTCATAAAAGGGCGATGTTTGAAGACTCCTGGGGTAGAGTCTAGATCAGGGGTGTCAAACTAAATTTCATTGAGGGCCGCATCAGCATTGCGGTTGCCCTCAGGGGGCCGGGTGGGTATGGCCAGGGTGGGCGTGGCCTACTGGGTGGGCATGGCAGAGTGGGTGTGGCCTACTGAGTGGGCATGGCCAGCTCTACATCGTTCGCATCAAGGGTGCCTATGGGGGCCTGGGCAGGAGTGGGACAGATCTGAGGGTCTCTGGCAGAAGGAGGGTCTCTGGGCCAGGGCCAAGGCAGTGGGGGCCGTTCCCTCACTGTTTTCAGGATGGCTTCACGGGCCACATGAAACCACTTCGCGGGCCGCATCCGGCCCCCGGGCCTTGTGTTTGACATGTCTGGTCTAGATGGTTTTGCAGTTGTCTTGCAAAGCAACTGCTTAGATTATTTAATTGCCAGACAAAAATGTATCACATGATTTAAAAAAGTGGATTGACGGTGCACGCTTTGCTTCATTTATTGATCAGGTTGAAAACCTACTGATGGGCTCAAAAGTGTTCTCATCATTTCAAGGGTGATGGTAGCAAAGAGAATTGTATATCAGTTTCCTATTATGGGTGGGTTTTGAGGAAATGGGAGTGGGTTTGCTAAGGTCTTATTCTAGAGCTTGAATGTGCTGAGATCGTTTGTCATACACAGCCTTTTATCATCTGCTCCTAATTTGATCAGTGCTCATTGTTTTCTTAAGGGCTATTTAAAATAAGGAACATTGTGGTACAAGGCTTTCTCATTCTGAAAGATCAAGATTTCTTCCATTTACTTCCAATTAAATGAACCGAGTATGGTGGATATTTTGTAAATATATACTGATATATGAGAGGACTATCTTGAAAGCTGCATTTGCAAGGCATTTTGTGAATGGCAGTATTATAAAATCAGCAATGATATTGTGTCTGCTAATTATTTGGCTGTTCCTTACAGAATTACTGCTCCTGAAAGGAAATGTCAACTAATATGAATATGCAAACATCGCACCCACCTACACATATGCTGTTGCTCAGTTATTCTTGGCAGTGCCAGTGCTGTCAATCTCAAGTCTTCAAAAGTGTGAGTTAAAATTTTATGGTAAAGTTTAATCCATAAATATTTCTGTTATTTGTTATTAGCTTTCTCCCTATGGCTGGAAAAGTATTAGGTTGGCATGAGGCAGTTTAGTTTTGCCTTCACAGAAAAAGCTTTGTGTCACCTGGATGATGTCTTTCTCTTTGCTGGGGCAAAGGGACAGCATACTTTGCCTTGACAGAGATTTAGCATTGCCTTGAAGCCTTTCTATTAGCTCTCATCTCCACCCCACTTTCCCCAAAAGACAATCAGCTTCAGATCAGGTTTTTTTTTAAAAAAGTGATGCAGCATTCTAACAAAGGGTTGAAGAAGGTGTCATTGTTTGATTGCCTTCTCTTACCTACTTACACTGTTTGAAATAGCCAAAAAGTGTTCATTACTTTCTCCTAACTTTTCCAAGTGAGGATAGATCCAAAACAGGCCAAAAGGGAAGCAATGTGGCAGGTCCCCCCCACTTTTAAAGTGAGGGGGCCACACAATGCTTTGCATGGAGCTTCACTGAAATAATGCACCTCCTTCAAGACCTGCACAATCCTAAGAAATAATATAATATTACAGTTAGTTGGGAATGGAAACACGAATCACTCACAAACTGCAATCACCACAAATCTTAGTGTTCAAAGTCTCATTCTGATTACAGGAGAAAACTGTTAATCTCTGAACTGAATACTGCTACTCCACTCTTCCGCCCCTTATCATTAGCTACACATAAAAAGTTAACCCCAAAAGAATGACTTTTGTATTTCAAAATCACCTTCTTAGTGCAGAATGCTATCTCTTTCCAATATGCTGATCTCTTGAATGTCTATGGAGACATCTAAGTTAGGATTGCCCCAAAGGTGCTTTTTCAAGAGGCAACTGAACTTCCTTTATTTTTCCTTGAAGACTTTTTGCCTTTCATCCAAGAAGCTTCTTCAGTCCTGACTGAATGGTGGAGGATATTCCTTGCAGTCAAGGGAATCCTTCAGTTCTCAACCCTTCTGTCAGAACTGAAGAAGCTTCTTAGATGAAAAGTGAAAAGTCTACTAGGAAAACAAAGGAAGTTCAGTTGCATCTTGAAAAAGCATCTTTGGGACTGATCTCTTGAACTAGATATGATAGAGACACAGATTCTGTGTCAAGTGAGATCAAATGCATGATGAATCACCTCTTTCAGTATTAGACTTGAGCTTTGCATCCATCAGGAGTACAGTGGTATTGCTCAGATATTTGAAGGCAAAACACCAAGTTCCTTCTAAGTACCTGAGAGAAAAACACAACTCTTGTGACTCTATCATGCGCAGCAAATCAAAATATAATTATCAACTCCAGGTATATTCCTCTATAGATCCTCTGCAGTGAACGGTGACAATACTTTGGTGATAGTTTCACTAATATACTACTACTACTACTACTACTACTACTACTACTACTACTACTACTAATAATAATAATAATAATAATAATATAATAATAATAATAATAATAATAATAATAATAATAATAATAATAATAATAATAATAATAATAATAATAATAATAATAATAATAATAATAATAATAATAATAATTTTATTTATATACCGCCCTTCTCCCGGAGGACTCAGGGCGGTGAACAGGGCAGATAGATAAAAATACAAAAATACAAAAGTTAAAAAAAGAATTAAACATGTGCCCAGCTAAAAACAATAAATACATATAATAAAATGAGAATAAAAAACCCAAACCATCCCCCATCAGGCCAGGCCGGCTTGTTCAAATAAGAATGTCTTCAGATCGCGACGGAAGGAGCGAAGATTGGGGGCCATCTGGAGCTCAACCGGCAACCGATTCCATAGCTCCGGGGCGCCCACAGAGAAGGACCTCCCCCTGGGGGCCACCAATCAACATTCTCTGATCGGTGGCACCCTGAGGAGGCCCTCTCTGTGGGAGCGCACAGGGCAGAGGGAAGTTGATGCCGGCAGCAGGTGCTCCCTAAGGTACTCCGGACCCATGCCATGTAGGGCCTTAAACACCATTACCAGTACCTTGAATCTCACCCGGAAGCCAACTGGCAACCAATGCAGCTCACGGAGCAGAGGTGTAACATGGGATTATCGGGAGACTCCCAACACAACTCTCGTGGCTGCATTCTGTACCAGTTGGAGCCTCCGAGTGGTCCTCAAGGGCAGTGGTCCTCAATTATAGCAGGGAAGGTTAACATGTGGCTGTCTAGATCTTGTTGTGCTCTAGGTCCTATCTATATATTTTGGTGCAGGATCCATGGGCAGAGATCACCGGATTAGTAATCCTGCTACTATTGTCCATCCCTGCATTTATCTGTTTATGTTGCTACAAGGTCACAGGGTTGCATGCTGAAACAACAGGACCAAGGAGACATAATGTATTGCTGTTTTATTGCATTGTAGGTATTTAAGGAGTATTCATCCGTGACTTATAAAGCTACATTTGTTATGCCATCACCATAGTAGCATTGAAGTTGACAGGAACTTTGTCATTTATGTAACGGAATGCATAGACAACCTTAGGAGACAAGGAGAAAAGATGTTGCTTAGGAAATGATCAGATAAGAGAGGGGGGATCCCCCAGTGATGTAAAGGCCAGAGGAAGAAACTTAGGAAGGACCTGCCCTAATGGATCAAGCAGTTAAAAGTAGTGATGGAAAGTTGGTACTTTCAGATTTGCAAGACTCTGTACATGTAGCCTCACAATAAGCTCATCTAGATGTGTTTCCTATCTGGTTTACCTGGGAGGGCTGACATTTACTGGTGTTCATCCTCCTGTGTTTTTACAATATATTTGTCACTGTATTATAACCCAGAGTTATAGCAGATTAGTATAGCTCTTAAATGTAATATCTATATATCTACATCTACATCTATCTATATATCTAAATGCACACCCACATACACATATTGAAGCCAGACAAAAGTTTACCATTGTTTAGAAAATTCTTTTTAGGTTTAGCAGCATTTTGCACTCACTAAGAGCATAAGTAGAACTACAGTACACTCTTTTGCATAGTTGATGAAATGACTTGACTTATAATACAAACATATGGAGACTATAACAATAAAGTCACCTTTTCTAGTCCCATCCAGATCCATTGTGCTGGGCACAACATATTGCTGAGAATTTAAGTGATTTTCCCATATGTAGCTGATATTGTCATGACCATTAATAGTGAGCATAAGATATATTCTGCACCTGTTGGCACAATATGTAATGAGTTGCAGCTGTTCCATTAAGTTCCCTCTATCCCACAGGACCTGTTCTGTCCTATTTGGGACTTGTCAGATAGGTAGCCAGGTATTATTTTATGGGGTTCCCATTGAATGTTGATAGACAAATATTATCCAGTGGGTTCCATATGCCATTATCCCTCCTGGCAGAGGTTTGAACCTCATGGAAAAGCAGAATATATCTATGAAGGCAAAACTAAAACTGGCATTCTCTCATGCAACTTGGATCTAAGCCAGGTAAGTCTTTAAATATAATATCCCAGTACTTTGCACTTTGCCTAGGTGGCAATTAACACACATTTTTTTAAACAAAAGGGTAAAATAATTTCTTAAATTTTTCCAAAGATTAGGCAAGCTGAGTTTTCTATCTCTTGAGGTTTCTGAATTAGGCAAAAAAAGGTTAGTAGAACTTGTGCTAATAATCATGTCTGGAGATTACCATCATGCTGCATGAGCTTAAAGGCATATGCACCAAACAAACTACGGGGATCCAGACAACCTAATTTGAACTGACCATAAAGTGGTTATAGGGATGCGGTGGCTCAGTGGGTTAGGATGCTGAGCTTGTTGATCAGAAGGTCGGCAGTTTGGTGGGTCGAATCCCGAGTGCCGCATAACAGAGTGAGCATGTAAAAATGCAAGTAGAAAAATAGGGACCACTACGGTGGGAAGGTAACAGCGTTCCGTGCACCTTTGGCATCTAGTCATGCTGGCCACATGACCACGGAGACGTCCTCGGACAAGCGCTGGCTCTTCAGCTTTGAAACGGAGATAGGCACCGGCCCCTAGAGTTGGAAACAACTAGCACACATGTGCGGGGGAACCTTTACTTTTACCTTTAAAGTGGTTATAACTTAATCCGTCTATACATTCTAAAACAGGGGTGTCAAACTCACCACGTCACATGATGTATTGTGATGTATTGCTACTTTCCCCCCTTTTGCCGGAGCTAGGGTGGGCACGGCTTCTGTGTGATGCATCCGGCCCACAGGCCGGCAGTTTGACACACCTGTTCTAAAAGATAGACAATTGTCTATGTTGGGGGTTTACTCAAAACCGGTATTTTATCTAGAAGAGATTAGTTGTAATTATGGAGAAGGAGGATCCTTCCCAAACTTAGTTTCCTTCAGATGCATTTTCACACTGTCCCCGGATTAACTTCCCCATTTTGAAAGGCAGCAGATTGGGGAAGTGTGCAGTTTCTCAATGTAATCTACTTTAAAACACAAGGAATGTCAAAAAGAAATCTGGGGCCATCTGTTAGATCACTTTTATGACCTAGTACAGCATGGCTGGCTCAGGAATTCTGGGAGTTGAAGTCCACGAGTCATAAAAGAGCCAAGGTTGACTGCCTAGTGCAGACATGTCAAACACAAGGCCTGGGGGGCCGGATCCGGCCCGCGAAGTGGTTTCATGCGGCCCGCGAAGCCATCCTGGAAACAGTGAGGGAACGGCCCCCACTGCCTTGGCCCTGGCCCAGAGACCCTCCTTCCGCCAGAGACCCTCAGATCTGTCCCTCTCCTGCCCAGGCCCCCATAGGCACCCTTGATGCATAGGTCATATGCACTCTAGCCACGCCCACCCTGGCCATACCCACCCGGCCCCCTGAGGGCAACCGCAATGCTGATGCGGCCCTCAATGAAATTGAGTTTGACACCCCTGGCCTAGTGTCTCCTAGTGTCTTCCTTCACTGATAAAATATCAGCTGAAAAGTCAAACACAGGGATCCAGAGGCGTGGCAGGGTCCATGCAGTGGTTATATTGATTTATTTTTACTTATTGGTGTTACCAATTATTTGATAGTCAAGGTATTTAAGCTTTGCTGGCTGCCCAGTTTCATGAATTTTAAATAAGTGGAATAAGATACTTAGATGCCTACAGTTTTAAAGGGTAGAAGTATTGTTGCACAGCCAGTGGCTTCCATACCTCCTCAGGAGGCAAAAGGATACTTCAGAGAAGCCCACAATTATTAACTATGCAGGAAAATGCAGAGTTTGGGCAGAGAGACCTGTGAGAGAAAGAAGTATCTCAAAGACTGGAGTCTGTTGCCTCTTCTTTCCTTTCTTTTCCTCCTGCTAGACAATCTGAATGTTATCGAGGCAGATATACTGAAATGCCTGCTTGCCTCCTGTGTTTTCTCTTCCCCCCACCAAGAATAAAAAAAACCAACCAAACAAAAAGATTTTGTTTTTTATACCTTTTTCTCTCTCTCTCTCTCCCACATGGCGAGCCAAGTTTCTGATCCTTTTAATATTTCCTGTTCTAGGTTTTATAATACCTTCTGTCTGGGTTTTTTTTCCCTGCTGTTTCCCTAATATGTCCACCTTCTGCTGTTCTTTTTAATTTGTTAATTATTTTACATTTTTGTTATTTGTTCTTTAGCCTGTTCTCTACCCCCACTATGTTCAGGCTATATCCAATTTACCATCTGTCATTTCCTTCCATTTCACAATATATATTTCCCTCCGATTGTGTCATGTAATTAATACTTCTCAATTTTGTTTCTCTCCAAGTTCTTTCAAGTCATTTCACATTTTTCTCATGACTGTCTTTTCTTTTTAGGTTCAAGGGTTTCAGTGACAATGTTGCTATTAGTATTTCATGCACAATCTGTCTGAACATACTTATATCCCAGGATAATATTCCACACATTGGACAGAGTTGTCTGTGGTCTACAAGCATTTTTGTCACCAGGTTCATCATTTTTAAATTTTATTTTTTGCTGGAAGTAGGTAACACCTGCTGTCTTTTTTCTTTTAAAAATTTTTTTTTTACAGTTTATCAAGCCCTTTACCAAAAGTCAAAATCAGATATGGGCGCTATCCTTAGCCCTATTTCATTCAATTTTAATAAATTCAATGAAATTCACCAAATTTACAGACTATAACTTTCAGCCTGGTTCAAATCCAGCCCCGTTTTAAGGTCAAGCATGTGCTATTCCTATGTTTCATCTTTCTAACCAGTCCCTTTAAAAATATGCATTTCCTGATTTGTACTAATGAGAATGTTAGGAAGACTCAGAAGCTGTTGGTATACAGATTGGCTTGGCCTAAAGGTCACATATTCAGGAAAAAAAGTATTTTTATACTTTTGTTGAGAGTTTTGAATTATTATTTTTTTTAAAAGCGCTCTAAACAAACTCCTTGTTGTATTCTTCAGGAATAATGGGTAGCTATTGATCATGTGCAATTCTGAAGCTTAAAAAATATGTCTAATCTAATGGGCCAAAATAAAATGTATCTAAGGTAACAATCTAGGAATATTAAGTTTCCTTTAGGAAGAAAAAGCT
Organism: Vipera ursinii; assembly: GCF_947247035.1. Lineage (NCBI taxonomy): Eukaryota > Metazoa > Chordata > Lepidosauria > Squamata > Viperidae > Vipera > Vipera ursinii. The sequence continues at coordinate 143,048,304 of NC_139512.1, read as the reverse complement.
CCTTATGGTTAAATAATAAAGATACGTTATTTATTTATTGTACAAGAATTAAAGGGGCACTTATTGAAAAGCTTGTGAGCAATGGCAGAATACTTAAAGGGAGAGAGAAAATGCTATCCTAATTAGAAACAAAGGGAAAGATTAAAGGATGCTTCAGTTAACATTACAACTATGTGTTTGCTGATTGGCTAGCTATGTTGATTGACATCTGTAGCATGCAGAGACAAGAGAGATACTCTTATTACAGGTAGTTCTTGACTTATGACCATACTGAAGTCTGCCCATCACAGTTATGTTATGATAGTTGTAAAATGGGTTGGTTACAGTTAATGCAACCACGTTACAAAACACCCAAAGTTCAGTCACATGACTGGGGGGGGCAGCTCAACAATCTGAACCTCAAATCTTGGTTATAAATAACCCCAAGGAAGGTTCATCATAACTTCAAATGGTTGCTAAGTGACTGGTTGTAAATCAAGAACTACCTGTATCATTGCTATTGCTATTACAGACACAGTTACTACTATTTCTCTATACAGATCAAAGTAGCAAAGCTGTTCTTTAAAATAATTCTAAAAATAAGTATATTAATCTAATGCAAACAGAACAACAGAATTGGAACACTGTTGGTGTTTTCTATTTTAATCTTCTTTGAATAAACTAAAATTTTCTGGGGGGAAAAGCAGGAGACCCTATAACGTTTCATACAAATGGTTGTGCAAACTATTCTTAAAAAGCCTCCAGTGTTGGAGCAGTCACTGTTTCTGGAGGCAGGTTGTTCCACTAGTTAATGTTCTAACTGTCAGGAAGTTTCTCCTTAGTTCTAGGTTGCTTCTCTCCTTGACTAGTTTCCATCCATTGCTTCTAGTCCTGCTTTCAGGTGCTTTGGAGAATAGCTTGACTCCCTCTTCTTTTGGCAGCCCCTGAGATATTAGAACACTGATATCATGTCACCCCTAGTCCTTCTCTTCGTTAAACTAGACATACCCAATTCCAGCAACCATTCTTTATATGGTTTAGCCTCCAGTCCTCTAATAATCTTTGTTGCTCTTCTCTGTACACTTTCTAGAGTCTCAACATCTTTTTATATCAGTTTTCTGCCACCCAAACTGGATGCAATATTCCAAATGTGGTTTTACCAAGGCATTATAAAGTGGTACTAACACATCATGTGATCTTGATTCTATCCCTCTGTTAATTCTATTTTACAGTATGAGCTTAATACAATGAAATTGATTATTTTGGCACTATAACGGTAGAAAGAGAATTATATATAAGAAGAAAAGAAGCGAAAAACTTTCTATTCTATGTTTCATCTCTTACAAAAACAAACGTTGTGATATTATGCTGGTCAATGTCTTGTAAATTCAGAGACAGCAGGTTACTACAGGAGCCCCTGCATGTTCAGAAATATCTCAAACTCTAGATATATTAGCTGCCCACTTGCTCATTCTCTGAAAGCCTGAATATATACTAAAGCTATCAGAGATTTAATGTGCCTTTTTACTTCTTATGTCTTAAAAACAAATCCTGAAAAATAATACTGCTGCATTTTCACTGACTGCCATTAAATTAAGGCTTCACATGGAATACGGATTGTTTATGCAAAGAAAAATGGTTTGTGCTTCCATGTTTTGCTACCTCTACATTGGATATTAACCACAGCTGAAAGCTGTAACATGTGAAATTAAAGGTTTCAGCATTCCACCCGTTTCCATGGGAAACACGAAACACATTCACAAGTTTCTATCCTTATGGTACAACTTGCTCTAGATATTTTGCTTTCCCTTGGTTCAGCTATTAATTTGCTTTCCTACATAGCAATGTATATCCTTCTTTATTTGTTACTCTCACTGGATCTTAGTTTAGGTCTGAAGATATGTTTTTTTTTTAGTTTAAGAGTATGGGAAGCCATTTTCCACCCAGATGTACTATTTATTCATTGAGCTTTATTCATTGCCTACTCTTTTCCAGTTGGGTGCCAACTACCTTCATAAATTATGAACTAAAATGATATTCTTTCATTTATATTCTCTTTGGAATCCCACTTTCTGCAATAGAACGGTCTCTGAATTTTGAAGCAGCCGTAGATTAGTAACAGGAGTCAAAAAAGAAACAAGCTTCCTTCTTAATGTCTGTGCTTTTCCTTTACATCTAATTAATTTGCATCTCTGCAATTTTTTTTAAAAAAATCTTCATTATTTAATTTAATTTAATTATTTAATTTTGTATGCTATGTATTTTAATTTTCCCTGTAAACCACCCTGAGTCCTACGGGAATAGGGCAGTATATAAATTTAAATAATAAAAATAAAAATAAAATTATTGATGTAGGTGGAGTCCATACCAGCCCTTTTCATAATCAATAGCTTTTTGCTCCAAGCACAGTATAAACATATACATCAATGAGACTATGTAAAATAGACAAAAGACTGAAAGAAACAAAATGTTTTGCTAATAATATAGACATACTGCTATACTGGAGAAGGGAGGGACTGAAGATAAGATTTCAAAAATGTTTTTCATATCTCTTTGAAAGTCTAGCAGTAGAAAAAGACAGCAAAGATTAATTCCTTAGTTTTTTTCCCCTTAGTAACATTGGTGGAGAAGGCCAGACAGAAATACATACATATGTCATGGTTCCGATTAATAAGACAGATCAAAGTACACTGCATGATTGTTTATTTCAAAAAGGTCTATAATAATGAAAATAGAGCATTGGCACTCATGGGTGGATGCCAGAATCTGAATTCTCCTCCCCTTGACACACCACATCATACAGAATTTCCCTCCCTTATTTACATATCATGAATCACATTTACCAATTAATTTAACACACAAAGTTTCACTTCCCTTCTGAAGCAGCTATCCCTTATCTTGTCAAAACATCCGGGTTGCATTCCTCATGTGGTTTAGTGATTCAAACCCAAACAGTTAAAGCAAAAGACTGCCTCTTATATTGTCAGTGCAAAAACATGTCAATGTTTGCAGCATTGACATCCGGCTCTGCTTACAAAAAAGGACAGATCCTGTAATGTAAATAAAACAAAAGTTAGGGGCTGGCTTTTTGTTTGTTGGGGTGTTTCTCATAAAACTTTTTGATAACTCTGTCAGTTTTCACATCGCTAGATTTCACCCAAATAGGTATCCTTTCCATTGTACAAGGTACTGCAATTTTGCCTTAAAGATTCTATAGTCAAGAATATGTTTCACTTCATAATGGGTCTGACCCACTACTATGAGTGGTCCAGGTGCCTTCTTAGGGGGAGTTCTTTTTTTTTTAATTAAAGAGTTTTACAAAACAAGATTTTACAATATATCCCCAAATCCCCCCCACCCCAAACCCGCCCAATTCCCCCCCCCACTTCCCAGAGCTAAATACAGGATTATAGTTATAATAATCATATTCTAAATAAAAATTATGCATAATATACAATTAACCAAATTCACAATGTGCTTTAACTCCCCTTTAACATAACTACATACAAAGTACCAAAACTAAGATCAATAACAATATCCCTCTAAAATCTACTCATAAGCTAAATGGAACTTTTTAGTCCCATATTTATTCTGAATATAATCTATCCATCTCATCCAAACTGAAATATATCTTTCCTGTGAATGATCTTTCAAGTAAGCAGAAATCTTAGACATTTCTGCAAGATTCGAAACTTTAAACACCCATTCTTCTATAGTAGGCAAACTATCCTTCTTCCAATATTGTCCCACCAGTAACCGTGCTGCTGTTATCATATTCAACATCAAATTGGTTTCTTTAACATCACAATCTACAACAATACCCAATAAAAACAATTGCGGAGAAAACTTTATCTTTCTCTTAAAAATCTTTTGAATGTTCCACCAAATTTTAATCCAAAAAGCTTTTATATTTCTACAAGTCCACCACATATGAAAATAGGTGGCTTCTAAACTACCACATCTCCAACATTTAGACTGTAAATTAGGATACATGTTAGACAACTTCTTTTGCCTTAAAGATTCTAGAGTCAAGAATATGTTTCACTTCATAATGGGTCTGACCCACTACTATGAGTGGTCCAGGTGCCTTCTTAGGGGGAGTTCATAAAGTGGAGGCCTGAAACGGTTTCAATAAGCTACAATGGAATACTGGGTGAATTTTCCCCAAAAGTATGAGGAGTTTCAATTCTACTGTGACCAGGTTGATGATTCTCACAATGGGGAAAGGCCCCAAGAATTTTGGTCCTAATTTCTTGCTGGGTAATTTGAGGTGTAAATATTTAGTTGACAGATAAACCTTTTCCCCCACTTGGAATGTTCTTTGGGGAGCCTCTTTTTATCAGCCTGTTTTTTATAAGTCTCAGAAGTCTTTTTTAATGCCGTTTTTGTGTTTCTCAAAACCTCTTCCCACCCCCTCACCCATTGATCAAGTGTCTGGGAAGTGGAGGAGACCTGAGGTTAGTCAGGCATTGGGCTGAACTCTTTTCCTGTGGCTACTCTGAAAGGCGTGTAGCCAGTGCTGCTGTGAACAGAATTATTGTAGGCCACCTCAGTGAAAGGGAGGAGGTCAGTTCAGTTTGTCTGTTGGTAGGAAACATAGCATCTGAGATATTGCTCCACCATTTTGTTAGCGGATTCTGCAGTGCAGTCTCAAGGCATCTGTAGTCTCCGCTGGAGTGGTTCTAGCCTGATGAACAGATAGGCTCACTTAGCTGCTGAGGGTTGGAGATCTGCCCAAATTCATCTTCCCACAGCAAGCCATCTATTGCTCTCTCCTCTGAGGTTTCTCCAGCAGCCAGGCTTTCTCTTCCCATGGTGAAGATTCTTCCCTGAATCTTTGCCAGCTTATCTCCCTGACTAGAGACAGTGGCGGGGGTTCACGACTCCCAGGATGTTTGCAAGAAAGAAGATTCTGGCATGATGTCATGGTTCCGATTAATAAGACAGATCAAAGTACACTGCATGATTGTTTATTTCAAAAAAGTCTATAATAATGAAAATGGAGCATCGGCACTCATGGGTGGATGCCAGAATCTGAATTCTCCTCCCCTTGACACACCACATCATACAGAATTTCCCTCCTTTATTTACACATCATGAATCACATTTACCAGTTAATTTAACACACAAAGTTTCACTTCCCTTCTGAAGCAGCTATCCCTTATCTTGTCAAAACATTTGGGTTGCATTCCTCCCGTGCTTTAGTGATTCAAAACCAAACAGTTAAAGCAAAAGGCTGCCTCTTATACTGTCAGCGCAAAAACATGTCAATGTTTGCAGCATTGACACATATTAACCCCACAAAGTGTGTACATATGTGAGATGTTTTTGCTGCCCCCGAAAGTGATAAAAAACCCTCCTCAAATAATTTGGTGCAGAACTAACTATAGGCAATCAGTAGCATAACTTGAAAAAGTTTGAAAGGGTCATTCAATTTCAGCAAATAATATCTGCCAGAAATTAAACCATGACCTTTTTTTTGCTTTGTAATGTATCTATATCTGGCTAGCTGACCAACCAACCATTTATTTATTCATCAAACTCTCCACATGATATTTTTACCATGCTTTAGTGACTGAACAGACCCCAGCATTTACTTGCCCCAGCATGAGAATGGCCCCCTGACCATTTCTCAAGGACAATAACCCATGATATCCTTTTCTACCCATCTGAGCCCACCAGAAAGGCCAGCTTCAACTGTCTTCTTCTGCAATATGACAAAAATAATGAGCAAACTTTTATGACTTGTTCCAACTAGAGCATCTGTGTCCTGTTCATCTGCTGCACTTCATTTCAAGGTAAGGAAACACCTCCAGTCCAAATTGGTTACTGTATCCCCACTTCACTGATCACTGGTGCAGCCCTCTTGACGTTAATTATTTTTCAAGGTTCACCAATCAAACAGTGGAAAAGCTGAGTTTTTTTTAAAGTTTGCTGATGAAACACTGAAACCTAGACTTCTTTTAAAAAAAACAAAAAAACAAAAACTGTCATGTGAAATTGACCAGAATTGTGCTATATTCCCTTTCTGAGGCAGGATCAGTAGTAAAATTACCAGAGGGGTAAAGAAGCAGGAGAAGCCACCGGTGATTAAGTGTGGGCCAGAAAGAGCATCAACTGTCAAAGAGCATCTAAGCACCAAAGACAAAGCATCAACTTTGTCTCATTGTCCAACCATCACGGTGGGCAAGGGACAAAGTAGCTGAGATCTGGAAAGGGTTCTATCCGCCTCAACCCGAGAGCTGAAGGCAGTAAGGTTGGAAAGCCCACCACCATCAAATCAGAGATGTGCTGAAAGCAGCAAAATATCTTTGGTCTTGACTACCATAAGAGCACTAGTGTTTCTGTTCTCTTTGCTTTTCTTATGAAAGTTGTAGTTGTTTGTGCTCTTGCCTCACACCGTATGTATCATTTTAGGAAGGACTTTATCTGGTTGCCACTTTTTGTTTCGCTGACATAGCAATCTATCTCTTACCCCCTCCATGCTAAAACTGTTGCAGGTGTGTGTGTGTGTGTGTGTGTGTGTGTGTGTGTGTGTGTGTTGGGTGGGGTGGGGACTGCTTCCTCCGGAGTCTGAGTCAAAGATTATAGCAAATGGCATGATATTGCTTTCCTTTTTTGGGATCTGAAGAATGACTGGCGTTCATTCGTGGTGACACACGAATGAATCCTGTCTCTATCCCTTAAACACTTGTGAACTCTTGTTCACTTTCCTGCAAGGGGAAGAAACACAGGAAAGATTTCTTCATCATCTACAGATGTTAAAGATCTGCATGTGCATAGGAGCCTGGGGAACATTGTGGTTAAAGTAAAATGAGAATGATTTGCAAAAGGGCAGATTGTAAGGTGGGAAAGCACTGCAAATGGGGAGTCTTAAGTTGTTTTTATAGCTTTGTAACATTTGAGATAGGGAGGAAAAATCCCAATAGCTTCACTGATGGCCTAATATTTAACTCTAATGCTTTGATTGGGACACCCTCCTCACACACAAAATGCCCACCTTTGTCATGAGGATCACATTTATAGTCTGGGGCTATTGATTGATTCCATTTGTAACACAGAGCCCAGGATGAATCTGGCAGGTTATCCATGTAGATGTAGATACTAATCTTATACTGCATGTTGGGCTGCATGTTGGTGACGACAGGAAAAGCAGCTTAATTGATTGCCTACATGAGTTGGGACATCATTATTTTTAAGAGGCCCTTCCAAGTAAATCAGACATCCTCAAGAGGAACCCAACATTATTACCCATAGAAAATCTTCTGCAGAGGACATTGTTTTTATTTCTCAAAAACTTTCCTTGGAAAGGATTAGCTGAAATCAATTATACTATCTTTACATATCAAGGGAAGACTTTTCTTTGATTTTTTTTTAAACATGATAGAAGCCCTGTTTTTTTCTTTGTTCTGTTTTAAGGAAAGCATACTATTTTTCTTACTTTTCTTACTTGGTTTATTAGTGACATCTAACTTTATTCTTTTCTAACTTTACTGATGCTTTACATTTCCTTCATTTTAAACTGAATTGCTTTTTGAAGTACTGATCCACAAATGACATATAAACACAACAAATGCATAAATAAGTGATTTTTTTTAAAAAGCACACACATATATAAATGTATGTGTCATTATTATGACTGCCACCTCTAAAAAGCAAACAAATTCCAGTCCATTTGTCATCTTCTGCTACTTCTTAAAAAATACAGGAAGTGTGAAGGCTGTATCTAGTATGTGTGTTTATAGTGAGTAATGCCGTTATTTTCTTTTTAAAATTGGTTTTCAATCAGACTGGTGATTCTCACCTAATTAAAAGTGTGAAAGCTGTTGTCTTTAGTTATTTTAGCGTCTTCCTACAAAATGAAAACATATAGTAAGGGTGAACAAACTTCACAACCCATATAAAGTTTTACTGAAGCCAGTAATTACACTTTTGATATGTTTACTCACACAATAGTCTAAACAGATACTTTTTTAAAAAAAGAAGAAGCCAAAAACACCTTTTCTACTTTTTGTGCATATATATTCCTATGAGCACCGGCCCCTAGAGTTGGAAACGACTAGCATGCATGTGCGGGGGAACCTTTACCTTTACCTTTTATTCCTAAAAAATTACCACTAATTATAAATGTTCTCAAATTCTGGATTTGCTGTACTATTGACTATTACTTTTGTAATCGATAGTTATGCCTCTGTAGTGTAAACATAAGTGTGGGGTGTCAATGCTGCTAACATCAGATGTTCTTGCTTTGACAACAGATGGAAATACAGCCATTTTCCTCTTTTGCTTTTAGAGTTAGTTGATGCTGGGAGGGGGGATTGGGATGAGAGTCCAGCTAGTCATAACAATAATAATTTAGCCATGGGAACCCAAGGACATTGGGCCCAGAGCTGATAGTGTTTTGGCAGGCTGGAGAGCTGGGGAGAAAGCCTGCGCTTCAAGCTAATTAGGGAATGTGATTTATGACTGTTAATTGGAGGAGGGAATTGTGCTTTGATACTTTGTGCCCAGGGGAGGGGAATTCAGTTTTTGGGTTCAACTATGTAGTGCCGATACTTTGTTTCTTGAATAAAAGATTCTTTAAGGTAAACAATGCCTCGAAGTTCTTTTGAAGAGTTTCATCTGTTGGAACCATGACATGGACATTGTGACAGAAGATGCCAACATTGTTCAGTTTTGCACTTTGACTATGGCTTGCTTTTGGTTATTGCTCAAATGTGAATCGTATGTTGCTTTTCACACTGGGATTAATTTCTTTTCCCCAAACTCTCACTTAGATCTTTATTGAAAGTTTTAATTCACATAAAGTTTCAGGGATCAAGTATGTCATGAATGAACCTTCTCCGAACAAAGTAGGAAAGAAAACTCTTTGTTATGACCTCTGAATAGTGACAGGCCAGTTATCTTTGAGAAAAGGTTCATTAGCCACTGAAAAACTCTTCTGTTTTTGCATAAGTACATAACAATATTATAAAGATGATTACTTTATTTTATAAAAGCTACTGGCATGCTTTTTAGAATGTTACCTTTGAGAAAACATTCACTACGAACCGACAAACTCCTCTGTTTTTGAATAATAATAATAATAATAATAATAATAATAATAATAATAATAATAATAATAATAATAATAACAATAACAATAATAATAATAATAATAATAATAATAATAATAATAATAATAATAATAATATAAAGTTGGAAGGGACCTTGGAGGTCATCTAGTCCAACCCCCTGCTCAGGCAGGAAACCCTATACCATTTCAGGCAAATGGCCATCCAGTCTCTTCTTAAAAACCTCCAGTGTTGGAGCATTCACCACTTCTGGAGGCAGGTTGTTCCACTGGTTAATTGTTTTAACTGTCAGGAAGTTTCTCCTTAGTTCTAGGTTGCTTCTCTCCTTGACTAGTTTCCATCTGTTGCTTCTTGTCCTGCTTTCAGGTCCTTTGCTATCATGTCACCCCTCACCCTTCTCTTCATTAAACTACACATACCCAATTCCAGCAACCATTCCCTATATGTTTTAGCCTCCAGCCCCCTAATCATCTTGATTGCTCTTCTCTGTACCCTTTCTAGAGTCTCAACATCTTTTTTACATCGTGGTAACTGTATGAGAGTCTCATAAGGATGATTAAGTTTATTTTAGAGAAGCTATTGACATGCTTTTTAGAATGACCTATTACTGTGTAATCATTTTTAAGCATTAGATATTCATCAGACTCCAATCAAATCATGAAAAGATCATCTTGTGAGTTCTTTAGAGAAAGCTCACTCTGCAGTAGGTTACATAATCTGTTATCACCTCTCAAGTAAGGAAAAGCATTTTACTATCCTCGTCTGTGGCAGAGATTTAGTGGGATATAAGGTGAAAAAAGCCATTAGTAATTCCTGGATAAAAATGGTTTTGTAAGATGGGGAGAGAATTTTGAATGGTTTACTTCTTTCATGGCTCTATGCAGTGGTGGGATTCAGCCAGTTCGCACCAGTTCAGCAGAACTGGTAGCTAATGTTTTGCTGCCGAGGCCCAGAATGGACTTCCGAAAGTGGCATCCAGACAGAGAACTGTTTGTTCACATATTTGAATCCCACCACTGGCTCTATGCACCAAAAAGTAAATGTAACCAAAGTGACACAGTTCATCCTGATGCTTAACCCAAGCTGAATTATGCATATTAACACCACTGCAGTGATGGATGCAAGCTACTGTCCACCCTCCCATTGCTTCTGAAGAGATACCTCCCACGTTTCAATCTCAACGTAGTTTTTGTTTTAATTTGTTTGGCAGGTTCTGAGGCTTTCGGGAAAACAGCCAAGTCTGTCTGATAAAGGAGCATAATGAAGAGGGAGGGGGAAAAGCATAAATGTTCTCAGCAATGAGAGCTCTGTCAGACCACTGCTTAAAAATTGGAGTTGAAGGGGGGGAAAAATCTGTCACTTGTACAAAACCTCAGATGTTCCTTTGCAGAGAGTAATCTGTAATGAAGATTAGTGGGGATGGCAGCAGAAGAGAGATGCAGGAATAGATTGAGGCTGATGGTAGAGTCCAGGGGAGATGGAGATGAAGAACTCTGGAGATAGTAAAGTGTGGAGATGATGGCAGTAGGATCAGCAGTGGTTGGTCAGGACCAGGTCTTAGAAGAAGCTGTAGAATTGGAGGCAGAAGCAAGTGATGTTGGCCGCAGGAGCAGATGTAGTTGTGGATCATGACCTCAGGCAGAAACCTGAATTGATAAAGGTAAAGTTCAATGATAGTATTGCAGGAATGGCAATAGATTGAGGATTTACAAGACTATAAATCAGTGGAGGAAGCTGTGATGGTGAACAGAGGGTGAATTTCAGAGCAATGATTGAGGACTACAAGAAGAGGCTAGAAGACAAATAAAGAGAGCCAGAAGAGGGGAATGAAGACTAGAAAAGAAATATCAGAGCTGGGCCACAAATATACACACACATGCATGAGCACGCACGCACACCCACACACATACAGAAAAGAAATAACAAAAATAAAGAAATGAAAACATAAAAGAATAAAATGTAAAAGAACCCCAAGATAGTGGAAGGACAGCCATCACTTAGTCTCATTGAATCACTTTGTAGGCTCACTGTGGGATCCCCAGGAATGATGGAAGAATCACTTTTTAAGAGACTTTCCAGAAGGCTGAGAGAAATGGGGCAGAGGGAATGACATTCCAGAAGGTGGGAATTGCAGCAGAAAAGATACATCTTCTAGGTCCCATAAGATAGGACTTCTTTGCAGATGGGACTCAGAGCATGCTACTTCTGCTGGACTTGAAGTGATGGGTAGATATAACTGGGGACAGATGTCCTTCAACTAACTTGACCCCATGCCAGGTAGGGCTTTAAAAGCCAAGGCTAGCACACTGAATTGCCTTTGGAAGTAAACTGGCAATCAATGCAGCTCTCAAAACTTGAGTGCCATAATGCTCTGGATGTTTTTCAAGGGACGACTCTATGTCAAGCACATTGTACTAATCCATTCTGGAGGTAACCAAGGCCTAACTGACAGCAACAGTCCTGCAACTGTTTACAGCCTAAATGGGCCTCTGAAGTGGGCAGAAAGTGGCATATTAATCCCCCAGGGATACCTGTTGAGCTTCATGGTCCAGGAAGAGATGTAGCTGAACACAACACAAAGCTGTGCAAATGTCCTCTTAGCTACCTGCTTCTTGTGCAGGAGGGTCTAGGATGATTCCCAAGTTTTACAGCAGGTCTGTCTGGGATAGTGCAACCTTATCTAGTATCAAAGAGGGGGCATTCCCAGACCCAGAAGGCTCCAAAACCAGAACTGCTCTTTTTTGCCAGCGTTCAACTGAAGCCTACTATTACCCATACGCATCCTCCCTCCAGCCTCCAAGCATCAGGACAAGACATCAGTGGCATCACTTAATTTGCCAAGGGCAGAGATGTATACTTACAACACCCCACACCATGGCAATGAACGAACTTACTCAGCAGCCTCATATAGATGTTAAATAGGAGAGGAGAGAGTGTTGAACTCTAATGTGACTGCTAGAGCTAGCAAATTTAAGCTGCAAAAATTCAGATTCACACATGATGGCAGCAAAGAAATACAGGAAACCCTTAGCTGCTATCTAGTAGTCAGCTGGTTCTGTATAATGCAGATATGATATTCCTCTTGAATTAATATGCCACTTTCTCTCTGCTATAGAGGCCCATTTAGGTTGTGAACTGTTGTCAGATGAGAAGCATTAAATGACACATTCTTATCAAACTACTACATTCATCAGTGATCATCTTGTTGCATCATTTTTAATGCATTATAGAGGCTCTTTTCACATGACAAAGTATAATATTTGCATAAAAAACCACACTAAATCATGTCAGGCAAAAATAAGCTTTCATGATGTAATCCGGAATGTATTACCACAAATGTTTATTTCCAATTTGCTTAATTGGAGACACAATTTCTAATCAATGCAATGCATGGCCCTCTGCATATGTAATGCACCACATGAATCTTAACAGCTAAGTTTACACTTTCAAGGCTCCAAGATATTTAAGACTATCCATTTCTGAATGATGTCATAGGTAAATGCTGAACCATGTACCATTTTGTATAGAAACGACTCCTAATGCATAAAATATAAGCCTGGAGCAATTGGAGCAATGCTTAAGTGATCCTGGAATTCTTAGTCCTCTCTGTAATTACCCAAAGGACATAATCAGTGTGAGTGTGTGTGGGGCTTGCTGCTTGTTTGTATTCAATAATTTGCCCAACCAATTTTAATGTGGGTGTAGTTTCCTCCTTTGTAGTTCCCTGATTGTTGTTTTCTGCCTTATTGTTTGTCTACTGCTGATCCCTGCTTATCTGAATGCAGTCTGCTGAAGAGGATGTGTTGTAGTCTTTCTGTTTCCTTCCTAGGTTTTTTAATTATCTCTTTTAAATGGTGTGTAAATGTGGTTTATCTCTATGTGTCTATTGATGATTGATTAGTCTGAATATGAAGCTTCCAGGACTTCTCTAGCATTTTTAGATTTGGCTTGGTCTAAGATGCTAATAGTTTCCCAGCTGAAAATGGTTAAATCTGTCCATGCATTGGGAGATTAAGGGGTTTTCATAGTGGCTTCTGGCCCTATGACTTATGTTTACATCATTGGTACATAGCCCCTGTTCATGGATTGCATGTCACTCCCCACATGATTTTGCATATCACAACCTTATTTTGAGCTGCTTTAACCCCACCAACATTCCTCTTTCTCCCGCCAACACAAGCAATGAATACACCATAAGACTCACATGCAGCTCTTGGCACCCCAAATATGTACCCATGTAGTTTTAATAACAAGGTACATTTCACAATTCTACCTTTATGCAAATCCAAATTAGAATGAGGTAATTGCAAGTAATTTTTAATACATCTGAGGAGAAATGTGCATCTCTATGTAAATAGAAAATATAAATAGAAAATATCCCAAAAGACCCACCATTATAGAGTTCATAAGGTATACTGTATGGCAAGGAAAGCTAAGAGGTCTGCCAAACACTAATTATTTTGATCTGGTTTGATCTGGTTCCTTTTGTTGCACTTACAGTCTCTTAAGGCCACAATGACAAGAACCTCAAGTGCAATGATCTACTTGCTTTGCAGTTTTTCATCTCCCTATGCTTAAATGGTGCAAGATGTTTTATAGCTAGCTTTTCTGTATGAGATGACGAAGCTGAGCCTGAGGAGGGGGTCAAATGTGTCATTAGCTCCTCCCACAAGAGACCCAAGTCCAGACCCTTGAATTCCATTGACTCTTATTTAGTGCCAATTTGCCTTGACCACTAGTAGATCAGATTCTTGTGTATATTACATTAGCATGTAATAAGTGAAATGCTTTCAACTAAACTCCTGTTTACATGCATCTAACATTTTCCATCCATATAATTTAAAGGCTACTTTCTTCATACAAAAAAAAAATACAGGTGACAATTCCCTATGCTTCACCCCACCTTCTGTTCCCACAAGTCAGCTGAAGTCCATTTATAAATAAATAACTATTCTTTGATAGGACATCTTTCCTTTGGAAAACCTCTCAACTTCAACTTCAACTTGCTGGAAATCTACCCAGAAAAGAAAGAGGTTGGAGCCATTCATACATTTTCTACCACCTGCTAACTAATGGGGGAAAGGGACTGTGGGTTTAGTGAATAAGAGTCCAGAATTCAGAGGAGCAATATAAGTTCTTTTGTCATCCAAGGCAACATGCCTTTAAGACAAATTGGGCTACTGTACCTTCAGAGTAGAAGATCCTGTCCTGAAGTGAATCCTGAAATCAAGGCTGCTCTGTGCAGAACTGTGTTAACAAATATTATTGACAGATTTCACTGGGTGGCACATGATTATTGCTGCCTTTAGGCCAGTGGTGGGATTCAAATTTGTGAACAACTGGTGGTTCTCTGTGTGGATGCCGCTTCTGGAAGTCCATTCTGGGCCCGGGCAATAAAAAATTAGCTATCAGTTCTGACCGAACTGGTGAGAACTGGCTGAATCCCACCACTGCTTTAGGCCTAGGCAATTCTGCTTCCAATTTTTTCTCCACTTTTTGCTCAGTTCCCAACAGTATTACCAATGTGGCTTCATTGCACACTCACTGGTGGCAGTGGAAACGATAGAAGGATCACATTTATAGGATTGGCATAAAACCTTTTTAAGCTGATCTGATGACACTGAATTTGTAACACTTCTAATTTCTACTTTCTCCTTAAGGTTTGTTTAACACAGAAAATTCACTTGCATAGCATTTAAGAACTGTGGTGGATTTTTAAAAAAAAATATATATAGCAAACAGCAACAAAATATGGAGAAAATAGTTTACTTGAAGATTAGCTTTTTTTTCCTTATTGCTTTTTCTCTTTGCTGTTAATAAAATAAACTTTCACTTTTTAGAATATTATAATCTCTAGCCAGTATATTTTTAATCGACATTCATGTATCATAACTTGTGCTTTACGGTGAAGTGTGGTTCTTTTTTCCATTTTCAGTGCTAAGGACAGATTTTCACTGTATTCATTCTGCTCTTGAAATGTTGCACATACAGTATACATTCCACTTAACTTTGAACATTTATATGGTACACACACATATACAAATTACATGCACAAACGTATAATAGTATATATGCCTAGGAAAACCCTATCCACAAGAAGACATAGATTATCAATTGCTTTCTTGGAATAGAAAGATGGGAAAATACAAAATTAGGAGAACTGTCCAGTGAGAGAACATAACAGACTATAGTTCAGACTGAATAACTTTCAAGATATCAATAGCAATACACGTAGACTTATATACTGCTCCATAGTGTTTTACAGTCTTCTCTAAGCATTTTACAGAATCAGCCTATTGCCCCCAACAATCTGTGTCTCATTTTACCGACCTCGGAAAGATGGAAGCCTGAATCAAACTTGAGCCCCATCAGGATCGAACTCCAGGCTGTGGACAGAAACAGCCTGCAATACTGCATTCAAACCAATACGCCATCAGGGCTCTTTGGCAAGATATTGCCAAAGTTGCTCAGCCCAGACAGGATTTTCTTAAACTGATTCAGAGTTAAGATGACTTGAACATAGGACAGAACAGCTGAAATTGTAGATTTATATGGTAAATACATGCAAATATATGGTAAAAGCTCTAAGTTGTTCCCTTGGATAATATTAAAAATGTTTTAATGGCTGTAACCATTCTTGTTGCAAGAAACCTAGCAAGAACTTTCAACACCCCCACACAAATTTCTGACAACAGTTATCATCAGCTCGCACATGCCAATCTTGCATCACACTGAAGGAATCATTTGTGTGTGCATGTGTATAAACAAAACACCATTTCCCCAATTTAAAAATTGAGTGCATGTTTTTCTGCCACTAAACTACAATTATGAGTAAGAAACACCAAACCATTTAAACTTTAAGGCTGGATACTTTGAGAGTTTTAGTAAATAATTGCTTCCAACTCTAAATCATGACCAATAATGTGGACAATTGTAATAAGGTGCTATCACAGCCAACTGAGACTTTTACATCCATTCTGCAGACACTGGTCTGTTCTGCCAAATCAGTTGCCAAATCAAGATTAAACAGCTTGCCATTGTTTGAAACTGGCTTCTCTTATAGCAGTCAAATCATCTTGAAATTGGTGAAGAAGTAAGCAATGATCACTGTTTTCTTCCACGTGTTTCTAAACAGTTTGCAATATATCCCGAGGCAACCATCTGCAATTCTGAATATCCTCTAGCTATGGAAACTCTTCAGTAGCCCTGTTGGCTTAGCATGCTGTCTTGAGGGTTCTGAAAGTTGAAGCCCAAACATCTGAGAGGTACCCTCTACATCTGGAAGGCACGTAGAAGACTTTTCTAGGATATTGGAGAACTTCATGCAAGATTTTCGGAAGGTCCATGTCAAAGAAGCCTCACTGAAGAAACACAGTGTCTTTTGTGAGCAAAATAAATAAACAAAAATAAAGATCCTCAAATGAACCCATAATTAAACTCTGCTCTTGGTAGCTGAGAATGATTTGGGGACTCGTTGAGTTTTGTAGCTCATTTTCTATTTAGCTAGCAAAAATTAAAAAAAAATTAAAAAAAGAAAAGCAAATGTTATAAATCACACATTCCTAGCTTCACTCACTCACAAAATGTTGAAAATTAATCTTTTTCTTAAATTTTCAATATTTTGAATGCCTTCAAAAGGGCAAGTGACAGATTGCTCAGTTCCATGAAGAACATTTATTCTTCCTTAGTGAGCATTTACTGACAGTGAAACAATTTTTTTAATGTACTAAACAATATTTTATTTGGAAAATTTTAGACAAGTCCCAGCATCGTATGCCTGACAATGAATTATCTGATATAATTAATAACAGAGGTCCAACATTTTCTGGATGAAATAAGGAAACATTTTTCAACATGGAGCCAATCCATCTCTACTTAGAGACAATATTTTAATATAACTCTTGGTTACCCTTTGGCTGTAATTTTACTTCCCAATAACATTTGACCTCTGGCTTTAATTGGAATGCTAGACACTTATTAAACAATGTAATTCTGAAAAAAAATCTTTTCAGAACTGTCTTCCCTGTTGAATTTATTAGTATGGAATTCAGATTACATAGTAGTTTATTAGCAGCTATCTGGCAGGGTGGTTAATGCATGCCTAAAGCAGAGTGGCTGTACACCATAATATGAGAAGGAAATGGGCGATAGGCATATGGAAGCTTGATTATCTTTTAAGAAACAGGAGTCCAGTAAATGAACAGTGCCCAAATTCAGTATCTGAACTGAAAAAGTTGTCTTGGCTCACGGTTTGCAGCCTGAGTGCTTGTTGGAAGAGGGTTCAGGAAAAGTAAAGATGGCAGGTGACATCCATTTTTAGGATGGTCCCTTTTTCATATGTGTCCCTGGCAGGAAACCAAACTAGCGATGAATAATTTGCTTTCTCCTTGGCTGACCCTATTCAGTTTCCATTGCTGTTGATCCCCATCTTTGTTAGTAGCTTGATTTTCTTCTAACTGATGGCTGACAAACAGGTTTTACATAGCTTGGGTGTTTTCTGTATAGTGCTACATTAACACCAATGTAATGTTCAGCATGGAACAAACCCTTAAGCTTGTCTGCCACCTCAAAGATAGGTGTATGGCTCTTCAGATCAGGGAAAGGCCTTTACATTACATTATTTGCATTTTGATATCATAGCAAGCTTTCACAGTGGCGGGATTCAGCCAGTTCACAACACTTCAGCAGAACCGATAGCTAATTTTTTTGTTGCCCAGGCCCAGAATGGACTTCCAGAAGTGGCATCCATGCAGAGAACCACTGGTTGTTCACATATTTGAATCCTACCACCGGTGGAGTAGATATGGAGTTCAAGCAAGCAAGTACCCCACCTGCTTTGCTAACTTTTGTTAATTTAACCTGCTTTACTTCCAAGCTATCAATCTGGCAATATAAGACCTGCAAAATTTTTAGCCTACGCGTGGGTGAAAGCTATCTGAATAGACACGCTTTTCAGTTGTCAGACAGCAATTGACTAAAAATCATGTCAAGGTTATTATTCTGTCAAGCCTTTTTATGAGTGATTGATTAAAAAACATTTTCTATTCAAAGGATCCCTGACCGACAAAGAGGTTCACTGAAGGAATATGACTGCTCTTTACAAGAATGACATTTCCTGCCAATTATTGATATAAAATGTTAATTAGCATTGAAATGACTTTGAATGTAAAATTAACCTTGGCAGATTTCAGAGGTTGGTTATATAGAGCAGAATTTGGGAGGATAAAAGCTACCTGATTCTGAGGTGGCATTTGGCCCTTGAAATTAATGGCTGACATTCTTAATTGAAAGGTCAATCTGAAAGAGCACAATCCATCCCCATGTGCAACACATTGGTTTGCTTTGCACATTATGTCTGGTTTTGGCTGAAGGTGTTGCGTAAATTAGCCACAGTAGTTTGCAAGCCCTGAGTTATAGCTCAACACATTGCCAACACATTCCTTGAACTGAGCAAGCTATGTTTTTATTAAGCAATCTTTAAGCAACTGCTTCTGGACAAGATGGGGGAACCCAGTTACTGAGTCAAATGGAGATTACGCAAAAACCCCACAAAACCATAAATGCTTGTTTTTTCACTCCAGTCAGTGTTTAACCTAAAGTTCTCCACTCTGGTTCTAGGTAATAGGAATACCAGAACTCATCTCTGGCAAACAGAGACCAGGGCAATGAAATACTTCTGAAAGCATTTCAGAACTTAGAGTTGAAGTTGCTTTTGTCATGTGTTCATGCTGGCTTGACTCTAAGCCAATTTAAGGAAAGACTGTCTGGACTGAGACACTTTGATAACATCTTTTGAGGTGTTCAATGTACACTGCAGTCCAGACAGTCTTTTCTTATACTGGCTACACATTCAGCTACCACAAACAACTAAACCCCTTCACTTATTTAGTACCCTTTTTCATTTAAATATATTTAGATCTACCCTTACCATCAATGCTGGAATAGAATAGAATAGAATAGAATAGAATAGAATAGAATGGAATGGAATAGAATGGAATAGAATAGAATAGAATAGAATAGAATAGAATAGAATAGAATAGAATAGAATAGAATAGAATAGAATAGAATAGAATAGAATAGAATAGAATAGAATAGAATAGAATACTTTATTGGCCAAGTATGATTGAACAGCGCTCCGTGTGCCTTTGGCGTCTAGTCATGCCGGCCACATGACCATGGAGACGTCCTCGGACAAGCGCTGGCTCTTCGGCTTTGAAACGGAGATGAGCACCGGCCCCTAGAGTCGGAAACGACTAGCACTCATGTGCGGGGGAACCTTTACCTTTACCTTTACCTTATGATTGGACACACAAGGGATTTGTCTCTGGTGCATAAGCTCTCATGTACATACAAACAATAAAATACTGTAATATAATCATAGGATGCTAGAGATAATAAGATAATTTAACACGATGGCTATAACTTTTGTATGGTAAATATAAAGTTGTGGTTTGAAACTCAGGAGAGCTTTTTTTAACTACCTTTTTTCTTTCCCCCATCCATTATATATTGCCCTGTGCTTAAAAAAAATCTCCAAACCTTCAGCTGTGCATATACAGTACATGTGTTTACTGTTGTTTTCCCTTCAGACATCTGAGATAGAAGTGATCCACCCCAGCTCCGGAATAGTCCATAGGTTACCACACTGGGTTTAATGTTTAAAGCAGACAAAATATAAAGCAGGGTTTTTTTCTTGCTACATCTTATATAATTTCATTTCAAACAATTAATTTCAAACTTTATTCAGAATAATATGTAACAGAGCTAACATTCCATGACTAAATTAATTGATTGATTAATAGGAGGACTGATCCATTAATAGATGTTGACAAATTCTAATTTCAACCCTGCCCTTTGTTGCTAGTCCATCTTCTTCTGTTTTCCTTATTTTGAAAAACTAGAAAGCAGAGGTGACATTTCTTTGTCCTCTACACATATATTGTATATCATGGATAGCAAATTCATTTTATTAATTCTCATTTTATATCCTTCCTCAGGATTTAATGGGAAGGTTAGAATGCTGGATAGGTGATTGGACAGGGAGCACATGGACATGTGTCAAGGGGAGCAAATGAAAACAGGTTTATCACAATGTATATCAAATTGATGCCAGTTTGATGTCTTATACATTATGATATTACCAAGAACCAAAGGAGAAAATTTAAATTGTGATGTCGTTTTGACGAAATTGTGGCTTGCTGAGGACACATTGTTTGACCACACTTTCACTGCTGTTTAGCAAGAAGTTAGCTTTGGTTGCAACCCATAATTAAAAAAGAAGGAAACAAAAGGATGAAGAATGTTGAAATCTCAAGATAAAGCAGAATATAACTATAAGAAACTTTAGTGACTGAAACACATTAAAGTCATTTGTGATTCATATTGAGGAGGGAAGATCTAGGGGTAGCTAGGAAAAAAAAGAGATTTCACTACCTTTATCTTTATCGCTGCTTGGAAGAGTTCAGAAATGAGGCAAAAAGTAAAAAAGTGGTAAGAGAACTTATTCACTTTCTGAACAATTTCAGACTGTGGAACCCTTTCCTTGCTTGATTCTAAGGACTAGAAAGCGATACCTTTCCACACTCTTTCTCATTTATATCAAGTTTGTAAATATGTCGACCGCACTATATATGATCAGAAACTGATACGTTCTGCCATATCAATTGTTATTTCACAGCACTGATATGAAGTAAGGCTTAATTTATGCCACATAAATTCAGATTCAGTCTGATATAGTGCTTTTTCTTCCGATTCAACTAAATCCAAATTGTAACATACCCAATATAGTGCAAGAGCAGAGCCCAAATAAGATTTTATTATTTATTTATTAATTTGGTTTATATACCGCCCTACTCCCGAAGGACTCAGGGCGGTTTACAAGGCAAAATTTAAAAACAATACAATAAAAAATAAAAAATAAAAAATAAAATAAAATTAAATTAAGTCTAGCCCCAAAAAATTAAAATCACAATTTAAAAACATTAAAACCCCTCAGTCCAGACCAGATAGCTCAAAGAGCCAGGTTTTTAGGTCCCGGCGAAATGAACGAAGGTTGGGGGCAGTCTGGAGTTCCGTTGGCAGTTGATTCCATAGGGCAGGCGCGCCCACAGAGAACGCCCTCCCCCTGGGGATCGCCTGTCGGCAATCCTTGACCAGCGGTACCCTGAGGAGGCCCTCCCTGTGGGAGTGCACAGGATGATGGGAAATTGACGCTGGCAGCAGGTGCTCCCTCAGATAATCCGGGCCCATGCCATTTAGGGCTTTATAGGTCATCACCAGCACCTTGAATCTCACACGGAGGGCAACTGGAAGCCAATGAAGCTCACGGAGAAGAGGTGTTACATGGGAGTATTGGGAGACTCCCATCACAACTTGCGCGGCCGCATTCTGCACCAGCTAAAGCCTCCGAGTGATCCTCAGGGGCAGTCCCATGTAGAGAACATTGCAGTAGTCTAGCCGGGAGGTCACAAGCGCATGGGTGACTGTGCGTAGGGCATCTCAGTCCAGATAGGGCCATAACTGGTGCACCAGGCGAACCTGGGCAAAAGCCCCCCTGGCCACGGCTCCTATATGATCTTCCAAACTGAGCCGTGAATCCAGTTGCGGGCCCTATCAATGGGGGTAACACCTCACCCCCCCATAGTTAATGATGGAAAATATCCATACTTTTAATCGATTGACATAGGAAAAGCAAAAGAGTGGTAGAGAGTTTTTGTTCTACTGTCATTGGATAAAATTGCAGAGGCAGTGGATCCCTCTGTTGAGATAAAACCTGCCCAACTTTAGAAGTACAGAATAGAGAATAGAGCTAGAAGGGACCTTGGGGTCTTCTAGTCCAGCCCCCTTGCTCAAGCAGGAGAACCTATACCATCTCAGACAGGTGGATGTCTAGTCTCTTCTTAAAAATCTCCAGTCATGGAGCACTCACGATTTCTGGGGGGTAAGTTGTTCCACTGGTTGATTGTCGTCCTCACTGTCAGGAAGTCCTTGACTTACAACAGTTCATTTAGTGACCGTTCAAAGTTACAACGCCATTGAAAAAAGGGATTTATAACCATTTTTCACACTTACAACCATTGCAGCATCCCCATGGTCATGTGATCAAAATTCAGAAGCTTAACAACTGACTCATATTTATGACTGTTGCAGGTGTCCTGGGGACATGTGATCACCTTTTGCGACCTTCTTCCAAGCAAAGTCAACGGGGAAGCAGTTTTGCTTAACAAACATGTTACTAACTTAACAACTGCAACGGTTCACTTAACAACTGTGGCATGACATGTCCTAAAATGAGGCAAAATTCACTTAACAAATGTTTCCCTTTGCAACAAAAATTTGGGGTTCTATTGGGGTCATAAGGTGAAGACTACCCTTATAGATACAGGAAATCTGAGATCAGATCCTTTATAAATTCTGGTGCTAATTTTATTTTATTTATTTTTCGACATAATTAAATGAAATGTGCAGGACTTGGGTTTTTTTGTTTGTGGGGTGCTTTGGTTGTTATGGGCTTGTCTTTTAGCAGGAAGGATGGCCCTCAAAATAGGGGTGACAACTTTTGGGCTTCTCCTGTAGATATGGCTTTATGAAAAGGTGGAGATGGTGGCTGGAGGAGGATGCTATGCCTAACTTTGCTTGTTAGTGTATCACTTGTGGGATGCCCTTGTATACAGTAACTCATGCCCTCATCCGTGTGCACAGGAGTACTGCAATGCTCTCCAGGTGGAGCTGCCTTTAAAGACTACTTGGAAATTTCTATGACTCCGGAATACAGTGGCCCAGCTACTGGTTGATGCTCATTGCAAGAAGCACATTATACCCATGCTCTGGGGTCTGTGTTGTTTCCTATTAGTGTTTGGGTGTAGGTCAAAATGCTGCTTGTTACCTATAAAGCCATATGTGGCTTGGCAATTGCAGAATATTTTGTCTGGCTGGAATTGTCCTAGGAGTAACTGCTGGTGATCCCTCATTTCTGCAAAGTTGACATGCCAGAGACTTCTAGTGCTACTTTTCAATGTACATTTCACACTATAGAATATCTCTCTACCCGCTCCCATTTCCTTTGAGTTCAGGCTGACCTTTATAGTTTTAGCCTTCTGGTCACAAATTTGATGCCATATTAAAAAAAAACAAAAAAACATGTATCATAAATCATGCATTTAAGGTATGACATTCAAATACTAAGTTAGGTATGTGAAGGTAAACCAGTGGGAGGGGAATGGAGTCTCTCTCTCTCTCTCTCTCTCTCTCTCTGTGTGTGTGTGTGTGCGCGTGTGCATGTGTGTGTGTGTGTGTGTGTGTGTGTGTGTGTGTGTGTGTATTCCACCAGGGTATTATTTCTATGTTCAGTTTTATAAGTACTTCTTAAAGATCCAAAGCCCTAAAAAAAAATCTCAAACTCAATCTCAGTCTCTCTTTAGCACATTATTTAACCCATCTACTGAATTCATTGCTCTTACATATTTTTTTAATTTTAGGAAGCATCTGAACTCCCATTTTATTTTTGTTTTTTTCTGTTTAATTCCTTGTGATGTGTGGCTCTGAATCTAACTCTTCGGGCTCGCCTCCTCTCAAATGCAGATGCAAAACAATGAGTAGGGAAAATAAACCCACCATTTGATTGGTGGAACAGTTTGAAGTGATTGTTGAGTTGCTAGGGGCTTAGATTTCAGCCTGGTTCCTTCCTTAAATGCAGCTTAGCACCCAAATTCAGTGGCTGAATAGGACATCCAAGAACGCCACCAATTTTTAGTGGAATTGGGGCTTTTCTTGGCCATTAATTGCCCAGAAGAGCAATATGATGTTATGTCTATTTTTTTTACAATAAGTAAGTAAACAAACCAACAGTTCTCTATTCCTATGTGGTTCTCTTGTGGCCAATCTGGCTTTGCTTTTTATTGGAATTTCAAACCCCACCTTTTCTCACCATTTTTCTTTTAGAGGATGCTCATCTTTTAAACAAACAAACAAATAAACAATTTTGAGTTTTGATTGAATTTAAAGGTGGGATAAAAGGCCTCAATATGCTATTTAAACCAACCCCATTATAAATGCTGTTTCCAAACCCTTTTTGTTTTGTTTTAAGAAAATATTCTCCATTTACATCTATGACTTATTTTCGACCTGAGTTTGACTTTAAAAAAAAAAAGCTGGTACATTTTTTAGGAGATAGCACCCTCGTGTGGCAGTAACATGGGAATCTTCAGCTTTTTTTTTTCTTTCTCTTTGGCTATAAAATATATTTAAAAAAAGGAAAACAAGTAATAATTTGCAGCCTCTCGATTTCTATGACTGCGATTCAGTTACCAAATAACAACCTCTTCCTTTCTTTATTTTTATTTTCTAAGTCGGGAGAGAAATAGCTGTATAAAAATGGTTATGCTCACCATTTTCTCAACATCGAATGTTTGGATACTAGCCATGTATAATCTAATATCTTACTCTTGAGAGAGAGAAGTGGAGGAAAAATAAACATTTCCATAAAGTTTTCATAAAAGCTCATACCGAGAATAGGTTCATTAAATTAAGCTGCCAGGCAGACCCAGTTATGGAAGGATGAATGGTCCCAACCATTATTTGGTTAGCGGTTTTCATAGAGCTCAGGGATAATTTATCTGGGCAAGAAAGACATAAATAAAATATGAAAACTATTATAGAAAAGGTCTAGGGAACATCAAAGGTAAACAATGCAAAGCATTTTGAGATAGGCTCTCCAGACTAACGTAAAGTCCTCTGGAGACTTGTGTAATATATCTTACCATTTCTAAGTCTACTTCTGTCTGTATTGCATCCTATTAATATAATGCAAGGGAAAGTTCAGAGCATCCACTGGGGGAAAAATGTAGATAATTGAGGACAGTATAAAATGCCAGTGTCTACTGTAGCAAGACAGAATAGGTGGAGTTGACTCTCTAATGCATCAAGAAACAGGGCAGCAATACGTTGATTCATCAGCTGAAGTAACTGCTTTAAAATCCTGGGCCCCCAATTAATCAAGCAATAATTTTAAATATTATTTTTTTCCTGCATGCCAAACAACATCAGATAATGAGATGCCTCCACCCACCATCTAAAAACAGAAGGCTTCCTTCTTTAGAACACCTTTATTTATAACATGCAGTCTTCTTCAGCCTAATTAAACAATAGCCTAATTAATCCAAGATTAATTTACTTTGGCCTTCTATACTTTCTTTGTCATCTGTATTTTCTAAGCAACAGCATCTATGCTTGGCAATTATAGACATTGGAGTCCCATACATCTCGTTAGAAAACAGCCAATTTGGTTAGGAATGTTACATTTCTTGAGTGAAGGCCAACACTATATAAGCAAACCTTTGTTCAAATAATAATATTTTTTCTCTCCCCTCCTCCTCCTCCTCCTCCTCCTCCTCCTCCTCCTCCTCCTCCTCCTCCTCCTCCTCCTCCTCCTCCTCCTCCTCCTCCTCCTCCAATTTCCTGGTAGCCTCACATCTACTATGAGAGGTCTCCCAATGTTCTGAAGCAACCTTTCCTTTCCACTGATAAAAGCTATTCTATTAGCAGGAGGGTTTATCTGGAAATATTCCAAAGTTTGCTATCTCGGGCCCACTACCTCACTCTGTTCCCTGTTGTCATAATAATCAGTATGAGTAATATAACAGTAAAGGGCAGTGATATGAATTATGTATGCGTTTTAATGGCAGTAATTGCTAAAGGGTTATGAACAGATCTTACTATTGTTAATACATTGCGGCTCAATTTATAACGTAGACATGGATTTAGTATTAGCAAATGTGTAAATCTTCAATTTTACCAGAGTTTTGGGCACCACATGGCATGAATTTTAAAATGGAAGTGTTTATTAGTCAGGTTGAACACTTTGGGGATTAGTTTGCATTTATTGGCAGTCCTTTGGCCAGCAACTTTTAATGGGCAGCTTTGAGCTCAGAGAAATGGTATTAAGTGACCTGAATAAATCCCATCATTTTCCTGCTATTAGACTCCTACATTTTACCTTCCTTTCTCATATAAAACTGATATTTGTTTTTGCAAAGAATAATAGGAGCATCCTTTGGAGTTGAGGGCTGTTCGGGTACTGTCTGTAGAGATGGTTAAGGCATTCAACCTCACAGATATATATATATATATATATATGTACCTTCTGACATATATATATATATACAGAGAAAAAGACTGTAAGTTTAGATGTAGTTCTTAATTTAATTTGTAAAACAAGTATTTTTAAATATGTACTCTGAGAGGAGAAAAAACCCACTTTCATAAATGTGTATTTTGAGAGACAATATGCTCAAAATCTGCATTTAAATACCGATTTAAAAGTAGATCTTTTTTGTTTTTGAAAAAGACAAATTAATGCAGAGATGGGATGGAATTATATTAGGACTGAACATGTCTGAAAATGACACTAACTGAAAATAGATAAAGGTGTCCATATTTCCTTCGGCCTTCCTAAATTCAACTTATCCTTTTTCTCTTAATGCTTGCTGGGTGAAAGCTGTGCTTAATTCTGGGTAGGAGAGTCCCTCCTGTCATTTGAAATGGAGTACTTCACAGTCACATAATTAACACTGTATGGAAAAACATGGTCTGAAATAAAAATCGTTGCTCAACACTATCCATATATATAGTCAAGGTAATGCAATGGGCTTTAGACTGAACAAATGCGCCACGCTCACCATCAACAAGGGAAAACGGAAGGAATCAAGATGCCTTAAGAAAATAACATTAAGACTCTGGATGAAGATGATCACTACAAATACCTGGACATCGTTCAAATTGACAACATTAAGCACACTAAAGTCAAGAAGAAGGTTAGAAGTGAGTACATTATGAGGGTGAAGAAGATACATAGCTGGAAGAGTAGACTGGACTCCAGGAGCACTAAAAGGTGAAGACCAGAAAAATAAAAACAATGAATCCTATCTTTTATCCATGCAGCAATGTTGGCAGAAAGGAACATAGGTGAGTGTGGAGTGTTGAAAGTACACCAGACAGTTGAAGAAGAAAAAAAAAGGGCATTGGAAGAATAACTGAAGGATAGTGAAGAGGATGCACTGAAAGGAGTACATCAGGAAAGTTTACTGAACAGCAAAGAGACAGCACTGGGCTACAAGAAAGACCAAATGAGGAAAAGAAAAGAGACATTGGCAAGTTAGTGTATTTTTTGCCTTGCCAAACAGTTGTTATCTCTTGGAGAGTACATCAAAAGCTAGCTGACCAAGCAGATAAAAACAAGATCTGGCAATGGCTGAGAGCATAAAAGTTGAAGAAAGGGACAGAGGGGCTAACTCAGACTGTACAAGAACAAGCCTTAAGAACAATTAAAGTAAAATAAGTGAAATCTGTCAACATTGCTGCGTGGATGTATATGTATATATGTGCATGTGTTTGTCTGTGTCTGTGTCTGTGTATGTATATATGTATATACTGTGTTTTCCCGTAAATAAGACCCACCCAGAAAATAAGCCCTAGCATGATTTTTAGCTTGCACCTAATATAAGTCCTACTCCAAAAAATAAGCCCTAGTTAAGAGCCCACCCATTCTGTCCTGTCTGGTTGCTTGCTGCAGTAAATGGGGCAGGAGGTTGTGTGATGTGCTGGTGCTGCTGCCATGAGGAGAGATGAGGCAGGTGGCGAAGGTGTGTGGGGTGCCCCACACACCCTGCATTCGCTTACCTCAGGCCCCCTGCAGCCAGGCCACTCCCTGCTCGGCAACCTCCCCCCACACATTCAGTTTCAGCCCCCTGGCCCCCTTCACAGCTCTGCCCACATAGCCATGGGAGAATTATACCAGGGCTGGTGGTGGGGGCACACGTGCTGCCATGACTCCAGCCACCAACTCTCCCATGGATTTGGGGGCAGAGCCGTGAAGGGGGGCAGGTGACCAAAGCCTCCAGCCCAAGGACAATGCAGAGCCTACCATAGGCCTCCAGAGCTGCCACCATTGAAACCATGGAATACAGGTGGCGAATGGGGAGCAGGCAGTGTGTCGCAGTGCTGCAAGATCCAAGCAGCAGGTGGAGGAGGAAGAGGCAGCTGCCGCTATGCAGGTGATCTGCGGAGTGGGGTGGAGTGGGATGGGGCTGACAGGGACCAAAGAAAGCCCCTCTAGTGGTGGACATGGCTGATGCACAGCAGTGGCAGAGCCTTTTGCTATCAACCCCCTGCCTTCGAAACAGCAGAGGGGGACCGGGTAAGACGACCGAACCTACTCCATACCATGGCACTCCAGCTCAGGAGGGGAGTGAAATGGAATAGGCAGGTGTGCTACCGGGTCATTGAAGTGGCAGTGGGAGGTCGCTGAGTGGGGAATGGCCTGGCTGTGGGGCCTTGAGGTAAGCAGGTGCGGGCAGCTCTACCCCCTCACATGCCTTGCCTCATGGTGGAGGCACCAGCATGACAAGCAGCCTCCTACCCTGTTGTGACCAAAAGCAACCAGGCAAGTGGATGGGCTCCTGGTGGATGGGTCTGCTACTGCTGTCAGTGTGGCCACCACAAGGCAGGGCAGGTGGCGAGGTGGAGGTGGCCTGGCTGTGGGGGCTCTGAGGTAAGCAGATGCATGGTGCAGCTCCACCTCCCCACCTGCCTTTCCTCAACTTGTACCAGTGGCACTGCTGTGCCGAGTGGCCTCCTGCCCCGTTGGCAGTCGCGAGCAACCAGACAGTGGGACGGAGTAGGCAGGTGGCCACAAAATAATACATCCCTGAAAATAAGCCTTAATAGGTCTTTTGGTCCCAAAAAGAAAATTTAAGACCCAATCTTGTTTTGGGGAAAACACGGTATGTATATATGCATGTAGTATGTGTATATGTGTCTTATGTATGGGTATGGGTAGATGTATACTTTATTTTGAGAGCAGGCAACAGAATTTCATTTTTAATGTGTGCCAGTGTGCTCACAGTAAAAAACGACACTAAAGGTTATCTTAAGCTATAAATGTATACAATGACAGGACTGAGAAGATAGCAATAGAGAACAAATGCCACCTGTGCAAAGAAGTTGAAGAAACAATGGATCACCTAGTAAGCTGTTGCAAGAAAATCAAACAGATGGGTTATAAACAAGGGTGTATTGGAATATCTCCAAGAAATACCATTTCCCGGCAAGCAAGAACTTGCATAGACAAAATAACAGAAAATGAAGAAGCTAAAGTGCCACATAACATAAGAGAAAAACACAATCTGATTTGGGTAGTTTTGAAATACTTTACAGGGATCCTTTATCCAGTGAGAATGGGGTTCTGATTTTTCAACTCACGTTACTGATCCAAGGGTGGTTTTCAAATGAGGCTTCTGATCTAGGATCCAGGTAGAATTCAACAAACCACTGAATAGTTCAGACCTGATTCAGAACCAACATTTGAAGCACTTTCTGAGCAGCCTTACTTCTGATTTGGTCTCACCATCAATCTCCCATTGATATCATGCATTGCATGGTTTCTACTTGATATTGAGAAACTAGAGATATCCCATGGCAGAGAATAAACCACAAATGTGAAGCAATAGGAGAAAACAAAGAACGTGCAAAATTTAACAGTTGTACTTAAGGCTCATCAACAAGCAATTCTAATATAATTGCACCTTAATCCAAGTGTCTTAGATAACTATGTAGAGTTTTATCCATTTTCAACTTATGATTCCATGTGGAGATAGAAACACATATACATTGATCACATAGAGACTCATTCTAACACATATACATTGATCACATAGAGACTCATTGTTTCCTATACATTCAAGACTCTGGAAAGCTAAGAAGAAGAACATAAATAATGTTGAGCCAAGTAGAATGTTAAAGGAAGACTTTGAGGAAGGTCAGTTTCACTCCCTAGTGATGCATATTCAATATGTTTCATATTCAAAGTATTTCAAAGCTTAAAATGCATCAAATATTCTTCATGCAGTACTAATGAAAACCCATGAAGAGATGATGATGATAAAGATGATGATGAAGATGACATCAGAACTTTGCAAAACTTTGAAGAAGTGTTTCATTTTGACAATGTTTTGAGAAAGGTACTCCTTTGAGGTGGTTTCCCAAAGCTCCTTGCTTCTAAAGAGGGATTCCAAGTTGCCTCATTGTTTCACTTTGGGTTTTTTTTTTTTGGTATGCCTCTTCTGCATGTTCATGTAGAAAGCCTTTGGCTGATAAAAATCTCTTTAGAGAACTGCAAAAACCCCAAGGAGACGTCCACTACCATTTTATAAAGAGAGAAGCCAGGTGGAGTGATACAGCTTACACAAGAAAGGCAGTGGTGGGATTCAAATATAGGAACATCCAGTTCGCTGTGTGGATACTGCTTCTGGAAGTCCATTCTGGGCCTGAGCAACAAAAAATTAGCTTCCGGTTCTGCTGAACTGATGCGAACAGGCTGAATCCCACCACTGAAGCAAGGGCAGTGGTGGGTTTCAAATATGTGAAGAACCGGTTCTCTGTGTGGATGCCGCTTCCAGAAGTCCATTCTGGGCCTGAGCAACACAAAATTAGATGCCGGTTCTGCCAAACCGGCGCAAATAGGCTGAATCCCACCACTGAGCAAGGGGAATTGCTGCTGCTTTGTACAGGCTTCATTATATTTTGCACCATCACCATAGGGCATTTATGTCACTTATTTCTGTTCAGGAATCCAGCAGCTTGGTGGCCTAGAGGTGTGAGTTCGATCCTAGGTAGCAACTGACATTGCTGTCTCTGGACACAATGAGTAAATGCCTGCTGCAAATTCTGCATAGGCATCAGGAAGGGCATCCGGCCAGTAAATGCTCAAACTCTGTTCAGTTGCCCTGACTCCACCCCAGTTCAGGGGATTACAGGGTCATTAAAAGAAAAAAAAATCTGTTCAGGAATCCATCACTATAATGATTCTGTCATAAACATATCACTAACAGTACCCAGGCACAGCATATGCCAATCCATGGTGGCCGTATTATGTTTTCATAACTTTATTAATTACATTTTTATGCCACCCATTTGCCTTACAAGGTGATTCTGGCAGCTTGCACCTTAAATTATAAGGTGTTGCTCCAGTTTTCTTCTTTTTACACTCTTTATAACATACGAAAAGCCTGAGAAACATTTGTCATAAATGTTCCTGGATTTCAGGATAGTTACTACTGTAAATATTCGAAGCTGGCTTTTCAGAAATACCACCTTAAAAGTTGAGATTTCTCATGCTGCAGATGCTGTAAATAAAGGTTGCTTTTATTAGTCCCATAAAAACATTTTACAATGTGCTGGCAACGCTGTACCATAAATGCCTTCATATTTCATCATCTGCAAAGAGCCAGCAAAGGAATTGGTTTCAGCCTTACATTTTAAACTTGAGGTTACTTCTTGTCTCCCCTTTTTAAGGTTCCATGTATGAAAAGACGCACATACTCAATGGCTATTGAAAAACCAATTCTTGAGATGGTTTCAGATTTTTGGAAGTCTCATATATCTGATTGCTATCCCATATTGGCCAGTCTCCTTGTCCCATTAAAACTATAGGAGAAGATAGTAGCCCAGTGCTCCCCTGGACGTAGATTTTAGGAGAATATTCAGCTTCCTACCTTTTGAAAGTTTAAGAACACTGTAGGGGGCATGATGGCTTAAAGATGCTTAGCTTGCCAGCTAGAAGGCTGACAACCTGAGTTCAAAACCCAAGCACTGAGTGATGTCTTGTCCTAGCTCCTGCCCACCTATCAGTCTAAAAGCATGCAAATGTGAGTAGATAAATATATACCACAGTTTAGTGGGAAGGTAACAGCATTCTGTGCACCTTGGCATATAGTCATGCTGGCCACATGACCATGGAAGCATCTTTGGACAATGCTGGCTCCCTCAGCTAAGACCAGAGATGACCACTGCCTCTTAGAATTGGACACTGGATAAGGGAAACTTTTACCTTTACCTTTAACAACACTGTTTTATCTATCTGTATAAAATGTCAATGAATGTCTGGTTTTTCAGGTGGTCCTGTGAAAAGTATCAGATTTTTCAAAAATGGGTGTGCTCTTTAGGTAGACTTTATAATGTAATTATTCCACAAAATTATACATATTGATAATTGATTGATGTTATTAAGATGATTGTAGATATTTCCAGAAGAAAATCATGTATATGACTGCTATTGTGTATGCTTAAGATATCATATCCTTCAAGTCAAATTTAGTTCCAGATATTGTCAAGGGCATATCCATGCTTAAAGTATTTGGGAGAGGGGTTGAATCAAATTGGAAAGAGTTAGATTTTAAAATCTCTTCCTATAGTTTCCAGTGAGCTGGGATTTGTTCACCACCCAATCCTTTCCAAATCTGGACTGTCAAATTAGACCTGGAAAATTCAGCTTGAAAAATGGAAGTATTTATGCATATTGGTAGGAAGTTCATTCATCTATTACTATGATATAGACAGATCACTGATTTTCAAGCCTCTGGTTAGTTTTTCTATGTTCTAGTTCAACTCTACCGAGTTGAATTGCCAGGTATATGTGGTTAATGTCAGATTAGAATGCTCAAAGGAAATCCAAATTTGAAACATACAATGATAGCACGACTACAAAAGGGCACCTGCCTGCAGTTTTGCGTATTCATTACTCAGCTTGGCAGATTACTATGTAATATGTACTGAATAAGTTTGGATAATTTAAATCTTTACTTCATATTTTTCTTCTGAAAAATTGTGAAAGCCTTTCTCCCCAATCTAAAAGTGACTATTGTCTTTAATAAAACTGTGATTGTAAACCATTAATCATATAATCAGTATGATTAATTGAATCATTAATCACAGAGTGAAATTCCTTTTATTTCAGCTATCTCCTTCTAAGACGTTTTACTAAGGATGACATTATGGTAAGTAACCTATGTTCACTTTCCAATTTAGAAAATGTAATTATGATCGTTCTCTCCCTACCTCCCCACCTAACCTCCCAACAATAAAGGATTTGCCTGTCTCATCTCCATCTCTGTAAAATATTTGCAATTGTTCTTTTTATTGGATGAAGTTCATTAACTGGGTAAATAATCATCAAAGGGAAGGAACTTGAAATAAAAGTGACATGGTAAACCAGTTCTGACAGTCACTAAGGAGATGTTCACAGCAATCTTTAATTGGGGTGCCTGGGGTGATTTTCAGATATTGAAGATGAGGAAAGTAGGCAAGATACTTGACTACTGTGTAGTTTTTGATACTATTTGCCATGGTATTATATTGGACATATTCTATGAGGTAAAAGTTGGGACATGTATTTCATGTATTTCATTATTCCTAGTTCAAGTTCTGCTTGAGCAATACTAAACTGTAAATACACTTTTGCTGTATAAACTGCAATATAAAATCTACAGGAGATAGTTTGACAAATTTCAGAAACTTCCCAATAGTTTCCAGATGTGCATTCTGCTCAGAGTATCAGATCCCAGTATAACTACACCTTTTTTAGTCCATCTGATCAACTTCTGTCTAGTTCAACTGAACTCTATCTGAGATCTCTTGAACAGCTAGCAGAAGATACTATGATTGACATTTTAGATTCAGCCAAGTTTCTGTAATAAGATGTCAAACTTAGCGGTTAGCAGTTTAAAGAAAATTATCAACTTGACTTTTGTGATGATGAACTTTTCATCCTGTATTTTTAATAGCATTGATCTATTCAGTACCACTTGGGAGTGCAGGTTACACTGAATAATGAATTCTTTATATGCCCATGCATGGAATTTCACATAGCCTTATTTTGCTAGAATACAAAGATGTTTATAATACTCCAAGCCCAGTTTGGCCTAGTTTTCTTGGAGCATTCCTTCAGATGCTTTTATTTATGCCCATTTTGTTAAGTAGGATCAGTTTATGTTTGTATTATAGCAATCTCTCTACTCATTATGCATAGTTGGAAAATGTAGTTATGAGTACACACTGCACAGAACCTGCTCCTGTACAGATGTTGGAACAGCTATCAATTTCTTTGGAACATTGTCTGAGGATTCTCAGTGAGATAGGGGAATCCCAGACACAAATAATAAAGTTACAACCATGATTTTATTTCATAATATTATTGGCTTATCTGGATTTGTTCACACTACAGGAGTTGGGAAATGGCAACCTCTAGTTAATAATCTCTCTTTGAGGGAGATGAGTAGTTCAGAAATGTGAAAAACAAACAAATAACTACGTTTTGTGTTTGTCTTTCATTATTTCTCCACTGTGAAGTTACAGAATCCTGTACATCAGTTGCTGGATAGCAACTAGAGTCCAGGATTGTTCTCTTTCCATATCCCTTGAACCAAATAGCAATAAGATGCAGCTCAGCTTGGATAATTATCAGATAATTCAGCAGAAGGTCATACACCTTTTCTTCAAGTAACCACACATTTTGACAAGTTGTGGTTAAGATCAAAGTTAGTTAATGGAATTAAACTGCATCCTCTCCAGATGTAGCAGTCTATCTTTCCCCAAGCAGCTTCTTGGTTAACATCCCCAAATTCCTTCTGATTATTCAATGTCAAACTGGCTATTTTGCTATAGTATGAGGTGCAGGAATACTGCATCTGGAAAGAAGGTCCTGACTCAAAAATATTTGCCATACATAACTTCCTCAAACATGTACTTGATCGGTCCTACACATTCTTGAAGAAAGAAGAAATAACTGCTAAGAAACATCTTTCTTGTAAAAAACCATGTCTATTTTTTCTATTTTTAAGAAACTAAAAACTTAAAATCTCTTTTAATGTATGATGAATCTT
The DNA here is from genome assembly GCF_947247035.1 of Vipera ursinii. Lineage (NCBI taxonomy): Eukaryota > Metazoa > Chordata > Lepidosauria > Squamata > Viperidae > Vipera > Vipera ursinii. The sequence continues at coordinate 143,013,539 of NC_139512.1, read as the reverse complement.
TCAAAAAATGTTCAAATCAGTTTTAAAGCATCTGGAGAACTTATCAGGCTTTCCCAATCTTGGAAACATTGAGATGGCCATTGCTGAGAATTCTTGAAGTTGAAAGCCAACATCAGGAGACTGGTTTTATTGTGTAGCCCTAGTTTGTATTTTCAGCAGGATGGCTCATGGAAGGAAAGACAGTTTATAAGTGTAGTAATAAATAAGAATAGACATAGAAAATGTACAAACAGAAAAAAAGTTTTGAGGGGGAATCAAGAATATTTTTTTATGCAATATTCCTTGCCTAGGTTGTAGGCTCTTTGGTGAGCAAGGTAAATATGCTTTTTACTAACAGACTGGCACTTTTGGAATCAAGCTTGTCACCATATTGTTATCAGTGTTATTATCTAGCATACCATCTGTGTCAACTTATGTGAACATATGTTAGAGATGATACCCACTCAAAGGAAGCAATAGATGCCAAAGAGATTGTTTTGGTAGATTTTTAACTTAGACACCATATGGAATAGCAGAATGAAGACCTTTAAGAAACCTCAACAAGAGGTTATGGTTCTCAAGACAACAATGGGTTCCAATGTTAAGTAGTTACAGTAAGATGGCATCCAAATGAAAAGCTACAAAGAATGTGAGAACATTTGGGTTTGGACAAACCTTCTAAAAAAATTATACAACTGGATGGTAACTGTAGTACTTTAGAACTGTTACACAGAATAAAGTAGGTTTTTCACCATGCACAAATGATTTCCTTGATATTTGAGAAGTCAGATCTATCTTGGCCTAGCCAGATGTTGAATCTGGGCATTTAAGATTAAATAGCATTAGAGATATTATAAAGAGGTTTTTTATGATTCCCTGGGTGATAGTGGAGAAATACTGAAACACCCACAATGGAGAATTGCACTTTGAAGATGGCTGGATTTACAAAATTGATCGGTTTCATTAGGGATAAAAGAATAAGTACTTTCTTAAGTAACTAGAAACTTTTGTTGGCTTTTTGCTGAAAATAGAAAAAAATGAAATGTGAGTTTTGGATTTGTTGATTTAAAAGGGTTGGATATAGATAGAAAGGAACTCTGCAATTTTAGAGATGGAAGAGGATACTTATAAATTGTTTATAACTTCTGCCAAGAATTAAGCCTTTCCTTATTTTTTTTTCTTTTTCTCTCTGTATTGCTTTCCACTGCTTTCTGTTATTTTCTCTCTTTTTCTTAACTTTTCCTCATATATTTTCATAATTACCTTTTTATTTCCGTAAGAGTCTTTAACAAAAATGATATGCAACAATTCTCTGGATGACTGGCCACAGTGTCAAAAGGGTATGCTGTTCTGCACATATTTTTGATCATAACTGTCAGCTCTGAACATGTAACCAGTTTCTAAAGAATTTATGCTGGATGGAAAGAAATAAATTCGAACACAGATCTTGAGACTTTTGCTGGCAAAGGAAGATAATAAATTGAATTGAATTGAACCTGGGTCCATATCCTGTTTATGAAATGCAGAAAATGCTACTAAGTGTGAATAAAGTTATTTTTGGACAATGACAACAAACTGAATATTATGAAAATCCCTCCCAGATGTATTAAAAGGTTAGTCTTTCTAATAATTAAGCAAGCACAAAAATAATACATAATGAGCTAATGTTCAGAAGAGCATTGTAAGCAGATGTAATCATGATTAGCATATCTAAAAATATAGACTGTTTTAGCCATTTAACATTTTCACTTTCAATGATCCTGCTAAAATTCTGCCTGGAGTCTTTTACAACGTTTGGTCTACTCAAAACCTTGTAGGATGACTTTTTCTGTCAGGATAACATTGTATTTGTGCTTCTCCAAACACTAAGCACAACATAATCCTTCTGTACCATAATACAGAAGGTCCCCAATCCTTGGTCTGTGGACCAGCACCGGCCTGTAGCATGCCAGAAACCGGGCTGCACAAACAAGAGAAGCCCCATCCATGGGATGCAGGCAGCAAACAAAACCACACCCCCTCTGGTCCGCAGAAAAACCTCTCCCCATAGAACTGGTCCCTGGTGCCTAAAAGGTTGTGGGTCTCTGCTGTAATAGTAAGTTCACAATCACATCTTGTCCTTAAAACCAATTTAATGAATTATAGTCAGCAAATGGAAGACTATTTTGGCATATCCTCAGTTAGCCTCTAAAATAATTATTTCAGTACACATCCACATGCTCTCCATGCCAGCTTGCTCAATTTCTGATGCTCAGCACATAACTCCGTGAACTGCAGAAAGCTATAGTGACAGTACTACTATGGTGGTACACAAGATCTGGCCGACATAGCAGTCTGCCATCTTGTTTCTTTTTTTTAAAAAAAGAGAAGCAATGTTCTCCTCTCTTTGACTTGCATTGCTTAAGCAAGAACAGCCTGGCAAAATGTAAAATTAAAGCCATTCCTAAAGAAGAGAATGAGCATGAAATGAACTTAAGGATGTTTACTGCTCACTTGAGACAAGCAATTGTTTATGGGCCTTCGTTGTAGTTTAGTTTTTAGTGTCAATAATAAACATAGCTCTGAGGGAGCCTGCACACACTGAGAGGGCAATCCATCAACATTTAATTTGGTAAAGGAGGGGAGCTATTAAAAAGGCTGAGCTGAGCTCATGAATAAGATGGAGTGTTGGGTCCCTCTATTAAAAGTCAGAATAACATGAATGGCTTTCTCTGTTATCGTAATAATTCTAATTAACTTTTGGTAATTATAGTGGCTGCTCACCTAAAGTAATCTAACAGTTATTATTCCGGGTCATTATTTTGAGTAGATGGAAGGGAAATGAATAAAATATGTTTTATGGCAAGACTACCCACTGAAAAAAACCTTTCTTATTAGGTTTTTTTTAAAAAAAACTGTTGGTTAGCTGAACTTCATCATTATATATCTGTATTTAAGAGCTTCTAAGACAATCACAACATCTTTACAGCAATGTAACAATTGGCAAATACCTTATAAAACATTCAGGGTTCTTTCCCATTATTAATTACTACTGTGTGTAGAAAGTACCTTTTATGTCCCCCCCACCCCTTCCCACTAAAGTCTTTACTGCCCAGTTGTCATTTCCTACTTGCTTTGCTGGGGAGAGAAAATGAAAATGAAATTAAAATTTGCCATTGGATTTCATATTTGTTATGTGTATTAGGTTTTTTACATCTATTTTTTTTTACTTTTTTGAGTTAAATAAAATATAGGCATGTCCTCTGATTCAGGATGAAGTAAAATCAGTGGTTTAGGGATACAGTTTTCCCACCAAGGAAGGGTGAATCTGTTCTGTCCTGGTTTGAAAACATCTACAAATCTCTGATCCTATTGGCCAGTACAACAGTCTGTCATAGTGCTATAGCAACTGAATCTATAACTTTTTAAAATAATAATAATAATAATAATAATAATAATAATAATAATAATAATAATAATAATAATAATAATACCTATCTATATTTATTGGAAACATAAAGCAGAAGAAAGGAGAACAAAGGTTTCAGGAATCAACAGCCCTAACCTCAGGTTTGAGTGGTTTCTGTGATCAGACCCTCGTCAATTTCCCCAGCTTTAGCCTTTAGCCTTCCCCAGTTTTGAGGTAGCTGAAAAAGCTTCATTAATGATAAAATTAGCAAATGGATGCCCTGCTGGTGCAGTGGTTAGAATGCAGTATTGCAGGAAACTCTGACCACATTCTGGAGTTTGATCCTAACTGGCTCAGTTGACTCGGCCTTCCATCTTTCCGAAGTCAATAAAATGAGGACCCAGACTGTTGGGGGCAATAAGCTGGCATTGTAAACCACGAGTGCTGTAAATCATTATGAAGCAGTATATAAGTCTAAGTGCTATTGTTATTGCTAAGTGCTCCTCTATAAAGAGTGGCCAGACTATGGAGCAATAGCAATAGCACTTAGACATATATACTGCTTCACAGTGCTTTACAGCCCTCTCTAAGCAAATTACAGAGTCAGCATATGGCCCCCAACAATCTGGGTCCTCGTTTTACCCACCTCGGAAGGATGGAAGGCTGAGTCCAACTTGAGCAGGAGACAATCGAACTGCTGAATTGCAGGCAGCCAGCAGTCAGCAGAATTAGCCTGTAGTACAGCAATCTAACCACTGTGCCACCACAGCTCAGAGAGATATGTAATGATATCATTAATATGGATGGGTGAGGAAATGGAGCAAATGTGTGATTATGTATTGATACACTACCTTTCTGTGATGGTAGAACATGATGACAAGGGGTAATGTGTCTCTTCCAAGCACTACTTAAACTGTACCCTTTCTTCCAAGAGATTTTGCATTAGTCTGTTTCCACTAAACAAAAAAAGGAAAACAATTAAAAAATAAACATCAGACTGTGACAGAAAGATATAAAAAGAAAAAATATGATGTGGGAAAATTCCCATTTAGGGTCTCAAGATAATAAGGAACCTAATGAAGTGTGCTGAAAAATGGACACACAACCTGTTACAAATGGGAGTAACACTGAGCTGGAAATAACATCAACACTAATAGATGACCCTTTGATCCAGCAGTTTTTTCTTTGTGTGGAAAACTGAGAGGCATTTTCTTTTCCTTTCATTTTGCAGCACTTCCAATCTTCGATTACAGAGAGATTTTGTAACAGCATTATAAGGTAGAGCAAAGGTGAAGTACAGAAAAAACCGACATCATGAAAATGTCTAATCTTGCTGTCTAAACAACACGAATGTTGTTTTACTAGGTTTCAAACTGCCTAATAAGTGACATGGGGCATAAGTGTCAGATTAAGCCCTATTACATCCCATTTATTTAATAATACATATGTCTGTTACTCTCATTGTCTCTTTTGCTCAAACTATGCTCTATAAAGACTTGATCTTCCCATTGGCTCTATATCAGAGGTGTCAAACTCACAACGTCACGTGACGTGTCGCGATGTATCATGACTTTTTTGCCATTGCCAGCAATGGGATGGGCGCGGTTTCACTATGATGCATCTGGCCCGCAGGCTGGCAGTTTGACACCCCTGCTCTATATTGTATATAACTATTTGTCTACATGGCATGCTACCTTCTTACAGATCTATGTGAGTGATATGGTTTTAATGTAGCTTGGATGTTAACTGGGTTTTAATGTAGCTTGGACGTTGGAACTCAACAAGTATCTTCCATTTTTAATTTATTATTCAAAACTGGAAAGACACATGACTTATTCTCTTGAGCATTTGTTGACTGGCAGATGGGTGACATGAAAGAAATGGAAGAGCTCTAACCAATGATAATCTGAAATAAAAAACAGCTCTTTGGATTTTTTTATCTCTCTGTATCTCAATTACATTGTAAGACATAGTTCTCTTTAAAAATTTGTTTGTTATTAAGATCTAAATCTCCTTATTTTAGTCATGTTGTGCATGCCAGTGTAATGCAGTACAAGCAGATTACAAGCTGATGGTTAAATGTTAATAACAAGAACACAAAACATTAAGGCAAGTGACATTTACATAAGTATCTTGATCTTAATACATGTAATTTACATATGAAAATGTAATCACCATAGAGATAAACAGCTGCAATGTTTAATTAAACTCTCCACACAAAATTGGCCTGTAAGACATAGTTTGTCACTGCTAATTTATCACAATTCTCATAAGTATTCTTTAAAAATAAAAAATGCAAAACAAATGACTCTTATTGATAATTTAACTTCTGGTTACTTTATCGTATCCTCAATGGGCTTTGATGGTACAATTAAAATATAAAGAACTCAAACTCATCTTCTCACAATTTAGGAGATGAAGTCTTAATATATAAAGAACAAATTGTTTACAGAATAAAAGGGTCAGCACTATCTCAGCACAGGAAAACAATTTAAATAAATTTAATGCCATTGCAAATCATATGTCAGAGAAGATGCCTTATTCTGTTTGTGGGGCTGTTTAAGGAGGAAACCATTTTCTGTGAAAATTAGCATCAGAGCTGTAATGGAAGGATATCAACTCTTAGCTTATACTAGCTCTAATAAAAACCACATCTTGATGTCTCAGCATTTGAGTTCATTGCAAAGTCAAATTGTTGCTGGCATTTGGGAATGAGAAAAGCATATGGCAAATGATGTTTTGCTTATGATGTAGTTTAGCATAACGGAGATTATATTTGGATAATATGCTTCAGGGACAACATTCTCATTCATCCTAGCAGGGCTCTCATTCAATGAGTAGGGTCTTAAATGGATCCTATGTTATTCTTGGCTAGTTTGCTTTGAGATTCATGACTTCAGTCCTTATTTCATAAAATAAGCATCTTCTAGACTAGAGTCTTTGGAACTAAAGGTTCCCCCTAGTTTGTTGCAATTCATTAATAATATCTAAGCTCAAAATATTATTCATTAATATATTTTCAATATAAATGTAATAAAGTTACCATGTGTGGCATGTATATATGTTTATGCATATGTGTATATAAAATTGTTCCCTTCTTACCATTATGGATGATCTGAGTCTACCTCAGTCTCAGGTCCTGGAATTTGAAAGTTCTGCATTCCTAACCTTGCACTCTTCTTGACAGAGTTGTGATGTTACTCCTGGTAGCTCTTGGAATCACTCTCCCAGAACTTTTTCTCATTCATTCATTCATTCATTCATTCATTCATTCATTCTCTCTCTCTCCATATCATTCTTTTTACACCTTAATGCCTTAAGGCATGTCAAACTCGTGACGTCAAGTGACGTCGCCCGACGTATCACGACTTTCCCCCCATTGTTGGCAATGGGGAGGGCGCGGTTTCGTCGTGATGCATCCGGCCCATAGGCCGACAGTTTGACATGCCTGCTTAAGACTTAAATGGTCAAAACCCACTTAACTGCTTTTGTCACTTATCCATATGGTGATTAGGAAAGCCAGGTTCAGCAGGCAGACAACAGTGTTTTCTCCGTTGTTACATTTCATTCAGGCTACATTAGCTTAACCGAACCTTATGTACTCTTGTTTTACTTTTGGCCATTTGGGTTTAGAAAAGAACAATCCTGCCCTCCAGATCCTATCCTATCTTGTTCCTCCCTGATTTTCCATTGTTACCTCTAGGCAGTGTTAGTCCCGCACAAGTGAACAGTGAAAATCTCTCTGAAAGGGTTCAGCTAAGGTTTTCTCTACCTGATCACAAGAATACTTTGTTTAAAATGCTTCCTGTTTACACGCCTCAGAACTTAAGCAAAATGCCTACTTTGTCTTTGGTTGCTGTTAATTGCTCGTCAGCCTGTTCCTTCTTTTATGGCTTGTATGAGTTCTATTCCTTTGTTTGCATTGTTGTATTGATGTAATGCTATGTAAAAGACAATATATTAAAAGGTCATATCAAACTTCTAAAGGGGAAAAAGATATAAGATATGGAGAGAGATGCTGATGCTATACTTCTCCCAATTCCTGATTTGTTAAGAGATTCAAGTTAGTAGGTTCAGCCCATCATAGTTGTGTGATTGCTTTTTTTGTGTGTATGTGTGTGTGTGTGTGTGTGTGTGTGTGTGTATATATATATATATATATATATATATATATATATATATATATATATATATATATATATATATAAACCCAATGGAAAAGGGATTTACTTGCACAGCAAAAGTATTGTTCTAATTGTTTAATATACCACAGAAAAGAATCCATAATAGCACCCAGAGCATCCTAGACCAAGCCAAGTCCAAAAGCACTGTAGAATAAATCAACAGGCACATAGAGATTAACAACACATACATACCATTCAAAAGAAACAATGAAAAAGCCAAAAAAAGAACATTGACAGGGTAAATTACTTGCATATAAAAGAGATAGCAAAATCCACTCTGATGATATTACCTACTTTGCTAATATAACATCTGCAAGAAAACAACCAAGCACAGAGAATACCAAGGAACCCCCAGTTCAATCCTGAGCTACAAATATTCTTTTCCTAGGCAGTAGCAAAATGGATTTATAAATCATGAAGTCTTTGACATCTATCTCAAACTATTTCTTGCTGAATAACTGAAGATGTATTAAGGAAGGTAAAGGTAAAGGTAAAGGTAAAGGTTCCCCCGCACATGCGTGCTAGTCGTTTCCGATTCTAGGGGCCGGTGCTCATCTCCGTTTCAAAGCCGAAGAGCCAGCGCTTGTCCGAGGACGTCTCCGTGGTCATGTGGCCGGCATGACTAGCACGGAACGCTGTTACCTTCCCACCGTAGTGGTCCCTATTTTTCTACTTGCATTTTTACGTGCTTTCGAACTGCTAGGTTGGCAGAAGCTGGGACAAGTAACAGGCGCTCACTCCGCTATGCGGCACTCGGGATTTGATCCACCAAACTGCCGACCTTCTGATCGACAAGCTCAGTGTCCCAACCCACTGAGCCACCGCGTCCCTGTATTAAGGAAAGCTATGCTACATACAAATGTACTTTAATTAGAAAAAAATTACATAAGGATGTGTGGATTAAAGAAAAATGCATGTAAACCCATCAATGAAAGCAGCATAAAAATAATTATTTGGGAAAAATAATTACCCAAATTTTGACAGAAGTGTTTAATTCACATTACGCTGACAGTGAACTCTTCTGTACTTTTCTTATTTCTGAGTAAGTGAACACAGGATTGCATTTTAAACACAGGCAATATTAAGAATGTTTGCATGTGCATCCACACTTCTCAGATGCAGATTTAATAGTGAAAAGATTCCATTTATCCTCCCTTCCCCCCCAACTTCCGAATGATAGATCAAAATATCAAAGTGGGATAAGTCTTGGCTGTGCGCATGAGAAGACTGCTAATGGCTGACTGTCCTTTTGACTAATAATGCAGTCAAACCTCTTGTCATTTATATATATGTTTTTATTGCTAAGGATAAATCATGTACGCCAGTCGTTGAAATGTGCATTTCAACAGTAGAAGGTGATGCGGTATTACTTACACCCAGTGCAGCAAATGAGTAAGGTGGCATAAGAATACATTTCATCCTCACAGAAAAAAAAAATAGTCCAAGGAGAAGTCTCTTGTATCCACTCGCTGATGATGGCAGCAAGTCCTTGATTAGCTGCTGACATTAGAAATTATGATGGGCTAGAAGTTTCCATGAAAATATATAGCTGTTGTTTTCCTCTGTCCTCTATTGCAGACTTTATGTTGGCTCCAGTCACTAAGTCAAGGAAGAGGAATATATGTTATAGTGCAGGGATCTTCAAACCTGGCCCTTTTATGACTTGTGGACTTCAGCTCCCAGAATTCCTCAGCCAGCGTGCCTGGATCTCTTTAAATTCCTAATTTATTATCCTCAAGGGATGACTTTCCTGTTGTGGTACTTTGGGGGAGAAATAGAAATCAGTCAGGCCTATGCAGAGTAGGGCTATCCCAAAAACAGATCACTATTTCAAATGATCAGGTTGGCCTGCTGAAGGTGGTACACAAATCAGCCAGAATACAATTCCAAGAGTTTGTTCGGTATTTGAGGTTTTCTGGTTTAATGTTCTGGTTTAATGTTTAGTGGTCATTCTGGCTTAATGTTCAGTGGACAGAGGCACTATGGAAGAGAGAGAAAAAATACACCAACATAAAATTCATTGAGGAGAGAATGGTAAAAGGGAACATGCTGTTTCCAATTTTTCCAAACTCTTTGAAAGATCCTGTTCAGTTTTGTTGTTGTTAGCTGGCACAGAACAATGCCAGATGGGACAAGGAAAAAACTGTGTAGAATATATTTGAAAAGATTTGAAAAGATTGTAGGTGAATTTTGGTTTTATTGGAAAGTGGCAGATCTGGTTTCAACATGCCTAATCATTAAAACCCACTCCAAATCTGTCCACGCCTATCAGTGCCAGAGCTGATATCCTTCCTGGGCCCTTCCTTAAACCTGAAAGAGTTTCTATTTTTGTTAGACACCAATTTGTTTGGAGATGCTTTGTTTCTTGTACACAGAGCAAGGTGTTGGACTCCACAATATAATAAATAATAAACCTTTCCAATTCTCTGCTCACTCACTGTAGTTCGCTTCAGGCAACCAAAAGCCTTCTAAATGAAAGTTTTCAGTCAACCAAAATGCTGAAGAGTCAAAAGCCACAAGTTCTCTTGCAGGCAATTCTTTTAAAAAAAGAAGTTCTACTACAAATTAGTTTTGTTAACCACTTAGTTTTTGAAGCTCTGACACATAGAAATTAAGCCCAGATTCTCTACCATTTTCTTTGCCTTTATGTAGGGTTTTTTTTTGTATCCTAACTTACTGCTAACCTTAACATATCTTGTTAAGCCCACGACCCTTACAATCTCTATATGTGAGATATTTAAATCCATTTAGTCAATACTGAGTTCTTACTGCACAACTAGGGCTTCTGCAAACTTTAAATTCTAACTAAACAGACAAATATTGTTTTTCCTAGAAGCTATGAAAGACTGAATTATGCCTCCCACTTGTGCTCCATGGCAACTGGCATTCAAAGGCATATTCTTTTCTAACATTGGAAATAATAGAAAGCCATCCTGATTAGTAAACACTTATGACCTTGGAAGATTAAGAAAAAGAATGGGAATGATCATTGGAAGGAAGGAAGGAAAACTTTAAATAAAGTTATGATGATGTACAGTATGTGCTTTGATTGGAAAGTTGCATTATTTCAGCTCTGTTTGACCCATGACTGAATCTGAAATAAAATTTGGAAAGTCAAAGATTTATGTGTCTTATTAGGAGACATATAAGTCTGTCTGTCTCTTAAGAGTCTGTCTGCAGACTGTTTGGGAAAGTCTACCAATAGTTATAACTTTAAGATTTACAGTCTTCCATAAGCCTGTTAAATTTTAGGAAAAGAAGTACATCTGAATATGTAACTATGTAAGTCTGCTTAGATCCTTTACATGTTTATTATTTTTAAAGTCTTGATTTGTTCCTTGCCTTCCATCAGAATCAGATGAGATTTGATCCTTCTGTGGGGATAAGACTTGTTAAATGCAGAGACTTTGTACAAGAGAACTTTTGGAGGCATTAAGTTTGATTTCTGTAGAAGGGAGGATTTATTTGACTCTTAATAAGACAGTTACACATAGAATAATAATAATAAATGAAATGTAATACTTAGAGAGAAATGTAATACTTGAGATCAGCATATACATTAAGAGATTGGTTTAGAAAAAGTGAAATTTAAGGAATGGGCTGGGAAGTTTGGAGGATAAATGTAAATGCTCAATTCCTGTGACTGCGTCCATGCTATTTTCTCCCAGGTGTTGTGAAATTACTTTGGCACTGCCATCTTCTGCAGTGTTTTCAACCTCTCAGTCTGGCCAAGAGTCTTGAAATTCCCAGTTAGCAAAGTAATCTATCTCATAAAGAGTTAAGAAAGAACAGAGAACGGGGCATAAATGCTATCATTAAACTTCCTTCTCCTAAAATGCACTGTGACTGGAGAACTTCTTTTCAACTACCTCTTCACTAAAGAGGTTAAAATTCTACTGCTTTTATCTTGCATTGTTGTTTATATTGTGGCTATTCTGAATGCACTGACCTTGGCTAATGGAAAGGCAGAATAATATATTTTAAAAAATATGTAGCCTAAAACGCATCTCATTATGTCTAATTGATATAAGAAATAGTTCTTAGCAGCTTCATTGTACCTACAACCTCTAGAGTTATCTTTAAAAAATAATACACAAAACATATAAAGTTGATTTTTAAAAAACAAACTATCCAGGGTATTCATTCATAAATATAGGAAATAGTTTGATCTGTAAAACAGTAACAAGTATACGTGAAAGTTTGCTTTGTTGTTGTTGTTTTTAATCTGTATGTTGTGTATAAGAGCAAGGAATGCGTCTAACACTTAAAAGGGTCAAGGCTATCTTTGGCTGATGCATCCAGATTTTGGAAGTTATTCTGCAGTGGTTCCATTGCATTTGGAATACTGTGTCTAATTCTAGGCACTGCACAATGAAAGGCACATGGAGAAGCTGAACTGGGTCCAGTGGAGAACCACAGTATCAGAGTGACAAGGAGTCTGGAAGCCATTTCCTATGAGTTTAGGGAGGAAGCAATAATAGGACATGCTCTCTCAATGTGTTGGGGAAGATGGATGATGTTTAGTTCATAAATCCTGAGTGCAAATAATAGAGGTTTGACTGGTAGCTCTAGTCATCGTGAATGTCAGGCAGGCTCTTATACACAGTATAACTATACTCTGGAACCAGTGAGATCCTGCCTAGCAGGGCCTTTGTGACAGCTGACAAAAGTCGTGAGTTCTGAACAGACTCTCCATTTTTCCAGCTTCACTAGCCATCTCTCACTCTCATTCTCTCCTTCAAGTCCCTGCCTTGCAGACCCTTCCACTGCATCTCAGCTCATTCCCAGCTCATTCCGCAAATGGCTTCCCTTACACATGGCTTCCTCACTTGGTTTTAGTGGCTGGAATGCTATAGACTGCCAGTCTCCAGCTACCTTGTTCTCTTCTTTTTAAGAATGCTCTGGGGCATGTGAAATGTGGAGGCACTCTGCCAGAGGAAAAGAAGAGTGAGCTGGAAGACAAATCTCTATTGCTTTCAAGTCCAATTAATTTAATACACACTGAGGATAAGTTTTTTTAAAAAAACAACAACAGTCAATCAGCCATAGTATGCATTCCAGGACATCTGTCTGTGGGCTCCACCATTTTTTTAGAAATTCCATTCTTAGGCAAGAAACAATGGCGGATGTTTTTCTTCCCCTCATCCCACTCTTCCAAGGACCGTGGTGGCTCGTGTGGTTAGGATGTGTTGTGATTCAGGGTCAGCCTGTGGGTTCGGCAGTTGGGTCGGATGACTCAGAGAAGGAGGGGGTGTTGAAGAGCTTGCTGAGGGGGTTGAAGATCTTGCTGATGAGAGCCCTCAGCCAGGCCCCTCCCACCTGGTCACGACACAGACCCAGCTGTGTGAGCCTGACAGCGTGGATGAAGATGACCCACAGCTGGCCCTGTTCAAGGACGCCCAACGCAGGAGGCAGTCAATCAGGAGTAAACAGAGGAAGGCAATGGGGCACCTCGGAAGGAGGCAGAGAGAAGCCACGCCCTGAACTGTATAAAAGGGGAATGTGTGGGAGGGCTGGTTTGCTGAAGGCAACTGCTTGATTAGTTCCTGTTTCATAGCTCCTGTTTCATAGTTGGTGTCTTGTTTGCTCTGTTTTATGTTAATAAATGTGGCAGGCTTAATTCCAGCCTCTTGCCATTTGTAAAGGGGTTGTCCCTGCCTTTTCTGCAGGGCCGGTAGCAGGCTGGTACAGAACAGGATGCTGGGTTGGAGGTTAGCAAATCCAGGTTTGAGAGTCTAGTGCTGCTGCGGGGTTGAGTGAGCTCCCATCATTGCTGCGTGGTTGGGTGAGGTCCATTTAATGGGAACATGAAAGATGACTCCCCTGGCATCCCTCAGGCAATGGTGATGTCACTGACTAATCTTTTCAACCTGGAAAGGCTTAAATGGTGCCTCTGACACAAACCGAATAGTGTTCCCACTCTTCCAACCATTTGCTTGTGTTATTTCTACCTAAGTCCAACCTTTTCTTTTTTCAGTAATGTCTGGTTCTGTGGATTGTATGTAAGACAAGGCTTTCTATTTCAAAGGGAATTATTTGGGGAATAAACCCCCTTCTTTCTTTCAGGAAAATATGGTAACAAAATTTGAGGTTAGGATATTGTAATGGTATGGGGGAATGGCCTAGGGCAGGGGTCGGCAACCGGAAAAAGGAAAAGAGCCACTCAGAACCGGTTCCATCACACAAACAAAAAAGTGGGAGCCTCAAAAAGTGCACACGCGTGCATCCACTCACACGCAAGCGCAAAAAACGTTTTGCACGTGCGCAAAATGGGAGGCACCTGCGCGGCGACGGGTCTCCCCTTTGGAGAGGTGCGCGCCGTCCCGTCCAGAGACCTGCCACGTTCATCAAACATTGCCGAACACGGCAGCTGTGCAAACAGGATGGCGGCTGTTTGGAGAGTGCGCGCGCACCTCTCCAAACAGCCGCCATCCCGTTTGCACAGCTGCCGCGTTCGTCAATGTTTGACAAACGCGGCAGGTCTCCGGATGGGATAGCGGCGGTTTGGCGAGTGCGCGCGCACCTCTCCCAAGCCGCCGCCGTCCATCGGCAGGTCTCTCTAAATCGTTTATCTAGCCATTGATAGAATTTATTCCAGGTTCTACAGTAAACTGAATGCTCTTTCTCTTTAATCTCTAAAGTTAATCTATCCATTTGTGCACAATTCAATATTTTCTTAATTAATACTTCTTCAGTCGGTAACTTTTCATTTTTCCAATATTGGGCATACATGATTCTTGCTGCTGTCGATACATGTAACATTAAGTATCCTCTCTCCTTGTCATAGTCGGGACCTATCATTCCTAACAGAAATAATTCTGGTTTAAATTCTGTTTTTTTAATCATCTTCTCCAACCATAAGTGTATCTTAAGCCACAACCTTTTAGCTTTAGGGCATGTCCACCAGATATGGTAATAAGTACCTGGTCAGAACCCTCCCTAGTTTTCTGGAGAGTAAAAGGAGGGGAGAGGAGAGAAGTGATACATTCAGTCTTGCAAACTTCTATTAATGTAAATTTGCATTAGAAATAGAGTTAGTACGAGAGTTAGTACTCATGGTTGTGCTTCCTGTCCAGGCTGTCTCAAAGGGCTGACAGGTTCCAGGCTAGAAACAAGGAAATCACTTATAGCCCTGATTTAGGCATGGGCAGTTGGGTGCCTTTCGGCCAGTCACTTCAGACATAGGAAGAAGGAAATGGCAAGTCAAGAAAATGAGTCCAGGCAATCATCAGGGGTCAAGATTGGCTTGAAGGACACAGACAGACAGACACATGCAGGCAGGCATGCTTATTGCAAGCACAAATATAAATTACCCCTACAGAGGTTCCCTTTAGACCACATGCATATTTATTAGAAGAGTCACATATAGGAGCTTTTGTCCATTCAGACTGAACCTATGCTGCACTTGCTGGGGATTTAGGGGAGAATTAGTAAGTGGTGATGGTTTTACTACTGCTGAGTACTCCAATCAGATAAAATTCTTAGATGCCATTGCTCCCCTCTTGCCATTCCATAGGTCAGGGCCCTAATAAACAGGGAGTTGCCTGTTTTCTTTTTAAGATAAGCCCTCCCAATCCCAAATTTCAGTAATTTTTTGTTTTGTTTTGTTTTGTTTTAATGGATGTGTATGCTGAGAATGATTTCCTCCCCCCCCCCCCTTACAGCTCTCAGAGAAGAGAAAAATTGGGAGTCTGGAGTCTGCCTTGGGAGCCTTTTAAGGAGACTGTTGGACTGAGAGCAGCCTGTGTTTATTTGTCTATTTATCTGTTTGGTTTTGTAAGAGAGTCAGAGGAGAAAAGGATTGGAAATCATGCTTGGGAGATGGGTGGGTGGGTGGGGCATGGTAATACACACGTGTCAGGAAATGAGGAGAAAGTGTGGCATGGAAAATGATCTGGGGAAAAAAATACTGCAGCAGTTTGGTATAATGGTTAAGGCATCAGAAACCAGGAGACCATGAGTTCAAGTCCTGTCACAGGCACAAAGCCAGTTGACTGATCTTGGGCCAGTCACTACTTCTCTGCCCAAGGGAGGAGGCAAAGGAAAAGCACTTCTGAAAAATCTTGCCAAGGAAACGGCAGGGGCTTATCCAGCTAGTCTCCAAGAATCGGAAATGGTATAGGGTCTCCTGCTTGAGCAGGGAGTTGGACTAGAAGGCCTTGAAGGTCACTTCTAGCTCTATTATGATTCTGATTCTGAATGGAAGGGTTAAAAAGTATTGAAGAGACAAATTATAGGCCAGTGCAGCTTGCAGGTTACTTAAGGAAATCAAGATGGCAACAGTGATGTCCCCTCTAACCTGAATATCTTATTGCATGGACAGATATGATTGGGAAGAGTGGGTCCTACAGATCCTAAACCAAGAAAGGCTTTAAAGATAACTAGCCCCTTGAATTCCACATAGCTGGTAACCTACAATCAGTGCAACTCTCACTGTAGAACTGTCACTAGGGGCCCATAAATCCTTGATCGGCTGCATCCAGCGTGGAAGTTTCTTTTTAAAGCCAACTCTTGAGCCTTGTGGTGTTCCACAGGGATAAAGCAGAAACAAACACCAGCAGCCAGGCTATGTGCCCAAGCTAACAGAATTTCTCTGGACCATAAGATCGCCCACATGAGCTTGGTGGGAGGGAGCTGTTCATGAAGAAATTAACAGGGTCTGCAAGGCAATCTGCGAGTAAAGCACCAGGAGCCATGGGATGCTCACAACATTGTGTGAAGGCTGTTTAAAGGCCAGAGTCTTCTAGTTCCACGTGGTTAAATGAAGCACACTTATCATAAAATGTAAAGAGATCTTCATAGCAGCAGAGTACCTAAAGCCACCTGAGTGAGTGCACCTTTCATCTGGAACAAATTAAAGCAAAGAGGAAGGAACCAGTTATAACGATTGAAAAAGTATTAAATGCAAAAAGCTTACTGGGATTTGGAATAAGAAAATTTAAAAAAATGGACTAAAGCAACAATTAGATTTGGAATATTAAAGTATTTTTTGATTAAATCATCATCATCTTCCTAGTATTTTTTCCCCGCAGGAGCAGGGTCCATTTTTCAGAATGACAAACATCATCTTGCACGATCAAACACGGCATCTGGGTCATGTCTGCATTTTGACGAAGATGGCTGTAGATCCATAGGTTGCGACAAAAAAACTGACAGACCAACTTGTTGCCTGGGCCTGACGTTGGTTTGGTCTGTGTTCAGCTAAGCACCACCTTGGCAGGTGGGCAGTATCCAGCTGCATCACTAGTAGGAGTAGACCTTATTACTTTTTTTTAATTAAATAAACACCTAATATACATCTCCTTTGGCAAGAATGTTTAATTTGTTAAGGAAGCTGATTGGCTGCCTGTATTAAACAAACAAGTTGAAACAGAAGGAAGCATGAAGTTCTGAGAAGACTATATGATTAAAGAAGCATGGGGTGTAGAAATGAACTAAACTGTTATTCTTTTACTCAACTTTTATGGCTTAAAATTTGAAATAAAGAGACATGATTATTACTAAAGGGAAAAAAAGAGAGGAGAGGATTGGTGGAGTACACTGGAAGAGTGAATTTCGGCGCGATCTTAAAACTCATCTCTTTAAACAAGCTGGCCTGGCCTGATGGGACGGGGTGGGATTTTTATAAATGAACTTTAATTTTAAATCTGTATTAATTTTATGGGCATTGTTTAATCATGTTTTAATAATTTTAATTTTTGTATCTAGATTTTACGTATTGCCCTGTTCACCGCCCTGAGTCCCCTGGGAGAAGGGTGGTATATAAATTAAATTAATAAATAATAATTAATAATAAATTTTTTAATGATAAATTCATAGAAGAAGATATTGTTTGGTTAGCCAGCAAATATGTGTATAAAATGGAGATATAGTGAAGTAACTGCAGTGAAAGGTAAAAATAACAAATACTTCATGGAAAATTGAACCTTTTTTGGACTTTTTGCTGAAAACAGAAGAGCTAAAATGATGTTTTTCTTGGATTTATCACTGTATGTCTTTGTTTCCTGTGAATCATAATTTGAGGTAATTTCCTTCTATCTTTCTTTCTAGACACACTTCCGCTCTCCCACGTGTATCCTTCTTGAACTTCCTCCATGTAAGATATCATTAGCTAGTGATTTGCCTATCCCTAAAATGGATTTTCTGTAGATTTTTGTGAACAAAAAACCTCAACCCTGTGGGGTTTATCAATAAATAAATGATGCAAAATCATTTAAGGCAGGCTGGTAAGATGGTTCCCTAGGTAACACTGTAGAGGTGTGAGAGAAGAGAGGGATCCTTTTGCTGAGGCATAATAGTGGAATTATTGGATGGCGTCGAATGCAACTGGTTGTTACAGTATGGGCCATCACCACAACATGGATGTAGAGAGAGTATTTCTCATCGGGTGAGGTATTTGGACAATGTAGAGAGTGCCATCCTATATTAGTTCCTCAAGAAGTAAGGGAATGAAAAAAACAACAACCATTCTCTGTTGCCATTCAATTTTCCTGGTCTGGATACCCTACTGAAAGATATGTATTAGGATTCTGCATATAGAGTCATAGATACATTAAATATTGATTCAAGCAGGTTATTTTTTGTGATTATTTTAATAGATAACTTTCCTGTAAAAATGCAAATGCAATACTAGTATATCTTACTGGAGTACCTTGTTACCTTCTGGGAGGAGGCTTCGTGGTATCCGTAGCAGAGCATCCAGATTCAGCCATAGTTTCATTCCATACAGCATTAACCTTGTGAAATCTCAGGCTTCCTCCTTCCGTTATATATTCAAGATGGACAGTATTTAATATTTTATAGTTATGTATATGTAGGGGTGTGGGTCTATACATATGTTGTATAAAGTATGTTTTAGGCGTGTGTCATGCATGTGTTTCAATTTGAGAGCGGGCAACTAAATTTCATTTTTGATGTGTGCCGTTGTGCCCACAGTAAAAAATGACAATAAAGATTATCTTATCTTATAGTACTTATGTTTCTCATATAATATAGATAATTGGTTTATGAAACTTGACTAAAAGTTTCAGTCTGTAATATAAGTGTCTTATGGCATAGATGCAATCCAAGTTTTTATACATATATTTGAAGTGCTTCATAGAAGAGACAAATAAAACTTTTTCTCTTAACTGCCCACCATTCAAAATGATAGCTAATTAAAAAGAGGTCCAATTTTACATAGATTTTGTGCCCCAATTAGCAGTGCTAATTAGGGCACACAAGTAAATTGTACACTGCCCTGTAGAGATTGTTAGTCAGTCATCCAAACCAGTGAATCACCCCAAAGCATGACTCTTAGTTACCATTTAATCAGGTGCAAAGAATTAAAGACCCCTCCAGGAAGGACATAGGACACAGCCACAGTTAGCAATGGGAAAATCAGCTGCTGGCACGTGGATCTTCCGTCTCTCTCAAAAGGACACAATGTTAAATCAGCCGATAAACCGTAAAGGAAGAATTGTAAGAAAAAAACCCCATCAACACCTCAAAGGTAGGCTGTGGTTTACTTTGGCTTCTGACATGTTGGTGTATCTTGTTTTTTTCTATGTAGTTACGGTATATAAAAGATTACAACTCTACTGAAAGTAAAACACAAAGACAAAATAAGATCTATCTATCTATCTATCTATCTATCTATCTATCTATCTATCTATCATCTATCTGTCTATCTATCTATCTATCTATCTATCTATCTATCTATCTATCTATCTATCTATCTATCTATAGCAATAGCACTTAGATTTATATACCGGTACCTCTTCACAGTGCTTTACAGCCTCTCTCTAAGCAGTTTACAGAATCAGCCTATTGCCCCCAACAATCTGGGTCCTCATATTACCGACCTCGGAAGGATGGAAGGCTGAGTCAATCTTGAGCCGGTGAGACTCGAACTGCCGGCAGCCGGGAGTCAGCAAAAATAGCCTGCAGTACTACATTCTAACCCTTGCGCCACCACAGCTCCTATCTATTTAGGGTTAAGGCCATAGATCAGTTTCCATCCGTCCATCCACCCATCCATCTATCCATCCAATGGATTCAAAGAAAACTTTATTTATTAATAATATAAGAGATATCTTATAGTTTGGGGAGAGGGGAAGAAGCCACTAGATTAGAAATAATTGGGCATAGTGGGCAATATTGACAGCAAACATTAAGACAATTTACTATTAGAGAATTCATGCAAAGTGTGCTTCCTTTGAGGTCCAAATTTTTGAAAATGCAGTATGCATTCAAGCATTAATAGAGGAAAAACTGGACTACAACTACCCTAGGTATCCCATTCCCTGAGATTTCTTGCACATTTGATATAGTTTCAGTTTCAAGAATTTTCTATTAGGAAAAAGAGAGTTTAGTATTTAGTATTAAATAACCGTTTTTGTTTATTATGTTATTAAACTAGTATTAAAAGTAGGAGTGTTGTTAGGGCTTTAAAGAAATCAAAGATGTTAATTCCCTCTTTTGATTTATAAATGTAGCCTCCAGTTGTACTACAAATTTGACTTGAGCTGCTCTATGAGATTATTAATAATATCAACTTGCTTGTGTTACCTAATAATAATAGCAGTCACCACCATCCTTCAATTAGTCAGGTCAAATAAACTCCTCTTTTACTTTTTAACAGTTTGTTCATTGTTTCCTTCTATACTGGCCTTTGACTGAAATAAAGTTTAACTTGACTTGACACTTCCGGTAATACACTGCAGTGTCCAGAGGTAAAATAACAGCAGTATTCAAAAATAATGTGCTAAATCAATAAAACCAGTGTTTAGCTGGAGAACATTTTTAAAAGCAATGGAAGAGCTTGCAGAATTAGTTTCAATTAGTCACTTTCAGGACAGCATGAAATCTAGCTACATTTCCTCAAGGATATTCCAGAATTGTCATTATCACCAAGAAAGTCCTTACAGTGTATGGCCGACCCATAAGTGGGGGTAGAAATATGGCCTTCCTAGTTGATTTTACTGCATGGATTCATAGTACTGGAGAAGTGATCCTTTTATGCTAAATCATTTAAGACCAACACCTTGAGTTGAGTGTGTAAGATCCAATATTACCTCAAGCTATTTAGCTAACTACCTTAACAATATTTTCCTTTTTTTTATTTGAAAACTCATAATTTCTATTGAATCTTTAAAGCAATGCAATTAATTATAAGTAATAGCAATTAAAAGCAAAATTAATAAAAGTGCTTAACAATGTGGCATCTTGCAGCTGCATTCTGCATCAGATATTGTTTCTGCACCATGTTCAAGAGAGGCCAGGGAAAAAGTATAACAGTAATCCAATCTTGAGATTAACTTGCTTCTAATTTCTACATTTAGGCAAGAAAAACCAAATGCATAGGTACAGTATAGGTGGTACCTCGCTCAATAGTAATAACTGTGAGAGGGATCTTGGAGTCCTAGTGGACAATTACTTAAATATGAGACAGCAGTGTGCTGCAGCTGCCAAAAAAGCCAACACAGTTCTAGGCTGCATTAACAGAGGGATAGAATCAATATTGCATGAAGTGTTAATACCATTTTATATGTAAGGCCACACTTGGCATATTGCATCCAGTTTTGGTCACCACAATGTAAAAAAGATGTCGAGACTCTAGAAAGAGTACAGAGAAGAGCAACAAAGATGATTGGGGGACTGGAGGCTAAAACATATAGGGAATGGTTGCTGGAATTGGTTATGTCTAGTTTAATGAAGAGAAGGGTGAGGGGTGACAGGATAGCAGTGTTCCAATATCTCAGGGGTTGCCACAAAGAAGAGGGAGTCAAGCTATTCTCCAAAGCACCTGAAGGCAGGACAAGAAGCAACGGATGGAAACTAATTGAAGAGAGAAGCAATCTAGAACTAAGGAGAAATTTCTTGATAGATAGAACAATTAATCAGTGGAATAACCTGCCTCCAGAAGTTGTGGGTGCTCCAACACTGGAAATTTTAAGAAGAGATTGGACAACCAATGGTTTGTCTGAAATGAGTTTCCTGCCTAAGCAGGGGGTTGGACTAAAAGATCCCCAAGATCCCTTTCAACTCTGTTATTCTATTCTATTCTATTCTATTCTGTTCTGTTCTGTTCTGTTCTGTTCTGTTCTGTTCTGTTCTGTTCTGTTCTGTTCCATTTCATTCCATTCTAATGACAACTAGGATTTCATTGATTTCTTTGTTGACTTGGGTCTATTATGTTGCATTGTGTCAAGGCATTCAGTCAAAGAAGAGTTATGTTTAATAAGGGTTTTAACTCTCTTCTCAACATTCTCTCTTTCCAGCTATCTTACCTGGCTATATTAGAGACACATTATGTCAATGACAGGCTCATATTTATGTTCATTCTTATATGCACATCCATATACTTCTACTCCATTGTATTTCCAATTAAACTTTTTTCAACCATTAAAACCCCCCAGTTTTTTTAAAAAAATGCATTTTAACACTTTTTAGCATCTAATTAAATATTCTTTTTATTTATTTTATTAACAATATTAGTAAACCAACTCTTCTAAGGATTTGAGGGTGAACTACAATACGTAAAATACATGCGGTAAAGTGAAATGAACATTAACACCACTTAAAATTAGCTTTTCCTGAGAAAAGAAGTATTTCTAAATTTTATTTCTTTCAAAGGTCATGTTATACATGTTCTTTACTCTTAAATATAAATTTCTCTAGGCATTTCTTTTTTTTTTTTTTTTTTATTGAAAAGTTTTATAAAATACAATTTTCCTTTACAAAAACCCCCCTTCCCCCTCCCTCCTCCCCTCCCTACCTCCCCCCTATCTCCCCCCCTCCCCCTCCCCCTCCTCCCTCCCCTACCTCCCCCCCTCCACTTCCCCTCCTCCCCCCTCCCCCCCCCCCGACTTCCCAGAGCAAAATACAAGGTATATATCTAAAAGGCAATCATAAACAATCATATACTAACAATTATAAACTCTAAAATCCATCACCCTCTAGCTTGTATATAGTAAACCAATCCTTAATAATACTAAATATATAAAAAAAACTAAAATAAAAGAGAACTAGCATCATTCCCATCTATGTTCTTCCACAATTCACTATTACCTTAACATATTCTCATTTGCACATTAATAAATAGTTCTTACACAAATTAACCCACATTAACCCACAAAACTTTCTTCCTCTTCCTCTGTAGTAAGTTGTCCATTAATTCCAAATTAAAAAAAAAAAATCTATTACCATACATAACATCCCAAAACTTTTAAAAAACACAACTACCACTTAACTATAAATATTTTGTGGAAGTTCCATAGATTTCTACTGGTCCTATTTTTTTTCTTTTTTGAGCGTTTTAAGGCAGCACGCGTCACCCTCTGTTCTCTAAGATCATCCAAAAGAGTTACAGCTTGAACTCCTCCTGTACCCTTCTCGTCTATCTGTGCATCTTCATCCTCTTGATGTTCTCCTTCTCCAGATCCCTCTGCAGCTTCCAGAAGTGTTGATGGGGTTACTTTCAAAACATTATTATAAAAATCATGCGCTTGCTTCACATTACTCAAACAGTACCTTTTGCCATCATACATGAAGCTCAACCCAGCTGGGATCTCCCATCTGAACCTTATATCTCTTTGCTTGAGCTCTTGCACAAGAAATATAAAATCCTTCCTTCTCTTTAAAATCTTTGGAGGAATTTCTTTTAGAACCAAAACTTGTTGACCAGCAATCACAACTTTGGTATCGTAGGCAGCTTGTATAACTTCATCTCTAATTTCCCTTTTTACAAAATAAACCACCACATCTCTAGGCAACTTTCTCTGTTTAGCAATCCACGAATTCACACGAAACACTTTGTCCATACCTTGTTTTAATTCAGATGCTGGATGGTTCAATACTCCCTCAAAAGCCTCAGAAACCAGCTGCTTTAAATCTTCCTTAATATTCTCTTTTAGGCCTCTAATTCTCACAGCAAACTGCATCTGGTAAAATTGGGCCAAGCTCTGTTCACTGTCGATTTTGTCTTTTAAATCTTCAATTTCCAATACTTTTGCTTCTAATAAAGCATTCTTTTGAATCAAGTCTTGCACTTGATCATCCAGCACCTCCACACATTTAGCAACTTTTTGCACTGAGGACAAAATGTCTACCTTCATTTCTCTAAGTTTCTGTTCCATCCTTTCTTCCATTCTCTGCTCCAATTTCTCCAATTTCTCCTCCATCTGTAGAAATTTAACACCCATTGACTCCAAAATTAACTGGGTATGTTTTTCAAGATCCTTCGATGTCAATACATCAGGAGAATGCAACGCCTGCAGCAATGATTGTTGTTGCACCGGAGAATTTCCAGCACTCCGAAAAGTTCTAGGGGGAGGTTTAGCCGCCATCTTTTACTTACAATTGTGACGCACTTTCACTTTAAGTTTTAAGCAAAGTCCATCAAGCTTGAGAGTAAAATAAAATCTTCTTCATCTCTTCATCTTTCCCTCTTGTACTGCTCTGCCTGCTCTTTCCCTTTCATAGTCTCTCCTTCAAGCAGGGATGGTCGCAGACGCCTGGCTCTGCTCCATTAGCAGAGACGCTGGTCAGCTGGGAGCAGCCCAGGCTACGGGGGAGTTCAATCCTTCAGCCGCCCAAGCTCCAAGCTCAGGCGGCCCCGGAGAACTCAACCCCCACCTGGGGGCTCACCCCCTCCTCTTCTCCCGAGGAGGGGGCTTCAGATTCGCCCGAACAGCTGATCGGCGCTGTTTCGGGCGAAAAAGCACCAGCTGAGCCGCGGGCAGCCCGGGAAGGCTCCCTCCGTCGCCGCGGAGCCACCGGAAGTCATCAAATTTCTCTAGGCATTTCTGAGCCAAAATGAAGATCAAAAAATTTGAAGAAGTGCAAAACCTGAAGGAAAATATTCACAAACATTTGTAATAAGGAGGATTGGCTGGTATAATGGAAATGTTAATCAAATGAGCATTTATACATGAGCCTTATTGAAATAAATATTGTGAAAGCCCATAAGAACTCAGCTAAAGTTGGATTGCTGTGACCTTTGTTGAATTACAGAAATGTGTACATGTGTGTGGAACTTATGCAAGACTCTATAAATCAAGCTGAGTTTAGATTGCTAATCATGAAACTACATAATTAAGGATTACATATTCGTACAAATAATGGATACTGTGATTTTTGTAATTAACATTTCACTTGTACATTTATTATACCTGCCCATTTTAATTTTAATGTATAGATTACTTGAATTTTATTAGAGTGGATTTTTTTTTTCATTTTCAAAGCTTCTTCTAATCTTACAGACCTATTCTATGAATGTTGAGTTGAGCACCCATATTAGTTTACTAAGAGGATGCTAAATACATATTCATGTGAAAAGCTATCACTCTGTTGCATCTGTTTGTATAATTTGTTATTTATGTTGGATAACTCCTCTATTGAGACAATTTAGTATCCACTTAATTTGTAACAGCCCACCTCTCACTCTGTGCCAGGTTCATTAAGTGGAAGGGAGTTGTGTTGGAGGAACTACTTTGAGGAATGGGTTGTAAATATGTTTTAAATTTCATACTGTACAAGCTGTGAAAGATAATTATATTGTTCTGTTGATTAGAGACGTGTAATCAAAAGTATCATTAATCTAGAAATTTACACAATTTGGTCCAGAAGGAATGTTAAGCAGATCAAGGCTTTGCATCAAGTAGAGATGGGGGAGAAATTTGTTTGGTTTATATTTTGATACAAAACATCCCAGTTCACACTTTTTGAAATAATCTGTGAACGACTGCACAATTATATGTTGGTTTTTATTTTCACACTTCCCTGAATTTGGCAATGCCGTTCTCTGATCAAAAAATATATTAGTGTTAAAAATGTGTATAGAAAAGAAAGTGTCAGTTGAAAAGCAAATATTAAAGAAAATTGACTTTAAAAAGTATATGAGAGAACACTTTTTAAACTGAGGTTAAAAAAAATAAAAAAGGCCTTAATAAGAATTGAAATCTGATTTTTGAGAAAGAGGCAGAACAACCTTGTGCTTGATAATATATGAACATTAGCGAAAACTAGACAGGCAGATTTTCACATGTTCAGGAAGCCTGAAAATATATTTGAATGGCTATTTTATTTTTATTTATTATTTTTTTAGACCATCAGGGTTGCAAATCTTTGAATCCTGAATTCAGGGTAAATGGCATTGGACTTATATCTGAGTAAATAAACATGACTAGTACCGTTGTACAAAATCCTCTCATAATAAGTGTTGTTTCTATTTGCACAATGACTTGTTATCGAGAGTTGTCTCCTTGTGAAAGCAGTGGAATGACAGAGCCATGAATTCATACAACATCTTTCTTCTCCTTCTATTAACTGGAAAATGTCGTTTCCTCATGAGTTCATGGTTCCAGAGTTAAGCAGTTATTCACTGATATGGCTGGATTCACTCGTGAAAGGAAAATATACGTTCTGCCAGCAATACCAAGATGATTCCTGTTATTTTTATATATTTATTTAATACCAGTGTCGGAGGAAAAAAAACGAGGGGAAACCAAATGGCAATATGCTTTCAGCAGTGAAAAATACACAGAAGGCATTAAAAGATAAAGAAGATCTATTAAACTGTGGATTGAAAGTGGTATACTAAAGACCTGAAATACAGTAAGCTTCCACATAATAATTTACTTGAAAAGTTTGTGGTATTTGTAAAGTATGGGCACCTATCTAATCCTTGCTCTCAATTTCTCCTTACCCTTCTCTACCACAACTAAAAGATCACTAAAATGATGCAATCAATAGCTGTTTTGATTGATACTAGTTGAGAGGAGGAGGAGGAGGAGGAGGAGGAGGAGGAGGAGGAGGAGGAGGAGGAGGAGGAGGAGGAGGAGGAGGAACATTTGCCATAACGGTTACATATTTTTAAATGATAAGGAAAAAAGAGGAAGATCCGGTGGTATATCCTTATCTCCTTTGGTTTCTTTTCTCTTGAATTATTTGCATCCCAAATGATCAATCCCAAATGATGTTAAAACAATCAATGAGTGGGACAGCTTGCCTTCAAAAGTTGTGCGTGCTCCATCACTGGAAGGTTTTAAGAAGAGATTGGACAATCACTAGTCTGAAATGTTTAGGGTCTCCTGCTTGAGATAGATAGATAGATAGATAGATAGATAGATAGATAGATAGATAGATAGATAGATAGATAGATAGATAGATAGATAGATAGATAGACAGACAGAAAGACACATATTCAGACATTCCTTAATATTCTGCCCTGTTCTTTTTCAATTTCTTTTTCTTATTTACTCTTGTTTTATCTCCCTTTTTCCACTAGATGGTAGTAAAGACCACAAGGTAGAGGCTTTGAGACAAATAAATATATAAAAATAACAGGAGTCATCCTGAAAAATTTACCTTTTTAAAGAAATAAACCTACACTAATATAAGATTAAACTTTACATTCATGCAACATTTGAAAACAAACAAGATCAGTGATGTTGTCAGTAAAGCAATATTTTCACTCTGAGCAGCACCCGAAGTGGTTTGTCAGGATAAATATGGAGCGAAATGATTATGAATCATTGTGGCAAGTTTTAATATAGATCAGAAAGTAAATTAATCGTGCTCTGTCTGACTCCTCATGCCATTTTTCCCCCCAGAAACAAATGAATGGCAAACAACATTTTGGCAATTTTTAGGTTAATCATGTAGAACTGATTACTCAAGAAGAATGCTATTAACATTTACTCAATTTACACCCTACAATGTGACAAATTAAAATTAATGCTGCTGTTTTTGGGATATCAAATGGATCATGATTTTATGAAGAAGAAAAAAGATTGCCCTTAAGGGTAACTGATAATGATGGTTGTAGTCTAGGGAACTCTAAGCTTGTTCTTAGCAGCATTCATAACTTTCCAAAACAAATAGTCTAGAAAAACAAGTAAGGTAAAATGCCTGATGAATATATAAAGTTCTGCTACTGTTTTACTATTACAAAGATGAAGTCAAAGCTGTCATGTGCTAAACTGAATTTTTAGCAATTTTTTGGCTAACAAATATTGTCATTCTAAATATTTCTGGCCTCCTTTACAGAGGTGTTATAAGGATCAAGATTTTGGTGGTTTTTACAGATAAAGGGATAGTCAATGCAGAAATCATGTAAAGATCAGATTTGTCTTAGAGCTTTATTTATATATGCTGGTTTCATTATTGTGTGTTTAAAAATAAATTATTTTTCCACATATCGGCAAATCCATGTTCTCGTTAAACATTTTAGGTGGCATCCAGTTCTTCTGAAATCAATTGGAACTTTGACATTTAGGTAGTCCTTAATCAGGAGGTGAGGGAGGAGCCCTTGCAGGGGCGGGCCGAGGAGTTTAGCCATTATCTGACGGACAAAATTGCTCAGATTCGGGCCGGTTTGGATTCTGACTGGGCAGAGACTGACGGGGGGGAATCGAGTGGTCTTGAGAATGTTATCTGGAGTGAATTCGATCCTGTGACCCCAGATGAGGTGGACAGGATCATGAGGAGACTGAGTTCTACCATGTGTTTATTGGACCCGTGCCCCTCCTGGCTTGTATATGCAGCTCGGGAGGAGACACGAGGCTGGTTCCAGGCAGTAATAACTGCTTCTTTGAGGGAGGGTACCTTCCCTGCTGCCTTGAAGGAGGCGGTGGTGAGGCCCCTCCTCAAGAAGCCTGCACTGGACCCAGCTATTTTGTACAACTATTGTCCGGTCTCCAACCTTCGCTCTTGGGAGTGGGTGGCACTGTTTTACAGTGGTTCTCCTCCTACCTCCTGGGCAGCTCGCAGTCGGTGTTGACGGGAGGGCAGAGGTCCGCCCTGAGGCCTCTCGTTTGTGGAGTTCCTCAGGGGTCGGTCCTCTCTCCCCTCTTGTTCAACATCTATATGAAGCCACTTGGTGAGCTCATTCGTGGTTTCAGGGTGGGGTATCATCAGTATGCTGATGATACCCAGCTTTTTCTTTCCACCCCGAACCAACCCAGTGATGCCCTCGATGTGATGTCCCATTGCCTGGAGGTGGTCCGGGTTTGGATGGGGAGAAACAGGCTTCGACTCAATCCCACCAAGACTGAGTGGCTGTGCATACCGGCATCTTGGGTTAACCAGTCTTTTCCATCACTAACTATGGGGGGTGAGGTGTTACCCCCCGTTGATAGGGCCCGCAACTTGGGTGTCCTCCTGGACTCACGGCTCAGTTTGGAAGATGATATAGGAGCCGTGGCCAGGAGGGCTTTTGCCCAGGTTCGCCTGGTGTGCCAGTTGTGGCCCTAACTGGATTGAGATGCCCTACGCAGTCACTCATGCGCTTGTGACCTCCCGGATAGACTACTGCAATGCTCTCTACATGGGGCTGCCCTTGAGGACCACACGGAGGCTTCCTGCTGGTGCAGAATGCAGCCGCACGAGTTGTGATGGGAGTCTGCCGATACTCCCATGTAACACCTCTTCTCCGCGAGCTGCATTGGCTTCCAGTTGCCCTCCGTGTGAGATTCAAGGTGCTGGTGATGACCTATAAAGCCCTAAATGGCATGGGTCCAGATTATCTCAGGGAGCATCTGCTGCCAGCATCAACTTCCCATTGTCCTGTGCACTCCCACAGGGAGGGCCTCCTCAGGGTCCTGCCAGTTAGGGAATGCCGGTGGGCGATCCCCAGGGAAAGGGCGTTCTCTGTGGGTGCGCCTGCCCTATGGAATCAATTGTCTGTGGAACTCTGGATCGCCCCGACCTTCATTCATTTCGCCGGGACCTAAAAACCTGGCTTTTTGAGTTAGCTGGCCTAGACTGAGGGGTTTTAAGGTTTTTAAATTCTAATTTTAAATTTTGGGGCTATTGATTTTATTTTATTTTAATTTTTATATTGTATTGTTTTAATTTTGCCCTGTAAACTGCCCTGAGTCCTTCGGGAAAAGGGCGGTATATAAATTGAATTAAATAAATAAATAAATAAAACCAAATTGGCTTTTCCTGGTTATAATAGAGAACAAAAACTTAAATGTGCTTATTCAGAAGAAAATGCCATTGAGTTAAGAGAATTATTCCCAGGTAAATATCTTTAAGAATATAGGTGCATAAAAATAGAATACAGCATTAACCAATATGAAGTATAATACAGTAAGAGTATGAAATGTATAGACAAAGTATGAAATGTATAGACAAAGAATTTTATAGCATTTGGAACTGGGAAGCTGGAGATGAGCTTTGTAAAATTGGAAAGCACCAAAATCATTGAAAATAGTTCAAATCCCTGTGAAGTTTTAATTCAGCTTATGACTTCATGACATAAATGCCACAGTGAATGTACTTGCATTAAACATCATGATAGAAGTACACAGTGGCAGTATTTGCATCACCTATGTGAAGTCGTGGTTTCTTATGGTCACCATTGCTGGCATCATTATGCCTGACACTAGCCAGACATTTCCTACTTCATATCACCAAGGATGGCCCATGGTTGGAGACAGTTTATGGTGGTAACAAATGCCTCCTATTTAATGATACCATCAATTGACTTTGGAGACCTTGGAGACCTTGATGAGATGTGGATGGTATGCCTTTTTTTCCCCATGGCCTCTGCCCTTTGGAATAATGTCAACCCGAAGTTTGAGTCTTCTTGACTCTGCACAAGCTTATTGGTACTGGTTATTATTAGTATTTTAATCTTTCAATTAGAACTTCTTTTGTTTGTAGTCTGAGATAAGAAGCATCAGGATTCACCCTAGCATCAATGAATACTTATCTAGCTAATCTTTGCTGCAAAGTCAAAGCAGTCAAAATCATGGCTGCAGGCTTTACTAACGTTTTCTGCAGCCGTTTCTCTGCTTCACACAGGAAAGTTGGGAAGAATGTAGACCGAACAGAAGTGCTAGGAGGGGGGCACATTCCATAAGTATTTAGAGGACTGATGATGAAAGTAATACTACTAATGAGATAATGATAAAATGACAATATTGAAGTGAGCTTGGAGGGTTTTGATTATAACAAGTGATGTTCAGGCATTTGGGTCAGAACTGGACAAGGTCCAATATGCTTGCTGAATCTGTTGGTGCCTCCTTAAACGAACCGTGGTAGTTGTGCGGTCCCAGAGAAATATGTGTCTAGACCAGGGGTAGGCAACCTTGGCTCTTTTATGACTCATGGACTTCAACTCCCAGCTGACTCAGGAATTCTGGGAGTTGAAGTCCATGAGTCATAAAAGAGCCGAGGTTGCCTACCCCTGGTCTAGATATGGACTTGCGAATAGAAGTTGTCACAACCGGTTGTGATTTCCTTAAAATCCCCTGTATTCTTTATGGTAATTTTGGGGTGTCCTCCTTATTGGGGGATGCAAGTAGGGAACTTTTCTTTGTAGAGTTAAGTTAGGCAAAACAGCTCAAAGGCTCCCCAGTTGGATTCCCCTGTCTTCATTACAGGCTGACATAAATTGGAAGACTGAGAAAGAAGTATACGGTTGTGCCTCACCCGGTTTTTCTCCTCTCTTCAGGATCAAGTGACTTCAGCTCTTCTTGAGAAGTCGCATGATTGCTTTATTAATGCATTTCAATTTTATTAATACTTTCACTTTTAATTGCCTTGGTTGGATTAGTATCTTTAAAAACAGAATATTAATAGTACTAACATTCTACTTACTTTAGCAGAATTAAGACACAGAGTAGAATCCAGAGCAGGGCTGCATCAGCCAAGAGCAAAACTTATTTTTGCTCAATAAAGCATTGCTTTTCCTTGGATATTTGCCCTAATAAGGAATGGGGAGAAACAAATAAATTTGATTGAGAGGAAAAAACAGAATGTTTCATCTACCCTCCAAAACCCCAAATTTGACAGGATTTAGATAGCTACTCGATTATTCGTACTTACTATATCCATATCGCTATCTAAACTTTATTTAACTATTTTCATCCTGTAGGCCACGTAGACTTACTTACACTGACTTCAACGAGATCTATATTCAAGAACACAGAACTGGGCCATCAGAACTACTGGAGTTTGCAGGATACTATCTTTGGACTGCTGTTATAAAACTGGAGCCAAATAGAATTTCAGTAATATCCTGATACCACTGAAGTTAGGAGGCTGAAATCCAGTGATGAAGGGGATGGAGATTTCATGTTTCTCATTTCATTTCCTCCCTGCTGCACCAACCTCATATATGTCCCACTCAGTTGGGGTTGGGAGGATGGCTAAAAGCTTTGAAGGACAGTGAAGATGAAGAAGGAGCTACCATAAATTCTGGCACTTACCTAGTGCTGCAGTGATGAAGATGGCCTTCCACTTCTAAACCTGCCACGAAGAACACTTCATGAGACACCTCGTGCTTTTTATTTACCCATAGCTATAATCCTGCATTATCACATCCTATTATTTCAGAATGGTGGGGGATCTTCTGAAACAGTATTGGCAATCAAACTAAGGCTGCAGAAGGAAGATAACTGGAGAATTTAGACCCCCACATCCATCTTTCAAAAGGGGTCTCCTGGTTCTTGAGGAGATATTTAATTCACTGAGGAGTAAATCATGTGCCATATGCATTCTAAAAATATGTTTAAACCCATACCATCAGATTCTGATATGATCAAGAGTACAAAATGTACTTCAAAATGTTATGGCATTTGTATGTTGCAGTCACAAAATGCACACAGTTTTACTTAGCCAGCCAAAGCAACTGGCACGTGTGCTTTAATTCACACTGAATTGCTTGGAAAGAAAAGGAAGAAAGTTTATTTTTTCTTTTTTAACAAAATCTTAATTTCAATCAAGCCCATATTATTATTTTTTTCTTTAGAAACAGACATTTTAATATGTCACTTTTCAGTTCCAGCTCAATAAGCAATCGTTTATTTAGAGTTTTAAAGCAATCTTCGCTTTAGTCAGGTAAGAATTATTTCAAAAGTATACACTTTCATTTCCCATCACTGCCAAAAATGAAAAGAACATGAGTTATGAGTCTTGCTATGTTGTCTTAAGTTGATTACTATGAAATGATTAAAAAACTAGCTGTGCTGTCATAACAGAAGAGCACATTATAAGTGTAATAACAGCTTAGGGATACAATCCATCAATGCCGTACTTGGAAGCTGGGGAAAAAAAGTTGATCTATTTCTTTGGTCATCATTTTCAGCATTTTAGATGACAAATAATTGTACATTCATCAATAACAATAGATTAAAGTTGAAATGATTTATTGCTATTACACTGCTGTTATGATGGAGCACCAGGTCACTCGAGCATTGATGAGGTCTGTATTTAATTTTCACGGGTCTCTTGGCAGAAATAATAGACAGAGGGGAAACCACCTGAAACAAGGTAGATCAAAGTTCTTGACAAGTGATTTGTAGGCTGGTTCTTCATGAGTGGTAGACTCAGAGGCGAAAGTAACTTTTTTTAAAAAAAAGATCTGTGAACCACTAAATCAAAGAGACCTCCATATACGTTGTTGTTCTACCAACCTGCTAGACTTTGAGATGAAATATGAATATCAGACAAATTGGTGGGGAAGACAGTTTACAGAAACTTCCGAGAGAGCTGCATGATCACCACCAATGTTTTGCAAATGCCTGTTAAATTATTGTTTCTTTGCAGTTCACTAAAATGTCAATGGGATCACAATTCTAAAATGTGGTCCAATAGTGGGATTTTCACGCAGAACTGCTCTATAATACTGTAGTCAGAATGATTTGTCTTAAAGTGAAACATCAGGTGTTAATTCTTATTTATGGAAACTTTGAAGCACTGCTTTTTTAAGTTTGTGAGTTAGGTGCCCACATAAATTGCAACAATGAATGAATGAGCAAACAAATAAATAATTACTAGGTAGATATTCTTCAACAATGCAAGCTCCCTTTCCCAGATTATGATAATAAGTGTAACAGGTGTATTTATGCCTGAAAATAATAAGAGCAGCAATTATACCATACTGTATTAGTTATGTCTACATATTATTAAACTGGTGCCCCCCCACAGGATTTCTGGTACTCTACCAGAAATATATATATATATATATACGGTATATATAATTGGTCACTGTTCAAAAACTATAGCTACAAAACAATCAAAACCACAATTTCTATGAGAATGGAAAACCAATGTAAAAACTCCCATCATGTTAGAAATGGGAAGATCTAGAAAAAGATTAACTCTGTAACCGTTGCAACATTATAATTACAACCGTAACGCTGTAACAGTTACAACATTACAAGGAAGCATCATGAAGTTCAGGTTACTTCAAGAAGTAACTTACTACTTC
Source organism: Vipera ursinii (assembly GCF_947247035.1). Lineage (NCBI taxonomy): Eukaryota > Metazoa > Chordata > Lepidosauria > Squamata > Viperidae > Vipera > Vipera ursinii. The sequence goes on along the minus strand of NC_139512.1, from coordinate 142,979,782 downwards.
AAAAGCTTGTAGATTATTCACATAATGTAAGGGTGTCGGTAGAAAATGTAAGCTTGTGCAAAGCGTTCGAAGAAGAAGTCAAGCATAGAGCCCCTTTTCAAAGGGGTTTAATGTGACTGTTTTAAGTGCTCAGAATAGCTGCTCAGGAAAACTTCTGAAGTCATATCTGCCCATATGTGCATGTAAAGATTCCCCCGCACATGCGTGCTAGTAGTTTCCAACTCTAGGGGCCGGTGCTCATCTCCGTTTCAAAGCCGAAGAGCCAGCGCTTGTCCTAGGACATCTCCGTGGTCATGTGGCCGGCATGACTAGACGCCAAAGGCACACGGAACACTGCTACCTTCCCACCGTAGTGGTCCCTATTTTTCTACTTGCATTTTTACGTGCTTTTGAACTGCTAGGCTGGCAGAAGCTGGGACGAATAACAGGTGCTCACTCTGTTACGCGGCACTCGGGATTCAACCTGCCAAACTGCCGACCTTCTGATCGACAAGCTCAGTGCCTTAACTCACTGAGCCACCGCGTCCCTTCACTTATGTGCATGTACAGATAGCTTTTCTCCTGGGTTTGTGAATGACATGATTTGATTTCCTCATCATCAGTTTACTCCTTTTGTCATGGATAACTTTCTTGCTACTCCTATATTTCAGGGCCTCAAAATCAACTTGGAGATTCAAAAGAAAATCTAACATGGAAAACTACCTGACAAAAGAAGAAAGCTAGAACCAGATTTGAGAGATTTGATGCGATCTGCCTGAGGGAGTACTATATGATCAAATGTCTGTTTGAATACGGTTAAAAGAATAGATAAATTATGGATATAATTCGGTCTCATAGTCTCATACAAGTAGTATAGTAATTGTTATAATATATGAAATGTAAAAATATTGGGATGGTTGTAAATGAATGAAAAGGATGGATATTTAAAGATTACTAACTTTGAGAAAATTGTGACTGATAAGAATGGTTTGAATATAGAGTGGAAACTAAGTTTAAATAAGAATTTTTAAAACAAACAATTTTGAAATTTTGAAAACAAAACAAGCTAAGAAACGGAGATGAGCATCATATATATATGAAGAGGATGAATAGTGCTATTAGAGATTTTCTCTTCAAGCACTTTAATACAAAGCTTTTAACCAAACTGATTGGTAGAAAGTTTTGTTCTATGCATTGCTTTGTTCCTATGTATTGTGGTGAAGACCCATTGGCTTAGATTAATTCATGACAAATGGGCAGTTCATGGGTATTCAAAATAGTAATGCAGAGGATAGCACTAGCAAATAAGATTTATATACTGCTTCACAGTGCTTTACAGCCCTCTGTAAGCAGTTTACAAAGTCAGTATATTGCCCCCCCCCAAACATTCTGGGTCCTCATTTTACCAACCTTGGAAGGATGGAAGGCTGAGTCAACCTTGACCAGATGAAAATCAAACTGATGGCAGTTGGCAGAATGCAATACTGCCTTCTAACCATTGTGCCACCATGGCTCATGTTCAGAGGCAGGATGCTACAGTCATCAGTAGCATGATAGCTAGAGGCAAACAACAAAAGAAAGTGGTTGCCTTCTTTACAGCCTACTGGTGACTTCTGCAAGGTGCCTGGAGGGCAACTGTTGGAAGAAGGGGACTGGAATAGATGGCCTTTTGCTGGATCTAGCAAGATTAAACAAAGTCAGCCTAGGATGTGCAGTAAGTATTGTATGACATTGTGAGACATCCAAAAATGAGATTGGTATCATTTTGTTGAAAAACCTGTCAATAAGTACCAAAAGCAAGGGACATGAATAATGGGGAGGGAGAGGGGGAAGAGGCAGACAAATCTTTAATTTTCTGTCCAATCAAATCTTAGAGTATCACATTCAATTTTCTTTCATCTGTAATCTAAATAATTTCCCACCTTGCTCATGATGAATGTCTTGCCAGTTCCCACTCAATCTCTCCACTTTACATGACCTAATTAAAGAAAACATTCCATGATTGCCTATTTTTCCTCATGCATGACAACCTATTATTTTTTTTTCTACTACCTGATTAGAGCTTTATTATCCTTGGATTTAGATTGATTTGCTGGGCACTTTAATAAAACACTACTTAGTTTGATTTAAAAGTCTACAGGTTTTCTTCATTCACACAATTACCCTTATAACCAGTTCCCAGACTAACTGTAGTAGAGTTCCTACCAAAAGGGATTTTTGATTGCCACGGTAAAAGGTTAAAAAACAAAAGAATCACAGGTGACATTCCTGTTGAATTTCATCGTGCCTTTTCTTCTGTGGGTAGTCAAGAGAAGACATTTTGCAATATAATTTGTCAAGAGTGATAAATCTGTTTCATCATATCTGTCAAGAATGGCTCCTGTGTATTAAAGCTACTATAAATATTTGCCCAAGAAAGAACCAAACTTTCATATGATTAAATAATAATACATTTATGAAGACAAATTGCATTTTGTGATGGTTATCAACTCTGTGAGCCTAAAGTAGGTAGCCTGAGTTCAAATGGATGATGAATCAGTTTTGATTTCAGAATGCAGGAATATGATTAAAGAAATAGGATTTACATTATGTTTTGTTAGATGCAGATAGTCTTTCCTTTGAGAGATTCTGTTCACAAATTCATTTTAGGCATGCATAGAAATAAGTGGCTTTTTTTGGAGATGTACTTCCTGATAAAAGTATATAGAATCACAGTCAAATATATAATCCTATACTTATTTACTTTGGAATAGTGCCCAGTTGCATTTGAGGACAGAATTGAATTCTGAATGCTTTAAATATAATCAGATCTAGTTTTCACTGAAATTGTAAACCTGGATTTTTTATTGTATCAGTTCAGATTCAGACAATTGAGTGATGCTCCCTGTTGGCCTTTAGGAAGCTATTAAAATCAGAATGGTTCTGGATAACACTCTCAATATTTTTGTTGGCTTTATTTGTGTATTACTTTTATTATGTCATTCTGTTTTATGTATTGCCATTTGTTTTGGCATTTTGCATAGATGTTTAAATTATTATTTGATGATGATGATGATGATGATGGAAGAGACCTTGGAGGTCATCTAGTCCAACCCCCTGCTCATGCAGGAAACCTTATACCATTTCAGACAAATGGCTGTCCAGTCTCTTCTTAAAAACTTCCAGTGTTGGAGCAGTCACCACTTACATGGCATGGGTCCGGGTTACCTCGGGGACCACCTGCTGCCGGCGTCAACTCCCCTCCGCCCTGTGCGTTCCCACAGAGAGGGCCTCCTCAGGGTGCCTCCAGTCAGGGAATGCCGACTGGTGGCCCCCAGGGGGAGAGCCTTCTCTGTGGGCGCTCCAGCATTATGGAACCAACTGCCGGTGGAGCTCCGGATGGCATCAGACCTCCGAACCTTCCGTCGCGGCCTGAAGACCCACTTATTTGAATTAGCTGGTCTGGCCTGATGGGGGATTATGGGTTTTAAATTGTTGTTTTAGAATGGTATTATTGTTTTAATTGGGCATTGGTTTAATCTTTTTTAACTTTTGTATTGTTATTTATATATGCCCTGTGAACCGCCCTGAGTCCCTAGGGAGAAGGGCGGTATACAAATTAAATAAAACCTTAAAACCTTAAACCTTCTGGAGGCAGGTTGTTCCACTGGTTAATTGTTCTAACTGTCAAGAAGTTTCTCCTTAGTTCTAGGTTGCTTCTCTCCTTGACCAGTTTCCATCCATTGCTTCTTGTTCTGCCTTCAGGTGCTTTGGAGAATAGCTTGACTCCCTCTTCTTTGTGGCAGCCCCTGAGATATTGGAACACTGCTATCATGTCACCCCCTCATCCTTCTCTTCATTAAACTAGACATGCCCAATTCCAGCAACCATTCCTTATATGTTTTAGCCTCCAGTTCTCTAATCATCTTTGTTGCTCTTCTCTATACTCTTTCTAGAGTCTCAACATCTTTTTTATATTATGGTGATGAAAACTGGATGCAGTATTCCAAGTATGGCCTTACGAAGGCATTGTAAAGTGGTATTAATACTTCACGTGATCTTGATTCTATCCCTCTGTTAATGCAGCCTAGCACTGTGTTGGCTTTTTTTGACAGCTGCAGCACACTGCTGGCTCATATTTAAGTGACTGTCCACTAGGACTCCAAGATCCCTCTCACAGTTACTAATATTGAACAAGGTACTACCTACAGTATTCTATACCTGTGCATTTGGTTTTTCTTGCCTAAATGTAGAACCTTACTTTTTTCACCACTGAATTTCATTTTGTTAGAAAGCGCTCAGTGTTCAAGTCTGTCCAGATCCTCCTGTATCTTAAGCCTATCTTCTGGAGTATTGGCTATTCCTGCCAGCTTGGTGTCATCTGCAAATTTGATGAGTTCCCCATCTATCCCCTCATCCAAATTGTTGATGAAGATGTTGAAGAGCACTGGGCCCAGAACAGAGCCCTAGGGCACCAAACTGCACACTTCCTTCCATGTAGATGCAGTTCCACTGAGGACCACACCCTGAGTACAGCCACTCAGCCAGCTATGAATCCATCTGGTGGTGATGCTGTCTAACCCACATTTTTCTATCTTATCAAGTAGTAAGTTGTGGTCTACTTTATCAAATGCCTTACTGAAGTCCAAGCAAATTATATCCACAGCATTTCTCTGGTCCACTAATTTTGTCACTTGGTCAACGAATGCAATAAGATTTGTGTGGCATGATCTGTTTTTGACAAACCCATGTTGGCTTTTAGTAATGACTTTGTTTGCCTCTAGGTGTTCGCTGATTTGTTGCTTGATTATCTTTTCCAGAATCTTCCCAGGTATTGAGGTCAGGCTGATAGGTCTGTAGTTTCCTGGATCTATTTTTTCCCCTTTTTTGAAGATGGGAACTACATCAACTCTTTTCCAGTGCCCTGGTAGTTTCCCAGTGCTCCAGGATCTTTGAAAAATATAGTTCAGTGGTTCTGAGATCACATTTGCCAGTTCCTTGAGAACCTTGGGGTGTAATCCATCTGGTCCTGGTGATTTGAACTCATCTAGGCTGGACAGGTGCTCACTTACCATTTTCTTGCCTATCTTGTGTTTCTATTCTGTTTTTTATGGCACTGGTTTGGGTAGGTTGGACTGTTTTTTCCCTTTGTGTAAAGACAGATGCAAAAAAACGAGTTAAATAGTTCTGCTTTCTCCCTATTGCTTGTCACCTTCTTGCCACTTTCCCCCGCTAATGGACCAATCATTTCCTTAATTTTTTTTCTTGTTTTTTATGTGTTGAAAGAAGCTTGTTTTGTTATATTTGACTTTGATTGCAAGCCTTAGTTCATTTTGAGCCTTAGCTTTCCTGTATTCATTGAAAGCCATTGAGAGTTGATTGATTATGGCAGAGTATGAATCCAACGAACGAACAAACAAATCCTATGTATTTAGTATATGTAGATTAGAGAATTCTCCTTCTTCCTGGATTTTTGTTGGAATATTAACAGTAATATTCTTGCGAAGGTTGTTGAGAGTGTGGTGGCGCATCAGCTCCCTCTAGTCCTGGAGGAAGCGGATTATCTGGACCCTTACCAATCGGGTTTCAGGCCCGGGGTACAGCACGGAGACGGCATTGGTCGCTCTGGTGAATGATCTCTGGAGGGCTCGGGATAGGGGACATTCCTCTGTCCTAGTCCTATTAGACCTCTCAGCAGCTTTCGATACCATCGACCATGGTATTTTGCTGCGGCGTCTCAGGGGATTGGGAGTGGGAGGCACAGTCCTTCAGTGGTTCTCCTCCTATCTCCTGGGACGCTCGCAGTCGGTGTTGGCAGGGGAGCAGAGATTGGCCCCTAGGTCTCTCGTTTGTGGAGTTCCTCAGGGGTCGGTTCTCTCGCCTCTCCTGTTCAACATCTACATGAAACCGCTGGGTGAGATCATTCGTGGTTTTGGAGTTGGGTATCATCAATATGCTGATGATACCCAACTTTTTATTTTGACCCCAAACCACCCCAGTGATGCCCTCACTGTGATGTCCCGTTGCCTGGAGGCGGTTCGGGTCTGGATGGGGAGGAACAGACTTCAACTCAACCCTGACAAGACTGAGTGGCTGTACATTCCGGCATCCCGGGACATTCAAAATGTTCCATCCCTTTCTATGGGGGGTGAGCTGTTACCCCCCGTGGATAGGGCTCGCAACTTGGGAGTCCTCCTAGATTCACGACTTACCCTGGAAGATCATGTAGTAGCCGTGACTAGGGGGGCTTTCGCCCAGGTTCGCCTGGTGCGCCAGTTGCGGCCCTATCTGGACCGGGATGCCCTGTGTACGGTCACTCATGCGCTCGTGACCTCTCGCCTAGACTACTGTAATGCTCTCTACATGGGGCTTCCCTTGAAGACCACTCGGAGGCTCCAACTGGTACAGAATGCGGCCGCGAGAGTTGTCTTGGGAGTTTCCCGGTACTCCCATGTTACACCTTTGCTCCGCGAGCTGCATTGGTTGCCAGATGTCTTCCGGGTGAGGTTCAAGGTCTTGGTTATGATCTTTAAGTCCTTACATGGCATGGGTCCGGGATACCTCGAGGACCACCTGCTGCCGGCGTCAACTCCCCTCCGCCCTGTGCGTTCCCACAGAGAGGGCCTCCTCAGGGTGCCTCCAGTCAGGGAATGTCGACTGGTGGCCCCCAGGGTGAGGGCCTTCTCTGTGGGTGCCCCGGCACTATGGAACAAACTGCCGGTTGAGCTCCGGATGGCATCGGACCTCCGATCCTTCCGTCGCAGGTTGAAGACCCATTTGTTCGAGTTAGCTGGTCTGGCCTGAAGGGGTATTTGGGTTTTTAATTGGTTTTTATTCACTATTGTTATATTTTAATTTGGGCATGGTTTAATTTTCTTTTATTTTTTGTATACTTATTTATATATGCCCTGTGAACCGCCCTGAGTCCCTTAGGGAGAAGGGCGGTATAGAAATAAAATAAAATAAATAAATAAATAAATAAATAAGTATAAGACCTATAAACTAAAATGACCAGATGTAAGTTGATCAAGTGAAAAACAGGATAAAGTTAGTAACTTTTAAAAACAATTGACTGTTTTCAGCCTAATGACAGTGAATCACAACTCCAATACCATATGGAAAGTGCAGCTGATTTTCAAAGTATTGTTAGAAAAAAATGGATTACATAAACAATACCCACTCAATACCAGGATGATTTTCTCCTCCTAATCTCTCTAGGTTTAAGGGCACTGTGATATTAGCAATATTTGAAAGGTGGAGCATGAAGAACAAGAGATATCCTATTTTCTGAGTTAGGACTGGGTCACAGATCTTCCCCCGATTAGCAATTGTTGTTCTTTGTGCAATTACTGCCATTCTCCCTCAAGTTCCTCCAGGCCCCTTTCTCCTGGGAACAGCAATGCCATCATTCATCTTTTGAATGGCTACCTCCAGCATCCTCGGAGGAATGTGATATACAGTTTTGCAGTGATTGCTTCTGCAAAGATTGAGCCCATGAAGTTTCACTTTACAGCAGCACTGCTTGCTGAGTGACTGGTCTCTTCAGCGAACTTCTTCAGCAGTTGTTTGTGTAGCAACTGCTAATCATCTTTCTCTCTACACAATTGTGCTCCCTCCATCTTTCTTAATCTTGTTTGAATTGGTTACTGTCTGTCCATTGGCATCTTTTAGCAGATTTGAGACTGGGAACTGTCTCCTGAGTTTAGAGAACTTCTGGATGACTTTCCTTCCTTGTTTCTCTACGTCTCTCCTGAAAGGCTTGGATATGTTCTTTCCTGAGAGTTTTGTCTTTCTTGGCTTCTCTTCCTTTCTTGGCAATTTCCAAGGTTTATTCTGATATCCAGTTTGTTTTATTCTGTTTCTTTACTTAGGCAGTCCCTTGTTAACATTCTTGCTTAACAACGTCTTTAAATTCATTCCATTGTTCCTTTAGTTCTCTATAAATGAGGTTCAGGACTTCAAAGCAAATGCCGATATTTTCCTTGCAAATGGTGGGTATATGCTCAAGATCATATTGTAGAAGCTGGTTGACTTCCTTCTTCTTTAGCTTTCTTGGATCTTGCAGTTCAAGATCAGCTCCACAGTCAACACTTGGACGTGTCTTTGATGTTATGTCAACATAATTCACTAGACTGATTTCAGGAACCATTGCTCAACAGTGGATTGTATCCCACTAAGACTGTTCATCAGTGAACATAGCTAGCAGAATGGATCCCCGAAAGCCTTCTCTGTTTTCCCTTCAGTCTACCAATAAACTCTCTAGAACAGATTTGGTGGGGTTCAGAAGATAAAAAGGCAAGGGAAATTCTTATAATAATGTTAGTGGCATTTGTTTGTGACACAAGATTGTGTTTAAACTTGACTGAAACAAGAAGTAACTGGGTTTAAATTGTAAACTAGGCACATGATGTTAAATGTTAGAAGCTTATTTAAATGGAAGAGGCTTCACATTGCAGGTGACTTCACAATGCCCCACCTTGCAGGTGACCAGTCCCTCACTGGCGACTACACTGTAACCGTGAACACCTCGAGTGGCGCCTGAGCCATCTCAAAGCAAGACTTGGGCCACTTTTTTTCTCAGGTGATAGACCACATCTGAGTATGATGAGAAAAATGTCTACTACTCCAAGCATTATCCCAAGGAATGACCCCCTCTCCTCAGAAGGCCAGAAATTGTTGCCTTGGATGCATTTGCACCCCCAGCCCTTGGGCTACTGAGTGCCTCCCCTCTCTTACAGGAAGTCCAGGAGGGCAGCAGATACCCCTTCAGTGCCCTGTCAGAGGCAGACCAGCTACTCACAGTCCCTGGATATTGAGGCTCCCCTGAATACAAATGAAGCTGGGCAGGCTCTGACACCCACCCACCCCATGTGGGGGAGTGGACTGCAGCTTCCTCCCCATGGCAGAAAGGGCTCTTTGAGCAGCAAAGATTTTTGCTGTACTGAGGAAAGCCTTTGCACAGAACAAATGGTAGAACCATAGAACAAATGGTCTAGGGAAGAGGTTTCCAACCTTTTGGGCACCAGGGACCGGTTCTGTGGAGAGAGGTTTTTCCACGGACCGAAGGGGGCATGGTTTGGTGTGCCGCCTGCATTCTGTGGATGAAGCTTTATTTGTTTGTGTAGGCCGGGTGCTGGCATGCCGCAGACCGGTATTGGTCCATGGACTGGGGGTTGGGGAACCCTGGTCTATGGCAGGGGTTGGCAACCTTAAACACTCAAAGAGCCACTTGGACCCATTTCCCAGAGAAAAGAAAACACTGGGAGCCGCAAAATTTGTTTGTGCGCACACACACACATGAGGGAGGAAGCTTGATTCAAGAGTTTAATTAAAAAGAAATAGAGGCTGCTGTGCATGAGTTTTCTCTCCCTCTTTCTCTCTTTCTCTCTCTTTCCTCTCTCTCCCTCCCTCTCCCTCTCTCTCTCTCTCTCTTCCTATCTCCAATCTTCTGCTAACCTGGCAAGCTGGCTTCATCCTGTTCTCTGACAAGCTGACACACATTCTTATTGGGCTGGATCTCTCCTGCCCTTGGTCTGCCAGTCCTATTCTCCCACTCAGTGTGAGAGTGTGAGTGTGTGTGTGTGTGTGTGTGTGAGAGAGAGAGAGAGAGAGAGATGCTGCTTTCTGCTACTTCCTGCTTCTTGCAGAATGCAGCAAAGGCAGGAGCCCCGCCCAATAAACTTGTCAGCTTGTTGGAGAACACCGTGAGGCAGAAGATTGGAGAGAGAGAGAGAGAGAGAGGAAGGGAGAGAAGGGAAGTGCAAGTGCCTCTCTCTGTCTCTCTCTCTTTCTCTGCAAATGGCGGAGGAGGATTGGAGCCGCAGGAGAAAGCTGAAAGAGCCGCATGCCGACCCATGGTCTAGGGTCTCCTGCTCAAGCACAGGGTTGGACTGTAAGATCTCCAAGGTTTCTTCCAACCCTGTGATTCTATGTTGTATGAAATAAGCAGGAAAGTGCTGATTAGGAAAGGATTAGAGACTACCCTCCTTTCTTATGTATTACACAGGCCATGTAAACAAATATGTATTGCTCACATTTCACCTTGGTCCACTTGGAAGAAAGAGTTGGAATCTAAGGATGTTTTTTATTTGGAGGTTGAAAATCCCTCCCTCCCCACAGAGAAACATCTTTCCAGGGCTAGTATGGATTCTTTGACTGCAAGCCAAGTAGATATTTTGACCAATGAAATGTGCACAAGCTGCCAGTCATGCATTCTGAAGATGTCCAAATGATAAATACGGAGTGATGCCATTTGTGAGGGAGCACAACTTTGCATTTAATGCCACAGTCTTACGGAATCTCCAGTACCTCCCTAAAAAAAAAGAGAAAGAAATCAGTTCTGAAGACTAAGCTTAGGAATCCTGACAGCCCTTCCCCAGGCACTACTTAGTTAGTGGAAAATTCACCAGATCTTCTGAAAAACAATTCAAAATGTCCCTGAATTAAGGTCCCGAATCATTTGAGAAATCCAGATCTACTTTCTTCTACACGTTGAGTAAATGCTTAGGTATTAAGCATATATGAAGGTTGGCAAATGGATGAAAATTCATCCACTAATCAGTTTTCATGTCAGGTCCAACAAAGTGTGAGAAGACCTTGCACTTCCCATCACTGTATTTCTGGGGCTTCTTGTTTTTTGGGAGGGTGTGTGGTATGTTTGTGTTATTATTGTTGCTGTGGTTTTGTTGTTGTTGCACAAATGGGTTTTTCTAGAATGTAATAACACTGCCATGAAGACAAACAAAATAGTTAATATAAAAGCTACATTATGCTGCTATAGATAGTCAATATCTGACAGCTTATGGAGATTTGCTTTTAATTATTCTCAAATGTTTACACAATAGAAGAATAAATGTTATTAAGCTTCCTTAATATTGACCATAAAATATCACATACTAAAATAATTTATTACTTTAATCTGTACTCATGGAGAAACCAGAACTGGAAAAAAGAGGAGTGAATCTGATTTCTCCTGCTGTACTGGTAAAGCTGAATATTGTGGTATCATTTTTCATGTAGTCTGAGATCTTAATACAAATTATCAAATCATTCCCAGAGGTAGTCATTTGCAATATTTAAATGTGTATGCTTGTGTTTGTGTGTGCGTGTGCGTGCGTGCGTGCACAATTATCTAGACAAAGTGTTTTTGACAGAGAAAGATGATATACAGTATATCAAGGTACATTTCAGGATATAAAAAATCATTCCTGAAATGCTGTTGAAGTTGTTTCCACCATTCTACCATTACCACTATTTGGATTCAGAAATGCAGAGTAGACTTGTCACTCATTTCTATAAGACTGAAAGGAAATTGTGGAGCAGGATAGTCTGAAATGTGATGTTTTTATTTATTTTTTATTTATTTTAATTCCATTTATATCCCGCCCTTCTCCGAAGACTCAGGGCGGCTTACAAGCTTAGCAGTAGCCTTCATTCTATGTATATGCCTGCTTATTAGGGCTTTCACACACACCCCAAGCGGCATTATTACAAAGTCAGCTTAATTGCCCCCAACACTCTGGGTCCTCATTTTACCTACCTCAGAAGGATGGAAGGCTGAGTCAACCTTGAGCCTGGTGGGATGCGAACCTGCACTAATTGCAGGTTTATGACTTAGGTGAACTTTCTGAATGGAGGACAATGGCTGTGCAATGGGAACATCTCACGAAAGGAAGGGAGGGAGAGAGGAAAGAAGGGAGGGAGGGAGAGAGAGAGAGAGAAAGAAAGAGAAAGAAAGAAAGAAAGTTAAGGCATCAGAGTTTAAGTGAATAATTTAACAAGGTAAAATGAAACCTATGAATAATTTGCCCCTTCTTGTGCAAATACTCTAAAAGACAAATATTCACCCTACTTTTTCTCTTTTCTATTTGCAGCATTTCTCATCCAAATAGATAATGACATTTTAGACTCAGAAGAAGATGTTCTTGGGAGCCCTGCCCTTGATTATGCAAATATAGTTGCGGAAAAATGGTTTTCAAGCAATCATAGAAGACCCTTAAACCTGATCAGTTCCTTCTCCATCATTGGCTTTGAACATACAAACAATATTTGCTGCTTTATTTTGGATTCTTGCCTTGAGAATGGATGCCTTAATAGCCCTTTCCACTTCTGTAATTTTTGAGCAATGTTTTAATTGGCTAGAACAGATTTCATGTCTGGGGATCAGATGGAATGGAATAATAGAATTCATAATCTTTATGATCTCCATACTCTACCCAAATCCCACCAATCTGATCTCTAATTCTACTTATGTGGACAGTACAATCTCTCCATTTTCAGGGGGCCTGAGGTTTCTGGAATGCTACCCCGAAGACCATAAGGGTTTAATCATGGTGTTTAAAGCCCTACATGGCAGGGGTCCGGAGTACCTCAGGGAACACCTGCTGCCGGCGTCAACTTCCCTCCGCCCTGTGCGTTCCCACAGAGAGGGACTCCTCAGGGTGCCACCGGTCAGAGAATGTAGATTGGTGGCCCCCAGGGGGAGGTCTTTCTCTGTGGGCGCCCCGGAGCTATGGAACCAGTTACCGGTTGAGCTGCGCCCGATCTTCGCTCCTTTCGCCGCGATCTGAAAACATACCTGTTCGAACAAGCCGGCCTGGCCTGAGGGGGGATTGGTGGGGTTTTACTATCATTTTATTGGGGTTTTATTAATGTATTTATTGTTGGGCATGTATTTAATTACTTTTTAATTTTTGTAGCTTTGTGTTTTATTCTTGCCCTGTACACCGCCCTGAGTCCTTCGGGAGAAGGGCGGTATAGAAATATTAATAAATTAAATTAAATTAAAATTAAAATTAATCCTAAATTAATATTGTAACATTTTTGATGTTATTGTTTAGCTTCCTGTGCATTTTCCTATTTCTTTCTTTCATTTAAGTTTTCCTTTTCCTTTTGGGATTTGATATTTCAGAAATGTACTGGGAGATGACTAAGGATCTGTACATAAATGATTGTAGCACTCAAGTTTAGAACTACTGGAAATAGAACAGGCAATACTCTTGTAGGGCTGTCTAGGTAAAATAGCAACAGAAAATTCTGTACACAGTGTCCCTGTTCATCTGATCAGTGAAAGATAGAAAACCAGAATTTTGATAATCAGAAGAGTTGGATAATTGAGGTTCATATAATGGAGTTTCTACCTACCACTCTTTTCTCATTACTCTTTCTGGTAATCTCACAAAAGAGTTATAGCTGTTTTCCTACTACTGAAATTGCTTTCACATCAAGCAGGCTTTGAATAGTGGCTGCCTGCAAGTATTCTACTGTTGTTACTGGTTTTTTCCTTTCCCCGGAGTATGTATTGTAGAAGCAATTTTTGCTCTGGTAATCATTCATCTGCTTGCACAGTCTTTGTCATCTTAACTTCTTTTCCACTTTAGTCTAGTTTGCTCAGAATTTCAGGGAAGTCTTTTCTCTGAAGTTTCCTAAAAACAACCCTTGTTGCAAATGCTAAAAAGCAAGGCTTTTGCTGATTCCCAGTTCAGCATCCTCCATCAGTTTGGCACTTGGTTCTATGTATTGTATCTATCTTTTAAAAAAGCAATTTTGGTGTAGTGTAGTTAAGGGTTCAAGGTAAAATTGAAAGAGCATGAATTCTAGTCCAATGTTAGTTACAAAGCCAACTGGGTGACCTTGCGCCAGTCACTCTCTCTCAGTCCTAGGAAGTAAGCAATGGCAAACCACTTCTGAAATCTCGCCCAAAAACATCTGTAGGGATCAGGAGTGTCAAACTGCCAGCCCGTGGGCCGGAGCGTCACGGAAAAACCGCGCCCATCCCATTTTCGGCAATGGGAAAAAGTTCCGATACGTTGCGTGACGTCACGTGACGTGAGTTTGACATGCCTGGATTAAGCCAAGCAGTTATGAAGAGTCAACACTGACTCAATCCCCCCGGAAAAAAAACCCCAGTACTTATTCCTCTATATCAGGTTTTTTTGTCAGAAGTCCCCACCACCACCACTACTACCACACAGGCATAGAATAGAATAATAACTTTATTGTCACTTTGAACGTACACTAATTGGCATACAGTTGCGGCCCTATCTGGACCGGGATGCCCTGTGTACGGTCACTCATGCCCTCGTGACCTCTCGCCTTGACTACTGTAATGCTCTCTACATGGGGCTTCCCTTGAAGACCACTCGGAGGATCCAACTGGTACAGAATGCAGCCACGAGAGTTGTCTTGGGAGTTTCCTGGTACTCCCATGTTACACCTTTGCTCCGCGAGCTGCATTGGCTACCAGTTGTCTTCCGGGTGAGGTTCAAGGTCCTGGTCATGATCTTTAAGTCCTTACATGGCATGGGTCCGGGTTACCTCGGGGACCACCTGCTGCCGGCGTCAACTTCCCTCCGCCCAGTGCGTGCCCACAGAGAGGGCCTCCTCAGGGTGCCTCCGGTCAGGGAATGTCGACTGGTGGCCCCCAGGGTGAGGGCCTTCTCTGTGGGTGCTCCGGCATTATGGAACCAACTGCCGGTTGAGCTCCGGATGGCATCAGACCTCCGATCCTTCCGCCGCGGGCTGAAGACCCACTTATTTGAATTAGCTGGTCTGGCCTGATGGGGGAATATGGGTTTTTAATTGGTTTTTTAGTATTTTATTATTGTTGTATTTTAATTGGGCACTGGTTTAATTTCCTTTTAACTTTTGTATCGTTATTTATATATGCCCTGTGAACCGCCCTGAGTCCCTTGGGAGAAGGGCGGTATAGAAATCAAATAAAACTAAACTAAACTAAACTAAACTAAGCTTGTAAAGCCGCCCTGAGTCTTCGGAGAAGGGCGGGATATAAATGGAATTAAAATAAAAATAAAATAAAAAATAAACTAAAATGAAATTTCATTGCGTACAGTTCTCAAAGGGTCACCACCTCCAATATAAATATGACAAAAATAAAAAATAAATAAATACAGAATTATGCATATGCCCCCATATATTATATGACACAGAAAAACAACACAGTCTAGTTCAGATTGTGTATACATGTGTATGGCGAGGAAAGTGAATCTTTGTTTCTTTGTTTCTTTGTTCTATACATGAGCCTTGGTGGAGCAGTGGGCTAATGCCTCCTTAAGTAACACCAGCTGCCTACAATTAGTGCAGGTTCGCATCCCACCAGGCTCAAGGTTGACTCAGCCTTCCATCCTTCCGAGGTAGGTAAAATGAGGACCCAGATTGTTGGGGGCAATTAAGCTGACTTTGTAATAATGCCGCTTGGGGTGTGTGTGAAAGCCCTGATAAGCAGGCATATACATAGAATGAAGGCTACTGCTAAGCTTGTAAGCCGCCCTGAGTCTTCGGAGAAAGGCGGGATATAAATGGAATTAAAATAAATAAATAAAATAAATAAATAAATCTTGAGAGTTTACCAGATGGATGGCATAGGGGACAAAGAAAACATGAAAAGCATTGTCCGTTTAGTTCACTCTACTTTACTTCACTCTTCTTCAACTTTGGTGTCCTCCAAATGCACAGAGTCTGTATTCCAAGGAAGCATCACTACTCTATGTTGGGATGATCTGAGGCTTCTCCTCTTGATATATCTGGAGGGCATCAGGTTGGGAAATGATGACATGTACTGATTAATATTAACGCTCTAGGATTCCAGGAAAAAGAAAGAATATTCAGATCTTTTGGGAAAAGCCAATGCAGGAGGAGAGTCATAGAAGAGAATGTTTGTAGCTCAGGGTTGAACTGTGAAGTCCTTGGTGCTCTCTGAACTTTTCTTGCAGATGTTTCATTACCCGACTAGGTAATAGCTTTATTGCTAGAAGGAAACAAGATTTGCTCTCTGTTTATACACAATGGCTTGCCCTATCAATGTTGGTAGGAGTGTCATTTTGTTCTTAGTAGTTCCTTGATTAGGTTGTGTTTTACTGGCAGGTTGTTTGTCTGAGTTTTTTATTTTTTATTTTATTTTATTTCCATTTAGATCCCGCCCTTCTCCGAAGACTCAGGGCGGCTTACAAGCTTAGCAGTAGTTCTTTAATTGGGATATTGTTTACTGCTGCTTGATTGTTGGTCTGGTGTTACTCCTGATGTTAAAAAGTTGTATTAATTTATGGAATCTCAAAATCAGAATGAGCTTTATAGTATTCTTCTCAACTAACCCATTTAATGAAAGTCATAACCTTTTGTGAACTGCATCTCACATCATCAACCACGGCTAATCAAACATTAAAAACATTTAGAAGGCTAACCCATATCCGTTACATGGTTGATCTGGGGCTGTACGGAAAAATACCATCTGAAATGGAAACAATGTCTGCACATACAGCCAAGATATTGCAAAGGAGTTTGGACTGAACAAATGTGCCATCTTCAGCATTAACAGGCAAAAATACTGAAAACTGAAGGAATCAAGATGCTCTGTAGAAATAACATTACGAGTCTGAATGAAGACAATCAGTACAAATACCTGTGCATTATCAGGCTGCCATTAAGCACACTGAAATCAAGAAGAAATTGGTTGTGAATTGGTTGTGGCATCCATGCGCTTCCGGTGGGCAGTTCTGGGCCTGGGAGGCCTCCCTGGCTTAGAACGGACTTCTGGAAGTGGCGTTCCTGCACTTCCAGTGGTCTGTTTTGGGCCTTGCAAAAAAGAGATAGGGCATCAGCCGGTTCTCCAAAGTCAACAAAAAAGAGCTACCAGTTCTACCGAACTGGTGTGAACCAGCTGAATCCCACCACTGGTCACACCTATATTTTCTTTAATTTTCTTAGTAAGGCCACATCTGGAATACTGCATCCAGTTTGGGTTACCCCATTACAAAAAAAGATGTTGAAACTTTGGAAAAAGTGCAAAGAAGAGCAACTAAGATGATTAAAGGCCTGGAGACTAAAACAGTTGCAGGATTTGGGAATAGCCACTCTAGAGAAAAGAAGGACTGGAGGGGTACATGATAGCAGTATTCCCATATTTCAGAGGCTGCCACAAGCAGGAGGGAGTCAATTTATTTTCCAAAGCACCAGAAGGCAAGACAAGAAACAATGGATGGAAACTAATCAAGGTGAGAAGCAATATGGAATTAAGGAGAAACTTCCTAACGATGAGGTCAATTAACCAGTGGAACAGCTTGCCTTCAGATGTTGTGGGTGCTTCATCACTCAAGGTTTTTAAGAAGAGATGGATAGTCACTTGTCTGAAATGATACGAGTCTCCTGCTTGAGCAGGGGCTGGACTAGAAGACCTCCAAGGTCCCTTCCAGCTCTATTCTGATTGATTGATTGATGTGCTATTTTCTTCAGTGTTATAGAAGAGCAGTCTGCCACTGTTTAACTTAAACACAACTAGTCTTTTTCAGAGCTAAACATCTCTAGGCAGGCTCTCCAAATTACTTTAGAATTTGCAGCTACTATTTCACAGTTTCCTTGATTATGTATCCCTGTTGCACTAAAAAGTGGAAATTCATTTTGCTATTAACAGTATTTTGTTATTAGGGACAATCAGCCAAACAGTAACGGTAGCAGCACACAAACCCTTAAAATATGTTTGAAATTGTTGTTCATTTTTATAAGCTCCCAATTTCAATTGCTTTTGTGTAGATAAGCATAGAAAAAGCCATTTCCTGCTTTTGGCAGAGGTGGAAGAAGGTGCTATATCAGTGTAATAGCACAGAATGATATGCTCCAGTAATATTTTGATGAATTACATGATTATAGTTAAAATGAACAATTTCATCATGCTTGAATTAATAGTCATGGTATGCTTTGGCAAGAGCTCCTGCTTCATTCTCTAACACATCACTTCAGAAGACAGTCCTTCTATAAACTGCCCCACTCTTGGAAAAAAGGAGGAAATATCTATAATTAAAAACAAAATTGGGGAAATGAGTAGTCAATACTAAATGAGAGAGAGAGAGAGAGAGAGAGAGAGAGAGAGAGAGAGAGAGAGAGAGAGAGAGAGAAGAGAGGAGGAGGACAATACAATATGCTGTTATCTTTCTTAATTACAATTGCAAATGCTATTGTGTCTTCCAATTATACAGAACAGAACCAAAATTAAGCCAGGTCCATAATTTACATCACTTTACAGGTGAGATTTGATAGACTTTTTCACTCTGCAGAACAATGGCTCACAACCTTTTCTGTGCCACACACCCTTGGAAAATGCTTGATTAATATTCATGACCCCAACAAAACTAATTGTGACTTGTGACTTGTCACTAAGGGACACAAACTGACTCTTTGTTGCACCCCTAGAAATCCCATCTCACACCCTCCTGGTGATGCAAGCACCCCAGGTTGGGAACTCATGTTGTAGAAGCTCAAATATTGTTCAGCTTTTCTTCCATAAGTAGACAAAGCTGGTTAGAAGAACTGAATGATGAGATAGGCTCTTGATAATGGCATAGCTAGCTGATATACGCATTTGATCATCTCTGCAAACCATATATTTCTTGACTGTTTGGGAGATAGTCTGTTGTTTGTGTTTAATTCAATAAAGTGAGCAGGAACAGAGAAGACACAATTCATAAAATTATAGTCATCAAATTATACTGTTCTTTTTGTAAAGCAAAAAAAAAATAATAATAATGGTTGTCTCTTTGTCGTATGATTCTCTTTCTCCAGACCTCTGTTCTATCAAGTCTTCTCCAGATTAATATCCTTCCTTAGCTCTCTATCTATTTGTCTAGCATGTTAATCCAACTTGGTGATTCCTATTAATATCAGTTATTCCATACTGATCAGTCCCCAGTCTTGAACTCACTAATAATTTTGTTAACTATTTGAATAAATGAGGGGGGAGGGAATGTTTGTCAAAACTGATGATAATACATACTTGGGAGGGATAGCTAATAATCTGGAACACAAAAATAAAATTCAAAACTGACTTGATAGGGTAGAGAATGAAAACAGCATGAAATTTAACAGCATGACATTTGACAGAAACAGTGAAAAGGTCTTAAGAAATACAAGTCAAGGACACAAGAAGAGGATGAGGGTTACCTGATGTGGCAATGAAATTTCCAGAACTTATTTTGAAATAATAATTTATTTCATTAAATATGAGCTAACAGTGTGATGTTGCTGCAAGAAGGCAGATGGGAACTATGAACAGAGATTGAGGAGCTAGGTATATTTAGTTGTCAAATTAATGGAACGGGTGGTATTCTTCAAACCTCTGAAAATATTAGAAGAAGATCTAGAAACAGAAGAAAGTCAAGCTCAGATCAGAAACTCATTTAGTTGTGACCATAAGTATTTATTTATTTAATTAGATTTGTATACCGCCCTTTCCCGAAGGACTCAGGGCGGTTTACAGGGTAATTAAAAGAAGAAATACAAAAGTTAAAAACAATTAAAAAAATTACAACAGTCCCTGAAAAAGTAAAAGCCCTCAATTAAAATTAAAATTCTCAGCCTGGGCCAGAGATCTCGAAGAGCCAGGTCTTCAGGTCCCGGCAGAATGAACGGAGGTCGGGGGCAGTCCTCAGCTCCATGGGCAGCTGGTTCCAGAGGGCAGGCGCACCCACTGAGAAGGCCCTCCCCCTGGGTGTTACCCGCCGGCAATCTTTTAGCAACCATGGAAAGTAATGGAAGCAGACAATTGCTTAATATTTTGCATGACAGCCAAAAAAAAATATATTCCAAGAACTGGTATTATGGATTTGGTCCCTCACTCATAGTACAGAGGCTACCCTACCAGTACATGTGAAACAGCTTTCTCTTCTGTAATAGAACATAGACAAGTGAGAGTTTTCAGTTTCACAGAGATACTGATTCATCTACTTTGTAATTCAGCCTTAGCGCACCACCATAGCTACAGATGATAAAAGTAGAAAGCAGTGGAGAAGCAGCAAGGTAAAGAAAGGCAGACATCAGCTGTCCATTTTTTTCCCAGTGAACAGTAGTCTTTGTTTCTTATACTAAATATCAACCACCCAGGCTAATGTCTGTAAAATGAAATGTCTATATTGTGATTTTGATAGTATGGAAATGTATTAAAATATAGTTATGGAGTTGAGCTATCCTTAGGAAGTATTGCTCTGTGAATAACATTTTTCCCCCTGTATGTTTACTGGAGGGTAAGCATGTGGTCTGCTCATTGGGAGCCAGGAGACGCTTCATGAGCTGGCACTAATGTGAAAATAGAAAATAAGACCCTCAAGGTGTTTTTTCTCTAACATGGTTGACAGCTGCAAACAGGGCAGTGGAAATGCCTTGACTGCTGTTAACCTTCGTAAAGTTAAACTCCAGATAACAAATGGAAGCTCTGGATTTGTCCATCAAATCCTCGCTCACCCCCCTTTTTCCTCTAATGGGAAGAAATTTTACTTGAAGTAATACTATTCACTCTGTTAGAGATAATGATTCTAACTGCTGAGGGCTATTGTGCGCCATGCATTTTCACAATAGTCCAGGACATTTCGAACAGATGTTTCTCAAGTTATGATGCACTTGGTGATGGTGCTGTGTTCAACCCCATCAGTCTATCTTTTCTGCTACTAATCTGAGTTCATGCCCTGACTCTGGGAGTAGAAGGAACCACATTGAGTAGAAGATTGGCTGCTTTGCATGCCCCATGGCTCCCCAGAGTCACTTTAACATGTTTTCCTCTAGTCTGTGTTGTGGCATCAAAATAGGCTGGCATGATTTGCACTGTCTCAACACCAGGCTGTAATCAGCTTGAAAAAAACACAAAAAACCCAACAAAAAACAACCAGCAGGTGTTACTGGCCTTACAGTTTTAATGAAGGAAAAATTAAGGAAAGTGGTTGGTGGATTTCCTGCTGGCAGAGAAGAATATAGATCAATTATGAGTTGGGGAAGGAGGTGCTTTGACAGATGCTTAGACCAATGGATTTAGCTGTTGGTCAAACCCTGATCTTTGGGTTGGGTGGAGGGCGAGCAACTTAGGCAGTTTTTTTTCTTCCTGCTTTAGAGGACAGGGCCTCTATTCCCCAAGATTACCTGCAGCTCATAGTCCATGGGAATTGTTTTGCTGGGCAGCTCCCAGGTAGGGGAATGCAGAATGTGGGTGAGTATTTCACTTCCCCCATTTCTTCTGCACTCCATTCTTTGGTTACTTCTCCAAAGCAGGGAGAAGTGGCAAGAGGAACAGGAAGAGGGAAAACAGGGTAAAAGATCTGGGGGTGGAAGAGAGAGGGTAATCCCCTCCTTTTTCTGCCAGCTTGGGAAGAAATATAATTGCAAATGGAGTGGTGAAGTTTGAAGCAGGAAGGAGTTCTCCCATTCCTTCCTTCTTCAACTAGCATCCCTCCATTATGTCAGCCAGGGCAGGGTTGTTATGTTTACCAATATGTAGTGGCCTTGTTCCAGACTGCTACATCCATGTAGACAAGGAGCCCACATAATGCCTAGTTAACACTTTACAAAATGCTAGCTGATGTCTCTCTTTAGAAGGCCAGATCCTGAAGCTGAAACTCAAATACTTTGGCCACCTAATGAGAAGGAAGGACTCACTGGAGAAGAGCCTAATGCTGGGAAAGGTTGAGGGCAAGAGAAGAAGGGGACAACAGAGAATGAGGTGGCTGGATGGACTCACTGAAGCAGTAGGCATGAGCTTACATGAACTCCAGAAGATGGTAGAGGACAGGAAGACCTGGAGGAACGTTGTCCATGGGGTCCCAATGGGTCGGACACAATTTTGTAACTAGCAACAACAACAAGCTGATGTCTGGCACCTGATTTCCCTTGCTGCTCAAGCCAAAATGGCCCAAACAATTGGTAGGAAGTGGGTGCATCTACATAGCTGATAACAGCTAGTGAATGCTAGATATATCCATGCCCGGTTGCATCATCACCATGATCACCACTGAAGTCCCAGAAATTGTGCATGTGTCAGCAGATGATAGAAAAATCACTTTGGGAACAAATATGCAGTTAGATAGTCACAATTATGGTCCAGGGGCAAGTTTAAGATTTTCATGTCCTCATGTTGTGATAAAGATTGTAACACGAGGACACAAAAAGAGTTGCACAGTACCTTTCAACCATGTTGTAGATGACCTCTAGGTATTTCCTTGCCATCATGTAATCAATTATCAGGCAATATATGAAAATGGTAATAAAGGGTTGCCATTGGTAAGGCTGTAATTCAGAAATGTAAAAAAAAATACAGTGAAGCATCCACTAATAAGAGTGTAGATGTACAAACACATTTGGAAATGAAATCGTGTGGGGCCCAGTCTTGACTCTGTGGGCTATTTTTTGCCCTTGCTCTTTAATTCTTGAGCAATGAAAATTGCTCTGTTCATTTTAAATTCAGAGGCATGCATATTATACAAAATAAACTATTACAGGTTCCATGAGTTTCACTATTATGATCCTTACAGTAAAGATATTCATTGTATTATGTGCAATCAGAACATTTAATTTAAGTAGAGAATGTGGGGAAGGTATGATAGGTTATAATGATTACTTAATATTCAGGCTTATTAGTTTAGCTGAATGGCTAAGTTCAGATTATGTAAATTCACCCCCACTTTAGCGTATATGGCTTAATTTGTTCCATATTTCTTCTTCAGGAAGATCTGTTTTGTACATGCGGAAATCTTGAATAAAAAATCATGGCAGCCAAGATCGGACACATGAACAAGGAAAACAGGAAAAAAAAATCATTTAATCTTCTTTTTTTACTTTTGTTGTTTGTTTGTTTGAATTTTTTTGTTCTTTTAATTCGTTATTTCTGCCTTTTTGCATTTTTTTGTGTACTTTAAACTTAATTAAAAAGAAAAAGGTTGTACATCCAGTTACCTCCAGTGTAAAAAAAAACATATCTGATGCACTACATTGGAACAAACAACTTATGTCTTTAACTGAACTGCTAAAGTATCTCCTGGAAAGGTTTAGTAATTGAACTTTGGTTGATGTTGATAAAAAAAAGTTGATAAAAAGCAAGAAAAATATGATTTCAAAAATCTACTGATAGGTTCCATTGATAAAAGGGTAAGAAAAATAAGACTTCTATTCATCCAAATTGTTTTACAGACTTTAGATTCTAGAAGGTAGTTGTCATTTGTGACTTAGAATTTTTGACAGCTGTGGTATGTTTTTGATTAAATGCAGCCATGCAGGTAGAAAGATAAGGAGGTCAGTGGTTTTAGTCTGAGCTTAAGAAAATTTATGTCTAAATAAAAATTCCAAGAGATGTTTTAAATGTTGCCAGTATTTATGGCTAAAGATTCTCATAATATTAGAAGAGATGGATTTGGGATTATTATTTTTTTTGGATGCATAGGGGATCTGGCTGTAACATCTGTCACCCCAAGGTTGATTTGGCTGATCCAGCTGGCTAGATGGGTGTCCCCATCCTCCCTCACTGCTCCATCACCTCTGAAACTGCATGCTTGGGATTCAGTTTGCACCATTTTGGCAGAACCAATAGCTATGGTAATTGTTTTGTTGCCCAGGCCCTGAATGGACTTCTGGAAGTAGCATCCACACAAAGAACCAATTGTTCACATATTTGAATCCCACTACTGGGGAAGAGGATGACCATCCCACATAGAAGGAGTGTACTGATCTTCAATCAAGGATATATAATACCTGTGCTCCCTTGCTAGAACATCCAAACAAGCTCAAGTTTTTTTTAAAAAAATTATACTGAGAAACGTGTATTAATTTCCAACCAATTTCCAACTTACAGAAGGTTTGAGGAAATTATCAACATGATGATGATGATGATAAACCAAGAATGGGTTATCTTGGGTGAAATTCACCCAAGAATGGAGACCAAGGTGTGTGAGGTCATTAATGGTAGATAAATTTATGACTTTAGGAATCCCTGAAATTGACGCAAATCACTTCTTTAAGAATCATCACCAGCTTTTGTTTGGTATCTTATTTTACCTTCACCCGAAGTAGCCACCCCATGGTGATACTGCTGTGGAAATATGGCCCTATATACATTCAGAAAATATATCTAGAGAATATATCTATTTTGGTTTCAGATCATTGGATGCTTTCTCTCTGGTGACTTCTTCTACCAAAAGGGATCAAAATGATAGCACCCTCAAGAGAGATCATTTCTGTGATAGGTAAAAATGGGGAATATTGACATTTTTCTTTGCTTGGTTTTCAAATTTTGAAAACTGAAACACAGTTACATGCAGTGTGCATTTCTCCAGTTGCATATACAGTATTTGAATGTAAAGCGGCACATCATTCCCTAATAATTTCTTGTAATCAAATGCATTCTATATCCACTTTCCTTTAAATATGCTCATCTTGGTATGTACCTTCATCTACTATAGGATTTCTCTTCATTTGTTTTTTGTTATGTGTAGCATTACAGAATTTTGGTATGTGTATGCATGTACATCATACAGATGGTTCAGGAATGTGAAATTGATAATGTTAGACAAAATTTAGATGGAATGCATTTTTCATCCATCCTTGGATGATTATCAAACCTAATATTGTCTATTGGTCCAAACAGCTGTGATTTTCCAGGATCTCAGGAAGATATCTTTCAAAGTCTAACACTTTCCTATGAAAACCACTTTGTAATACTGCTCATTCTCTGGCAACTACAGATTTCTTATTGCTATTTTATGAGCCACTAAGAGTTAGCTAGTTTAGCCAGTCCTATACCTGATTATATTTCTTTCCAAAACTTCTTATGTTAATTATATATAATATGATGATATTCACCCAAAAATGAAGACTGTGGTGTGTTCTGGCTTTGTGAATGCCTGAAATTGGCCCAAAACATAAATATTTGGGCTTTCTTTAAAAACAACAACAACACATCATTCTTCAAGGAAGTTGGGGTAATCATGCATTATTCAAGCACTCTTTTAACCAGGGAAAACCTCAGAGGTGGAAGTTAGCTTGTGTGAAGAAAGTAATTTTTAGTCATTTGTGAATTGAACTTTGACCTGCATTTCTATGTCCATCACTGCCAGGTTTCTGTGTTAGTCATAATGCAGCAACAGTAATAGATCTTTCCATCTCATACAGGTACCCTCCAAGTACTATATGACTGAATGGGAGGATAAGATTTTATTAATTCCTAATACAGTATATATAGCAACGTCGAAATGTTGCTCCTACACCTTCAATTCTACGTGGGAAAAAGCCCGAATGACCAAAGATCCATATATATATATATATATATATATATATATATATATATATATATATATATATATATATATATATATATGTGTGTGTGTGTGTGTGTGTGTGTGTGTGTTCTTAACCAGAACGTAGCCAGAAATTGATAATTGATTAAGTCCATATGCATGGAAGACTTACTTAATAACAGCCCTACATGCTCAAAAGTTTGCCTTTTATGTTACATGCTCATTCAAGGGATATATGTAATAGCTTGTCGATCAGAAGATCAGCAGTTTGGCGGGTCGAATCCCGAGTGCCGGATAGCAGAGTGAGCGCCTGTTACTCGTCCTAGCTTCTGCCAACCTAGCAGTTCGAAAGCACGTAAAAATGCAAGCAGAAAAATAGGGACCACTACGGTGGGAAGGTAACAGCATTCCGTGCACCTTTGGTGTCTAGTCATGCTGGCCACATGACCATGGAGACGTCCTCGGACAAGCACTGGCTCTTCAGCTTTGAAACAGAGATGAGCACTGGCCCCTAGAGTTGGAAACGACTAGCACGCATGTGCGGGGGAACCTTTACCTTTACCTTTTTATCCTAGAGAAAACTGAGTACATTTTTGTTGAGAAACTACTTCACTATTATCTAAAAGCCTTTTTAGGAGAAGGAATAAGAACAGAAAATGCATGTTGATCAAACTTTGATTCCCTCATGAAGTCAGTTGGATCTCTATGCATTTTTACAATTAACTCAACCGTCTACAGGAAGAAATTATACACATAAAAAGTGTATATGTAAAGGTCTTCTTTCTGCATACCACAAGAATAATGCCTTTGTATGTGTGTTTTAATGCATGGTAAAAGATACAGATCATATATGTAATAATCTTTAAAAGCACTTCTATATTTTACAGATAATTTTATCCTTCTTAAGAGTAGGGTATCTTGTTAATAATGTGGCTGACTTTTTCTTCTGGCTTTGAAGGGATGGTATTTTGAAAATGATACCAACAAAATGATTGGCTTCCCTTACTATATATTTATGAAATGGTATACAAAGCAGTCAATTAGAGTAAATTAAATATGATTCCCATTAGATCAGTACAATTTTATTTATTTACCCTGTATGGCTGCAAAGCCATTTATCATTAGGACGCATTTATGCGTAGGTTTTTCCATTTAAGTTTTAAATGTTTTATTTGTTCCAGTATTGTTCCAAGAAAGATTTCAGGTCCAAAGCTACAATATATTATCCATGATGAAATACTGAAAGCGACTGTTGGAAATAATCACCTACTGAAAAAATCCATGCAAATTCCCCTTCGTCTGTCTACTTCCCCTTCCTTCCTTCCTTCCTTCCTTCCTTCCTTCCTTCCTTCCTTCCTTCCTTCCTTCCTTCCTTCCTTCCTTCCTTCCTTCCTTCCTTCCTTCCTTCCTTCTGTTCTGTACCAGCCTGCTACTGGCCCTGTAGAAAAGGCAGGGACAACCCCTTTTACAAGAAGGCAAGAGGCTGGAATTAAGCCTGCCAAATTTATTGATACAAAAACAAACGGAACAAGACACGA
Source organism: Vipera ursinii (assembly GCF_947247035.1). Lineage (NCBI taxonomy): Eukaryota > Metazoa > Chordata > Lepidosauria > Squamata > Viperidae > Vipera > Vipera ursinii. The sequence goes on along the minus strand of NC_139512.1, from coordinate 142,953,234 downwards.
ACCAAAAAACAGGAGCTTTTCAAGCGGTTGCCTTCAGCAAACCAGCCCTCCCATGCATTCCCCTTTTATACAGTTCAGGGTGTGGCTTCTCTCTGCCTCCTTCCGAGGTGCCCCATTGCCTTCCTCTGTTTACTCCTGATTGACTGCCTCCTGCGTTGGGCGTCCTTGAACAGGGCCAGCTGTGGGTCATCTTCATCCACGCTGTCAGGCTCACACAGCTGGGTCTCTGTCGTGACCAGGTGGGAGGGGCCTGGCTGAGGGCTCTCATCAGCAAGATCTTCAACCCCCTCAGCAAGCTCTTCAACACCCCCCTCCTCCTCTGAGTCGTCCGACCCAACTGCCGAACCCACAGGCTGACCCTGAATCACAACACCTTCCTTCCTTCCTTCCTTCCTTCCTTCCTTCCTTCCTTCCTTCCTTCCTTCCTTCCTTCCTTCCTTCCTTCCCATATAATATTCTTTAAGACGCTTGGTTGACTATATAGGATCATAAGTTGTTAGACCTAGATAGTTATCTTCTACTCTGTGTAAACATGACAAAATCATATTTGGAAAGTTGCATGCAGTCATAATTCAGAAATGTTTTTCATTGTTTTTCTGTCATGAAGTAGTCTTAAGAGAGCAATGTATGTTATTATTTTCTAGAATATCTGGTGCCTGTTTTAATCACACACTATTTATAAACTTGTCTAGTGTTTTCTCAGAAGAACAGGCATATTGCACTAGATTCTGAAAAAGGAATGAAAGAAAGAGAGGTACTGCTGTTGTCATTGCTAAAAACTTTCCATGATTTCTGTTATCCCTGTTAAAAGCTATACCAGTAATTTTAACATTGTATGTACATTTGCTGTTCCCATAGTTGCTGAAGGAACAATCCAGCTTTTAATCACTTTCTTAAGGTCTTGCTAAACTCTGTCATGGTGAAACTAATGTATTGCCCTTTTAAAGTTTCATTTTAATACTAAAACCTCCAGTTTTACTTGTAATGCTGGTGCTAATAAGGAAGATTAAGAGCAAGATGGTCTGCCTCCTCTGTTGGTTTGGTAGCCACCAAGAAGCCATCAGATCTTATCAATGCTTTGAATCCAATGCAATGATTTCTCCTATTCTCTCTACACCTTGAATATCCTTGGCTGCATATATTACCTCTTTGAGTTTTCTAATTTTTCTCCCACTTATGTGTAGAACAGGGCTGGGCAACTATGGCCCCTTTACAACCTGTGGACTTCAACTCCCAGAATTCCTGAGCCAGAACAAAACCATTCAGGAATTCTGGGAGTTGAAGTCCACAGGTCAAAAAGCAGCCATAGTTGCCTACCCCTGCTGCAGAATTATGTAGTCTATAGATAGATAGATAGGGAGTGAGGGAACATGAATTTTGAAACTACAGGCAATCCTCAACTTATGACCACAATTTTGCCCAACATTTCTGTTGCTAAGTGAAACATTTGTTAAGTTAGTTTTGCCCAGTGGCAGGATTCAGCTGGTTCACACCAGTTCAGTAGAACCGGTAGCTAGTTTTTTGTTGCCCAGGCCCAGAATGGATTTCCAGAAGCGGCATCAACACAGAGAACCGGTAGTTCACATATTTGAATCCCACCACTGTTTTTGCCCCATTTTACAACCTTTCTTGCCACAGTTGTTAAGTGAATCACTGCAGATAATAAGTTAGTAACATGGTTGTTAAGTGAATCTGACTTCTTGCTTGTCAGAAGGTCACAAAAGGTGATCTTATGACCTTGGGACACAGCAACAGTCATAAATATGAAGCAGTTGCCACATGATGGGATGCTTCAAAAGTTGTAACTGTGAAAAACAGTCATAAGTGACTTTTTCAGTGCCGTTGTAACTTTGAATGTCGCTAAATGAACTGTTGTAAGTCACGGATTACATACATATATGGAAATGTATGTTTTCTTCATTAAAAAAATGTATAAAAGATCACATATTTCTGCCAGTGGAGTACCCAAAGCTTTTTTTTAGTATTCCTCTGAATCGTTCTAAAGTGCAAGATATTCTGATAGTCTTGCTCAAGTTTTGATTTCACCCACCACTAATAATTAACATGCAAATGCTGCAAGTGCTGCTAATTAGATTTTAAAGTGTATCATTGTTCAAATAAATGTGAATTCTATGGGACATTAAAACTACTTTCAGACAAGAATCCATGCTGTTTAAAATCAAATGGGGGTGTGGGGTCAGGATAAATATCAGTGGTAACTCATGATATATTCAGCTAGTTTCAGATCCATTACTCCTTGCTTTGTACCAAGTTGGGTAAAGTGTCAAGATGCATTCTGGGAAGAGAATATTGCAAGCAGAAAAGAATATGTGTGTGAAATTGTTTTATTTGTCTCTTCCCTTTCTCCCTATGTTTTATACTTGCTCCCATTTTACTTGCCAACCTCTGATAACAGAATTATTTTATGCTTTTTGCATGATCGTCAGGTTGTGGCTGAGTGCACAAAGCCACTGGCAAGAAAAATAAGATGGCTATAAAAAAAAGAAATGCAAACCACCACAACAAATTATATATATATATATATATATATATATATATATATATATATATATATATATGTGTGTGTGTGTGTGTGTGTGTGTGTGTGTGTGTGTGTGTGTGTGTATGTATGTGTATATATATGTATATGTATATGTATATGTATATGTATATGTGTATATATATGTGTATATATATGTATATGTATATGTATATGTGTGTGTGTATATATATATATATATATATATATATATATGTATATGTATATATATATATATATATATATATATATATATATATATATATATATATATATATATATATATATATATATATATATATATACATCCAATAACTTGCCCTTAAATTTAAAAGGGAACTAAATGAGGAGCTTCTGGACAATTTATCTTGCTGTTTACAGATAACAAGTCACTTTGTTTTTATGTGCTCAGTCTAGTATTCCATAATTTATTTGAAAGAAGATGAGAAATAATGTAGATAAATGATGAAGTGTCAGGGTCTGACGGTCTTAAATGAAGCTATTATGGTCAAAGAGAAAACGTAAAACCTGCGGCTCATTATGAGAGTGTTCTACTTGTCAGTTAAGTGAAAAGGCCTGGAATGATTTCCAGTTTATTTGTCATTGCAGTTATTAAAGCTGTCTTTTTGGTGCCATGAAAATGAATTGAAGACTTTATTCCAAGTAAATTTGTACTAAAGCTTTCAGATGGATCTTATGTGAGCTCACTGAGGCAAGAAAACAGCTTAAAAGCAGAAATATTATAAGGCGATGGACTGCTGAAGTTTGAAATATTTCTATAAAAATTAGAAAGTTTAACCAGGCAAGGAAGGGTGTTATCTCTTGGGAAATAAAGAAACTAAGCACTTTAGTAAAGATGGTAATACACCTTAGGACTACATGGGTTGACTTTCATGAAAAAGTGCCAACTTCCCCGTTCCCTTTGTGAAGATTTGTACATCATGATAGTGTAAAGTTTCCTTTTTTCCCTGCTGAGGCACTTTATTAAACATGCACATGCCTTTTTCTCTCTCATGCACACAAACACTGAAACGCACTTTGCACCAAACTCAAAACAGAAGTTGGTCTGGATGATATTAATGATTTATCAATCTGACAAGATGGCAGATTCTCTTGCTTGAAGTGTTAACAATCACTTTATAATTGCATCAGTTTAGCATGACATAATTCCTTCCTTCCTTCCTTCCTTCCTTCCTTCCTTCCTTCCTTCCTTCCTTCCTTCCTTCCTTCCTTCATCTATCCCAAAGTCATCATACTTAAGAAGACAGACTAAAACCAGGAGTACAAGATTCAAATCTATCTTCAACCATGAAAATTCATTGAATGATTTGGCCAAATACACCATCTGCATCTGACAGTGACCTACCTCATTAAATTTTATTCTGGGGCTAAAATCACCTTGGAAGGGATGTGACTCCCAAAAATAAATAAACAAAGCATAGCTGTGAGCAGACTGCAAGAACTGAGGGGGCGGGTTGTTTGTTTTGGATTTTTTTTTTCCTGTGGTCAACTTGTGAATGAAGTATCTGGAAGTCGGGAACTTTTAGCAAAGTTCACACTTGTTTATGGAGCCCTTATGGACATAAGGTTCATCGACCCCTGTTTCTTAATCACTTTTGAAAATAGCTTCTTATTTGGTTTTCAGTTATTAGGAATGTTTGAATTGATAAGTTTTATAGCACTGTGTGAGTTTCCTTCAATCCTTACTGAAATCAGTCTTAAATGCAAGTATAAGGACTTATTTTTTTTTTGAATAAACAGTAACAGTGGGATTAGAACATTGGTTTTGGAAGTTACAAATGGACTAAGGATCCAAATGGATCTGAAATAAGATTTTGAATTAATTAGAAGAATCTTCCCTGTGGAAATAACAACAACAACAACAACAACAACAATAACAGTAACAACAACAATAGTAGTAATAATAAAGCAGCGCCATGACAAAGTAGAAACAACGGTGCATTGGAAGAAATATCATTTGCCTGTAAGCAAGAACCGGTGGGATCATAAAACAGAGAAAGTCATAGAAAATGATAAAGTTAAACTGCTCTGGGACTTCAGAATTCAAACAGACAAGCACCTGCAACATAACACCTCAGACTTAAGAATTGTCGATAAGAAAGACAAAAAAGTCTGGATAATGGATGTGGCAGTGCCTGGAGGCAGCAGAATAGATGAGAAAGAACTGGAGAAGATAACAAAATACAAAGACCTACAAATAGAAATAGAAAGACTGTGGCAAAGGCAAGCAAGAGTAGTACCAATAGTAATAGGTGCCTTGGGTGCAATCCCAAAACAACGGGAGCACCACTTGAACGCCACTGGCATTGGCAAATTCACCATTAGTCAATTGCAAAAGGCGGCCTTACTAGGAACTGCTTTCATCCTGCGACGATATCTGTAATACCATCAAACATCCACATCTGCCTATCCCAGGTCCTTGGTAAGGACTCGATAGGTAGACAAAAATGCCAAATCCAGTCTGAACATCCGGCTGACTGTGCGAATAATAATAATAGTAATAGCAATAATAATAATAATAATAATAATAATAATAATAATAATAATAATAATAATAATAATAATAATAATAGAGTTGGAAGGGACCTTGGAGGTCTTCTAGTCCAACCCTCTGCTCAGGCAGGAAATCCTATACCATTTCAGAGAAATGGCTGTCCAGTCTCTTCTTAAAAACTTCCAGTGTTGGAGCATTCACCACTTCTAGAGGCAGGTTGTTCCACTGATTAATTGTTCTGACTGTCAGGAAATGACACTTTTAAAATTCATCTATATAATACATGCCATTCTGTTCAAGGTAGTTTTCTCTCAGATATATGAACTAAAATTGCAAGTTAAAATTGTAAGCCTATACATACTTTCCGTTGGACAAATTTCACTGAGAAATTAACTTCCAGAGAAACATTCCTAGTATTGCTCGCATTAAATGCTACTTCTAGGTACAGGGAATTAATATGACTGATTTTTAAAATCTCTTGTATGTACTGATCTTAAAGTATTTAAAAATCTCTTGTGAGCTGGGAGACAAGGCACAGTGGTGGGATCAAATATTTGAACAACCGGTTCTGTGTGTGGATGCTGTTTCCGGAAGTCCGTTGTGGGCCTGGGCAACAAAAAATTAGCTACCGGTTCTGCTGAACTGGTGCGAACTGGCTGAATCCATCACTGCCTTTGCATTGAAGTAAATGTCAGTTATACAAGGACTTTCCAGCTATATCTTGTTTGTTCTTTTATCTTGTAAATTTCCTTTGGGTTTGCATTGTTTCAGCATTACAGAACTGTCTGCACAATTCCTTAGGAAAAAAAAACAACCTTTCCAGATTTCTTTTTAATATCTATCCATGGATGGTTTTCAGCAACTGCCATTATAAATCAGAGAATGGTACCAATCCAGGACTATCCCAAAAAACATTACAGTCTTTTTTATTTTCAGAATTGAAAATGATAGAAGTGCTAAATGGAATGCTTAAACTTCCAGCCTTGGCAATCGTGCAGCATCATAGCTGACATTTTATTTCAAATAATACAAATGTTATGACATGTCCCCAGGGTCAGGTTTAAAATGAAAACAAAATGAGTCCTTCCCATCCTCATCAGAAATAAACTGTTAGTTTTGTCCTCAGGTACATCACCCTTACCAGCTGGGTCACAGCTAAAGATTTAATCATGGTTGGCAGGATTGATTGTCAGAGTTTTAGAATCATCATCATCATCATCATCATCATCACCATCATCATCAAACTTTCCATCAGGGCAAACACCTGTCATTCACAGCCTTCCTTTTTCAAATTAAAAAGCAGGAGAATAAGAAATGAATGAAAGCTTCCAAAAACAAGAGCATATATATCTGTGAGTGCACACAGGCACACACACACACACACACAATGTCTCTCACACATAATCCCCCTATTCTATATTTAAAATAGCTTTCCATCTTTGAAACTGGCTAGACGTGGAAGAATTCAACCCCCAGCTCTCTTTTCTAGAAGAGACGATTCAAAAGTAGAGACTCTGAAGGAGAGAGGTGCCTGCTAGACAAGTGCTTTTGACTCATCGCTTGCATAAGTATCGAGCCTTTGATGAGACGTGTAATTAGCAACCCATTTTGAAAGCTCTTGGTCTCCCCTTTAGGGGACACCAGGCAGAAGGGAATTAGAAAAGCTGAGACACAACTCAGAAGCTCGGGATACAGGGTTTCCGCTTGCCTGCATCCTGCTGATATGGTCCCTGTAGGAATGGGGCTAAAACATGCATAGCCTTCCTTGAAGCTTGCACCATGATTTTTGCAGGAACCAATAACATCAATTTCCAAGATTGCCAGTCAGGACTTTATTATTTCATTGTTTGGGTCTTTTGTAAGAGTCGGTGACAGTTTCTTCTCTCCATTTCTAGGCTGAGCTGATAGATCAGAAACGGCTTACATAAAGCACCAGCATTACTCTCCTTGGCTGACTAGGAAGCAGCGTGTACATTTGCAGCCGTGGCAGGATGCTGCTCTGAGGCTGTGCTTCTTCTCTTGGCACCGTGGACAATTGTGTGCTTGGTTGCAATTTAGTGACAGAAGAGAAGTGAAATATAACTGAAAGTTCTTCTGAACGAAGAATGCTGCCTATGTCTTTTGGTAAATGGAAACTGGAGAGGTTGAGATTAACCCTACAGCACTACAACTGCAACTGCAATTTTAGCACTGGATGCTAATCCATCAGGAACCAAAAAATGCCCAAGATCATCACAAGGGCAACACAAGAACATTACACAAATTCTTATAGCCATACTATTTGATGCTTATAAGATAGAATTGATAGCAAATGAAAAGAAGACCACCTACATCAAATGACTTGATCTTGAGCTGTAGATGACAACTCTGTTTATAAAATATATTATAACTAGTATGCAGGAAAATATCACCCTTCCCCATTATGAAATTCAAATAGGTTCAACAACAGTGGTCAAAATTTAATAATAATGCTACTGATGAGATGGGATCAACAGTAACTGTGAGAGGGACCTTGGAGTCATAGTGGATGATCACTTGAATATGAGCCAGTAGTGTGCGGCAGCAGCCTAGAAAGCTAATACAATTCTGTGTTGTATAAACAGAGACATAGAATCAAGATCATGTGAAGTGTTAATACTGCCTTATAAACCCTAGTAAGACCACACCTGGAATGCTGCAACCAGTTTTTGTCACCATACTGCAAAAAAGATGTTGAGATTCTGGAAAAAGTTCAGAGAACAGCAATTAAGATGATCAAAGGCCTGGAGTCTAAAACATATGAAGAATGGCTGCAGAATTTGGGTTTGGCTAGTCTAAATAAAATAAGAAATGGGGGTGACATGACAGTGGTATTCCAGTATTTGAGGGGCTGCCACAAAGTAGAGGGCATCAAATTATTCCCCAAGGCACCAGAAGGCAGGACAAGAAACAAAGGTTGGAAATTAATCAAAGAGAGAGGCAACCTGGAATAAAGCAAAAACTTCCTAACAGTGAGGACAATTAACCAGTGGAACAGCTTGCCTTCAAAAATTGTGGGCACTCCATCACTGGAGGTTTTTAAGAAGAGACTGGACAGTCACTTGTCTGAAATGGTATAGGTTCTCCTCTTGAGCTGGACTAGAAGATCTCCATGGTCCCTTCTAGCTCTATTCTATTCTCCTTCTATTCTGCTAATGGAACACAACTCCTTATGGAGAAGAACAGTAGAAGGAAGAGATGCATTCAAGAATTGCATGGGTATGAACATACCTGGTATCAATTTCTCATTGCTTTCATTTCTTTGTTTCCATTCTCACTTCCACTGTGGTGGAGCAAGTAAAATGGAAATAATACATAGAGCAGTTAATCTTATAGGTTATCCTCCACAATGGTTGTAAGCAATAACTGAACATTCTCATTTGATGTTCCAGTCGTAGAGTCAGAAGGCTTATATGTCCTCTAAAATGGCTAATGTTTTTTGTGAATATGTTATTTCTTTGAAAAACACAACCTAATAAATACAAATTGTTTGAGAATAAATACTTTATTTGTGTCTATTTAACTGCTAACCAAGATATATGTACTGTATATTAGCAAGCCAAAATATGCTAAATATATAAGGGAAGGTCTTTGGATATTCCTAACTAAAATATTCCTAAAGTGCTTCTGAGATTTCTAACAACTAAAGATATTAATAACAATAAGGAGGCATAATATTTCTGAGAAATACTACAGTGTAATAGCTTAAAGTTAATTTAAAAAAAATACATGAAATAGGTATTTATGAGTGATTGAATCATACTGATAGGAATGATATGAGTGATATGTATCATTATCTGTATACAAATGCATCTAAAATACAACAATCTACTATGTATTTGGGACTCCCCATCATTGCGTAGATGCCTTTAATTTATGTAAAAATAAAACACTATCAAACATCCTCCTGGAAATTCTTGTTAGGTCCATAATAAAATTAATTGTGTTTTATATTCCAAAACAAACTAGAAAATAAAATAATCATTGTTTTGCTGTTTTCCACCACTTCGTTACTACGTATATACTGCAAGCTATGAATCCTTACTGTTTTTCTAGCTTGTCTGTCCAAAGATTTATGTGAAACTGACGCATCTTAGAATTGGATTCCAAGATACAGAAATAGATATTTAGTGGGTGATACAGTTTGCATTTATACCATTGTATTGGCTTCAAAATGTTTTTTTTTTGTACAATGCTTGGGATTGTAGTCGGCAAATCTCTGCATATGTACGTATCTTCAGGCAAGTAGAAAACATAATACACTACTGTTGGAAAATTCATTTTGTGTGTCATTTATCTGTCTAGTGACTGTTATTTGTTATTAATGATTATATGTTCTAAAAACAACCCATTTAGAATGTATTTTATCCATAAATAAGAAAACAGGAAGTTAAAAACAAGACCATCCATTGATTTTTATCTCAGTAAGTTTACATACTCAAGTAAGCTCAGGAATGTTCTGCCCATTTTTGGCTTATCTGTGCAGTTATAAATTTCTACCTGGACTTAGTGCTGTTTCTTTAAAATGTAGACATATTTTAAGAAGAAAATATATTTACGCATTATTCTTGAGACGTTGGAGAAAAATGAAAAAATGCATCATATAATTGTTAGCATGTGTTCCTTCCTATATAAAGTCAGCAATGAATAAAAAAATAATAATGTGGAATACTTCCCCCCTCCACCTCTGTCTAACTTCTCTGTGTTTTCAATGGCTTACCTAAACTTAAATGCAGACACTGCGAGCACAAAATATATGTTAAAGCTGTAAGTTGACAAGTACAGAGTGTTGGTCATTATTTTTATTTGGGAGTCAGAGGTTTGAGCTATTCATTTTGTGGTTCGACACTCCGCTTGGCAATTCCTTAAATTCCCAGAGCTTTTCAGATGGCTTCCTCAAGGACAGCTATCATGTCTTAGTTGCTTCAGTGACAGATGGGCTACAATGTGTCATGTGATGGATAACATTGGAGCCACAGTACTTAATCCTTTTAATACTAATAGCTGCATTATCATAGAGATTTATGAGAATGTCAGCTCCAAGTTCCCAGTTCCATTCATAGTTTTTTTTAAAAAACTTCAGCTGCAAAAAATATGCATCCATCCCATTAATTCTAATTATCATGGTTCATCTTCTCAGCAGTTTTGCACTCCCGGAACCTTTCAGTGCAAATTAACGTACCAAAAAAAGTGTATTAATTAATATTTGTAGCTTTTAATTTCTGCACGAGTGTTGTCTGGAAGCAGCTGGCAGTACAGGGCTGCTGCTATTGAATCTTTGCCAAACAAGTGCAGATGTAATTTTGTTATCTCTTGCTTAGTCATTTACGCAAATTAATTTGAACAATTAGCCTTTTACTGGTCCTTCATGAATCATGCAAAAGGGGTCTGCCAAAAAAAAAATGCCAGTTGATAGAAAAGAATTGGTTAACATTGTAAGCCCGATGACAAGGTAACATGCACTTGTGGGGAATTACATTTTTAACTCTGTCTGAAAAAGGTGTCTTGAACATTTTTCTTTGATAACAGCTTCTCTCAGAGTTCTCCCACTCTGTAACTATGCCCGTTATGTTTTCAGATGAGGCTTTCCAAATGCTTTGTTGTAGTTGTTGTTGTTGTTGCTAAGATGGAATAAAATAAAGAATTTCTGATTAGAACACTGAGAAGGAAATATTTAAAGAGCCCTAGCTAACCTGTTTTATTTCCTATTTTATTTATGGAAATAAAGTTAGAGAATCTTGTATGATGGTATCAATTGCTTCCATTTTGCACCCCTATCTGGCCTCCTCATCTCTTTTCCCAGTGGAAAAGACAATGTTTTGCACATCCTTTTCTGATGCGAGCCATTCAGTGTGCCATTTCAGGTTGCAATGCTAGATACAGGTAGAAAAAGCCGGTCTCCCATTCATAAACTTCCCAGCAGTCAATCTAAGGGCTTTCACTTTCCTAATGAGAGTTTTCTCATTGCTCGGTTGTAGCTCCTTAGAGGGGTTGTACAGCATGCTGTACAGCAATACAAGGTAAAAAAAACACCAATAAAACAAACTAGCATTGACTTATTTTTACTGAGTAAAACGTTGTGTTCCTCCAGGTGGCAATCCAGCCTCAGGTGGAGCGTAGAAAATGTGCACCAGGCCTGCATAAATCTTCTGCTTGGAAAAATACGTTGAATACTAGAGAGATTCCTATATGCTGGCACACTGCACTGTCGCTGATCCCTGTGCTTCAGCTGCTAAAACCACCGAATCGTTCTAATAACATTTTTGTTAGTTCATTCTCTTTCTCTTTTACAAAAAAGAAATCATAATTTAGACCCAGCTATTGCAACAGATCTTTACTACATTTTCAGATGCACAACACAAATGTTTAGATGTATGTCAATAAAACCTCTAAATAGAATTTACTTTCTCACTCTCTCCGTCTCTGTCTCTCTCTCTCTCTCTCTCACACACACACACACACATACACACACACACACACAGAGACACCCCAACTTTTCTATATAATATTCCTGTTCCAAAATCTTTTATTCACCCTCTTTGCAATAGGTGCATTCACCTACATTTCTGATGAAGGGAAAGATGTTTTTGTATGACACTATGGAGAACAAAGAAGTTAGTTTTTCAGTAATTTAAAATATCCATCGTAAACTAGGCTGGCGCTTGATTAATAGTATATTAAAATTAGAGCCTTTGTGGTGAGTGCTGGATAAGGAGTTTTGGGCAAATTACTTGGTTACTTGTAAGCCTTTAAATTTTAATCATGGAGACACTTCAGCATCATTAAAGTCCAGAAAAGACAATGGTGCACTGCAAAGAAGTTATGTGCACTGATGCACTTCCCCATCTTTTTCTGACGAAAGATTGAGAACAGAGTATAGGCTGCAATTGAGAGTCCTCTCACTCCCCATGCCTTTGATTGCTGTTTTTATAAATTAATATTAGATATTTCCTCATGATCATAGAAATGAGATGAATGAATTACCCCTCCTTCCCCCCCCAAAAGAACTAAGTTTTTAGAATGGATCATCTAAAAATTAGGTTGTATTGTAGTTGAATGAATCATGAATAACTGTTTTAGCAGGTTTTGCAGATTACTATTTGTAATCTACAACTAGCATTTCTTTAGCTGTGTAGAAAATATATATATACATTTTGGGAATAATTGTGGGGATATCTATGTGTTATCAGAAAAAGGCTTTCCTTTTTTCTAAATTTTCATGTGAATATTGTTGGAAAAGATCTGGCTTAAACAGAAGCGCAGTCAATTCTATACTATGGAGTGATAGAGTTCTAAGATGGCAAAATGTAAATTGCCCCCCCCCAAATCATATGATTTTCAATCCATAAATTCAGATTAGCTATATGCCACAGGTGGAAAAAAAATCACAAGTACTCAAAAGCCAAGTGTTTCAAGTAGGAAATAAACTTTAGAAGGGAATAAAAGCAAACAAGCATGATAACTATGTTACATAATTAAATTAAGTTATTGAACCCAAAAACTGCAGTAAAGTTGTTGTTACTGAGTATCTTTTATTGCCATGTATTTATCCTTTTCTATTATTTATCCTTTCTAATTATTAATTTCTATCTTAAATTATCACCCTTTTGTAGCATTTAAGGCAGCAAAGAAACAAATCAACATTCAATAAAATGATCATTAATAAGCAACTGAAAGTCTCAAAGGCCAGTTCTGTAAATATGGGTCCATGTCAAAGACAAATGCTGAGCACATATATGGAAAATCCTATGCATGCATTTTTTCTACATCCTTGGATTCTGTCATTGCAAAGTATCATAGATGAAATATGTGTATGTACCAGGGATATATAATTAATGTCTGTTAAATATATATTTTGCAACACAAATACATAAAATATATCTATTTACATCTACACCATCTATCTCTTTCTCTATCTTTCTCCTCCTCCTTCTTTCTCTGTTATTATTATATATATCTCTCTTCTATAAATCATCTATCACATCTCTCTCTCTCTCTCTCTCTCTCTCACTAATCTCGCATCCAGTGATGAAATCCAGTGTCTTCTGAATGAAACACTGGAGCTTGTGCCTTCCTGTAGCTCTCATAGTTCTTCCTCACAGAGAGTAACAGAGAGGGGTTTCCTATATTTAAGAAAGCTCTTACCAACATTTTGGAATTCTGGAATTTTTCAAGATTCTATCATTTTTAATAAGCACATTTCTCTTTTGTAGGCAATTGTCAAGAATAGGAGGAAAGAATCTAACAGGCCTTGTTCCCATTGCCTGTTTTGATGAGCTTTATTCATATGCAAAACAGATTTTGGCAGGCACAGCATCCTTCGATCCTACCTATGCGCATTCCTTTCCATTCCAAAGGGAGTAGATTCATAGCATGGGGATTTTCAGGGTCAGGTCCTCAAAAGGGCACAGCAGATCAAAGCTTGTAAGCCTCCCTGAGTCTTCGGAGAAGGGCAGGATATAAATGGAATTAAAATAAATAAAATTAAAAAAAATAGTACCCCCAAATTGAGCAGTGAACACATATGTGTGATGATGGACATATATGTATAAAATAGACCTGAAATCCCAATGCTTGTGCACAAGTGTTAGCAATACTATTAAGTTAGAAAGGATTTCTTTAACTTTCCAACAGCTGAAGTTTGTTTGCCTAGAGAATCTATGTAAGAAATGTCCTACCTTCCTTTAGACACCCAACTAAAATCCTGGTCCTTGAAAGAGACTATAAACATTTCAGACCATGAGACATTCATTAAAAAAAATTAGAACCACACATTGGATATAGCTCATATATCAATAATTATATATAATACTCAAAATTATTTTTCGGCAGGTTTTGTCTACATACGTGGGAACATATGCATTTGTACCTGCACCTGCCCCATTGGTAAACCTACAGGATAGAACGAGGTAAAAATGATATTATAGCTGGACTGAGATACATTAGCATCATTTCTCACAGACAGGAAAAGACAGCTAAATTACGCAGGTATTTCAGTGAGATTTTGATATACATCAAGCTTCAATATCTTGTAAAAATTAAAGAATTTATTTAATAGGATTTGGCTCTGTGGCCAAATCCTTTTTTCTATATTTCTAGTGGAGAGCAAGCAAAGAAGGGAAATAAAAACTGGCTCTTGTAGTTCTCATGCATCCCTGTCTCAGAAATTAACAGTTATGAACAACTAATGTGGATTTTTTTTTTCCAAATAGCAGACAGCAAGCTAAATAGTAATTATGTCAACTGTTCCATGAAAATATGGATGGATCTATTTTAAAAAAATATATAATGGACAAGTAAATTTCTAATCTGAATTTTCAGCAAAGACCCAGATTTAGCTGCTAATGGTTTGTGCCCCTAACGGTCATGTGCCAAAACATGCCTACTTTATAACTGCATGTATGGAAATATAGGTATGCAAGTTGAACTCCACGCATTTGAGAATATTGAAAGGCAGTGTTCCCATTTGCTGTTCTTTGAATGTTTAGAATGGAGGCTGGTTTAATCAGGTAATATATTCCATTAAAGTATAGTTTTATGGGGAAAAAATCAGAATAACAGCAGGTCAGAGTTACATTAATGGAGGTATGATTTTTTTTATTCACAGGGAAAATAATTATCTCTATTTATCCATTCATTACTCACCCCTTCCTCCAAGAAATGTACATGCTCCTTTCAAACATAAATCATTTACTCTTACAACTATTCTGAACCAGGGTAACCTGGGAGAAATGGTAGTGTACAAAATAATATATATATTATATTCTTCTAGTCAAAAATGTCTGGTAAAGCACTTAGGACTGTTGTTTCATATCTAAATATAAGAAGATGTAGAAAGGGAGGTAAATTGTTCTAAGAAAGAATGGTCAGTTTTAGTTGAAGATATTATTCTGTATTTTTGGTAAATAATATTTATTCTGAATTTACATTAAAAAATTTTTTTACACTTATTAGGTACCTCAGGAACCTTCCACATTCATCCCAGCTTCTCCAAAAAAAAAGCCTTAAGTTCATTATAGAACAATGTTTCTTAACCTTGGGAACTTTAAACTGTGTGGACTTCAACTCCCAGAATTCCTCAGCCAACATGCTTGCTTGGAAATTCTGGGAGTTGAAGTCCACACAGTTTAAAATTCTCAAGGTTGAGAAACATTATTTTGTAGGTTTAATATAGCATGATAAGTGAAAAGGTTTTATTATTGCACCCAAATTGCTAATATAAAAAGAGGAACATCCTTGTCAGGGATTCTAATATCCTTCAGTTATAATGCATGTTAAATAAATTTGGTAGGAAATTATATTATAAGAATTTGGCAGGGAGTTAGTTTGGGAGCGGCCCTGGTTACTACTAACATTATCTTAGTATAATTTTTGGTACCAATTTCTGTTTGGTTTGCTTTTAATGCTTTGTTGTTGTTTTTCTTGTATACCTGATCAGAGCCAGTGTAGAATGAAGTAGGATAGATATCTTGATAATAAAGAAATAAGAAACAGACAGAAATTTTAGACAGCATGTAATTTTAGATGTCAAAGGCTTAGAAGCTTACCAGATTGTTTAGGGACTGAACAGGTTGCATTGGCCCAGCAGCAAATCAGCCACCAATGCAGTATTTTCAAAACTGATGCTATATTAAAAGAGCACTATGCAGCACTATAAAAATGCTTGGAATTTTTTTTGCTTGTCTCTGTTAAATGAGTTAAATTTGGGGAAAATATGTTTGGAGTAAGCAGTGTACAAAATAGTTTTAGCAAGTTTATATCTTGAAAAAGTTTGCAGTAGGAAGGTACATATTAGATTTTTTTTCTAATCATCTGGCAACTTTGTAAACAAAATCTCTTACAAGAGAATAATTGTACAGTGAGAACAAATATTAACTTATCTTAGAAGTGCATTTGTACACATTATATTGCAATAAACAGTTTTAAAAAGGTAGATTGTACTCAAGAATCCCTTTTTGTATTTGATTCTTCTACTTCCGAAACTCAGATGGGTTAACTTATGTCCTGCTAATTTTATAGGGATTAGCTTCCAAATAAGTATGCATAGAATATTAGCCTCAGTAAGATTTCTTAATGCAAGAGAAATAAAATAAATAAGCAGGGCAATTCTATCAGAGAGAGACAGAGAAACCTACATGAAAGAATCATCTTTTTGAAAACCATGACCACAAGTTTTTTTCTTTTTTTGATCACCTGTTTTTGTCTGATCATTTCCACCATTCTTTCCTCTACTATGTTATGACTGAGATATTCTGATTTTTTGTCAGCAAATTTAGCAATGGCATTATTACTAAGTTCAGATGCCAGGTGCAATGTGGAGTGAAAATGAATAACAGCAATATATATGAGTAAAAAATGTGGTTATTGTGTAGTGGGTCCGACGCAAGGAAGAGACGCCAGCCGGTGTGTGAGTTCAGCTCTTTATTGGAGGGGGGTAATGAACTGGAGAATGAGGGTTACCTGGCCTCCTTAAATACCTAGCCTGGTAAGCTGACAGCCAATGGGGTTGGCCCTAGGTTTCCCGCCAAAACTGGGTTTCCCGCCAAAACCGTTCAGGCCAACGCCCCCTGGTGGCTGTTGCTATGCAGGTGCCTGCATACATAAGAGTGGTTGTAAAGGATCTTCAGGTATTCTCATTCATGGAAAAAAAACCAACCCCATGTCCTTCACTTTAATCCTTAATACCAGATAAATACTTATTATTTTTTATGGAAAAGGCACAAGTAGAAAATCATTACAAAGTTATAACCAGGGGTCTTCAAAAATGGCTCTTTTATGACTTGTGCACTTCAACTCCCAGAATTCCTCAGCCAGCGTCAAGGACTACCTGCATGCCTTTGCAGATCAGCCATAGTTTAGGAGTGATGCTTCCTAGTGGCTGCCATCTCTGCTACTCAAGAACTGTCTAATCTACCATAGAGTATAACCCTACTTGTTTTTATATTCTTGGAAATATCTGTACATGTGGAAACCTGACCGTCTCAATATAATGCTAAAATTGTTATGCCATTTTGACTGATTAGTCAAGGCTATTTCATAACCACCCCTTGATTAAAAGTAGAAAGAAGAGCAATGAATTGTTACAATTTACTGAAATGCTTAGATGAGTTAGTCATGCAAAATCAAGTAACAAATTCACATCTAGGAAATATGCATATATTAATAGATAAATGTTTGCATTAAGAAAACATAAATAAGTAGGTATACCCTGCTTTACTTGACTATAGGTTAGTTAATGGACTAAGTTAGTTAAATTAGTTAATTTTACTCCTGACATACAGTAACTGAACCTTTTGCACAAGTATGTATGCATTTTGTGTTATGTATGTATTTGAGTGCATATATAAAGTTGCCTTTATACTAAGGCAGACCATGTATCTGTTTATTCTACTAATGTTTACTAGGTTAAAAATGTTTATTTTAATTAATTGGGGGTTCTGACCATCACAAGTAGACTTATTCTTTGATAGCTTTTAATTCTAATGCTAGGGACTGTGCAAATGCTTTCTACTTCCCTCAAAAGATATAAAGCTCTGTGGATTACATGGCAAAAAGATATGTAAAAGTAAATCCATTTAAGAAAAGAGGGTATTATTTATTTCAGCTAAGTGTATTTAATAAAGTCCTGGCTGGTTTTAATCAAAATCACACATCCATAGCTTTAAACACGTCTAATGAGTTGTCTAATATAAATATATTATTTATTTTAAATATATAATTTTCCATTTCATGGTTCTTTTGCACCGGTTTATTTTTAGGTTTTTTTTTTACTTTATCACTTTTTTATTCTACCATATCCTTACATCTGGATTATAAATTATTCAAAATAAACACTGGGAGGGCTCATCTGAATATTTATTTAATTAAGATCAAGTGATTGAAGCACTTCATGAACATACAGCGTACATGTCTGTTAATGAAATAAATAACACCTTCATCCATGCTATGAACACGATACCATAAATATGGCATCCTCCCTTTCATGTTATGCACTGAAAGAAAATTATCCAGAGATTTAAACTCAGAGGGAACTCAGCCTGCATTCTGCATCAGTCCTTCTGTGAGGAATCCTTCAAGAGATGAGGTACAGCGATTTAAGTGAGAACAATATTGATGATATTTGGAAGAGGAAAAGGGATGATCACGTAACATATTTTTCTTATAAAGTCATGAATAGAGTAAATAAAACAAAACATGCAGTCTTGCAGTGTGTAAATTTGGAAACCTGCAATGAGTCAATGATCAGTCAATTGAACTCATCAATGTGAAATATGATTGCCATCATCATGAATGGAACTTGAAAATGATGTAGTAGGGATGTATACATATCAGAACAACAAACAATTTCAGATAAAATATACTTTGCTCTACAAGATTCTGGGCATTGCTCTACAGGATTCTGAGCATCTGCATGGGGAAATATCCCATCATAGCCTACTTATTTATTGAAGTATCGAAATATCTTCTTGAAGTATCTGGATTGCCATTGTTGGGCGGATAGTATTAAACATGATCAATATTCTACTTGGTCTGACCCAGCTCAGCAATTCATGTTTTTTTTAAGGGCTTGCACAATTACAAATTCAATCTGTAGGATCAAATATAGACAATCAGTAGCTAAGATTGATGCAAAATGTAACTGGCACCAGAAGATGTGTAATAGTCACTCCAGTTTTTGTATAGATGAGCTCACAAAGCGAAGTCCAGCTTGTACATAGCACAATAGATATTTAAACTAATTATAGAGGCTGAATAATAGAATGCTTGAAACTGCTTTGGCAGAGACATGATTCACTGGTAATTGATGAGGATTAATGATATCCTAAGTGACATTCTCATAATGGTACTTTTCATTTCCTTTGTATATATTCACAAAAGATCTCAACATTCTTAACAAACAGAGGTGATAAATTCTCAATTACCCTGTAACATAGGTGAGTTCCTTGTAATGCGGTAATCACAACCAGGTAGTGGGGATTTTTTTGGGGGAAAAAATAACTGGAAACGACAGGATTAGAATGTAAGCCTTTGGATATTGCTTCAAAATTACAGATTTCCTTCCTCTTTCCATCTTAGACAACACAGAGATCAGTATGTTTAAAATGCCAAAGCTACTTTACAAGCAAAAGATGAAACATGATAGATTCGCTGCTGCTGCTGCTGCTACAAAGACATGAGATACTAAAAATGGCATGGCACAAAGGATAAGAAGCTACATCTTTTAGTCATTATACTGTACTGCATTATGTCGGTGGTAAGTTAAACTAAATGTGACAGCATAGCAGCCAACCATATCCATCCATGCATCAAGGAGGGTGAGCAGAATGGATAAATGTCTAACTTAAAAAATGAAGCTGATATATAGGAGATTAATGCATCTTTTGACCGAAACACACTCTCATTTGATTTTCTGAAGTGATTTTTTCCCCTTATAATCAGACTAGGTAGTCTTTTTGGAATACTATTACTACTAGTACTAATAATAGAAATTTATGTGCCTTTACCGATAAATTAAGGGAAAGAGAGAGTTTTAAACATATGAGAATAAACTATCAATTACAATTTACAGAATAGAACTGGAACAGAATGTTCACATACATAAGCTGAAATGCAATGAAAGGAAGAGCCAATGCAGTGTATTGGTGTTAGATTAGAACCCAGGACCCTCAGTGGTTGACTTTGAGCCAATCACTATTTCTCAGCCTAACCCATTTAATGGAGTATGATGGAGAAAGATTGGTTGAGGGAGCGGTATGTATGCCACCTGGAACTTCTGGAGAAAAAGGATACAAATCTAAAGAATGGAATTGAAAAGCTCACCCTCACTTCAACAACTGTTGGAGTTGTTACTGTATATGGCTTTGCGTAGATACAAAACAGATTATCCATACTATTCTCAAATGTGTAGGGAAAGTATTGACAAACACTTCTTAGCATCCTGCCGCATATGAGGTTGAAAATAATGTTGATGTTACCAGTGAACTGATCAGTGATGTTACCTAGTTAGAATGAAATGTCTGCAAGAAAATAACCAAGCTCAGAGAATTCCCAGGACCCTACAGTTCAACCCTGAGCTACAAATATTCTCTTCTATTAGTTTTTAATCTTTTCTTAAAATAGGTCAGTGAGGTATTGGGAGAGGTCTCCATAAAACTAGCACCATTACTGAAAAAGCCCTACTCCTAATTAATCCACAAAAAAATTCTTATTAGAGGTCCATCAGGATTCTTGGTTCAACACATAACAAGGGAAATTTCTTCAGTAATGTAGGACCCGGACATGAAATGATTTAAATCTCAACAAATGTTCCCTGAATTGACTCAGAAAATGATAGGAAGTATAATTTTGTCAAACAAGTGACATGTGCTCCTTTGGGAACCACCTAACAGAAGCTTGGCTGTTTCATTTGGAACCTGATGCAATCTCTGAATTTCCTTCAAGGGCATCTCCATGTAGAGCATGTTATAATAGTCATACTGGGTGGTAACCAGCATATGGATAATAGACCTCTTCAAGAACAGACATGGTTGACAAATCATATGTTGCTGGAAGCAGATTGTGTTGTCTCGGAAAAAGGGCTGAAAAAAAAAGACTAAACAACTATCTAAAACTTAATGGAATAATTATTTTGACTCCCCGTGCAACAATCATTTATTACCCAGTGAATATTTAGTGGAATCTTATGTTTTACATCACAACTTCTCTTACCCTTTTTCTTTTTTCTTTTTTAAAAGCTTAGTTGTATAATGGCGTGTTTTAAGGTCAGATTGTTCATAGAAAAATCTATGAGGGTTCTCAAACTCAATAACCAAGGTTTGGAAAGTGGCATCCTTCCTCATAACTTCACTGGATCAGAGACGATCCTTTATGTTGCCCTCTGTTCTGGAGGTCTTCCCAATCATCATTTTGTTCACAGCCCACAAGCAGGACCAAGGGCCTTTTCCGTATCCAGATGTTTTGTACCTGGGTAATAGCTCACTGTTATGAAGCTTCTTTGAAAATGAGCTTATGCAGAAACATAATTGAGCTTTTTGTGACTCTTCACTCAGGCCTGCTTAGGCGAGTACAAACACTGGATCTGAAAAATGGACACTGACAACATTATTTCAGTGAGGGAAGCCATGAACTGAAAACAGACAATACTGAAAGTGATGTTTTGCTGGAACTTTATTTAGGGCCAATTAAGAAAAAGACCATTTTTTCCTTAAAAAAAAGAAAAGAAAAGAAAATTTATATATAATTTATCCCAAGACAATTTGGCCACAGCCATATGCCCCTTGAAACCAAAAGAAGAGCTGAAGTAATTATTTAAACAAGTAATTAAAACGACGTGCAATTAAAATATATGGCATGCACTCCTACAGATAGAAGTTATATTGATATCATCAATCTAATTTAGTTTTGGAGTATCTAGTTAAAGCAAAAACTTTAATAGGTTAGCATTCCACTGTGAGCAGATTTTTTTTTCTGGAATTCCTTCAGGCTAAATTTGGTCTAGATGGCAATTTTTGAGGAAGTATCAATTTTCCAAGAAAAAAAATACATAGTTATTTAATTTTACCTGAAATTTATCTGTCTGCACAATAGCATCCAAACTTGTGGTTCCAAGGTCCTCCTCCATTGCTGATTGCTTGGCAATTCTGCCTGTGCATTAGCAATGATGCTATTAGCTGCTATCTAGTGGTCATCTGGTTCTGTATACTGCAGATATGGTATCCCTATTGAATGAATAGCCATCCTGTCCCATTGAGCAAATAGCCATCTTTTCTTTATCTCCTAAATGACTCCAGCAGTCTTTTTTAAAAATAATATACTCCTTAACTGGACTCTTCAACATTTTTCTTTTCCTGCTTCCAAGATGTTTCCCTGTTCTCTCCTAAGCTCTTAGAAGTTACTCCAAACCCTTTACTTTGTGTCTGTTGTTTCTGCTTTCTTCTTCATGGGCTATAAAAGATCCTGTATTATAGCCATCTCTACTTAAAAACAAGCATATTATAGGTAATGGGAAGGACTTATGCTGACCTGCTGCCATCTGAGCAGGAAGACTGGGTTGGATGAGTAAATATTATGACATAATATAAAGATTGTTCCTCCTCCCTGTTGTTAGCTCATTACATACAGCTACACACTGCAGTCCTGAGCTGGCCCCCATGAAGATTCTCTATCCTTATTCATTGTTTGTGAAATTCAGTTGCAGTAAATCAAAAGCCTTCTTTCACGGAAGATATATTTTAAGCAAATCTTTGTAACATATAGACTACGACGCCCATGCTCTCAATAATTATGCTGGCAAAAGGATGATAGGAATTCTATTCCAACACATCTGGAGCACATCAGGTTTGGGAAATTGGGTGTAAACATTTTCACAATTCTGATCCCTGGCCAACATGCCACCTCTCCAAAACCATTGCCAAAGGTACAATATAAAATCTGCACATTGTTTGAAAGCAATATTAATAACTATGGCAATTTGACAGATCTGGCTATAAAAGGATGGATGCAACCCAATTTCATT
The DNA here is from genome assembly GCF_947247035.1 of Vipera ursinii. Classification (NCBI taxonomy): domain Eukaryota; kingdom Metazoa; phylum Chordata; class Lepidosauria; order Squamata; family Viperidae; genus Vipera; species Vipera ursinii. The sequence continues at coordinate 142,930,647 of NC_139512.1, read as the reverse complement.
CCATGGAATTTTGGCTGAGGGTGGGGAAAATGAAATTATTTTATTCCACCAAGATTCTAGAAAAGCAGAAGGCTTCTGAAATTCCCTCTGAACATATGCATAACATGCAAAAGATTTGTCCAACTATACCTTGGAAAAAATGGATATTGCATGTTCACCATAAACTCCAGGAATAGATTCACAGCTGCTTCCCACATTTAGATGTGTTTATTTTTCTGGCTAAACATTTAAATGAAATTCTATCAAGTGAGCTCATAAATCTGTCAGGCTGTACCTGGACTGTTATGCAAGCGATTGTCCTTAGGTTGGAAGGAGAAATTTCTAATAGGCTTCTTGCATTCTTTCAGTAGCATTTGCAAAGTATTGTCTAGTTCTTTTTTTCTTCTTTCAATTTATTCCTTCTCCCTTCCCCTTCCCTTTTTTTTGCATATGTAAAAGATTAAAAGAGAATGACACTGGAATTGGAAGATGCAAAATCCATACTCCTTTGATTATACTGAAACATTAAAATATCATCAGCATGTTAATTTTAGCTTTTCAGCTGTACAAGATTTCCTTCAGCATCTCTAATACATTTGCTGAAAGGACAATTCGTTCTGATTGTGGGAATGTCACAGAAAACAGTTGGTCTCTGGAATAGGAAAAATACTTTCTTAGAAGTGTGTTGCTATTTTTAAATTCTATCTAATTAGGAAAAGTATAAGCCAGCATAAGGCACTATTTTGGGGTAAGGGCAATCTGTAGATATAACCAGGATAGATTGACTAAATGACACTTAAATTTTCCTTTAATAAAAAACAAAAAACAAATGTCAAGTTGGAAAACATTTACAGATGCTTTAGGAGAGACTATAGAAAACAATGTAAAGCATCATTTTTGCCAAAGGGGTGGCTGAACACATGTCATTATGAAAACATAGGAAGCATACATAATGGGAAAATATGATTTTTCCTATGTAGGGGAGATGACCTATTTGACTTCAAGAATTCAAACTTGTCTGGTGAGAAGAAGAGAACACAATTATGAACCAAGAGGAGAGAAGTCCTTCAAGCAACTAAAATTAGGCTTCCTCTCAGCTGGAAGCTTCCATTCTTTCCTTGGATAGGGAGTGCAGACCCAGTCGTATCCTGGATTGGTCAGGGCATGGCTGTTCCTTCATCTTTCCCATGCAACAAGTAACTTGCCAAATTGTACAGCTGAGCCAGAAACCCAGAGAGGGTCTTTCATAAGTTGCCTGCTTAATTTTTCAAAATTAAGGAAATGCCTTCCAGAAGAGCCTTGGTGGAGCAGTGGGCTAATGCCTCCTTAAGTAACACCAGCTGCCTGCAATTAGTGCAGGTTCCCATCCCACCAGGCTCAAGGTTGACTCAGCCTTCCATCCTTCCGAGGTAGGTAAAATGAGGACCCAGATTGTTGGGGCAATAAGCTGACTTTGTAATAATGCTGCTGGGGGGGGGCGAAAGCCCTAATAAGCAGGCATATACATAGAATGAAGGCTATTACTAAGCACACTGATTTGTGCTTAGAGTATAAGCCGCCCTGAGTCTTCGGAGAAGGGCGGGATATAAATGGGATTAAAAAAACAAAACCACACAGGTCCATATTAAAATGGCTTTCACTAATTTATATGTACAGAAGTAATGATACAGCGGTTAACTGAAATATAGTGGCATTCACCTTAGTGGGTAAATTTGTATGTCAGCTTAGGTCCAGACACTTATGGGTTCTTTGCTACTTGAGCCAAGAAAGGGATATGAAACAATCAGGATACAATGTGAAACTATTGTACTGAGGCACATAAAGACTGGCAGATCTTTAGGAGGACATAGAAGAACCCCATAGTACATACAACTAGCTGGCCATCTCTCCACTCCCTGCTACTCTGTTATTATAATTAAATCTAATAACATTAACAGCCAAAATGTTTGAAAACCAGATTTTATGGCTGCTCGCAAAGAAAAAACACTCTTGATGCCTTTTTCATAAAAAAGCTGTCTACAAAACAAGATAGTTGATCTACAACATGAAAAGCTATTCTCTGATTTGGCATCTATCAGGTACATGCACAGTTGCTTTGTCTTCACAGTAAGGAATATATTTTTTTTTAAAAAAAATCAGACCTTGTTCTTGCATGGAGCTGGCTATATCCCATGATAATAAATGCTGGGCATGAATGAATAGGCATTCATAAGAATATGTTTTCCAATGAATTTTATGCCAAGGTTTTGACACAACCATCAGTTATGCCAGATACAAATAATTTACTCTCTGTCGGTTCACATACACTGTCTTGTTTGGACTGTTGAAATCTATACTGGCACCAAAAACAATAAGCAATATTGCTGAACTGTAGAACTGAAAACATAGACATATGTGTAGGATGCCAGCAACTGAAAGCTAGAAATGTAATTAATGGAGGAAGAAAAATTGTCTAGCAACTTAATCTCAGATTTGAACTTTAAAAAAAATCTGTGAAATTTATACCTGACTTTCCCATTTTCTTCTCAGCAATGATGAATTTTTGATGATAATCCATTGAATTTAACAAATTGTATCTTAATAAAATAGGAATTACTTTATTGTTAATTTCCTCATACCAATGGCTCTTGCACCACTTTTATGTACATTTGTTCAAACATAATTATTATATTTGAACTGTTGATATTTGCAACTGCTGATCTAATGGTTTCACCCTGATGAGTGTTAAGGTATCTGTAAAAGTGTAGCACAGCCCATAGGCATTTGGGAGAAACCGTGATGATGAAAACATGACAAAATGTGTATCATGATATTGCAGCAAAGATCTTAGTCTTTTGTACCTGCGTCCCAGTGTCCTGGAGTTTTCACTATGTTTAAATTAATAAATAATGCATAATTTGTCATTTGTAGTTCCCCACAATGTTACCAGAGGAATGGCCTGTACTTGAACTATAATGCACCTTTCAGCAAGATATTTAAGTACTGTATGATTTAAAGACTAAGAGAGATTTTTAAAAAGTCACTATTATCCTCTAGAAGATTCCTTTCAAATGATATAAAAGACTATGGCTTGTAACATGAACTGAATAGGCTGGAGGCGATTTACAGATTGGCTTAATTTTCATGTCCCATAGCTGAGATAAGAAATAATCTTTTCCTTCTAGTAATTAGAAGAGCAAGGAGAAAGGAGTATAAACTCTGTAATGTGCTGTTTAAATTTAGCTCTTTGAAGGATCTTGCCAAAATAACCCATGATCCCCAAATCCTTTATTAGAAGAAGGCTAGCTAATTGTGTGAGGGCTGGTTTTTGAAGGCTGCTTATAGCTACAGCAGATAGACAACTAACCTGATATGGGTCTTATAATGTAATTATGAAATCCAGTTTGGTGTAGTGATTAAGGTACCAGGTGTGAAACCAGAGATTGTGAGTTCTAGTTCCACTTCAGGCATAAAGCCTGTGGGGGTGATCCTGGGCCAGTCAATGTTTCTCAGTCATAAGAAACCAGCATAGTAAACCATTTCTGAAAACTTTGCCAAGAAAACTGCAGAGGCTAATGCAGACAGTCACCAGGACTTAACACTGACTCGAAGGCATATATTTATATATATATATATCTGTATGTGTATATACTATATGTGTATGTTTATGTATAGCAATAACAGATGACACCAAACTGACAGGAGTAGCCAACACCCCAGAAGACAAACTCAGGATCCAAAAAGATCTAGACAAACTTGAACAATGGGCCCTATCCAACAAAATGAGTTTCAGTGTGGAGAAAAACAAAGTTTTACATTTAGGCAGGAAAAATCAAAGATACAAGTACAGACTGGGTGGGACTTGCCTTAAAAACAGTAATTGTGAGAGAGACCTTGGAGTCCTAGTGGATGATCACTTGACTATGAGCCAGCAGTGTGCAGCAATAACCAAAAAAAGCTAATGCAATTCTGGGTTGTATAAACAGAGGCATAGAATCAAGATCACATGAAGTATTAGTACTAGAAGTTTTATAAAATCCTAGTAAGACCACACCTGGAATACTGCAGCCAATTTTGGTCACCATATCACAAAAAAGATGTTGAGAGTTTGGGAGAAAAAAACAGAGAAGAGCAACTAAGATGATCAAAGGCCCAGAGACTAAAACATATGAAGAACGGCTGTGGAACTTGGTTTTTGTTAGTCTAAAGAAAAGAAAAAATAGGGGAGACATGATAGCAATATTCCAGTATCTGAGGGGCTGCCACAAGGAAGAGGGGGTCACTTTGTTCACCAGAGCACCAGAGGGAAGGATGAGAAACAATGGTTGGAAACTGATCAAAGAGAGAAGCAACCTGGAATTAAGGAGAAACTTCCTGACAGTGAGGACAATCAACCAGTGGAACAGCTTGCCTCCAGAAATCATGGGCGCTCCATCACTGGAGATTTTTTAAAAGAGACTAGACAATCACCTGTCTCAGATAGTATAGGTTCTTCTGCTTGAGCAGGGGGCTGGATATGGATCTTTGGTCATTCGGGTTTTTTTCCCGCGTAGAATTGAAGGTGTAGGAGCAACGTTTCGACGGAATCCCATCCGTCATCCTCAGGCTGGTGGCTTCAGCTTCCTTCTTCTGGGAGAAGCATGTGGTAGTGGCTGTTTGTTCCTCTTTTTTAAACTGCCAGAGGGGGTGTGTTCTGTGGGTGGAGGTGTTCTCTGATTGGGTGGGGGATTAGGTGTGTTCTGATTGGGTGGGAGTGTGTTTTGAATGGTGGGTGTGTTCTGATTGGGTGGGGGGGTGTTTTGAGTGGATGGGCTGGTCTCAGCTGCCAGCCTTAGACCTGAGCTGGTGAGTTGTGCTGCTTTTGTTCGGCTTCATGTTTGTGGTGGTGCCATGTTTTTATAGTGGGTGTCAGTTTGCTTATTGTGTGGTTTGGAGGGGTTTAAAGTGGCTGATGTTGCAGCTGTAGTTAGGTTTCTGTTTTGTGATTGTGCATCGTTATCATTGTGGGTTCGGATTTGCTTTTTGAATGGTTGTGTGGTGGTGATGTCATGTGATGTTATCATGAGTTTGGGTCTGGTATCATTCTTGGTGGTTGGGACTCGTCTGTCAATCAAGGCGGTTTTCCAAATGGCTGGTAGGCGAGAGGTATCATCTCGTTTGTTCATGCTGTGGGGGCGTTTTTCT